>NC_142730.1:3064095-3709095 GCF_055471065.1 Atractosteus spatula | reverse complement strand
ATCAAAGAATTGTGTTCTCTCATTAGAGCTGAGAACGTGAGAACACCACCGTATCATCCACATGGAAACCCTGTAAAGTGGTTCAACAGCACACTTTTAAGCATGCTTGTGACACTAGATGAGAGGGACAAGTATCTTTGGAAAGACTTTTAAGCCTTTAGTACAAGCATATAACTACACAAGAAATGACGCAACAGGTTACTCTTCTTACGAATCGATGTTACTCATTGACCTGGTCTTTGGAATTGGTCCTTGCGATGAATTGCACATATCACATTCTGATTATGTGATGAACCTTCACAGTCGCCTCCAGGAGAGCTATGCGTTGGCAGTGGATTGTTCGAAGAAGATGGCAGGAAAGAAAAAAATCAGATTTGATGGATAGGTCAGAGCAGCTGAACTGGTTGAAGGAGACCGAGTTCTCGTGAGAAATGTGAACCTTAGAGGAAAACACAAGTTGGCTGATAGATGAGAACGCACCATACAAAGAGTTGTAAGGCGGGTAGCAGATAGCCCTGTCTATGTGATAGAGCCTGAGAGATTGATGGACCTCAGTGTACTCTCTATCGAGATCTATTGCTTCCATGTGGATTCCTTCCTGAAGAGGAGGTTGAGCAACAACCTGAGACAAAGGAGAGTAAAGACACAAAGCAGCACAAGCCAACAAATGGAAGTGCAAACACTTAGTGATGAAGATGATGCGTACTACCTAGATAATTAGAGAAATAGAGCAAAATGGCAACAGTCGATAGAAATTAAGTGCTCAGAAAGTGCCCAGGAAATTAAGTCCTAAGTTTGGGGGAAAAAAAAACGTTTGTATAGCCTCCAACTGAAACGTTCGGTTCCTCCAGTCTATATTTTCCTTTGGATATCCTGATTGTTTTTTATTCCTGTTCATTCCGTGTGGGACTTCAAGGACTCTCTCTCCCCTCGACATCGAAGAGGATCGTCCAGGACAGAGTCGTCAGGGTGGTAGGGAACTGAGTGCACTCAGGGGGGCTTTACTTTCATTTGGGTTGAAAACATTGAATTCATAATTGGTTGCCTCATTTATTTTATTTGTTTTTGTTGATCATTTCCTTATCGAGATCTTGACCCTAAATTTGAATTGTTTTCCGTTTTTATTGTATTCTTTTTATTATTGAAATGTGTCTGTTGAAGTTGCTTGTATCTATGTGTATATGTATAGAACTTTGATTGTAAACTATTGAAACATCTCAATGTGATTTAATGCCCTTTGAATTCACCTGTGGACTTTAATTTGGGTTGAACACAATGAATTCATAATTGGTTACATCATTATTATTTTTTTGTTGCTTGTTTTCTTATCGAGATTTTGACCCCGTATTTGAGTTGTATTCTGTTTTTATTTTATTCTTTTTATTATTGAAATGTGTCTGTTGAAGTTGCTTGTATCTATGTGTATATGTATAGAACTTTGATTGTAAACTATTGAAACATCTCAATGTGATTTAATGCCCTTTAAATTCACCTGTGGAACCAGAGAACAAAAGTTGATATTGAGGTTTTTTTTCCTAAAATATAGTATATAATGCTTTTTGTAAAACTGGATATTTCCCTGATCAGGGCAGGCTATCTGGACCAGCTCAGAAAAATGAAGAGTGGAGAGCAAGATGTGACATTTTTAAATAAAACAGTTGCATGGTTTTGATGACATAAGAGCCAGACATCATGGTGCCTATCCTTTAAAAGCAAGTTGACAGGTTGTGTACAAAAAAAGCCTTATACACTCGATATCATGTGGTAAACATTTCAAATAAGTAGCATTTTGTAAGTGTTCTTTTCGTCATTTGCATCCTGATGGGAGTTTTAGTCTTAGATGTTTTCATTCTCAAGTTGTGATCTATGTTGGTCTTTAAGGCTGCTCTCTAAGTTCAAAGATTCCAGCTGCAGGTACTTCTGTTCCACTAAGGTCTGGAAAGTAGTGTTTCTCCACTGGCTTTGAAAGACATTAGTAAGGCAGCCTCCTCTGTATAGTGAACCTACTGTGCCCAGTGCAAGCCAAACTTTTACGTTATGAAAGGGGTATTTGGTAGTTACATAGACGGTTGTAGCAACATGTGTAATGCATAAATGCTATATTCTCTCTCTGGAGGTTGTAGTCCCTCAGGATGTGTCGTTTTTTTAAATTACCATCAATTCAAGACCTGGGAAATGCTCTTAAATTGATTCAGTTAAGATGTAATTTGTGGAACTGGGCAGCTGAGGACTGTGCGGGACAGAGAATGTGGAGATGTCTTTCTCGGAACAGAAATGAAACGTAGCATTGTATGTCGCCGCGTATTAGCTATAGTATATGTCACAGATGTTGAAGCACCAGTGCCTAATGTTTCTTTTCATGAGTTTCAAAATGTCAGCTAGCGCAAGAATGGATATCTTGGCTGGGTTTTAGCCCTTGAGGAAAAGTTGAGTATTTTACCCATGTTACGCCTCTTTTCTCAGGGGACGGCACTGGAGGGGAGGAGCAGGCAGCAGTGGCCATAGCCAGTGTCCAGCAGGCTACAGCGTTCGCAGATCACAACATCCAGTACCAGTTCCGAACAGAGAACAGCGGAGGACAGGTAAGGCTCTGTGGCTAAGGATCTGCGCCTGTGACTGGAAGGTTGCCGGTTCAAATCCCGCAGCCGGCAGAGGAATCCTACTCTGTTGGGCCTCCGAGTTAAGGCCCTTAACCCCAACTGCTCCAGGGGCGCCGTACAATGGCAAACTGCGCTCTCTCCGTCTGTGTGTCTCATGGAGAGCAAGCTGGGGTATGCGAAAAGATAATTCCTAATGCAAGAAATTGTAAAGAGTTAATAAAGTGATGTTGTTGTTATTATTAACCGTCTCTTCTGGTGGATGCTGTCTACCACTGTAATGAAGAGTAAACCCTTGAATGTCATGCAGGCATTCAGGAAACTTTAAATACCTTTACTAATATAGCAAATCACAGGATTTTATGAATTTTTATGTTTAATTGTATCACATGTTGAAACGTGAAATGTAGTGATTAATTAGTATGCTTTGAAATTTCTGTATATACAAAATGATTTTTAAGGTACAGACTCCCTCAATGGCTATAATGCTGCCACTTTTATGAATACATCTTGCCATCGACTACAAATGCGGTAACAATTAGTTTCAGAACAACACAATGGGGTTGCATATGCACATATGATTACAGAAAAACAAAAAAGCATAACAAAAGGGTGTCACAAACTGCATCCCAGCGGTTCTTACAAGAATCATCAGAGATCGTTAATAAAAACTTCACTTCCAATTCAAAGCACACAGAGCAAGCCTCGTTTTTGTGAAGTAGTTTTCGTTAAGTATCATCAAATACACTCAACTTACAACTTCCATCCTCTCATCTTATGTGGTCAGCGCTGGAAAATAAGACCGATTGGAAAAATAATTTTATTTCTGAAAAATTTGACAAGAACGCCCACGAGAGCTAGTTAGTGAGCCTATATAGTAATCTTAATTGTTTTATTTACTGTTTTATACTATATTCAAAATCTTGAATTACCTTAAGACGTTGGCAAGATTTTTTAGAAGGGTTTTTTACTTATTTACTTTTTGCGAATTTTGCATTACTCAAAATCACTAGCACCTGTTAAGCTGCGAGTTGACTGTAACATTTGTGTGTATTAGTTCCGAAGAGCTGTCCCTGTCCCCAACCCAGATCTGAATGATGTATAACCAAACGTGTGGTACAAATAATTCAATAATTTCCTTTTGGGTTTTTCCCAAATGTCATTGTTCCATGGTGCATGTTTCATGAGAGTTTTTTAAATAGACCATCTAAACCTTATTCACCCTCTATAATGTGAGAACCAGAAAAAGGTACTTGTACTGCCTTCATTTGTCAATTGAACTATCACAAACCTATCTGTTTTTATATTTTATTTATCATGTGCTTATGTGGTTTAGTTTGTATAGCATACTTCAAGAACAAGATTCAGCTTTAAAAAAATAGTGTATCATTCAGCTCTTTTTTGCAGACATAAGCCAGAGCACAGGATGTTCTTCAGTATAGGCCAGTGTCTTTTCCTAGAAGTTGTCTTCTTGGTAGTCCTGCTCTGAACGTCTTTTATTATGTTTGTTGAAGTTAGAGTGGAGCTGTTTTGCTTTTTAGTTGGTGTGGGGGAGGAACTTGAGTGCAACAGCTCATCCACATGTTTCTAGTAAACACATCTGGCTCTGGGTCATGTGATAAAGTCCTGGTTTGTGATTGGCTGCAATGGGGTGTCACATGCTAGTCAGGAGGGAGTCACATGGATGTCTTTTTTTAGGAACTGTTGGATGGAGGTTATTGCCAAGTTAAGCAATGCAGCTTAGAACTAACTGTTAAGGAAAAGTGCTTTTTGGATTTTTGCCTTCCCAAAGCTGTCATATTCTTTCAAGCCCTGTCAAGTCCTTCGAGCATATGGCTTGGACTGGTTTAGTATCATTTTAGTCATCTGCACAGATGGTAATTAGATTCTTCTGTTAAAATCAGGTGTTTCTTTGTAGTAGGATTGCATCATATTGAGTATATGATTGTAATTATTTAATAATACAGTTCTGATTCTGGTCTTTACCTCAGAATAGTACTGTACCTTTTCCTGTCAAACTAATATTATAGGCTGTTTGTTGCTGTAAACTACTTTCCTGCAGGTTGTAGAAATATGCTGTTTTGATTCTGTTCCTTTATCTTAAACAGGATTGCCTAGATTTGACATTATTATTTTGATGCACACAAAATGGTGTCATAAAACTGCACCCTTTTAATGTTACTGGGTTTCTGTAACGTAAAGGTTTGCGTTTTTACGCCTGTTAATTTACCAAAATGTAAGATTTTTAATATGAGTTGTTCACTTTTTAAAACTAATGTGAAGCTGTAAGAATGTAAGACTTGGAAATAAATGGAAATATGCAAAAAAGAATTAGATTTAACAACCTATTTTTATTACAGATGTCACAAAACATATTGAAAGCCTACAAAGGCTCATTTTTCATTATGACCGTTATTCAGTGCAGGTTTTGGTTTTTAACCATTTATTAGAAAGTAATATATATATTATAGTGTATTATATTGCTGTTGTATGTTAATGGTTCCAAACTGGTTTGCTACGTGATAAAAATAAAAGATGATTTCAAATTATGAAACAAAGACAAAATAATATACAGTATTATCTGCTGAGAGGGTGTGTAAGAGGTGATGTGTCCTGATGATGATTTGTGATCAGAGCTTATTTGTGTGTCTGCCTTGCTGTAGGTGACATACAGGGTTGTCCAGGTGACAGATGAACAGCTGGATGGACAGACAGATGCCACGGGGGCAGTCAGTGTGGTCTCCACTGCAGCTTTCACGGGAGGTCAGCAGGCAGTCGCACAAGTGAGTTGTCTTGGTTTTCATGTTACATAAGCACCCAAGACCATCGTTCTGTGATCTGCCAAGGGACTGTCATGCTTATAGAGTGTGCTAGTCTTCGTACAGAGCCATTGCAGTCTCCATCGGATTCTAAAAGTGTAGTTACTTTATCGTTCTTTTTCTCTTTATAATGGGAAATATGCAGTGGGGCATCCTTAGCAGTATTAAATAAGATTGATGTACCAAACAAGTAAATTACTGTGATGGTAATAAAATAAGAGTGAAGGAGGCCTCTCAATTAGGCCAGCATTGTTTTGTATGTGCACATTTTTCGTAGCAAGATAGTACAAGGACAAGAAGAGAGGCACCTCTACAAAAATAAAGAATTCAAGACCAATGAAGAGTCATAAATAAACTTCTCAAGGAGAAGGAAATGGGGTAGTTAAAAAGTCCTGTTAGTGTTATTAATGTTGTTTCTTTTGGTTTTAATGATGGCAGTGCATCGTATTTGAGTCCAAATAAAACACTGGGTTTGTAAAAAATTCTTGGTTGTTTATCTGATGCATGCGTTCCTGCGTTATGACTTGAAGAATTTTTTGAATGATGTTGAGTCACCAGCGAGCTTGGAAATGACACCTTGCCTCTCTCCACCCAGGCGGTGATCCAGAACCCCTTTAGTAATGGCGGCAGTCCGGCTACAGACACGGTCAGCGGAGAGACGCGCTTCGCCTACTTTCCCGCCTCCACGGTGGGCGACGGCACAGCCACCGCGGTTTCGGTGCAGGCCACAGACCCCACGCTGGCACAGGCTGGAGGCAAGAGTTTGACATGAACAGCTCCTTCTCCCTCTGCGTGCTGCAGTTCATGCCTTTCATGTTTTTGGTCAAAAGGAGATTAAACTCTAAATTTACTCTTTCAATATAGAAATCAGAAATGGCAGTCATTAAGTCAATTACGCCATCAGCCAGTTCACTGTTCGGGCTTGTATCATCCAAATGGTTTTTCCGTAAGGCAAAGAGGCTACAAATTTATCTCTATTTTTTTTGTTCTAAGCTATTGCGCAAAGAGAACTGCATCAAACGTTTCTGCCAAAATCTTATGGCTAGATTAATATTAAGTAATATGTTATGTTATTGCCCTCCCTTGCTGCCATTGGGCTTATGAAGACAGATGAGGTTATGATGGAGTTCTATCCCTGTTCGCTTAGCTGGAGATGTTGCCAGTTTTAGCCTAGATAATGACTGTGCTGCTTTAGCCCCTTCTAAGCAATATGCAATTAAAAACAAAACTATCTTTCTGGATTCATTGCTGTAGAATTCAGTGTTCTGGAAGTTCTGTTTTTCTTCCTCTAGGAGTTGTAGAACCTCAAGGGTTTCTTCTCTTTCCATCTGTTCTCAGGTCAGTTCTATGTCATGATGACTCCTCCAGATGTCCTTCAGTCGGGCACTCCCAGAACCATCGCCCCCAGGACGCATCCGTACTCAACGTAAGTCCGTTTTCAAGGCCTCTTTAAAGGCCTAAGTAGGGTTTCCCTATAAATCCCTGTAAGTGTGTTGCTGCAACTGCTTAAGTAGGAAGACTTTCATGTTTTTTCCTCACTGCTCACTTCCTGAGAAGCTGTTTGATGGGCTTTACAAATCGCCTGAGATCCCTCGCAAGCTACCATCTTGTATATTTTGCCTGTTGACTGCCTGTCTAACATCATATGTAGCTGCACACGTAGATGGTTACAGCTCTGTCTTGAGCCACAACAACCACAAGTGCTGCCAACACATCAGGGTCTGAAGAAAGGATTTTCTTTAGCAGCTGTGCCTGCCATCTGACAGTCTGCAAGTCTGTGCAAGTTAACGTCTGGAAATTTGAAAAAGCTTTTTTAGAAATGTATAAAGTTTTGAGCAAGGATATGAACGTTTAAGCAGTTGTAGCAACACCTGGAGATGCAGAATGCTGTAGATTTAGGAACCCCTCTGCTCACTCTTCCAAATGTCATCTGGGTGCTTCAAAATGTGAAGGTTTGTTTTCCAGAAATACACATTTTAAAGTATTGAAAATGTTTTTGGGAAAGGGCTCTGAAGTAGCACAACCTCACACATATTAAACTGAAGGAATTGGTATACAGGAATTGAGTACTGTTTCCAGCTTGCACTATCCTCTGAAGATGAATACACATTACTGTAGCATGAAGGAGTAGTGTAACCCTATGCTAGCTCTCTAGAGCAGGAGGATTGTTTCTTTCATCATTCTTATCATTATATTGATCCCTTAGAGTATTCTCAGCCTCATTCTTACATGTTAAATGTTCCAGTTTCAATTAAAAATACATTGTAGACGTGATTCTCAGTTTATGTGCTATGTAGACATAGCGGAGCTTTATCAAAAAGTAAGTTTTTAAAAAGTAAAATGTGTATCTTTGCCTCCCATTCCTTTTTGAAGCAGCCAAACTGAAATGCTATAAATCTGTAAAGTTGGTACTCAAGTGAAATTTCTTCAAATTGTAACACTGTGCTTTGGTTTCAGAAGTCTCAAAAGTTCTTTACTAAACACAAGATCCTGTATTGTTCTATAAATTGTAACACTAATTCTTTACTCTATTTTCAATGTCTTGTTTCCAAAAGGAAGTATATACTATGTATGCATAGAAATGCAGATGCTATTTCATTTTATCCTTGCATATATTTCACAGGTTTTGATCCAAGGGAAGATACTGTGGTCATTTGGTTGAAATCCAGAATCTTTTGGTAACAAGGCAGTAATTTAGAGAACTGGGCAGTTTGTCAAGAGCGCTCTTCCAATCACATACTAATGTGAACAGTCAAAGAAGGACATCCCAAATACCTGAATTTCTCCCTACCTTTAGTAGCATGGAATGATTTAAGCATCTTAAAATGTTTGGTTATTACATCTGAGTGAAGTCAGTTTGATTTTCTTCAAGCATATGATGGGCTGCAAGCATTTAAATTAAAGTTTCTCCTGGAGCAGTGAGCAACAAGCTCACAGCCCTTGATAACAAACATGGATGACTTCAAAAGTTTAAAATCTTTCAAGGATTTGAACTGTGGGGAAAAAAAATCTGAAGCTTTGTGGCAACACTGTCAGAACCTCTGTATTCGCTGTTTAAGTCACCTGCTATATGATGTCTATAGCTTAACTCGCCAATAATAATTTTGAAGTTGTCTAGAATGATATTGAAGGAGGCTTCTCCTTTGTTGACTTCACTTGCAAGTAAAGAAGGATCTTCTCGATGCAGAGGCAAAGGCTTTGCGAATGGTAGCCCTTCAGGTATTTGGCACTGTTCTGGCACACAGGGATTTCTGATTGTCTAGGCCTCAACAGTGATAATATTTCCTGTTTAACAATTGCTTTGGAATCTGTAATGTTTACCTGCCATCCCCAGAGACACTGCTGAAAACGAGATGCTGCATCATGACAATTTATCCTGGTGAGAAAAACTTTCAAATCCATACAAAAACCCAACTATATGTTTCTAGAAATGAGTGGAGAATTCAGTGTCCCCGGTCACTTGAAGTAATGTTGTAGTAGCCCAGTTTCACCCTTTGATTAAACTGCATTGGGCTGGATATATCAAGGACTTTGTGAACAACTGCAGTTTTTTTTTCTGGACAAAAGATAATGTACGCTGTAAAGGATACACAAACTTGAAGGTTTTTGTGACCTGTTTTTTCTTTAAATGCGACAAGTCTTCTTATAAAGACCTTGATATATCTTGCCTATTGCTGAAAAGCCAGGTGGAGGCCCTCAAATGTTTAAATATTCTAATGCAAATGTTCTCTTGTAACTGCTGTAGATTGGGGCGTTTTTGCTGTATTGTTGTACATACCTAAAAATGTATTTTTCTTTTTTACATTTTTGGACCTTGCGTTTTTTTTGTTAGCCATATTTTTTATACAAGCGATCCAAGTGCAGTGTTCTTCTCTAGAAGCTGGCTTTTAAGTGTGAAATTTAGAAGCCCCGGTGTTCTTATTTCCTCCTTCTGTCCTGTAACTGCACTGTGTGTCCTGCAATGTAGTGCATAAACAGTTTATAGGTCTGTCAAATATATCAGTATAATATAAATACCACAGACTGGTCTTGTTGAATCTGCAGATTTTAAACTTAGTTTTCATTATCTAGTTTCATTGATATCACTTGCTTTTGTGAGAAAATAATACATCAAATCAAAATACTTGTATGTCTTTTATAAGCCTCCCACTCAAGTGAAGCTCACGCTTCACTTACACACTTTAGCGCATAATGATGTCGGCTTTTTAAAACTAAAATCATGCCAAATGAAGCTTTATTGTATTGCTGTCCAAGTAATATTAATTATAAGGGTACATTAAAAGTAAAGGGTAAACTGTTTTGAAATGCATTTCAGAAAATTTCAGCATTGTTCATGGCTGTATTTCATAGCTGAGTAGGAGTTTTGCTGGGACCCACCATTGGAAATCACTGCTATATAGAACTCTAAATACTTGGCTTGAATTTGATTGTTCTGTTTCATTTGGAAAATGAGGAAAACTGCCAACATGGTTAAATGTAGGATCTGTGTCCAACCATGGAGCTTGTATGGTGGATATTGTCTGTTAACTGTTCTAAGGGAAGGGGGTGTTATAAAATTCTGCCTATGGCAAACGTTCATAAACTTGGAAATTCTATGAAGTTTTCCAGAAGATTTTGTTTTAGTTTAGATCTCGTGGGGACCATTGACGTTTTCTCTTATTTTGAGAAGCCAAGTATCTGAGGAGACAGTCTTTTTCAGCTTGCAGCATCTGGTTTTCAATGAGTCCTGCTGGTTTTGAGCTAGCGTTCAGAAGGAAACACCATAATCCTTCATAAAGTGAATAACAAAATATACAAGTGCATAGAGATATACCATTATGTCCAAAAGTATTGGGTCTGCTTAATGAAATTTTTGATTTACATAATTCCATTAATTCATTTTATCATAAAAGAACGTACTTGGTATTCAACCCAGTAATTTCATGTGCCCATAACTATTAAACTCAAAATCCTGAAGCCATAAGTTTGACTAGTTTTTCTACGTGTAAATGTGGATTTTGCTATTTTGCTTTGTACTTGGTACCTGCACATTATTTTTTGCCAAGTTGTTTTGGAATGTCATTGATGATCACCCGCTTAAAGGCAGAGCCATGTCGGACTGCTTACCCTCATTCTTTACAAAACGGAGTGCTTTTTTATATAACCTGTGGTTTTCTTGTCTTTTTGATAAGATAGCAAGGTGTTTTCAGTGTGCACTGCCAGTGACAGCTCGTGCTGAGACACTTATGCTGCGTTAAACTTCCAAATTTTCCTCCCTTCAAACACGTATTAAAACCCTCAGATATCACTTGACATGGAAAATAACCTGTTAAAAACTTCAGCTTTAGTTTCAGTCTGGCTTACACATTTATGTGAAAAAAGAAGTTAAACTGGATAACATCTTCTCAAATGCTCATAAACTACAACCCTGATCAGCCTTTTCCTTACCCTCACATGAATACAGATGAACTGTTTCTCGTGTTCACAGATTTTTATAATTCCCTTTTTGGTTAAAGAAACGGGTGGAGCACACTTGCTTTGATCCAAACATCACTCTTTCTAGATTGAGTTATTTCACTCTGTGATTGTAGAACCAGGGTTCTCCAACTGGAGGCACTCTGCAGGTACTACAACTGGAGGTGCTGTATCCTCAATGATGGCATGTTAAGGATTAGGGATTAGTTAGTCGAGGCAGTCTTAGCTTCCAGTGAAAATACGCTCCCACCATTTTTTCATGCTTACAGCAATCTCCTCGAGAAACTCTTTCCTCCTACAATCTGAACTTGTTATACAGTGCTGCAGAGCCCGCCATATGGTGAAAGATTGAATAGGTGTGTTGTAGGATCTTCTCGGCACTTCCTCTTTCTCCCAGTGTGGGTCCAGGGGTCATCGGGATGTGAGGGTATATAATAAAAATAAGAACCGGTGATTTAAAATTTTAATAACAAAATATATTTGTTTTCTAGTTATCAGTAAGTGGTAGGGAGATAAAAGGGCAGGAGATAAAACATGTTATTAACCATCTACAGTAGGTGCTCTTCTTAAGATGAGACATAAAACAGAGGTCCCGACTCTTCATAGTCATTAAAAACCAAGGATGTTTCTTTAAAAGGGAAGTAGTATTAAACCTAGTGTCCTGGCCAAATTTCCCTCTGGTCTTTACTAATTATGCCCTCCTAATAATCCCCATCTATGAATTGGCTTCATCACTTTGTTCTCCTCCCCACTGATAGCTGGTGTGTGGTGAGCGTTCTGGCGCACTATGGCTGCCATTGCATCATCCAGATGGGGCTGCACATTGTTGGTGGTGGAGGGAAGTATGTCAGGCTCTTTAAGTGGAGTGTCCAGGAAAGTGCTATATAAGTGTAAGGAATAATTACATTATTATTAAATATACAAAATGATGGTGTGATGGTTTTGTTGCTGGTTTCTTTCATGTCAATTGACTTTTGTCACTTATATAAAAGTTCAAAGGGTGGATTACTTGAAGGTCCATTTAAAGTAGCATTCGTGTCCATTCGTGAGTTGTTTCAGATCACTGTGCTTTGTTCACATGATGATTGTGAAACAGCCCTTAAAAAAAGGTCATTTGTAACTGTACACGTATCCAAGTGAGTCTCCAGCTCAAGATTGGTTTTCTCAATGCAGGAAGATGGATGGGCCGAGAACGCCGAGAGACGAGAGGAGGCGAGCGCAGCACAATGAAGGTAAGGCATGCCTTCACTGTGGCGGAGGTGACTGGCTCCTGCCCTGAAGCTCTTGCAGTTTTATTTTTTCATGGAAACTGTATACTAACGCAGCGCTGTGGATGTAGTGGATAGAATTTTGTGCCTCGCAGCGCTGGGGTCCTGCATGGAACTCTCTGGTCGTGTTGATTTCCTCTTACAGTCCAAAGACATCCTGTTAGGTTATTTGGCTTCTGGGTGCAAGTGAGTGCATGTTTGTGTCTGTTTTCCTTGCGATGGACTGGCGTCCCATCCAGGGTGTATCCTGCCTTGCGCCCGTTGCTTGCCGAGACTGGTTCTGGCTCCCCCAAGACCTTGTATTGAGGTTAGGAGATGGATGGATGGAAGAGATTTGTCGCTTGAGTATTGGGGAGGGATGTGTGAACCAGCTGTAATGATGGTTTTGGCTTTTGGTGTTTTTCTAGTATAGTAGAGTCTTTGAATCACTGTCAAAGGACAGAGTTATAAAGGCCACTATATAGGAAAGAAAGAGCTGGTCAGAGATTGTGGTTATTAAGTGTCCCTTCAGTACTCATATTAAACAGTCTTTCATTCCCTTTGTCAAAGAACTACAGCAACATGCTAATTGTTCTAATTTGTACACACTTGACGTTTTTCTGCTGGAAAATTGTTAACAGATTGTCTTTTCCCACTGTGCTCAACACTGTATCTTTGTTACTGTCACTGTATCTCAACTGTATGTTTGTTGGATTAGGGACCTTCAGCAGTCTCTCATATTAACTTCACAATTTGGGTTTTATTCGAGATCAAGTTTCAAGGATGTACAGTTCAGAGGAACTTATCAGTCACTTGATACTTGAGTAGTGTGTGAACGATATCAACATATTCAGTTGGTGCCACAGATAAGGAGAATTTGTCCTTTGGACAAACTTCTCTTTGGATTTGTGAAAAAAGCACATAAGCAAGTTCCAAATAGTGGACTTCTTCAGTTGGTCCACGCCAAGTTCACCATTACCTTCAGAACTTTCTCCATCTTCATTTTCAGTGGTGACATTTAGCAGAATCTTAATGATTTGGCTATAGTTTTACAAAGGCTTCCGTCGTGTCCAGTGAGGGAACGCTGCGCTCAAAGCTACGTGCTGGTTGTTGACGGGAGATGGGTTGGATTAGACCCTCGTGCTGATTCTGGCTTGGTCCTGTTTCTCCCTACAGTGGAGAGGCGGCGAAGAGACAAGATTAACAACTGGATCGTGACATTGTCCAAGATCATTCCAGACTGCAACACGGACAACAGCAAGACAGGAGCTGTAAGACTTTCCAATTATAATCTATTCTCACAAGCACAGACTTTTCCCTTATTTTCTCTCTTATTACGTCTGTTATTAATAAGTGTAGAGAGACAAGTACACAAAAAATGAAGAGTGTAACAATGTAGTAAGGCATGGTACAATTAATTGAAATGGTAAACTGACACCCTACTAAACAAATTGAAAATTCTAATAAAACGGCATCTTACAACTTAAAATGTATTACCTCACCTCTTGAGATTAACGTGCTATAGTCATGACAGTCAATTTCAGGTCATGGAAATGAAAAGATGTCTTTCTGACAGACCAGATGATGGTTGTTTCTAATTGGGTTTTTTTTCTTTAAGTGAGCTCCTGTTTCATCAAACTGACATTCCCTTACGCCTACTGCTTCACTGCATGAGGTGCTGTTATTAATTAAATGGACAGAGATGGAATTCCTGAGTTTTGTCAGGATGTGAACCTCATTGTAGTTACTTATCTAGCGTTGTTGTTTCCAGCACTTACATTTTATGTTTGTGAAAGGTTGGGGTAATCTGTAAACGGAGACATGGGAAAACACGTTTTCAGAGACAGGCAGTTGACACCAGAGGATGCTAATATCACCAGTGTCCACCAGAGGGCGTGTGCATTTTTAGCATTTGAAATTTAATGGAAGCAGTAATGTTAGTGCATTCTGTTGTCCCATTGTTTTGATGTTTCCCATTATACCATTACTAAGGGGACCAAAATATTGGATCCACTATTGGATCACTGCTTCACAGGTTCCATTATATGGTTGTTTAAATAGGGTAGGTAACATGCAGACATGTTCTTAAGTACCCTATATCAAGAGCAAGGCTATTCTCTCAAATAGTGACGAGTAGTTCTATACCAGATTTAGCATTAACAGGCCTTCTTACCTTCCGGAACACTCATTCATTGTAGTGTAAATAAGCATAATGAGTGGACATGTCTAAAGTATTCAAATTCCTGACAATATGACAGCTTCAGGGTAAAAAATAGATGAAGTTCTGGGAATCCGTAATCTGTTACTGAGCTAACATGTAGGACTGGGCCAAATGGCTTTGTTTTTCACCATATTCTTTTTGCTTCAGAGTAAAGGTGGGATCCTGTCAAAGGCCTGTGACTACATTCGTGAACTGCGGCAGAACAACCAGCGTCTGCAGGAGAGCTTCAAGGAGGTGGAGCGGGTGCAGGTGGACAACGAGCTACTACGACAGCAGGTGAGGTGTGGCTTTCTGTGTGGGAAATGTGCGGCTTAACCAGCTCTTTCTGGTTTTCACCCAGCTAAGGTTCTCGCTCTTAGCCATTGTTAAGCCACTGTCTCACTGAAACAAAGAGTGTTGCACCACCACAGCTACTAAGTCTCAGCAGAAGTCAGCCCTGGTCCTGGAATAAGTCAGTCGTCCTATTTTATTTCCATTTAAGCTCTGAATTTCTTAGAACCATGAAAGTACTTGTTTGATTAATCTTTTCTCTCCCTTCTATCAGAACTCCCCTGGTTTAGGTATCTTGAAAGTAATTAATTTGGGGTCCTGTAGAGCACGGAATCCTTTTTCTGGGAGTGTTTGATGTTGTTCTCTCCCGCGTCTGTACATCAATAATTTCTTGCCTTTTAAGTGATGCTCTGTGATCTGTAGGGCAAAAATAGTTAAATGGGTTGACAAGCTAAACAGATTTGTTTGCCAAATTACTTGGCAGCAGTACAACTACAGCAAGGTGTTTTTTGAGACTTTGAATGCAGAAAATAGTAAGCAAATGCTTAAACATGCAGTTCAATTGAGGGGATTAATAAGCCTCAGTAAATGAGAGGTCATCTAGATTGGCTAGGACTGAGGACAAGTGACCTAGGTGTCCAGTCTTAACAGATCCTTCCCCTAAACCTCCCTTCTGCTCTGTTGACAAAGCAGCCCCTGTCAGTGGAGCTAACCCTGTGGAACTCGCATGATTTTCAGATCGAAGAGCTGAAGAACGAGAACGCGCTGCTTCGCGCCCAGCTGCAGCAACACGGTATCGAGGTGGTGGGGGAGGCGTCGGGGCAGTAACCAGGAGTGCCCAACAATAACAGCAGAGGAAGAGCCATGACTGCACATATGGCCCCACGTGACCTTTTCTTTCCAGGAAGAGAGCCAGCAGCCAGTTGCATCTCCCTGCACCGGGAACCTCATCATTTTATTAAAAAAAAGAACCTAGAGGAAATGCAAACAAGCAAGATGAAGTACTGTAGTAACCTTTTTTGTACATTGGGTGGTGCTGTTGGCCAAGAAATAGTCCATTTAGGTTTATTTTTATTTATTTCATTATCTTCTTCCCCCTCACAATCTGCATTTGCCAATGCTGTGTCTATATTTTTGCCTGGCCTCCTGTTTTCTTTTAGTATTGTTACTGTTAGAACTTGTTTTTAACGTTGTTTGATTTTAATTTTTATCTTAAATTATTTGTTTCAGGGGAAAAACATATGACAGCAGTACCCCATGGGTTGTATATGTTCTCTGCTAAAATGTCTACAAAAAAACTGGTTCACTGTGCCCAATCACTCAAGCATTGGGGTTTTCGGGGAGAGATTTGTCTGTAATATTGACAAAAGTTGATAAGCGCGGAACAAAAGAGAAAGTGGGGAATTTTGTTACAGCAGCCCATTTTTTGGTCTAAGTTATATTCCTTTATTTGTTGTTGTGTCTTGTTGTAAAGGCCAGAAACCCTTTGTGTTAACATACAGCACAGATCTGTGTTACACAAGGTGCCCCTTTTTACATTTCTCGATCATTTAGAGCCCATGTACGTCATTCCTACCCTACCCATTTTTTTGTGATTTTCAGGAAACATTAGGGATTTCTTTGTGGGGTGTACATGCCCCATATTCAGCAAAGAGCTCGTGTCTGAGATATCTGAGAATCTGTGGGTAGTAAGGAAGTCCAGTTCAGGAGATGATCATGAATGTGTTCACCAGAAAACATGGGCCCTCAGGTCTTCAGGTAGCTGAAAGGGTCTTACGCTTTGAGTTTCTCCTGCTGCATTTTCACAAGTATAAAAAAGAAGCTGGGTGTGGAGAAAGCACAAACCTATATACAAGATTTATACAGGATTTGAGATTTGTATTGCTTATTATTAAACTCCATTGCCTTAGAAAAAGCACTGGTCGAATTTAAAATGTACTGGAAGCATTCTTAGATTTTTTTCAAATCTGATGTTTCATCATAAGGAAGATGATGTAGCAGTAGCATAATCTTCCATTTTTATACAGTACTATCAAGGACAGTTCATTGTTATGTATACGTGTATTGACTGTTTCTGTTGAAACTTGAATTGCAAACATTTAAAAGCTTGGATCTTATTGTATGAAACCTGGTGTTGTATTCTTCCACAGTAGACACAAAAATTTTCAAAATTAAGCCGATTTGTGATGAAAATCAAGAACTGGTGGTTAAATCTAATAAGTCTGATGCAGCTTTTGCTTGATTTGAGGGGCAGCTGCAGGAACCAGGTAATGTTAAGGTTTTTTATAATGAGCCTTTTCAAAGGACAGTCTTCAACTGTCTTCCAATTCCATGAGGAAATATGTTTAATAAATTGACACCAAGTGAAGATAAAGCAGACATAAGGTGTCATACCTTCACTATTGAGTCCTGATTCCTAATCTGAATATCTCTTTTGAATGATGTAAATCACTAACTGAATCAGGTTTTTAGTTTGTTTTTACTATTGCATTCAACACAGTATGAATGTCCTTGTAGTTGGAAAGTGGTTAGTCAGGTCAGCTTTAAAATGACTCTGTTTTGGAGTGTAAGATCTTTTCTATTTTTTCAGGGTAAAGTATAATTTGTTACATTGTCTTCAGAACCATTTGCATTTCCACTCTAATGTGGTAGAATTCTGTGCAGCTAAACTTTTATACAATGACCTTAAAATGTCAAAGAATTCTATTTTGGCTGCTGCGTTTACTTTGTAGAAAGATTTCAAGCTAGCAGTGTTTTTTTCTGAAGCCTAGTGAGTTAATTCCATTTCAGTAAGTTCTAGGATAGATTTGCTTTTTGCCATTTGTGCTGCTTCATATCTGCTAGAATAAATTCTTGCAGGTGGCCAAGGTGGTTAATGTGACTTTGACCTTATGCAAGTGTTCTGTCATGTCACAGCTTGTGCCAGGAAATCTGCAAGGCACTTTTAATCCAGCAGTGTTTTATTAAAGACCTTCATATTGGCAGGAGCCCAGGTGAAAATTATGCAGAACCTAAGCGCAGCCTAATTTGAACTTTACTCATGTGTAGTTAAAGTAACTAAGACCTGTGGAGGTTTTAGGTGGCTGTTCTACTGAACATCAAATTCCTAAGTCAACCTAGAATGTAATAAAAACTTTTGCATTTCAGTTAAAAAAAAATGTAAGCACATGTTTACTGTGATTATTATAAGCACTTATGGTTCTATGTAGTAATAGCTTGCAGTTATTATGGTTATACTAGCTGTGATCTAATATTTATATTAAACTTTTTCGTAATGATTAATTTGTATATGGTGGGATAGATAAGAAAAAAGAATAGAACATGCTTATAAGATTAATGTATGTTATTTTAGAGTCCCGCCCATATAATTCTTTAAACTTATTTTATAGTATTGTTTTTTGGTTATTACTGAAAGTGACTTATTTGACAGTGATGAGACCTTTGCCTGCCATTTAGATTTCCACGTTTGTGTAACTTAGTTGGGTAATAAGCTGAAGTTGCTAAAACTTTTTCCTGAAGTGAGTGTATTGCTGGATTTGTTGTGAATATCATGTTCGCTCTGATAACTGTGTTAAAGTGGGGGAAAAAAGATGTATTATTACATTTGAAAAAGCCACTGTTAACGTAACTTCCTTAAGTTGAACAGCCCATATCTTCTACCTTTTTAAGATCTTGAGAAAAAGTACCACAGTAACTGAGGCCATTAGGACCCTGTTTCTCATGCAGTTGGTTGTAGCTTAATGATCTAAGAATCCCTATTAAGCTATTTCATTTCAGGATCTTGGAATATTGCTTTACGGATATATGAATAAAAATTGTCCACAGGATAGAATGCTGGAAAGATTAGGATTTTTGCACAGTCCCTTTGTTTAAATTGCTTACTCCACTAATATTTCAAACGTAATCCAGATTTAGGAAACAAATCTAGGAATCGCCACACTATTCGTATTTAGTTTGTAGTTTGTATTGCTGTTCATTGAACATACAGCATGGATCGTCTTCATATTTTAAAAGAACTGCAGCCGTTTCTGGTACATATTGTATAATGTGCTTTGGTATTTTTCTTATTGTAATGGAGATGTAGATGGTAAAAATAATGATCACTTGATTGCTTGAGCTAAAAAAAAAAACATTTGAAGTGGCTCTTCAATGGGATTGGGAAAAAAAGTTTTATACAATTTAACCTTGGATGGTAAAAATGCCTGTGCCCCCACCCCATGCAAAAGCAAACTGTGGTATATCGCTTGCTCCTCAGAAAGAGCAGACCTGATGGTGAAGTTTCCCTGAACTCTGGTGAATGGATTCCCAACAGTGATTAACTGTCCAAATGCAATGTACAGCAAATAATGGCCTTGACATTTTTTTTGTTAAAATGGTTTATTTTTTACCCAGGGGTACCGTTGTTAGGGTCAAGAAAGAATAACATTAATAAGTAGATTGTGTTCGGAGACTAAACTTGTAAATCCGTCAAACTCTTTAGATAAAACTGGGACAGTCAAAATAAGACATGCTCACTCTGTGTTCTTTCCAATATACTCCCTGCTTAATTGTTGAGTTGGTATTTAATGTAAGGATTAGTATAACGGAGTGGATTGGAAGGGCCACCATGCCATGCTGAATACCCCTTATCTAACTCATAATTGATGGTATGAATGGCACACCCAGTGGACACTGTGTTAAGTTATTGGTTCAGGAACTGTTTGAAGCACTTAGGTGGGTCGTGCTTTTGATGGCGAGAGAAATGTGGATGAGAAACCCCACCTATCTGGATTTCAAGGCAACAGCACTACTCCTGGTCACAGATTGCAGTGTGTTGGCTGCTGCATTCACCTCTCGGTGGCAGGGGGTGATTCACTAACTGCTCTTGTAAATATACAGCAACTGTAGCAACTCCACAGAAGGAAAGGACTGATCACATTGAGACAGGACATAATAAAGCCAAGCAAGGCCCCGGACGCGGAGACGGACCTCGCGCTGTTTCGTTTGTGTGAAAGTAAGGAGGACGGCCTATAGCCTTTCACCCTTCTTTTCTCCTGAGCCCATGGCTGGAACTGTTCTTACTGTGTAGGATGACCAAGAAGAAAAATGGTGGAAAGACGTTGGTTGTTGGTTATTAATTATTTTGTACATTGTTTTTTTCTTTATCCTGGGTGGGAATGGGGTGGGTGAGAGGGAAGGGAAAGATGGGGAGATAAGATACAGCCTAAGACTTTTTTGTTTTCTTCAGTAGTGTAAGCATGGAATTAATTCATAGCAAAGGCTAAGAGTCTTGCTCAACACGAAATAGCCAATGGGTCACACCTTTCTTTTTTTTTTCCCCTTAAGTAGCAAAACAGAAGTAACTACCAATGGTAGGGCCCCAGACCCATGGGCAACACCCAGTGGCTGTGTGTCTCTAGGTAGCTAGGAGCCAATCACATTGTTGTCTTTTATAACATTGCAAAATAAATAACTGCGAAATTTCTTTGTCAGATCTTATTTGTGCCTTTTGTTTCCTGGAACTAATTAAGTTTGTGGTGATTTTAGAATGCCATTGGATTGTTTCTTACATTTATTCTTTTTGTATCTTGTGTGTCCTAGACCTGGCTAACTGTAAGTTAAATTTTGTTTGAGAGTGGTGCTTGTTATTTTTCTTTAAAAATGGCTTATAGGATATATTGGTTAAAAGACCATCCCTTTCTTTTTTTGCTCTTCCCATTTCAAACAAGCATTGTTAGAAGGAAGTAAAATAGTGTCACACAATGATCTGAGTCCTATTGGAAAACTGTTGCATTCTTTTTCCAGATTTGCTTTGAGGTAGTACCCTGTGTTACAACAAGATGTTTCACAAGAAAGACATTAAACCACAAAGGTAGATTTTATTAATCCTAATTGGGTTTTTTTCTAGTTCTGTTTCTAGAAGGTGAGTGGCACAGCCTTCATTACTTTATTGGGTGGGAGAATTTTAGACTATATTCCTTGCAATTAAAACTTAAGTGGTTGAAAGTCATATTGTATGTTATTACCCCAAGAAGCCAGTACTTTGTGGTCTCAGACATGCATGTTTTTTACTTCACAGGTTATATATAATCTACCGATTGTTCTGTTTATGCTTTATAACAAGATACTTATTTCATTGCTGGTGTCAGTTTAGGTGCCCGAGTGCTGCAGGTCACTTTCCATCACCCATTAATTAGAATGTTACCATGTTTAGATTTTGATCAATTTAAAAAATAGTCTGCTTATGTCAGGAGGATCATTTTCATAGGTAACGAATAGTGGTACAATATTAAAAATAATGAAGGATGTTCACTTTTAAGGTTAAATTTAGTTAATTAAAAATCAGGGTAAGGTTAAATTTAGTGTTGAAACAAAGTATTGATTTGTTTCTAAAGTAAGCCAGCCATCTGATAACTCCTGAAAATTCCCAGCTGAGAGTTGTATTTATTTTCCATTTCACAGAACTGCTGTTTTTCTGGTAAGTTATTGAATATTAATCACACAGCAATACAGTACAGTTGTGTCCCTGTGTGGGGACTATTTTAGCTTCGTAATGTTCTACTGAATGTGATGCAATAAAACATTCAACTGTCTTTTCCATTAGTGGTGTAATTTGGACTTGCGTTTGACAGTAATAATGGCAATAAAGGTTTTTTATGTGCTCAGAGTGAAGCAGCAGGTGACCAGGAATGTCATTTAGGGGTTTGGCTTACATTAACAGACCAATCTAAAGGGTCGGGAACTTTGTTTCTAACAAGATAAGACTGTCTCCGTCTTTGGGGTAGGGTCCGTAAAGCTGGTGTCCACACAATTCTGATCGGGTTTACCAAGTATTTCGCAATTGTCCAGGCCCAGGGTTTTTAAGTCTAAAAACAGGCATGGTATGTAATTATTAAATGCCACCCTAAGATTTGAAACTTGAGATCTCGGAGTCTTAGCCTTTCATTTTATATGAAATGATGTCAGCGGACCAGTAGATGCTAACCCTTGCTCTTCGCTGGGAATTCCAAGACAAAATACTTGAGAACATGGGGACATAAGGACATGGCTTTAGGATCACTTCAGTTTCACACCAACATGCTTCACCCCAGATACAAAGTATTTTTATAAGCATTTGGGGACTAAATAAAAACCCCATCTGGTTAATTACTATTATAATTTGCAACTGTCATGAGAAAAACCTAACACTAACCTTTGGGTACTTTTATGTTACTTTTTTAGAATTTATGAACAGTGCCTAATGTTGACAGGAACCTTAGAAACCATTTCACCAATGAAAATGAAATTTACCTGTGTGTGATTTCAAAGAAAGTAATTTGACAATTCCAAAATTAAAGAAAAAGGAAAACATAACCAAAGATTTCCGGTTTAAAGTATTTTTTTTTTCAACTGAGCTTTAATGTTTTAGTAGCTGCTTGGAACTGGAGCTTAAAGGTTTTCTTCTCACTTTTTTGCTGCAGTTTATGGGTAGTTTAACAAATCAGTGGTATTTCTAAAACTAATGTACTGGTTAAGTCTCTTGTAGCCATATTTTAAAAATGTTAAAAAATTATCCTGACTTAAGCCCCTCTCATAAGTAAAACATAGTTATTGTAAAATGTTACACTTTACTGGGTTTGTATTGTAGTAAAACATGGTGGTTTGTTTTATTGTTCAATTCCCAGTCATGTTTTTAACTGCATTCAGTTTGAAGATGTCGATATGCAGCTCTACATCACAGTTATAGCAATGCTGACACATTTATTACTACGTTGTACCTTCAATGCGTTTCTTCACTAGAACATCTTACTAGCAGAGACATCATAGTCAAGCAAGTATAATTTACCAAACAGCATTTGTTCAGTGAAGTAAGATATTCAACTGAATCTAAAATTATTCAATGCTCTTGCCCAAGTTCATTTGATTGATTTTTTTTTTACTTCTGGTTGTGGTAGAGATTGTTTGCTAAACCCCAAAATGAGCCAATGTAATGTTTTTGGAATAGCTTTTGGAACTATGGGTTTCAGTACATTTTCAGTCTTTTTACTCCAGATTTCTAAGCATTGACAAAGTCCAACCTATTTCAATCTTCATTCGTTCTCAGCTCTCTTCTTCGTCCTCCAGCCCACCCATCCTACCTTGAACTCCTTCTCCCTCAGCTGTCGCCTCCCGGTCTGCTGTGCTTTTTCCCCTCCCCACTCTTGGCCAGTCAGTGTGCCGCCTCTGCCACAGCCAGGCGTCTCTGTTCTCCCTCCTGTGTTTGAAGTGAGTGATCTTTGATCCCCTTCCTACCACCACTATGACATCATTACGTGTCTCTATCAGATTCCAGCTTACACTGCATGAGCAGAGTCCCCCTGGAACTGATAAGTCACTTGTGCCCGGGCAGCTGTGGGTGGTCTGCATTTTTTGCTTTAAAGATGCAGAACGTCGTGATCAAAGAAGAATATCCTGCTATGGATCTTAAAAAATTAAACCTGTGTACGGTACATTGGAAATGCCAAAACCCATTTGATCCAACTGTTCGACTACACTGTCAGAAGGAGAAAATCCTGTGGTTCTCAAAAACATTGAGTTAAACCAGGGATGTAAAATGTCCATTGACAACATACAGGACCCTGCTGTAGGACTTGTACCCATCTTGAGCATCTTTTGAAAGAAGAGCAGCCAAAGACTTTTGTATTTGAGGCAAATAATTTCTCAGAGTAGAAAATTCTGAAGGATAGGTGTCCCCTTAGCAAGAAATAGTTATGGCCCACTGAGGTAAACTCAGACCAAGCTTCTGCATCTGTGGTCTTTGAGTGACACAGTCTCTTTGGTGTTTTGTCCATGTGAGCTTTTGCTTACTTAAGCTGCCCATTTGCTGGACTTGACCCTTGACTTGATCAAAGTGTCCTCTGACTTCATAATGAGATGGTCAATAAAATGCAAATAGTGTCTGTGATGGAGGAAGGCTTTTGGGGAGAAGCTAGAATACAATGAGTAACAAGATTTCAATTAAGGATGTCACTGTTCACCTAGTAGGGACTCAGTATGTTCAGTTTAATTATGGGATTAAAAACAGTTTTAATTCTACTTTCCTTTATAAATCAGTTTGCCAAACTGAGCCATGATTCTTGAAAACTATAACTAACTCTTCTATGTCGTTAAAGCATTCTGCACTGCTGAACATCTTCTGTTCTGTTCTGTTCTTCTGCTGAACATTGCTCCTGCTGAGCTGAAGGACTCAAGGATGATATCAACATATATTGAACCTGCGCTCTGGGAGTTAGATTTATTTATCCAAGGCTTTTTGACTGCTATGGGCATTATTGTAACTTATGACAATAAAAACTTTGTTTGATACAGCTTTCTGTGAGTGTGTTACATGCTTTGTTGAAAACATTGTGCTTGGCTGGGAAAAAAAAAAGAACTGCCAGAGTTTCAAATACTTAATCCAGTACATGGATATTGAGAGCTGGGGCTCATATTTTTCTCAACTAAAATAACTAGAGTGACACTCCATCTTGCTTTGGGAAGCTATGGACAAATGACTATAGCCATAAAACACATTTTAAGTCACAAGTGTTTGGATTACATACTGGTAAGTGTAGAAAATGGTTTGGAAATGTGTAGGCTACAGCATGTGTGGAAAGCAAAAAGGTTCTATTATAATTCCCACATCGGTAATTGACTTGACATTAAAGGAATCCATAAAAAGTTCAAAAGGTTTCCCTTGTGAAAAAAATGATTTTGGTGTGAAACAATTTCTAGTTATTTAACTGAACAGTTTGGAGTTGCCTGACCAGTGCAGTGGTGCTCTCTGGGTAGGTGCCAAGGCATCATACTCAACGAGGGTCATTGCCCTGTTCTGCAGCCAAGCGCTCTGGCGCCCAAGTGGCGCCCGGGGCCAGGCAAGACTGACTGGAGCCCACGTTGTTTGAGGAGACGATTCCCACTGATAGCGAGGACCAATATGACAGTGTCAACAAATGCAGTCAGGACTCTGGCCAGCCCACAGCAATGGGACATTTTGAGGTGTAGTACAAGGCAATCCAAGTTTGTTAACCCGTTTATAAACCTGGAGAATCCCCAATGAATTCCTGGAAACCTGGTCTTCCTTCTTTCCAGTTAACTAAGGTGAAAAAGTGAATTTGGCACATATTAAAGAAAAGGGCTTCGGCTGCTAAGTGCTTTTCTTGCGTTTGTGTTTGAAGCCTGGTGGAGCCTAAGTCCAGAGGTTTCACGGACACAGAAGAAGTGCTTTTACTTGCATTTGGCCCTCCTAGAGAAGTCAAGCTGTGTAATTTTGGGTCAGATCTCCTTGAGGGCTGATAAGTAGTTTTACTTTTAGGCTGAAGCAAATTATTCATACATCTATTTTCTATCCACTTTGTACAATACAGGGTTTTGCGGTATCCAGACAAGCAGTGGCAGGACACACGCTGGACATTGATGCCTGTCCATCACAGGGCACGTGCCCAGACCTAAATAAGCACACGCTCACATCAGGGTTAATTTTCCCAGAAGCAGAAGTGAATTATTTACAACTTAATATCTCCATATTTTCATTCAATGCTGTTTAAATGTGATTTGTCTCACACCAGGCACCAAATCTGCTATACCTTGGCATGAAAATCTGTTTTTCAAATTCATCATCTTTTGGTTCACAGTTTGAATACTGCCTAAAAGTGAATAAGAACTAGATTGTTTTTTTGTTCTACACACAGCTTGTGCTTCTGTTCACAGGTCCTTTGAAAAAAGCATTAGCTGTGACTTCTTAGTAAAAATCTAGACTGACCACTGCTAAAAAAAATCTAGTATCCTTGCACAAAAGCTTCCTTAAATTTCTTATAGGGGCCATAAGCAACAAAGGACTGTTTATAAACGGGAGGCCATTGTAAATGCGATTAAAGGTAGATCACTCATTTCCACGTGGAAGAAGGGATGAACCAGAAAAGAAGAAGTTTGTGTGTTCTGTAGTACTTCAGCGAAGTCAAATTGCAAAATCCTGGATTTTTTACAGTAGGTCAGAAGTCCTCACACCCCATAGCTTGGAAATATTTTAAAGAAAAATATTTATTTTTGGAACACCCACAACTAGCAAGATTTATTTTTTAGCTGAACCTAAAAACCTTACATTTATTTCTTATGGGGAAAAAAATACTCTTTGATGTGATAAAAGGAATAATGGGAATAATATATATAAAGGATCTCTCAGGAATTGATGGACAATTGAAAATAACATCCTCATAATTATTTTGTTGTAAAGGCCCCAGAAATATTTATTGTTTGTATTTATGATTGTTTACTTAATCACTAATTTATCATCATGAGCAATAAGCATTTTTTGGACTGGATTAATACTTATTAAATCTTCATTAGATTTGTTCTTGATTTAAATTGAGTTTTTTCAAGCATATCAAACTCAACTGTTAGAGGATTTCGTGAGTTCTGTGTTTTGCACCATCTTAAGCAGATAAAGAACCTAACTGCTTTCTTAGATATATATAGTGTATGTCTTAAGGTCTTTTACAGTCCATTACTCAAAGCATTAACTTCATTAAAGGCATGGTTATCTATGAAATATCTGAAAGTCAAGGTATGAGTAATACGATCATGCGGTTAAATAATCTGGCCAACTATGTAACTGCGTTGTCGGGAACATAGTTTGACGCACTAATTTAAAGCGTTGCCAAACAATTATGACGTAATAACAGGATTTAAGTCAAATGAGATATCTGAAGAGTTGAGTTCACCTGCATTGTGCTCTCTTGCTGCTTTTGTTCATTTTAACACAGCGCTTAAATCGACAATATCAAAGTAGTGGAAACTATAACCCAGGCATTGCAGTACTTCGATCACGCGTCTGCCGGTGTTCAGACCAGCTGAGTTTATTTGCTTTGCATAAACCCTTATCAGTCGCTGCTATTTAACTGATGCTTTAATTCATCAATTCAAATATTCCTTCATCCGAAACGTCTTACATACGAAAAAAGCATCACTGAATTATCTATGTGTGATGTAGGCTACTGCACCAAAAAATGCGCAACTGTTATTTTATTAATAGAGTGACTATTCTTAATTATTGGTTGTTATGATCCATTTTCAAGCACTCATAGTATCGCACATTAAGAGAATATAGTAAACTCTGCCCACAATAGTGTTTAATGTACGTAGTCGATCTTTTAAATAATTCTGATATTCATTCATCTTGTGAACCTGGAAGACAAGGTGAATGAATGGAATTGAGTGATATTGAAAGACTCCGTTCTGTAAACTCTCCGGGGAATCTGTAACACAGAAGAAACGGTGGGCACAGACGGAGGGAGAACATACTGTACGGTTCTACTGCAGGGACAAGCGAAAGTCTTTTTCTGTGGTTTCGCCAGCGTTTGCGAAAAAAAAAAACATGTCAATAGCTGCTCGATTTGTTGACAAATGAGTTTTTTTTATCCACCCAAAACTTAAAAGGGCAGACTAGGTTATCGCAAAGATGGAGTGACTCAGCAAAACATGCGACAAGCGACAGGGATTCTCGGCATCAAGAGAATTCAGTCACTACTAAAATAAAAGTAACAGATTGAAAGGCAAATGGGAACTTGATTATTTTATCCTCGATCTCCACTGGAGAATCAGAATGTGAGAAATATCCTGAATGCACACAGTAGATCTAAAGTTCAGTGAAAACCGTCATCGGACATATTAAAATGCAGCGTTTTGAAATGTTTTACTTTATCCTGCACTATAGCCACACTGCGACATACTCTGGGATTCGCAATCCCGCTGAAACACGACAAAACTCGAATGACTCAGCACAACGCCAAGCAACAGTTCGACTGAGAGGATGATTCAGCAAAATAATGCCGACTTTAATAGAGGATGAAAAAGTAAATACCGAATTAAAAAAAACATATTCCAAAAAATGCATTAATGAGTATGCTTTCCCGGCATTTCACTGCAATATTTTTTCAAAAATATTCTCCTTTTTAGCAATCACGCCAGTGTATGATTTATTTTTTGTCTGATCAGTCCTTATCTGTTAGAAAACATCCACGTAAGAATGGAGCACAGTCCTGTTCCTTGAACTTCCTCTGACTCCAAGCATGGGTTGTGTTGTATAGAAATGTAATAGAGCAACTAGGGTGACTTCAAAAGTGTATTCCAGGCAAAACAATATCTAACATACAGACAGACATCTTAGTCCATATTTGCTTGCACGGTTACAGAGAAGGTTAAGCTCTATCCTTGTGTTTCATTTGATTCTCTGATCATAGGCAATCTCCTGTTCCTGTATTCATTACAATCTAATTCCAAAATAAAATTAAAGCTACCTAGCTATGTTGTTGAAGCAGTGTCTTTCGACCAATGAATGTCTACCCTATAGTTTGTACATTTTATGCTTTTATGAGATTACTAGTCAAATGTAGAGCATTTTTGTACATGTTGAAATTCGTAATAGTGGTGGATTATGATTATGAAAATATATTTTCACTGAATTGGTATTCTACGTTGTCTATCTAAATATAAAATATACATGAGATAAATTGCTTCCTAATATACTCCAGTAGTTGATTGTGTTAGTGGATAGTTTATTGTGGTCCTGTAAGAAATCTCTGCTGTAATTAAACTAGTGTAATGCGAGTAGCAGGCCAGTGTGCAGATTGACTCAGTGAGACAAGGATGTCCCGGTTCTGTATGTGACTGCCATTTCGCTATAGTCGTTGTATCGTTATCACATTGTCAAGCTTTCAATGCCTGACGCTCAACATTGAGAAATCATTGACGAGCTAATCATCATAGATAATGATGATTCCTGCATCACATTACCGTTGCCTATACAGTATTTACTGTATATCGCACATAGGATGCTAGAACACTGTTCTAGAGTGCTGAACGGTTTAAATTGTTAGTCTATGAATATAATCACCCGTTGTGTCCCGACAATAAACTTCAAAAAGTCAACCGTTTTTGCCAGATACTGCATACTCTCGTAAGCAATAATATATATAAACCACGTGTTTCGTATGCGTAAACTACACTTTAAATGTTCTGTAACACAATGTTTCCTCTGTATGTTTTGTATATACTGTATGTTTACTGTATTAGTTGCTAAATGTATCTACTTAAATTTCAATCGCGCAATGATCCTCACTAGCACACCAACAGACTGTCGGACTACCTTCATGAAATGACCACCGAGAGTCAGGACCTCGGTTTAGCATCTCATCCGAAAGACGGCTCAGCAGTAGTATTTTTACATTAAGTGCATTATGTTCGGAAATAGTAATCATAGTTTAACAATACGGGAGAAGGTATTTAAGAAAATGCTAATTATGGCTATACAGATATTGCCAAATGTTGTTCAGAAAATTGACCATTTAACGGGTCTCTGATGAGTAAAGTCACGAAACGGCGGTGCACGGCTTACTACCAACTTGAAAAGTATAGCCCTAGGTGGGAAAGTCCCACATGCTTCTCTGCATGATAGACAGAAGGAACCCGCTGGTGCAATTCAAAATTTCCCGTTTCCAGGCATGGAATTCCCGCATAATCCGCCAACAGCTGTCAACGGTAATCCTGCAGAACACGGCCTCCATAGGGAATTCGCTTCAATTATTAATGCCCAGAATAACCTTGCCCTCAAGTTGCGCAGTAAAGAAAGCCTAATCAAATAAATTCAGCGTGGACTATTTTTTTCATAATTCCTAGATCCAAAAGCATTTGATGACTCATAATGTATATAAAATAATTTAGAAAATAATGCAGACTAAACAACTCCGAATAACAATGATATACAGTGCGCCACATTACTGTTCATCTGCTGAGAGTCTCAATGGACAGAAATTGAAATGATATGTAGTGAAGTCATGTATTATGGCTTATTATTATGCAGTCGAAATTCAGTGAAATCAAATGCCTAAAATGACTAAACTTCGCAAACAGAAGATATTTACCTTATTTAAGGAATAGGCTGTTGAATTATTCTAAAAATGCTGTATTAGGTCTAGAATTCCTACTTCTTTTACCACAGGATAGTCACACGGTATTGTAATCTTTTTGTCCTGATAGTTTATTTGCCTTTTGTAATGATTCCTATATGTGCCACTAGAAGTTGTTCATTGAACACCCGTCCTTTCTGCTTGTAATTTAGACTGATTTTGGCTTGCATTACTCATCAAAAGATTCAATAACATGTTATTAAAAATGTGCGGCTGTTTGGAAAACACGTCATCAGTGAAAGTCTACAAGATTAAGAAAAAGTGAATGTAGTTGGGGGGGTGGCATCTAGCATTGAGTAACAAGGATTTAAGTTTAGAGTTAACAGCGAGGGTGGAGTTTTGACAGTGAGGCAATACCGGCGGAATTTGGGTATAAATATTGGCAGAGTAACCAACTGACCAGCATTCACTTCCCTGCAAGAAGACGGTCTGAAAAAGAGAGAAAATCTGCTGAAACAAGATATCTGTATATTAGCTGTAATAGCCTAATATTACCTTTTTTTTTTGTCCAAGCGACGCTGTTGAAAATCGATCGCAATGAAGGCTCTTTCTGTTGCGGTGTTGGTCGTGCTGCTGTCAGTCTGTATTCAAAGCAGCGACGCTGTCCCATTCGCAGAGGTAAGCTGATACTTCAGTTTCTACCAATCGGTTTTCCAATCAGAAATTTAAACTGATCTGCAAGTGCCGGTATATGATTTTTCCTCTTTCCTCTTAGAAGCAAAACAGAATTAGCAGGACTTTTAACTGTTCTTATATCATTTATTGGATTTTTATTTTTTTCTGATTAAAAGAGAATACTGTATTTGTTGTCTCATTGCAAAATTATCTCTAAATATCAAAGTGTCTTATTTCCTCACACATTGAACTCACTGGACATATACTGTATAAACTCTCCTCCACACATTCCCACAAAACATTAGATAACTCATCCTCCAGGATTACCATTTACAGATTCCATGCCAGTTCATGACTGGTACATACCCAGACTTTATTACCTTGCATAAAACAAAGGCTAACCCCTACTTGTGTTTTGCAGTACAGAAAATGGCTCTTAAATAAAGACACATGCTTTTTAAATGTTATGCCAGTTTAATGCTAACATTAAATCTACATTCATTTCTTTCAGCTGAGATAAAATTTAACATTATTCACTGTGCTGTTGAATAGTTCTTTTAAAACTTTTAATTCTTCTTTTTTAAACAGGCAGAAATACAGGAGACGGAGGCTGAACATAGTAGTCCAGCAGAGGTACAGATGACTTTTGCTGATGAGGATGTGCAATCACTGGTGAGTTTTTCCACTTTTTGATTAGTTAAGCTTTGATTATAAACAGACTTTCATTCATTCTACAGATGTCTGTAGAGTTGAACATTTCAAAATTAAATATTTGTCTTTATTTCACTAGAACGTCTAAGGTCCCACATTACAATGTGTGGGTATTCAATTAACTTTCAGTATGTGCATATGGATTATCATCACAGATAATATAACTGGTATGGATCTAATAGTGAACAGAAAATTTAGAAAAGATTATTAGAAAATGGAAGCACAGAAACTATTACATAGAAGTATGCTTAAAAAAAATATTTGTACTGATTGTATAATAGTCTTAAGTAGCATTGAAAACCATTGATCTTAAAAATAACTTTCCTGCGGTGTGGTTACTCTGCTGCTCAAATTCATACCTGCTTGTCTATTGTGGAAAAACTGTATATGGGCAGTGCAGTGGCTCTGTGGATAAGGATCTGTGCCTGTGGCTGGAAGGTTGCTGGTTCATATCCCATGGCTGGCAGAGGAATGCCCTTAACCCCAACTGCTCCAGGGTGCCGTATAAATGGCTGACCCTGCGCTCTGACCCCAAGCTTCTCTCCCTGTCCGTGTGCCTCATGGAGAGCAAGTTGGGGTATGCGAAAAGACAAAGTCATAATGCAAGAAAATTGTATATGGCCAATAAAGTGATTTTATATCCACATGTGCTCATTGTGTTGTAGAAGGCTGGGCTACAGGCTTCAAGAATTTGTCGTATGTTAAGTAATCATATATTTTGATTTTCTTGGCAGACTGAAGGCAAGTTGCGGACAAAGAGGCAAAGTCACCTTTCTCTCTGCAGATACTGCTGCAATTGCTGTCATAACAAAGGCTGTGGATTCTGCTGTAGATTTTAGGAGCACAGAAGTGATGGGTTATTGTTCAAATCAGTCGCAAAAGTTCTTCAGTCAAGCAAAAGTGGACTCTTTTGTAGAATGTATTCTGAGATATTCTTGTCATGAAGGGCTCCAAGGATGCAGCACATAACCATATCAACTGATTCTGAGCTTTAGAGAAATCTACTCCTGTCTGCTGATGGCTACTGAAACATTGTAAATATTGTTGGGGATGTTAGTAGTGTCTTCTGGTTTTTAAGCTGTGCATTGATTTTTTAAATTGCAAATAGAAATCATCGTTGCTAGAGCTATATATGTACATATCGTGGCTTCACTGAGCAAGCCAAAAAGTGTGCCTTTCAATAAGTTAATAATCTGAAGATATCGTTTTCTTACCTTTTATAAGCAAGCACTCTTTCTACCCATTAACATGTCAATTAAAGAAATGCAAAATGAGTATGCTCATAAGTAGAAAATATAGAATATAAACAACCTGCAAGTCAGAAATAGCATGTTCAGTACTTTGTTGCAGGTCCTAACTGTCCAGAAGCAAGATGGGTCTGTGACCCATTGTGAAATACTTTGTTTCCCTTTAGTTTATCCATAAGTGTCCCTTGAGTTAAATTGTGGTACACAAAGCCTTAAACACATTGAAGCCTATGTCCTACATAACACATAATGTCTCCATATTTAATATTTGATGTGGTTTATGGGCTCAGATGTTGGGAATCAAAGATCCGAATTAAATAGTTTTGTCTTTTCTAGTGTTACAGCCATTCCAAATGACTGGCTTCATGCTGGGGCTCACTGATCATGAGTATATTGTATATAATGTAAAAAGTGATATTTTGTGCTGCTTCTCTTGTTTTCTGTGAGACTCATACATGTGACAATTTGGTTATGCGCGAAACTAATGTAGTTAATGAAAATGTGCACATCTTTGATATTTCTGAAAATGTAAATCTTCTTTGCTTTTGTATTTAAATAAGATGTTTTTACAGGGATTAACATTTCTAAAGTAACACTTAAGAATATTAATATTTTTCTAACAGTTTTGTATAACTGTATTAAAATGACCAAGACTACAGTATTATCTATAAGAGCTGTAATATACATTATATAATTTGCCAAAAAATAAAAATTTGGATATAAGAATGTATGCAAATAAGTATACTGTATTTTCTTCGGTCAGGAGAAATTAAGTAATGTGGAAGGAGGAGGCAAATACACCTGAGTTCCCCTTGAAAGAAGGTTTCAAAAACATTTACATTTATTTTATCACAAATGTCCCATCAACCCTTTGATCTGGTATCACAAGACAATAGCTCTTTGTGAATTGAAATAAGGCAGTAATTTTTGCCTTTTTCCAGAACAAAGGATGAAATGTTTAAAAATTTAATAAGAAACTAAATGTCAAGAAGAATGCTGTCATCAAAGCTTTCATTAGTTCCAATTATTCTTGGAAGCAAGGCATGTCAAAAAAGATTTCTCCCTCTTTATTTGTAAGACTCAGATGGCAGTAATGAATCCATTTATTGGCCATGAATCTGCTATATCAATTGCTCTTCAACTGCTGAGCTTCAAATCACTTGTCTTATATAATCAGTGAGCTACTGCATTTCATATCACTAACATAGTACCACAGGGTCTGGCACTGAAATGGCTGCTCTTTCTAAAAACAAAAGCAGATTACTGTCCAAATAATGAATGTGAAAGATCTGCAAATTATTTAGTTTTGGGTGAAGTGTTGCTTTTGGTATAGAGTTGTCCATCAATAGAAAAGTACCTTGTGCTGTAGGGAGGCCACCTTACAAACAACCATCGGAAACAAAACTAGTGTCTTATTAAAATGCTAATTGTTAGAAGCTTAATTGCCTTCTGGGAAAAACTGGCCCTACGTACGAGTGTGTTTGTGTATCTGCCCTGTGATGGACTGTCCTGTTCAGGGTGTGTCCTGCCTTGTGGCTGTTGCTTGTTGGGGGCAGACACCAGCTCCCCTGCAATGCTGTATTGGCTAAAGTGGTTAGAAAATGGATGGATGAATATAGTATATATAAGCAATACATTTTACTAACTAACTGCTACAAAAAAATCACTTTACAAAATGCATATGCGTCATTTTTAATTCAACAAAATGGGATGTCCTTGGAAGGCATTACTGAAGAAGGAAACTTGTCTCTTAAACTGCTGGATCCTTCCATTAAAAAAAGATGAGGCAGGACATAGGACAGGTTTCATATAATGGGATCTACAAATTGCATTGCATTGTTCTGGAAACTGGTCCTAGGACAGTTTTGCCTCTGTAATATTCAAAATCTCTATTCCAAATAATGTATTCAAGGTGGTAAAAGTGAGATGCATATACACTGGAGAAAAGAAATAACATTCAAGTGCAGTTCACCTAATGGTAGTGTGGCAAATTAACTGGATTTATGGAGATTGTGAACAAATAAAATGAAGCAGAACATCCTGCTAGTCTGTATCAGAGACTGCAGATAGATTTGTCACAGTTTCTTTCAACACTTCCAGGAAAGAGGAGACCGCATGAAGAGAAAATATCAAGTATTGGCATATTGAGAAAGTTCTCGAATAAAAAAAAAATTAAAAGCAAAGTAGGAAAGCTTATTACCCAAACATGTAGATTACAGCTATTGTTCTTGAGTTCAGGAAACCTGTGCAGTTAATGTTCGATTCTCACTGGCTTGCTGGCTCAGGCTCACAAAATCACCTTATCTGACTCTTCCAAAACCTCTTCGCTGACAGCTGCAGATAACTGAGATGAATGGGATTAAAAAAAAAAACTAAATCTGTCTTTAAAAGAAATGACTTTATACATTGCAAAAATACTTAACACGTACATTGTATATACAGACCAGACTGGACAATCACTTGCAGTTAAGCATGACTTTATTATTTCCATAATTTATGCCATCTCTAGTGATTTCAAGACCTTTCTGCAAGCTTACACTGATTTCCATGGACATGGAAAGAAACTACTTGATACCATCATTTGAAAATGTGAGTGCCAGTGTTTCCTAATTCATTCATACTACATGGTAATTATACTTCAATGTTTATCTCTCTGAAGAAATGCAGAATTACTATAGAAAAAATGAAACCAATCATCAAGTGGTACAATGAATAGACCAAATGACTTTTTGATATCAAGCAGAATAATACAGGGAAAGGATAGTTTTCCAAATGATAAGCAAATATGCTGATAGCCTTTAGTAAAAAACATATTTCTGGTACATTTTAGTTTACTGTATTTTGTGCCCTTTTTAGGGGGATGTGTTAAGCTAGCAGTAAAACCCACTGCAATTGTCTTTACTCTTCTTTGCAACAAATAATTGCAATTATTACCCTTCAGTAGTCGCTCTGAACAGATGGCATTGCCTTTATTCATAATACAGAGGCTGTTTTACTTGGGGCTCTGGGATTCTGTTCATTCTGCAAATGGTCTTACTGCCTCTCAGCAGAGCACTGGGTTCAGTGTTTAAAGGACAGTGGCTCTGTTCCTGTTTTCAGGTGAGTGGAAGGTCCTTCTCAGACTGACACAGCACACTCAAACACTGAAGACACACCAGCAGCAGACAAGCATGTTACTGGTCATACCTCAGGAAGCATGAGGTGATGCAAAGTGCAGCATCTACCTAATCAAACCATGAAAGAGTGCAGATGAGTTTATAGAGCACCCACAGAGGAATCCAGATCATAGAGGAAAAGGTGAAGAGCCAGCCCAAGGTGTATGCCCAGTCTCGGCACACATACTGTAGGTGTCGTTGAGCTTCAGTGGAGTGTAACTGACCAGGGACAGGATCAATGTGCCTTTGAGGAAGAATGGGACAGGCAGGAGAATCAGCTCCACCAAGGAAGCAAAAGTTCACAGTGCCACTCAAATGAATATGCAGCTGCTAAAAGCCAAACTCCAAATGCACAGATGAACTAACCCACTGATACCAATGATACAGTGTTTAGTGTTGATAAATGCACATCAGTTAGAGACCACAGCGGGTTTCTGAGTGCTTACAGAAATAAAATAAGTGCTCGCTGGGAGGGCAGGTTCAGTTCTATTACCCAGGTGACCCAATTTCCAAACTGGGTCATGTCACTACTGGAATGCAACTGGCATTTCCTCAGAGAGGCGGTGCACAGTGTGTCATCAGAGTAAAACCAGGTTAATGATCTAGTTCTCTACCAGGGTTTTAACAACAGCTACTCCAGAAGATTATTCTGGGAGCCTCAATTTCGTTGGAAGTTTTTGACAATATGTAAAGCTTCAAATATAACACTTATAAATACAACAAGAGAGATAAAATAAATCATTCAAACCAGGACACAGTCCTTTTTTGACTAAATCCCTTCAATAAGTCTGACTATGAAGGAGATTTAAAATTAATTAACTGATAAAACAGAAAACATGTACTGGAGTTTAACACATACAAGAAGTACATACCAAATAAGTGTCCATGAAAAGGTCCCTTTGACTTCTGTGTTTCATTCCTGTCCCATAGATGGTTGGGAGCCAACGATGAAGAGACACAAATTTAAAAGGATTGTGGGAAAAACACCTACCAAGCAAGACAGCTGTGGTTATGTAGAGCCAGCAGTACTGAACGGACGATAGCCCATCATATCCGCAATGCTGCAGCAGAAAAGGTCAGCGTCTTTAAAAACAGGAAGCATCCAATTGCCAGGTGAGGCAATTCAGCGTAGAGACAAATAAAGATTTAAGCTGATGCAGGTAGCACTGTAACTAGAATGGCAGTAGTTTTTTTTCCATATGGCTTAGACAGGTCAGTTGGTTAAAGACTGTAACTGCAGCAACCTGCCACTGGAGGCTGCTACAAGGCTTCTAAATTGCTTGTAAATAGTCACAGTGGGGATTAATTATGTTAATTGGATAGGAATGGCACTTACATCAATGTAATTAAGTCTTGACCTGGCATCTACGGTAATTAGCATGAATGGTGCTAGTGGTGCTGAGTGATGTGCAGTCAGTTTTTTTTGTTCTTATCTTACGGTCCTCCCCCAGGACTTTTTGTGCATGCAGACTCTGCAAACGCCCCATTAGGGTAAGGGTCTGGTCCATTACAGTAGATGCTTAGTCTAAAATGATTGAAAGAGTAGCGTGTTTGATCTCAAAAGCTAAATGTCTTGTTGCAAAAATCTACAAAATCTTTGACAAAATAAGTGTAGACTTTCAGCTTTGTTTGTGATTAGAGATAGTGGTGCCATATCTCTTAAATAAGATACTGTAATCAAGTGGATGACAAAAAGTATCAAATTTGAAAAGATTGAAAAGGATCTTACAGCTCTGGGCAACACATTAGCTAACTTAAGTTCTGTTAAAGCAAAATGTTTGAAATTGTGTTCATTTTTTTTAAAGAAATTGCTTTAGCCTGTTTTATCCTGTTATATTCTAGAAATCTGTATAAACCAATAAAAATGTGATGACATACAGTAGCTATGCAAGAGCTATCCTATACATGAAGATCTGTTGTGGTGTACTTATCACTTGAGAGTTTTTAAAGGTAAGAATTGAGAAGAGCATCATGACTAAAGAAAACAGGTGTCAGTTTTATAGCTAAGATAAAAACTAAAAATAAAATGGAACCTTAGAAACAGCTTTAAAAATGTTTGAACTCACCGTATACCCATCCAATACAAATGGTTTAAAAAATGGTAATGAAAAAAGAACTTGCCCCACTGAAAGCATAGTAGTCAACCAAATAGAAAAAGGTATTGCCCACCCTGGAGGAACATTTTAATCAACTCTTTGTGTTCAAAATTGTCTAGTTCAGGCCATTTTATAAAAATAAGGCTGTGCATTAGAACACCAGTTTACTGGTGTATGGAAGCTTTTGATGGGCTGGGTACGCTTGCACAGGATTCGGGGGATAGGGCAAATCAGTCTGTGCAAGGTCCCCTTTATTTACACAAATTAAAAAAAAAACTTGGAATACCAGAATCCTGTTATATTCAACAAACAGTATATGGTCATATAATAATGGGGTATGCACAAAGGCACAACATAACCAGCTGTGCAAATTATAATATACAGTGAAAGTATTCACTCTCTTGCAATAATACATACACAGTTTAAAGCAGTTATTTTTAATCAAAAGCGAATGCTCAAATGTAAAATAATAATAATCTAAACTGCTGACTAAACAAAAACTCACCCTCCTGAAACACAGTTATTCTGGATCATTTTTTTAGCTTACAAAAGCTTTGCTCCCTGAACCCACCACGAGTGATTAGAATGTCAGTATAACTTGGATTCCTTCTGAGAAGAATTTTTAATGACACCCTAAAATTGAAAAAAAAAAGATATACATCTTTGAGACCATGAGATAACCCATCACACAGTGCTTTGCCAAACTCTATGCATTGCTTTCTCATGTCAGATTTCAGTTTGTCACATGAAAGAGAGCCAAAACCATTGGCAGTACATTTGTTCAAATTGTGAGATGAATGGCACAGTACCATGATACACAATGACTGGAACATATTCAGTTTTTAATTTGGGAGAATGCTTAATCACTTTTGTTTCACCTATCACTCTTTCAATTTCCATTTCAGATGCAGTTTCTGTGATAAAACCAGTAAAACCAGTTCCACCCATATTTCTGCTGAAAGACCAATGATTGTTTTCTGCCCTTGTCCTTCTCCTTGCTTGGGCTCATCTTGGTGATGGTATGATAAAGACAGCTAACAATTGGCTAAAAACACTTTCAAAAACAGCAAGCACATGAGCTCACGTTATCTTCCCACATGCACAATAATGCTTTAACTTATTAAAGACTTTACTTATCAGATACTTGCTTAGCACCCTTGATTATGCTGTGTAATGTAATTCACAACTCACTGTGGGTGTGTACCATGGAGAATTGCATTTACCCTTTTGATATGAAATCATGGGGTTCACCACAGATGTGTCCCATGGACAGGCTCAGGGTGTTTCCTCCAAATTCCCCCTCCTGCAAGAATGGTTCTGTAGATGCTCTCTCATTGCTTTTAGATGTTCAAATCAAGAAACACACAAACTCGCAAGCTTCTTTCCGTGTCTCACTGGAATTATTTTTGAAAAACACTTCAGAAAAATACCAAGTGGGAACACTTAGCTCTTACTTCAGTTCCCAACCAAATCCCAACCCATCGGAAGACATCCACAATAGCCGTTGTCAGGGTCTCGAGACACACAAACACAAACGGTGTTGTGGCTCTGTGGCTAAGGTGTGAGTCAAGAATCACAAATGTAGTGTCTACTCATCAGTATTAGATGTAGAGCCAAAGTGAAAATCTTTTAAGTTTTTTAAACCACAAAATCCTTGACTAATGTTTGGTTTGTAAAGACTTTTTTGGAACAACACAATAAGCTGCTTTTATGCGTTTAAAGCAGAAAACACCATTGCCTTTATCCAATTGTACAAAATCAAACATAGACTTCTTCTTACAAAAATTAATACTTGGTTTACTTTTGAAAAAGAAAATCTCCAAACAGAAATGTAGAATCAATATCTTACCAGTAAAACTAATATACTGAGGTGTCAGTTTCTATTGTGCAATATTTATTCAAAAGGATTTATCTATGAAACCTTTAGATACCATTTTTATTGTGATAAATAAAGGAACAGATATCTGATTCTCTTTCAATGGAGGGGTCATTACATAAACTGGCAGAGAAACCAGAGCAGCGTAAAATAAATAAAACACACTTTATTTTTTATTTAAATACCTCTAGGCAAAAGCAGTTGACATTCAGTGCAAACAGAAAATGGGAAGGAAAAAAATGCAGCGCTTTTCTCTAAGCAATGAATTAATTTTACAAAACCTTCTCCATCAGCTAGGTACAGTTGTTAAACTACTTACCAACACCAAAAAAAAAAAAACTTTCCACGTAGTAGTCAACAAAAAGAGGATTCAATCATGCTAAAAGTTGTCCAGTTCCTTCATTTTTAATAGTAGTTCTGGAAACTGGTACCTCACTTATTTCGCCCATCTCACAGGAGGTGCCCCACAAGACTGCAATAAACAAAAACTGTTCTTAGACCCAGGATTTCCTTTCAATTTCTAGTAACTTCCTTTGGTATGTGAAAACCTTACAGTGCTTCACTGATCGCAAACATCAAATGAGCAGCAATTAGTCTCATTTCCTGTCTTCCTTATCACTTTTTGCAGCATACATTTTACTATTAAGTAAGATTTTTTAACAATACCACTCTTCTGTGGATGATAAACAGAAGTGAAGTTTCCATCCACTTACTCTTCAACAACTGCTTTAAATTTTTCATTATCTTTGACTAATAGTGGTGGGTTGGTCATTACCTTTCAACCATCATCTTTTTTAAGCACAATATGAGCGGATCTGCTGCAAAATACTCTACAAAAGTATAAAACTGTCCCATGTTTGTCATAATTAAAAACTGAGTTTGAAATGTGTATTCAGTAACAGAATCACACTGTGTATTGCTTCCGTTGATTGTTTTGGAAATCTCACTTTGAAAAAGGAAAAGGAAGGAAAAATTATCCTTAGACCTGAAACAGCTGGATGTTCATTTGGGTACCTTCACAGAAACAAGCAGTCACACTGGGTTCCAGATGTTGACTAGCAGGCAACTATTCCAGGAGAATCATTTAAAGTAAAAATGTTTTTGAAAAAGATGAGGCAAACTTTAGAGAGCTGCACAATGATGCATAAAAAAGTCACAAATGGTATGTAATTAATCTATTAGAGTTTCTCAACTAAAATAAAATACAGAAAAATGAAAATAATGGTTTAAATCCATACACCATGGGATGAGAAAAACAAAATACAGCAGGAATATTAAACAAAATGGCATATCAAAAATAATTGCTTTTCTGTACGTGTGGTAAATGATTAGGCCCAAAAATGAAAGACTAACTCAAACTAGACTTAAGGCTAGAAGTATAAAGCACTCACTCTTTAAAAGTCCAGATATTCAAACAAGAAATAAAGAAAACCACTGAGAACAAGACAGCATACAAATACAATTTGATTTGAAGTGTCTTATTTAAGTGTCCAAATAATCTTATTATAAAAGAGGTGTGAAGAGTAGATTAAGACAAGGTAAGAGACTAAGAAAAGGTAAATGAGAGCAGCATGTGTGGTGGCATTACCATTATCAATGGTCTGAGCCTGTAGAAAGGGGTGTCACATGTGAACTAGCTGAACTAGGGCTAACAAAAGGTGCTTATTTGTGATGGAATTGGGCATAGTTTGTTACTGTACAGTGTGCTTTCCTCTCCTAGGCACTGGTGAGGTGAGCTGAATCCTGAATACTCTCAGTCTTGATGTCAGCCAATAAACAAGTGGTTTTAGAGTGGGGTGAGAGAAAACAGACAGTCAGGGACCTAGGTTCTGCTTAAAGAGCGATGTCCCTGGCCAAACAGGATCAGCTAGAAGTTAATGATTTGGGAGAACATTTAGTGGTTGCTAATATTCTAGTGTTTGGTGAAGAGTGAGAACTGGCTATTAGGGATTAAGTGGAATTCAATGCTCCAGTGTCTGGGTTAATGACTTTCGAAGACTTTTGTGAATGGTTGATGTACTGTAGTTAATTGAGTTTAAGTTTCCAGTGCCCACTGATTGAAATGCAAGTGTTGTGCCTTTCAGCCTATGAAACTAGGTTTAACTGTGGGAAAATGGAACTGAGAAAAAGGAGGAGCATGCAGTTCCTAGCTCTCCTGTTGTTCCTAAATTGGCTTAATTAACGACTAACTACCAATTGTGTTAATTAGGGCCAAATGGCCTACTCTTGTAACATTATCTTAAATCATTCAAAACACCAGGTACAAAGTCAGTGCTTCCAAGTATACAGGGAGATAGGACTTTCTCAACCCAAAGAACATTTCGCTCCCAGCCCCTGGGCCCCCAGTGCCTGGTGGTTTTCATTCCATCTGTGATCTCAATCAATAAGGTTTCTGTTGAGACCACGACATGGTTTTCATGGTTTTCATCAGCTAAAAAGTTTCAAAATTCAGGTATTCCACACAATATCTCTTATGGATTAGAGATTAAAAATAAAACCAGTTAGATGAAAAAGTTAAAAAAAGAAATTGACAGCTTGAGTGAGAACGAACAGGCGAGCTGGGGTCACGAAGACCAGGTGTTATGAAGCTCTGTTTTTACAACTGGGACACTCATGCCAGATTGAAGCTTCTGAATAATCCTATTAATCCAAATAATCCCTGCAGAGAAACAGCTAACAAAGAAATGTCTACTGATTCTGGACAGCTGTTCATAGTGACAGAAACCACGTTATCATTCAACGCTCAACATTCCAGTTTTAACAACTTACTATAGCTACTAGCTTTTCTAAGAACTGTGTCTGACACAATGTCCTTTCTCTCTGAGTATTCTTGTCTTTCTTCCAACGGAGTTTAACTGACCTAATTATTTTCTGTATGATGCAATATAAGTCATATTTACGTTTGAAAAAGTTGGGGACTTTAAGTTTATTATTGCCATTATAGTCATTGTTAAAAAAATAACAAGAAACTGAATTCTACCAATAAAAAGCCAGTTACTGGTCAGGTCTCAAAAGAGTGTTTTTCAAGAAACTCGTAACCAGTGCCAAAAGAAGATTAAATGGTGTAAAACAAATATCAAACTCTAGTTCTGTTTCTAGTTACCCCTCACACATTATTAAGACTTATTTTTCAACTAAAATGACTCAAAGTTTCAATCCTTCAATACTGAATCATTTAAAACAGTGATTCTCAGCATATTCCTATGATGAAATCCATTAAAAACTTAAGTTGAAATGAAATGATCATTAATTGCCACCGCAGTGTTACCATCCTCTGACCTGATCTTCTCATATCTTGGAAATGTAGCAAGGCTGGGCCTGGTCAGTACTGAAGCTGGAGAATTACTTGGTGCTGGCCTTCTTCCTGAACGAGAGTTTGCTATCCTGTGTCTCAATATGGTGCTGTAGGAAGAGTATTGACTTGAGATCCTGACTCCTCAGTCTTTTCACATCCCACAGCACATGGTCATAGGAATGGAGTTGTCAACAACAGTGTCCAGGGATCAGTTTCAATTTGGGTTTACATAATTAAGCCCTATCTAAAAGTCCCACCCTAATTCAATTAGGCAATTTCTTCTGTCTCAACCTACCTTTTGTACAGTATAGTGAGGCAGCTGGTGAATGATGACTGTTGCAGATCACTAAGGTTGGTACTGCACTTCTGTGGTGCTTGAAGTAGATCCAGTCCTATTTGCATAGTGCCTTAGGATCCTTTGCAATTAAAAGTGCTATATAAATTTATTTTTATAAATGAATTAACACCGATTTTGTTAATGAGAAAATACTAAAAACAGGGTTGCAAATCAATGGGCCCCCACTGTCCATGCTGTCAGAGCAGGTCCACTACGAATTTGCTACTATGAAAATATTTTGAGATCTAGAGAAAGTTATGGCATTTGTGACAGTGATACTATTACATTAATTGCATCATGCAACATCATCAGAGATTTATTTACTCTTGTGAATTTCAGATAATGAGACCTGTTACCTACTGTGGTGCAATGCAGGGAGAGTCCGGTGTAGGGGGCGGAGCCCCGGATTAAGGGAGACGCGTTGCCGTGGAAACCACACCTGACGTGCATAATTGAATGAACGGCAGGTGTAGAAGTGGTTTAAAACCAGCCTGAATACTTCCTGGAAGAGGGGGAAAGATTCAGCAGGATTTTGGTTTGCTGTCGCTGTAGTGAGAGGGCAAACGCGGAAGCTCTGCTGTGAGAGAGCCTGTCTGAAGTATGACAGTAGCGTATGAGACGCTACTAGTCGGGGCGACGTTAGAAAAGCGTGCTGCAGCTTATGAGTGAACAAAGACTTGATTAGCCGCTGTAGTAACAACCTGTGAGCGGGTGGAGAAGAAGGACAATTCCGGAAGGGATTGTGAGAGGAATAGCTTGCAAGGGGAAGTGAGAATGTCAGTTTGGGAGGAGACTGACAGGAGAAACGGAGCTTTATGAGATCACCGAAAGATTTAAAGGGACAGCATCCTGCTGTCGTGAGTTGTGAGTTGGTGTGTGTGATAGAGGGACCCTCTCCCTGGCAATACATGGGTATTGGGGAAGTGAGTGGGGTCTATCTAGCTACACCCTCTGGGACATAGTGAGGTGTGCTGGCCGCTGTGAGTTCACAGCCTAAGGGCGTAAGAGGCATGAGAGGGGTTGTGAGTGTTGCTAGAGAGGGACAGTGTGTTGGGTCTCGGCACGGTGTGTAGTGCCAAAGAGACTCGGTGATGTAGGTAGTGTGTGTTTGTGAACCCAACCTGGTGGTGTCGAGGAAGAGGACGTCAGGGCTGGAGGTGGACATGGGAGTCCGAGGCACTGGTTGTGTGTGAAACGGTAGCCTGATGAAGTAGGAGCAGGAGGCTCTGTGATGGTGTCTAAGAACAGGAGGTTCCCAACAGTGAGGACAACGGGATAAACTTGGTGAACTTGAGACTCTGAAGGCAAAGGGCCCAGAAGTAATTGAATATGGAGTTATGTATCCGGTTACCCCGATGAGGGGGTCAGTGTGATCACCACTCTTGGAAGAGACTGTGTGTAAGATAAAGAATAGGAACCTGAAAGGGCTTATAGAGGGGTGTGACAGGGGAGAATGGGAGCCTGACCACGCCCCGTGTGTTGTCAACTACCCCCATGGCACCACACTAAGCAAAACCATTCAGGTTTATAATGTCTAACTGATGGATTTACTGAAGGCTTAATGTGATTTGGGCTTCAGTTCACTTGTAAATAAACTGTTTTTAAACATTTTTTCTAGTTATCAGCAGTATCTATTAGAGCCATTTAAAATTAAGGTTACTGTATTATCCACACATTGAAACATCCAAAACTGCAAGAAAATCCTAACCACTGTAATAGAGCTTATTGTCAATAATATAATTACTTACCAATTACTAAAGACATCAAATGTGAAACTGAAGTAAAAATGAATAATAAAGTTCAAACTACACTTTGCTTCAAGTGCATTTTCTTGCCATAGTTCCACTGTAAGGATCCATTCACCACTTATTACAGCCTGCAATCAATAACTGTTTACAGACTGTTGAAAACTGTCTCAGAAAGAGGCAATCAGGTAGATGGAACTGGATCTAAAGATTGGTTACAAATTGACTTCCAACCACTGATTACATTTCTTCAATTACTGGGTGACTGATGTCTATCAGCCTCTACCTTTAAGGTGTTGACAAAGTAACCTTTCCTGAGTGCCTTTAACCCATCAATACTAATAAAAACTCACAATCTGGTGCAGAGCTTAAATGCTGTTGGCTAAAGTAATAGGAAATAGCTCTGGAAATGGAATTTACTTGATTAAACCCAAAGTTTGTGGGCCAAGGTTCATTGATAATTGATAATTTAACTATGGATTCTGCATTGCTGGCAGGAATGTTGTTTGTCAGTTTCCTCCAAAACTGGTTTCTTCTTTTCAGTACTAAAAGGTATTCCCATATTTTACATTATGCTACACGAGACTTTTATAGAGAAGACTGAATTCCTGTGAAATGAAATGTGAAAAGCAGTGGTGTCTCTGTGTTACTGTGTCTGCTCAGCAAAGAGAGGAGTATGGCCCCTTGTGTTGTGTGAGACAAAAGTGAGCCCTTGGCTCTTTGGTTATCAACACAGTGCTGAGTTAAGGATGCATTTACAATAAAGGCTTTGATTTCTGAATTATCAGTGAGGCACACCTCTGCATCCAGTATTCACTGTACTTTATAATTCGGATAGACCAAGAGTTCCATTTATTTGGCATGGGTACATGGAACACAATGTCACACACCCTGCCAATGAAGTTAGCAAGGGTACATACTGTATAAATAATATAGCATCTCTAAGGAAGCCCATAAATTTGACCTCTACAACTAACAGAACATGAATGTTCCTGTTCTGGAGGTAAACACTGAAATATTAGTGTTGTATTTGAATACTGTATTGGAATTGCAGTGCATAACACAGTAATAAAAGCTCTTCGGGGGCATCTCCTAAACAGATTGATCTAAACTACAGCATTCCTGTATGTGATCAAATTGGATTTGCATTGATGATCACTGAATTACTGTAGAATCAAAAACATACTGAGCCAATAATTGATTATGACAGGGGGTTTCCACTCTGAATCCAGATGACCTCTGCATCTGCAGTTTTCATCCAAGCTGCACTCACAGTTTCTTAATTGGAGCCTTAATAAAACAAATAATTTGCTTAATTAGACACATTTTAATTGTTTTCAGTTACTAGAAAGGTGGCAGCTTCATTAATTTCAAAACCTGATAATGCTGCTAAAAGGACTATACAAAATATTACAAATAATGAATGTTGATTAATTTGTTTAATGAAGAATGTGATTAAATAACTTGCAATCATGATGGAAAAATAAATCTCTGTTTACCCGGTTCAAAAGCTAATAACCAATGCCACTCACAATGCAGCGGTGGACGGAGTCTTTATAAGCCAGTCTGGAATCTGGTTCCAAAGGGATATATAGGGTGAACATGTTTTCATGTAGGGGTTGACATCTTTTTTTTTTAAATCTCTAAAAGAAAGGCTTGATATACTTTCTATGAGACATCCAGTATGGTATCTGGTATTCTAAGTTCTAAACTGTGGATTGTATGATCTTAATTTTATTTTCTATGATTTCTTTTATTTTTCACTAATGATCACATTTTGTTATTGGCTTTTTCCCATTTCCTATTTCCTGGAGGCGGAGAATGATGAGTCAATGCTGAGTCATATGCTTTCGCTTGATAACATTATTCGGGATCAACAATATTCTTCCACTTCTGCACTGATGCTCAGATTTAATATTTTCTTTCAGTCATCAGATAGAACAACAGTATCAATATAAAGAGCCTAGCTAAACTGGAGTTTAGTGAAAGTAAAGCACTGGATGGATGGCTAACATTTTTTCAATTAAATGTAATTAAAAAACAGAATTACTCCTGATTCAGATATGTCAATTGCCTGCAATGTCTGCCTGCTATTCTGTTGATGGGCATTCTATCCATCCACCCACTTTCAAACCATTTTATCCAATTCTTGATTGTGGGGGAGGCAGAGCCTACCCTGGCAAGCAACAGGAGCAAAACAGGGTACACTCTGGTCCATCACAGATGGGCGTATTACCTGTGTACAAGATATACTAGGTTCCAGACTCTCCTGAATCTCACATCATTGAGGTAGCCAAGCCATCTTCACAATTTTGCATGCTTCCCATCCTGCATTCCTCAAGACGCCCTGCACAAATGAATTTGTTTTTCAAAATGATCAGAACACCTCTGCTGGATTGATTCTAGAGAGGATCATGCTACTGTGTGCCAACATCTCTATTGTCTGCATTTTCCCCTTCTTTGGATTTTAAACCTCTAACCCTGGTCAATAGATCTCTAATGACATTGGACATAATCTATATTCAGGTATATATATTACTGTTGAAATGTATTGTTTTAGATACTGTTTTGTGCTGTTTTTCATTTTACTGTATGTGCATCGGTGTGTGACTATGGGATGAATTGAATTCTATGAATAAAAATTATGAGGAAAAGGAGGTTATTTGATATGGAACATTTTTCTTAGATATCTATACCTGAGATTTCGATTGTATCCTTTATCTTATTTGCTCAGGTCATGTATTTGATGAATCCTGTTCTCGGGGCAGCTGAAATGTGAATCTTATTTCTTCGCCAAAATTGGAAAAAAAAATGTGGAAGTGCAGTTCCATATGTAGACTGAAGGGGGCACAAAGATACAAGGGATTCTAACTGCAGCACAGCATACTTAATCCAAAACAGCTCCGGAATGCTGCTGCACAGCGCGGTCTCATTCAGATTACTGTGTTTTTTTCTTTACCTGCTACAGTGGTGGAGGAATGGAGGGCATGTTCCAAGTCCAAACGTGATCTAATTAAGACAGAAGTGCACGGGAGTTGTCTCAGCCGCCTCAGGATTGAAGATTGTGAAGATTAACCGAGGAGCAGTTGATGTTTTGTGGATTTCCTGCGAAGGTGTGCTTTGCAAGAGCTGCAGTGAAATTAAGTTCTCACACTGGAAGAAATGTCGGCAGTGCTTCAAAATAATAAATGGAAATAACTGTTCATATACTCTACATGAGTCTGGAGTGCTGCGCAGGATCTTCAAATGAAGATCACATGTTTTTGTTGCTCACACTCAGTGCCATTATAAAACAAATAGCATGCACTAGTGTATAGCGTCTTGTAAAAAAAATTAAATTGCAATATTGATCAAATCCAACACAGGAAAGTATAGATTTGATCAGTTTTGGTGCACAATAAGGGTTTTACAGGCTGTGACGCTGGAACTCAATACTGAGGCAACCTTTCACACAGAGAAGAGTTTGCTTGAGAATATTCATTTTGTGACCAAGTTAATGCGGTATTGCTTTAAACTAAGTTAACTCCAGCACACTCTGGTGAGAAAAAGGAGGTCTGATGATGCTATGGATATGTAATGTATATGCACTGCCTGTATACTTCTGAGGCTGGGACTCAGGTCAAAATATTACCAAAATGGTTCCTATGAAAGAGGCAAATGAAATTGGCAGTTACATATTTCTATTAAAAAGTGTGATCCAGAGAAGCTTGCAGGAGAAAGGGGATTCATCAAAGCACACCAGAAACAGCCGGTGGGCCTCTAGATTTACCCTCTACTTGTCAGGCACAAAAATGGAGATAAATCTGAAGCTGGCCCACTTCACGGTTTGCAGCTAATTAAAACAAATTGCACCCAACAGTACAGGACAAAAAACTGTTGGGTTGAATATTTATTTTTCTGGTAACACTTAATTATAAATGTCATTAATTCTAGTTATCTCATATTGATGGACGTACTGTGAGCTGATATCTATAACATGCAGTACCAGACAGCTTATAATATTTTCATGGGACCAATTAATTAATAATTATTTTCAGAGTGAAGCCTGGGCAAGAATGGACTTAATTTCTTCACTTTTCACAAGTACAGAGAAGGTCTCACCTCTGGAAATTATCTGCAAACAGTACTGAAAATCTGAAGTAAAAATATTAATCTCACAACTGATTAAGTGATTAACGATACAATTTGAAATATCAGTGCCAAATTTGTTTAAAAAATGTACAAATCAATATTACATATGGACAAAAGATTACAAGTCCTTTCTTAATGAAGCAAGGTAATATTAGTCACATTCCTAACAGAAAAAAATCAATGCAAGTTTAAACTCAATTGGTCAAAATAAACAATTATCTGTTCTTGTTGAAGACAAAGAAAATTTGCATGCTCAATTTTAAAAACATATGCTGTTTTTTTTTCCCTAGGGCATGAAAGTAACATTAAACACAATCTTAGCACATGACAGAAATTTGAAATGTCATGCTGCTGCCTCATTAAACAAACAAATAAAGGTCAGTACTTTGCGACTTTTCTTTCTGTGCGTATTGGTTGGTCACAAGCTGCTGTTTGATAAATCTAGCCAGGGCTTACAAAGAGCCACTACTTCTGATCATCAAAATACGTTTTCCACGATCTGGAAAAAGAGTAATTGAACCATAAAAAATCGAAAAACAAAGCTATGAAAGCCGAATTCTAAGTGAGTACAGCAATGGCACCTGTAATAATAATGTACCGCCCTCATCAGGCAGTGATGGGGCACCAAGCAGACAAACGGAGGGACTGGTGATGTCAGCCCCAGGAGAGCATGCTGGGATAGATGGGAGCTTGTCTGGGATAGTTGAGAACTATCAGGTACATGGTTATCTCCTGGGACTCAGGTGGGGGAGATGGGGAAGTGTTTAATGTGAGTGTGAGTGTAAGTGTCACGCCCTCTGCAGCCAGAGGGCGCTCTTTCTCTGTCCTGGCCCTAGTTTCCGGTCTGTTGTCCTTCCGGTCCCTCTCTTTCCCTTGGGCTATATATTTCCGGGTCTTGCACTCTGTCCTGGCTCAGCATTGACGTTCGGATGTCCTGAGACCCGGCTAGCACCAGGGCGCCCCACGTCCGCTCCCTGAGGGCATAGGTTTCTATACGGCATTCCTGAACTCTTTGCACTAAAGAGCCCGGGCCTTTTTCCCGTCTCGCCGCTACGCATATGGGTCTTTTTCCGCTCTCCTGCTCCCCACGGTTAGTCCCTTTGGACGTCCGTGACAGTAAGTGTGTGACTGTTCCATGCTTCCCCATCCGGGTATGTGGTTTCAGGTTCCCACTTGAAATCTAGCATGAATGATCTGGCAGCCGAGAGTTGAAACTAGCCCAGGCATAATGTAAGTAATTATGGATACCACAAAGGAAGGGGTCTCCAGTCTAGGTCCTGCAAGGCTCACTGAACTCATTGTTGCATTAATTAAACATCCTTGCCCAAGTCTTCCAGAATAGCAGTTGATTTAAACAACTCTAGAAAACCTACAGACAGAGCAATATCAGGACCAGAACTGGGCAGCCCCTGCCATACAGAGAGGTGTACCACTTCTAGGTATGAGAGTGTGCGTTTGAGTGGAATTCATCTAATATTTACTGCAATTGCGAATCAACTGCAAGTCTAAATAGAACTATATGTCATAGCTATTTCATACAATACATACAGTAAGTGATTTCTACAGTACATTTGAATTCCAACAAAATTCCTATATCTGGAGATACATCAATTGGATAAAAAGAGGTAAGTCAGGAGAACAATGCACAGTGCCAACATTTTGAAGCATATGGGACTTTTTCTTGCTTTTGATACCGCAAGGCATCCGGGGAAATGCCGAAAAAAAGGGATAACACAGCTCGAGTATTCTCATTTGTGAAAACAAAGCAAAGAAAAACAAGGATTGAGCAGATTTAGCCATTTGCTGCCTCGGGAGAGGCAAAGATGGATGTGTCATCTGGACTGTCTGCTGTCATGCTTTTTTTATAAACCTGGAGCGAAAACAATCTGGTTTACAAGGGCAGTTTGAAAAGATTGAGCCAAGTATAGGAAGAGTGAGACCAGGGAGAGAGCCTGTCCATACATTGGGGGGTGTTTTTTTTAAATAACTGGCTATGAAATTATTATTTGACAGTTTTAATCAATATCAATTTTCCTGTCCCGGTATAGGAGTAGGTAACAGACACACATCAGCCCTTGAAAGAACTTACATTCATTAATATGCAGGAATGGGTGCAGCACAGCAAGGATGATCAACATTACTACTTCATTGTAAAGCTCCAGCCTGTCTGTGGGGATCTTGCATGTTCACTTGTGTGTCATTGTGGAATTTTTCGGTTCTCAGGCTTACTCATGCTTCACAATATTTTAGGTTTGACTGGCTATTCCAGATAATCCTTTGCCAGCGTTTAAAATCCTGGTGTGTGTGGACACCTTTACATCTGCAATGCATGCTTTGTCCAGGTTGTTTATGCTATCTTCTGGGTTGGATGCCCAATGCTTTTATAGGGGGTGATTAACTAATTAAAAAGACAAACAGTGTTCAATCATAAATAAAGAGAAGTTTCTTTTGATGCTCAATATGTAAATGATCAGCCTGATGTTCGCTCTTTGTTGGAAAGTATTTAATGCTACTATAGTCAAACCGAGAGCAGCTTTCTTTCTGCTGTGTATTGCCGGAATGTATTTTCATATTTTTGCTTGTCACTTATATTTATTACTTTCTTAAAATATGATGCTGAAGTTTCCCAAAATGTCATTATTGTGTGATATTTTGCTGGCTGTGCCTTTGCAACAATAATTAATGATCTTGTTAAAAAGAAGGGGGTTTTGATAGATGCTGCTAAATTAACGAGGCTGTTAACAATTCCATGTTGTACGCTAGGGGAAAGCTAAAATATGAAGAGATCAAAATATCAGAATATTAATATTCTGCAGTACGGGCAGCTTAATGGATGAGGGTTTTCTTTTGGCCTTTGCCTTTTGTCTGCAATCCCATTGGTTCTGTTTCATACTCCTTTTCAAATGATTGTTTTGTTGCTTCTGCTATCATTATAGGTAATGATAGCGAATTCACCCTCAAAACACTGCTTCTGAAAGGTTTCAACATGCACCCTTTTGACATTAACAAAAGCTGTACAGTATCTGTGCAAAGTATCAGGTGGCGAGGAGACACCTATTGGCCAACTGCAGAATTACACAAATTGCTGCCAATTAAGGGAGACAAGCTAACAAGCTACAGAGTGCCTCCGGTTTCACTGGTGAAATCTTTGTGTGCTAATCTTTAAAATTCATTATCTGCCCTTCTTGATCTTAAAATGTTCTCATTAATCTTCACTGGAGCTTTGCATTTCAAACAAGAACTGAAGTACTATTATTGTGCATTTTTTCCAAGTTACCAGAATTCAACACATCTTTGCCCTGCTAAAATACCCCCCCCACCCAACAAAAAACAAACAAACAGATGAATTGTCGAATTTCTACATTTCTCAAGCACCATTAAACATATTGCCTTTTTATGGGACCTTCTGCGTTAGGCCCTGCATTGCATACAAGTGTAACATACTTTTAAGCGATGGCTGTCCTTTCCAGATCTTGAAAGGTCAGTGTATTTGTAGGTATGTATTTCTACTGAACTCAATTCAATTCAACAACTTTGCCCTGACTCCTCAGTTCAGATGCTGGTTCTTCATTGAGAGCTAGCAAGCCCACAGACACACCAGTCATCCAGGACCTGAAATGGACCTCTTTTTGCTTTAAAATGTTTGTGCCTGCTCCTTTTTGGGCTGGTGTTGAGTTGCAGATGGATGATTAGTATTCTTCATTTCTGGAGGTCAGAGAAGCACAAATCAATTGAGAAATAGCTTAAGAACCCACTTATTAGGATATGATGTGGAAGAAATAGCAAGGAAGAGCAGGTGGTTATTATCTTTTTATTCTTTTGACTAATGCCTTATCCTGGAATTATGATTAATAATACATTCATATTACTGTGTGTGACTCCATTATGAACTGGCAATATAAAACTGTGCATAGGCATGTGCGTAGTCCATAACCTGTAGCCAAGAGACCTCTTGTACACTTTAGAGACACAAGCGGAGACATTTGAGGGACTACAAATGGATGATAAAAGGGTTTTACAGGCCTTTGCAGTCCTTTTTGAAGGACATTATTAATTTCATTAATGATGCCCACATACAGATAGAGATATTAAATGGAAACAAGTAGTTTTTTTTGACAAATAATGCTACCCTAAAAATGTAGGGATTGCATGTCTCACAATAGAAACCGTGATAACAAGTGGCAGAACTAGCACTCAGCTTTCAATAATAAAGCAGTCTGAGTGGATACATCTGTACTCATTCTTCTGAACCCACACAAACACCAAAGTGCCACAACACATACTGTATATATTTTGTTTTCACCCATAATGTGAAGAGACAGCAAGTCAACTGTACTACCAGCATATACGTACATTTTCTGTTATTTTTAGGGGTAGACCTTGGACAGTCTCTGAGGACCTCAGAGTAAAAAAAACTCCCATTCTCAGAGAAGGTTCAGAACATAAGATCTAATTGAAAAAATAGGACACGCATAGTCTTGCACATTCTTGATTAATGCACTGTTGCGGGGAGGTGTTAGTCCTTGAGTATGCTTTGAAACCAAAATGCAGTCTTCTACATACTGTAATTCTAGTTGACTCCCACTCAGATACATGGAACTTGGCTCAGCAGAGGGGCTTTAAAACAAGCAAGGTATAACATTAATCTGATGCAATAGGATTTAGATGGTGAAACAAAAGATATACAAGATATGAAGTGCATGATTATAATACAACATATAAAATAATGTGGTTAATAGGATACAGCTCATGTACATTACATTCATCTATTTTCTAACCTCTTTATCCAATAGAGGGTCGTGGGAGAGCTGTAGCAATTGATTTCCATTTATTGAAACCAAATAACAGTTTTTTTTATCAATTGATTTTACATTTCTTGTGCAACTTTTTTTCTTACAACAATTTTTTTCATTTATACAAATAAACGTGTGCCCCACATACTGTAGATGTACCTAAAGTTTGATGTTTTTCCACTCATTGTCATTGGACATTGTTTAATCTGAGACCCATTACAAAATGACACACAGTTTCATGTTCATTGACATGACCATTTTCTTTCACATTTGAAATGGCCCGAGATGAGTCACCATCACTGCTGCGTGGCATATTGGAAAGTGGGTTTCTCAGCTGAAATCGTGCAAACGGGCTTACATTGATTTCACTCAGTAAATGGTCTTTAAATCACACCCACTGTTATGGAAATGTCAAATTGGGGAGGCTGAGCTACATTGCAACAAATAAAGAACAAGGTTGTGTGATGCTGTGTAGGGCAGCGGTGATGGAGGTGATTCTTCAGATTCACCATATCCTCCCCTGACCGCCGGTCAAATTTTCTGTACTGTTTGAGCTAATTCACATACAGTATGTTTCTCTAAGAGTAGTGTTGTAGATGGCCCCCTTCCAGGGTAACACATGTGAGAAGTGCTCCTGACAGTTTGGAAACTTTATGATCTGCTTCCCCACCGCTGACAGTGGCCAGCCTTGCTGATCACCACCGGCAATGTGGCAGTAAACCTAGCTGAAGACCCTGCTGCCTAAACCAGACAATCAACCTCACAGCCCAGCGCAACAGGAGAGTGCTCTCTCTCTGTGTGCAGCCAGCTCTCCTTTGTCTCCCCCTCCGGAGGCAGGCAGGTGAATCCTACTTGTTAAGCTCTGTAAAACCACAAACAGCTGTCGTTTGTCACCTCATGGACAACTGACAGCTGCAGGTCCTTAAAGGCCCAGTCTCTGACTGAGACACTCTGCCTCTTGTTGTACTACACCTCAGTGGATTTACAGTTAGATTTACACCAGAATTGTGCAAAATCTAGTATACTGTCATATTTTGCACTTAATGGTGCGAACAAAAGTGTTATTTGCCCAAATAATTTGCAGAAAGTTTAAATTTACTGCATTTTTTTTAATTTAGTGCATGCTATGATATATGCTAATTTGCGTTATTGCAAAGATCATTCTTCACTTCATTGTATCTAAAAAAGAATCTACAGAAATCTAATTTGTTTTTGTGGTTGTTTTTCTTAAAACAGCCCAAACACTTTGTGACTCCATATGTTAATACAAATGCTCTCAAATCTTCTGGGCCAAATCATCTGTATGGTTTGCACATTGAATTACCGTCTTTAAGTGGTGTCTTGCACAGACCTCTGAAATCATGTCCTTGGAGTATTCATCTAGTCTAGTGTTTATGCAGAATGGTCTCTCGACATTCTGTAGCATTAATATACAGCCTCCATTTAGAATTCAGTAGAATTCTTGGAAAACCGCTGACTGGATTTCTCTCTGATTCCTCCCATTTAGACCATTACTCAACTCTCTTCTGGTCCCTTGTCACATACTTTTGACATATTACTGATTGAGCAGAAAGCAGCTTCTCAGATATTAACTGGATTTTAGCTAGAGGGGAAATGAACACATAGCTCCCTACTGCAGCTGTGAAGCTGTGGTGGCTGACAGATAGTCTGCTAAATTTGAAATTATTTCTGCTGACTCACATAGCTCTTCTTTAAGACCAAAACACGCATAGGCCATTTTCCCTGGCCTTTTTTGGTTTCAAATACTCTGGTCTGGTTTGTGGACTTTGAGGGTTTAGGGCACAATTGATTGACTGAAATTGAATGACTTTGAATTTGGAAGCTTTTTCTGGGGACACAGTTTGGAAAGCTAATTCCAGAACACTTTTGACAAAATACTTGCAGATCTTGAAGCAAACTTGTTTAAGCACTGTTCCAATCAGGAAGTACTTTAGGACAGATTTTAGTGAGGCAAAATGTTACCTTGATACTTGACGTTTAGTTTTCTTTCACATTTATTTTTCCTCCAATGATTAGCAATTCCAAAGCGTTGGAATCCATAGTAGGAGTGAGGCTAATTACATGTTTCATTGAGGAAAAACAGAATGTGAAATAAGAACAAAACCAGCTGAACTGTTTACTGGTTTACCTCAGGGGCTAGTAGACCTATAGCATATTCCAATGAAAAAAAATATCAAGATATTGGATTGTCTTTTAATCACTGACAGTTTCTGCATGACAAAAGGGTCTTGGGTTTTAGAGCTTTTCCTATAAATGCTTCAGCGTATTCTGCGTACTGAGGCAGAAGAGCATGAAGACTGCTGTGCAGAAATTGTAACATAATCAAGAGTTATGACACATCCATGTTATGCATCCTAACTATTTACTTAAAGCTTCTATGCATTTCCCCTTGGATAATACTAATACATAGGTAGTAAGTGAGTAAGAAAGTACCAATTCTGTTATTTAGCAATCTTAAATTCATATTAAGCAGAAATGTGATGACAATTCAAGTTTCAATTCAAACCTGGAAAGTAGAAGCAGATATAAAGTTTTGTAGTAGCAAGCTAACACATTTACCAGGCAAACATAATTCATTCATTATCATCTGCTTCTTCTCATTAACATAATATATTATATACTCTCTGTGAATCCTTGAATCTAAAATATTATTTTGTTCTCCAAAATACAGTCTACAGGATTATCTGTTATCTTCAAACAATGTTTAAAAATTTAATAGCCACATAATTGTTTGTGTACAAAGCAGGAACATTTTACATTAAATATCAATAGCATAATATCTAAAACTTTTGTTCACTTCTTCTCTCAGTAGCTCAAAAGTTGACCTCTGCTTTAAAATCAAGCTTGGTTCTACCCCAATCAGCTGACAGTTAAGTGCCTGTTGATACTGTAGGATGAGCCACCTTGACCTCTTCCAGCAGCTGAGTGGCTTTTACAAAGGTGTTGGTATTAGTGATGCAGAGCTAAATACCGGCCAATTGAAAAGTGATTTGCTCATTTTCCTGTCAAGAGATTTGGAGTACAAGCAGAGCAGTTACGTGTGTGGGAGATAATTACAACCTCCTTTCAGTTTTTACTTTCTACTGTACGCACAAAAGCCCACGTCGGACCATCTGAGGCCACGGTTGCATTGGTTTCTGGAAACAGATCTCTAGAATGGCTTTATCTTTGATTGCAATTATAGACATTCGAAATACTTCATATGTGCTGATGAAATAGGAAAAGACATCAAACGAATTACACACTGGGTAATGGGTCTTGCTTATGAAAAGTCTAGAAATACTATTCTGTCATCTTAATATTGTGGCACAACGGAAAAAGTCATTCATTTGTCATGAATAATTTTCCTGACACCCTCAACTAAATACTTTGTAGTTAATATTTTGTAAATCCTCCTCTGGCAGGGATGCCACTGTGAAAACACCCTCTGTAATTAGTTTTCACTAATCTTCTGGGCAGAATTGCTCCTGATCCTTCAGACTTTTGGTTTCTATCTGGGAAGAGTCTTTTTGAACCAAAGAAAAGTTCGATTGGGTTCTGGCTTAAAAGCTTGACCTAGCGAGATGCAAATATTTATTAGTATGCAAACAGCAATGTTTTTACTTAGATGTCCAATATGCTTTGGATCACTGTTGTGCTGGAATGTCAATTTTCAGCTAACATAACCCCAAAACATAAAAGATTTTTATTTTAAATCAGAGTTTTATCCACATGCTCTTAGTAAAGTACAGTAATGGTGATATGCACATCCAGAAATCTAATTCTAATTCAATCTCACTAAAACACATGTACCAATTGTCATTTATATTATTGTAGAGCTGTTTTTGTTGGATATTATTTAAATTTAGAAGTGTGAATAAATGTCACCCCCATGTTTTATGGAATTCAGTTATTTTCTTATACTTATTTTCTTCGCATAAACAGTCTTTGCATAATTACATATTTCTTTAATTATATATTTATATGTATGACTTGTAATATGTAATGCTATTATGATTATGGTATACACATTTTTATATACACATTATGCAATCTGTAACTATTTTTATGTTTTGTTCTTGTTACAGCTTGGTTATTAAATAATCTGTATATACTCATACAGTATATTTACCAAACTCATATATTTTTGCATAATTATAATAACAACTTCACTAAGATATTATTAACAAAATGAGAGGATTTCTTTCATAACATCAGGTAACTTCAATTTTATAAAAAAGGCACATAATACAGTATATTGTATAAACTACTGTAAGTAATGAAGAGCAGGAAAAAAAGCTATATTTTTCTTTGTGGAGTTGAAAAAATAAGCTGGCTACTTTTGATAGGAACAAATGGAAGTGACAAGAACTAAGGGCATGAATATTACACAGTGATTAAAACGTGGTCATGAAGGTGTCTTTTTATTTTCTTAAACACAATAGCCGAATAACATATAATACAAATACAGTAAGTGATAATCAGTCTTGGTTATCTGTGTGGATAAGCCACTCTTTCAAGAAGATTCAGAATAAGATACAAAATTCACATAAACATCATATTTAGGGGAAAAAAATAGGTTTAATTTGCTAAATCAGGTTTCCATAGGAAAAGTAAAGAAAACAGGCGTACATTGCTTCCAAGAACAGTGATTTAAAAACCAGAACTCTTAATATACTGTCCTAAGAACAGAAAAGAAGACAGCTAATTAAAGTTTAAAATATCACCAGGAAACTTGTACTGCAAGTGCCAACCTGTGATTACAAAAGCTGCAGAAGAATACATGAATGGGACACCACTAGGGATTGGTAGTAATTCTTGTACTCACTAACTATGCAGCCAGCTTCTGAATATTGTGTGTATGGGAATCAACGTGCAGTATACATTTTCCACTCCACTCCACTGCATAAGCAATACTGTCAGCCAACTTTCCTGTTAATTCAAATCTGTCAGACCGGAGATGTAAATAAGCAGCGCTAGTAGCATATTTTGAAGGGCTAATGAATACTTTGAAGCATTAAACCAGCAAGGACTGGACATCTGTTAGATCTGTCAGAGACAGACTTCTATCACCTAATCTGGCCAGAACTATCTCCCGATCGCAATCCTTTGCAAATCAGTGGAACTGGTAAAACGTGTGTTTCAGACTCACTCACAAATTACTCTTGTGGAAACCTCAAATGAAGACAATCCTGCTTAAACAACTAGGCTAGAATGGGGCTATATATATATATCATAGAACTTTACAGAACACATGCCATGTCACCTAAGAGGTAATTTGGTGGGGGTTTGTAATATTTCAGTTATCACGTCTGTCCTACAGTATGAAAAGGTGTCTGTGTATTCCAATTTCAACAACAAATTACACTTGTTGCGCTTTTCATGACCTCTCCTATTATGTTCTCCTGGGGCTCATGATTAAACCAACCATTAGCACTAGCAGCTAAGTGTATTGTATAATGACATCATTTGAAAATAAAAATATGTAAAACCCACTTTATTTTCTTTGCTTTAAACTGATGTCGAAATACATTTTTTTTTCTGAAAAAAATAATGTCGGCTTTCATCCATTTCTTAAAAATGCCAGTGGGCATTGTCTGCCCATTAAAGGCAGAGCTTTTTAAGGTTTCCATGCAATCAAGCAGAAAACTCTTTGTCCTCTTTTTTATAATAACCTTTATAAATGCTCCATAACAAAGCAGACCTGGAGATTCAAGCCAATGCATGAAGATATTAAACTTCTCCAATACAGTTATGCTCCTAGATCATTAATCTCTTGCACTTCACTATAGCTCTTTATTTATACATGGTTAACCTAAGCTGGAGTCAACACAACATTGTATGGCAATCTCTGAGATGCTCTTACAAGTAAAAGATATATATTTATTATATCCTTAGATTTACTTCTTAAAATATGGACATGTTCTGCTATATACTGGCTATACAGTATATAATATACCGCCTACAGTATAATCATGCATTGGTGTACATCTGTTCTGTGTCTGTCTTTCATCCATCATTAGAAAGCCTCTAATTCCTCTTATTGTGGCAACCCAAAGCCCAGCCCAGAAGCACAGGATAAATGCACTGTTCTCCATCTACAGTATATACTCTATACTGTATGTACCTTAGTGTATTATTCTGTTATATCTGTTGTGATGTCAACTACATTATGTCCAGCACTATAAACTCTAGTACTGTATTTATTATTGAAGTGCTATATCTAAATAATGAATGTCCTGTACATAATGTGTCAGCTTTATACTGCATCCCTTAATATATCTATTCTTATAGTTTTTATGAAAGCAGGCAGGAGATGGGCTTAGGCACTGGATAACAGAGGGAATTGTGAGGGTAAATTGCTTTGGCAGAACAGTCTGCTGCCATGTAGAAGTAGAGAAGTAAAGTAGTTTATTGCCATATGTACATATTGGAATTCTTAATCGTGCTGATCTCTCGGGAGACACAGAGTACAACAGACAACACCACACAATATAGACAACTGGAACAGCAAACATGTTGCGGAACAATACATATGTAGTAGTGAGACAAGAAACAAAACAAAACATGGTAGACCAAGCAAAAGGTGCATAGTGCAGATGTGTATTGAGGCACTGCAGTTAGCTGTTGAGGATGTGTACTGCAGAGGGATAGATGTAAAGCTAACTTTCAGTGTGGTTATTAGATTTTACTTAACTCATCATGAGCTTAATCCTCATAATACTACTGACAGATCTGTATGTGAAACCAGCCGGTAGGATTCCATCTTAACAAAATGTCTGAAGCTTTGGTGGGTCAACTGTTAAGATGCCTTGTGATCAGCGTCTTCTTCAGTAGCTCACATACATCCCGACCGCAAGGACCCTGGAACTTTTGTGATGCTGACTTTTCACAGAAAAGCGGTCAGAAAGGAAATGCCACACAAGTCTCAAAATCAAACCTATGTAATTCCTCATTGAAAAAGCTGAAGCTCTCTTTCTTTAAATGCTTCTTTGACATTTAAATTTGATGTCTTCACAAAAATAAATTCCCTTGTAACGAGGCCAGAATTGCAAGCTGCATGTCTGAAGGCACTTTTCTTGTCAAGTGAACAACAGCAACCTACGATGAACACTTTGAATACCGCAAATCTGTATATTCAGACAGATTGGGACATCCTGGTCGGTTTTTTAAGTCACCTCCTAACTGGAAAGTCATCTTTACTTTAAAACATCCTTTTGAAAATTCTAAACTCCCAACAGGAAATAGGAGGCATGTGTCTATTACAAAGGTTTTCAGGCCCTGTCTTCTGACGAGACGTCTAAACTTGCCACTACATTGGTATTGCTTACTTCTGTATATAATTAAATGTTTGAAGAATTGAGGCAACAGTGTTTGCTCATCCTAGTAATTTGGAACCACCTGGCCAAAATGTTGCGTTTTCTTTCTTCTTTTTTTCAGCATGGAATAAACCTATTACTTGTTCCTTTGCAGCCTACGCATGCTGACGCAGCTACACATCTGAACTATCTTCAGGTAGTGGCTTACTTACTCTGTTTTATCACGGTATGACTGTGCTTGACATTGCGAGGGTATAGTGTAGTAAAGCACAGTGGACTAAGTACTTTTACAAATCACAGCAAAATATAAAAAAAACTGAAAAACCACACCCAAAACATGAATGCACTATGAGATTTTGATAGATATTGACTAGGGCATTTGTAATTTGCTAGAATAGGTTATTAGCATCCAAGATAATATAATTAATTCCAAAGGCATGTAAAGCATACATTTAGAAACTTTACAATAAAAGAATCAGCAAAGTTAAAAACCCGCATACATCCTGACCTCTATCATAGGTCTGATAGATACTGAACAGAGCCCAGTCAATACTGAAAAATGGCAGATACACAGCGGTGCTTAATGTTACATCTGCAGGGAAATAAATGAGCAGAACAGAACATGGTAAATAACAGGGAGGTCCAGTAAAGTGATATTCAAAGCATCTGAAACCACGTAGAAGAGTAAGAAAGTGAAGTCGAGATAAAACCTTCTTTTTCTGAAGGTTTTTGAATGATGTGAAGTTGTGGTGAAGAAGCAGAAAGCTTTAACTGTGCACCGATCTTTGCAAATATTATCTCTGCTCCAGGACAACTCTCATACCCACAACTCATGAATAGGACTGAATGACTTGTTTTTTTGTGCGGCGGTGTGGGTGGCTGCCCCGGTCCTTAAACAGTTAAAGTAGTTGTTGTTTCCTAGATCTGCTGGAATAACAAATCAGGACAGGCAATCAGGGTCCTGCGTCTAGCAACACAATTCTGTTAGGTCAGCTTGCATCTCGATTTGGTTTGATATGTTCATTTGTTCCCTTTTTAAAGTCACTCTAACCTTTAAAGGCGTCTAGAGTCTTGTTCTTCTGTAAATTCTAATTTTTCCTTCCGGGCAAACATCTGCCTATAGCACCAAAATTTGTATCCACCTCTGTAAAATTCAGTAATAGAAATGGTTACCTTTGCTGCATAGAATACAAACTACTGTACATAAATACAAGAGAAAAGACATTTTTTTAGTATTTAAATGTGAAAAAAAAACAATTAAATAAGACAGACTTTCCATGAATAGGTCCTGAAATGATACTGCACATTTCCACAGTAACAAGAGAAAAGAGCCAAATGAAGTTCTGCACCTAGCAGCCCCATGCTAAAAGAGGATGTTGCATTGCACAGATTACTACCTATCAGACTCTGCCACTTGTGAGATGTCTACCTAATAAACATAATGTTCCAGGATAATTTAAGTGGCTTTATCTCTTTAAGGGAGTTTTTGCTCTTAAAGTAGATTCAAAATGATTTGCTTTTAAATTATCTCATGACAACCAGGTACGTTTAACTTTCTCATGCGAAGAAATAAATGGTTCGTAATAGTCATTAATAGTAGTTGGAATGCACATTTCAGCAGTTTGATCCTATTTTTTTATTTCATAAGCAAATGAATGTGCCTTTTTGCATTTTGTCTTGGAAGAAAGATGGGTGTTAAAAATTAAGAATGTGTCGATTTTGTGACTGAAACTATATAAATATTTAATTACCAATAAACATTCTAGCACTGAAACTGAGAAACACTTATCTGCCAAATGTGAGAGCTACTTGTGCTATCTGCAAACAGCACTGCTTGCCAAGACAACAGCATTTCCATTAAGGAAAGAGAAGTGTGAAAACGATAAGACACATGAAGTGTGCAGTTTTCCTCAGCGTTTCCCTTTTCCAATATTTATGTTAGATGTACAGAAACTGTTGTGCTGTAATGCCAGTTTTTTTTTAAATATTTAATCTGGAATCTTTCTTTAAATTAAAAAAAAACAAAGGTGTGTTTTTCACTGGCAAAAAGTTCACATCACTCTCCCGATTATTCCAGATTCCCACGAAAAAACCTAATCATAAAATGTGAGCTTCGTATTTAATACGTGTCTTCCCTTAAGCAGAACAGAACAAATGAAAGACTACAAAGATATGTCCGGATTTGACTAAATACAACAAAGTGAGATCATGGTAATTTTAAGATTAAGATCACTTTAAATGGGGAAAAAAGAAGACTTTGAAAGATACCAGTTTACATGGATGAAGTCCTCACCCCCAGGCCAGGCTAATAACAAATGAACAGATGATAGAGTTTCTTTAAACAAAACTTTGAACTTCAAAAGATGAGGACTGTGCTTTGGTCAAACCTGACACATTACAAATAAGTGTAACAATGCAACAAGCTTGTTACTCCATTTCTAGCAAAATGCACGACTGAGGATTCGTTATTAATCAGAGTGATTTATACAGAATGTGCATTCATTATTTTGAAAATCTATTTTGAAAATATTTAATTGCCCCCAATTTATGGTAGATTGCCTATGGTCTTGTATTATGAAAAACATACCATATTTTGTCTCACGTTGGATTTACACAATTTTTTTGGGCCATATTTCAACAAAGGAATATTAACTTATACAGTGCAAAACGTGCAAAAACAATCTACAGCTCTACCATACTCATATTCACTTCGGAGGTCATTTGCAGTATAACAATATTACAACCTATACAGCGTGTCTGGGAACTGACCTAAGAAGGAAACAATCTATATGCTATACTCTGGAACCAGGAGGAAAATAAAGGAGATTACAAAAATGCCGAAATTTCTAATTCTCTTTCAAATAAAACAATGAAAAAACTGTGTTGCAATATATATCACTGGAGAAGAATGAATGCAACTCCACATATGCATTAATGTGCTGTTATGCGCATCTGTAACGATTGCCTCCGCACCGTACAACAGGATATTAGAGACGCACCTTGTGTACCCAGTGAATTAAGTACTACTTAGTGAAGGAAATTATGTTTTCTTTTTAACCAGTTTTGCCGGTGATCTAAATGTTCCTGAAAGTAAAAGCAATGCTGATGATGTAGTGATAACTTGGCTGGGGGTGGATGTTACAAAAACTGTCCCATATGTTTGAAAGGCAAAAGCTGTCAACCATAAACAAGAATAAAACCCAAACAGCTGGTTCCATAATAAGATCTTGACAAGATAGAAAGCAATACAAATTGGAGGAATTACAGCTGTGAAGCTCTTAGATGGGCCAGTGCCACTCACTTCTAACAGTTGTTATTGTACTTGTTGTAACTGACCAGTGCAATCAGGATTCCTGTACACTGTAAGAGCAGGAACCCTGTTTCCCTGCATCTACCCACACCTAGAAAAGTCACAGAAGCATTATTCCTGGAGTAAATTGTGTAATTTTGGAATTAAAGCACGAGCTTAAATAATACAGAATATAGCATTTGATATCTATAGTTAAACCTACAGCAAAGAAACTTTGTTCTCAATTTACCAAACGTATGAGAGATCATACAGAGGAGTAACACAGAACTTAGTGCTTCCTTAGGGTTCCTTAGATTGTGCACAACTGCGTCTCCAGGGACTTTGTGGGGAGCCTTCAATTTTGTGGTGATACTGTCTGCTGAAGCTTCATCGTGCTGTGCCTTCTAGTTTGTGTTTCACTATGCACTCCGAAGAAGTTCACTGCGTTAACTTTGTCAATGCTTTTGAGGATTTTCAAAACCTGTATTAGGTCCTCTTGCTTTCTTCTCTGTAAAAGATGAAAAAGGCCTCTGTTATTATTGTTTTACATGATTGCGGTATCTAACATCAATGTTTAAATGCCACATAGTTATTGGATGCTGTCCACACTTAACTGCCTTGTTTTATGTGGAGGGAATATTTGTCATCGGGTTTTTTTCTTCTAGAATTGCAAAGAATAGGAAAAAAATAGACGAACATAGTATGTTCATTGAAAACACAATTTCAGAAATATAAGTTACAGCAGCTTTTGAAATGAAAGCAGCTTAATATCATAAATTAATGCTGTGGCCCCAATAAAATAAATCAATAAATAAATAAAAAGCAAAACAAAAATGCAGGACCAATCGTGTACCTGTAGAAATTGTTTTACAGGCTTGCTGTGTTTTAATTAATAAACCAAGGTGGCTCAAAAAATGACTATAATGATCTCAGAAATACACACAAAAAATACAAAAAAATAGAATCCCAAACAATAATACCAGACCAACTCATCTCCTCCATTTTTGTAGCACAGGTAGGGAAACCTCCACAGGTGACCCAGCCTGATAATCTGTCCTGCCACAGCCAAGATGAATTCCTATTTGTTCACCCAATGTCTTCTCCTTTTTGACTTTTTGACTGGTCTCTCGCAGAGGAAACTCGGAATGGGCTTCCTCCTGGAGATCCTCAGCCATCCTTTCTGCAGCCAGAATAAAGAAACTCAGAAAAAAGGGATCTGTCTGTTTCACAGTCCAATGGACTGAAACAGGAAAATAAAATGACAGATGTAAAGGAAACCCCCGACATTCACAGACTAAAGCAAGATTTAAACAGTGCAGAGATTAATGTGTCTCTAACATATTCATAATCCTTAAAATAAATAAAACCACCTGGTCTAGTTTTCGATGTTTTCTTTTTCCCAGTAGAAATGATATTTGAATTAAAAATGATTTGATTAAAACAAAATCAAGCCAATTTTGGTATAACATCATATCTCCTTATTAAAAATGCCTCAGCATGGTTTCTTTAATAACCAAACAGTTTAAAGAGAACTTCTAAACAATCAGAATGTACTTTATTGAAGAAATCATAAGGCTCATGCAATTTAGCTCCATCACAGCAGGTGTTTTCATTAGGCTCCTCTCTGAAAACACAATCATTTTGCCACAATTTCACAAACGTCATTAATTCCACACTTGGTAGTTACTGTAGTTGTCTTTTCAGATTTGCCAACCACACAACAGCAGTGAATGATGTTTTTACGGGCTTGGTCTTAGAGTAGTTTCGAAAACAACTTAGCGTTGGGTAACACAGAAGTAAGGATTCTGAGCTGTGATCAGATCATAAGTCACTATGTTAGTAGATAAATGGAGTTTATAACGGACGTTCGGGATTGCTGACAACAGCCAAGTTTAATCAGCTTCAGCTGTCTGTAATTTGTAAGCAATCATGATGTCATTTCCTCACATAAGCATTAGAGATACTATACGTCACCCATTTCTCTCCCTCTTCCCTTTCTCGCATTCATCAATTGCATCCCTCCTCCACTCCACTCCTCTCCACCCATGCAGCTGGCCCTTGATCACTCCTCTCTCTGAATGGGGGTTCTACTTTCCTAGTCCTTTGGTCAGGACATTAACCCTCAGTCAAGAGGGTTGAGCCAAATTATTGTAACCTAAAATACTCAAACTCTTTGATATGCTTAATTCTTGGCTCTTGTCATTCCTAGTGAACAAGTTGTTAGGGAGGATTGAACACAAAAATATTTTTGTTCCAACATGGTTTAACATGCACAGAAATATCCAGAAATAAAAGCTGACATTCTGTACTTTTGCCTCCCATTTATCTTTTGATCTGAAATACACATTTTAATAGTACCCAGCAAAAATGACAGAATTCACATCACTGTCCCAGTATTTACACTTCTCACTGCAAATATTTACATCCATAGCTCATTTGAAACCTACAGTACCTCATGTTATTTAAATTTTGAGTAGTGAGCAGATCTGTTTTATGATTAAATAGTATTGTTTCTTGGGATAACAAAACGCTGAGCTCAAGTCATTTAATTTCATGAAAGCCTTTGTGTTTTATATGTGAGCTGTGTTAAAAGAGCCAAAGTGGGCTGATTAAGAATCTGAATAAATAGACAAAAAAAAAACAGATTTTAATTAATGGAAGAACAGCCAATGTTATGGCCGTGCCCTGTCTGATTAATGAAGATTCTATGCCTGTCTGAGTGGGGATGTGCCTAGAGAAGTTGGTCTACATAAAACAATCAGCAGATTGTTCTTCGAGAAACAAGGAAATGGGCTACGTGAGGGACAGAATATTAATCACCTGACCATCACATCCACCTGATCTGATTTTGTCATTGTTCTCAGATTGCAATGGCTACAACGTAAAACATTTAATGAAAAAGAATCGTTGCATCAGCAGAATGACTGTAGCTTATGATCACTGAGACACTGATGTGTGTGCTCAGAGACTACTCCAAATTCACACCGACAGCTAAATGACAAGCTCGTCTGTGGGTCCAAGAACATCTGAGTTAGTGGTCGATTGCAGTGGTGGAATTCACCAACAATTGCTTCACCAACAAATTGATTCACCAACAAAAGCTGATAGTACTTGACAGACCTGACAGAACAATGTACTGTAAGAGAAGGGGTTATGTCATCATGAGAATTATGCAGAGTGCTGGTTTTCTCAAGTATACCAAGGAGAGGTGAAATTATGTTGATGTGGGTATCAACCTCCTTTAATATCAGAACATGTTTGATGCAGATTTAATGGTAACTTCACTGTTTAGCTTTGCAAGGAAAAAATCCTTAAGCCCATAATATGTTTTTCCTTCTAACAAACTAATCACGAAAAATGTTCTTTTTACCGCCAGGACAATACAAGACTATGTTAGGATTTGTACTAGGATTCTGATGTATAATTTCAGGAAAACAATATTTGGGTTTTGCAATGATCAGATTTTTTTCAACGTAATTCATTTGCGACTAATTTGCCAATACCATCAGAGGCAGAACATCTTACAGCTGCCTATCTTACTCATTAGCCAGGATTCTGTTGGTGCTCATGGTATAACTTGACTAAAAAAACTTAAAAAAAAACATTTTTACTGCTCTAGCTCAGAAGAACTGACTGCTTCTTTTAAACACATGAGAATACCATATCCAACATACTTAACAATAATAGAATCAGGGCTCACAGATGAAAATATGTGCATTTCAAGACTCAAGAGTGTTTTTGGCTGCCTCTTGTGGTGGCCCATGTTCATTGCTGTTCCCCCTGCAAGCAACCTGACACAGAATATACGTCATCTGTTTAAGTGACGTGACACTCATAACATGTGGGAGAGGACAGCTGCATCACTATGAGAGGTGCAAAGAAACCAAAGGAAATTGTATCTATGCTGAAAAGTACAAATAAAAGTAAAATACATAATGCTTTGGCAGTTGAGCCTAATGCAGGAAAGGCAGGAATCAATCCTAGGTGAAAAACCTACATCTAGAAATGCGTCACAACACAATCCCAGGAAGAATACTCAGAAACAGAATGATTTTCCACTTGTTCTCTCCTTCACCTCTAATAGCCTGATTAACATCTGCTGACTAGAAGGCAGATTAGGGAACCCTGGTACTGAAGAACCATGTTTGTTCCTGGTTTCATTCAATGAGACCTTAAAGATCTAGGGCCAGAGCTGTCTACCCAAGAACCAAGAGCTTTCCTCCAGGCCCACCTGTCATCTCTTACTGCCAGTCGCCTAATCTTGCAGTATTATTAACAGTACACCACCAGCATAGCGTACTCACGTCATGTCAGAATTGCTTTTGGTATTTATTATTTGCCTAATTACACATGCACATGCTCCTTCTCCAGTGACAGAATCATCAACATACTTCAAAATACCACATAGATGCCAAGTCCATCATAGATGTCATCTGTAGTCACAAATGCACCAGGGATAGAAGTTAATCACTGGGCTTTGCCCTCAGATGGCAGTTATTGATCCCTGCTGACGGTGGATTAAACTGTTGGGATCCCACTATCTCTCCCAGTCACAGCAGATCGATGTGCTGCTTTTAATCTTGGGGACAATATAATTTGGATGTAGTCCAGTTTAAATAAAGGATATGGCTGTGTGGCACCCTTAAGTGTTGGATTTTCTTATCACAGTGAAGCTCCTTGGGCACTTATAAAGCCATATCTTTCCTGAAGTCATCAGTATGTTAAATTGTGCTTCTCATTCAACATTCCAAGAATACAAGCCTCGATTTTAAATACAATACGACTCTCCTGGGATAGGTTGTGGTGACCTGTGCATGGAATCTGGTACATTCAACAGAAAGTGGACTGTTCCTTTTCCTACATGTTGTGTTTATTGTGTGGACCTTTCACAGAAAACAGCTGTAAATATACAGATATCATCACAAGCTTTTTAATAAAATAGCATTATTTTGGCAAGTAAAAAATTCAATCCTGAGAGACTGAACAAGTAATCACAATACTCTCTTGTTCTCCAGATTGAGAGCAATGGCCCAGACTTTGTTGGTTCACCCCTGGGTAGTCATGAGAGGGCTGACTGGGACACCACAAACACTGTGTCTCCATGATGGACCCAGGATTCCTTGGCCTGTCAATAAACAGTGAGTCCTGGGGTATTTTTGAGCCTCCATTGTTGTCAGTGAGAGACGCCCAGCTCCTTCCTTTGCTGCTACAGTAACTCTTCTGTGAAACACGTTGTGACACACAGCCATTACTGAAGAGTACATACACCGTCCTCAATTTCTGATAGGTATGAGTTCTGATATGGAAGTGAGCTGGTCTAAAGTTAATCTCAATTCCATATGTGAGATATGTACAATATAAAAATAAACAAATTTTGATGTTCCATTTTTTCAAATCATTAGTCTCTAATAATCATAGTCTCTAATCTCAGGTCTTAGTGTGCATCCAAATCTGGAAAGGGCTTTTTTTTTGTAATCGAGTTGCCTGTCCTTTAAAACTACTAAAATGACATACGGCCTGTCAATGATATTCTGAATCTTAAGGAAGAGTTCTATATTTCTTATCATTATCCATTTTTCCTTTAAACAACATTTGCACTAAAACTGGTTTTGGTCCAGAGTACAAAGCATTAATTACAGAAAAATGCTGCAGGCATACTACTGGAATATAAATTACACTGGACTCAACCAGTAGATTATTTCTTTGATGTTTACCCTTAATTGCATTATGGCCAACATTTATTCTTTTCCATCTATTAGTAGTGGCTGTTAATGGAGTTGAAAGAGGTTTTTTGTTCCCTTTAAAGGTGATTTAGATTTAGACTTGTAACATGGGAGAACCAGAGAATAAAGTGTTACTTGTGAGATGTAAACGCAGTGACACTACGTTCATTTTAAAACCAGTGTCAGTCACTTATAACTGGAAATAAATGCTTGTAGATAACTGGAATACTGTCTATTCAATTAAATGAAAACGATGAACAAATCTGAGCTTCCAATAATTTCTTTCTTTGGTTCAGATTTTTCTCTCCTTTTCTTCTCTGCCCATGCTGGTCCAATGAACTGCTCGTTTCCTGGCAAAGTAGTGAACAAAAGTTCCTACCATCTAAAGTTAACTGTTTTTTTTTTTGTATGCAATTATTCGCTGAGGCTCTAGTGTGAAGTGCTCACAGACTCTTGTCTGTGCTGAAATGTTCTATGTAAATGTTAATGTCATTTTCTGCAATTGAGGGTGCTTGATACTCAGTCTGTTGGATGACAAACACCCACGCTACATGTGTATCGCCAACGTGAGTCCCGCCTGTTAAAGACCGATATTTATCTTAAGTGGATCCTCTGAACACCGACATGACATTAAAAAGAGACTCAAGCGTCTGTCAAAAGTGAGTCAGGGCCTGCAGTGCGCCTCCACAAATGAGTAACATGACTGTTCTTCTGTTGCCCCTGCTTTTGTATCTCTGTCTATTTCTTTGAGTATCAGATTTTCAGATGGTGTGGACTAGGATGGATCTCCTGTCGCTTTAAGTTAATTATCTGGAAACATACATTTAACCGACTATATTATAGTAGTCCTACATTTTTTAACATACAGTATCTGACAGCTACAGTATATGTTTGAGTGGAAAATCCTATTTTTTTTTCATTTCATGAACTGCATGGGGTGGGTGGATCTGAAATTCATGATTAAAATCCTAATATAAATTCATCCAAACATGCAGTAGGGGGAAATTCTCAGACCAAACAAATTTGGCAAAGTGAGCAGCTGTGTCCTTTAATAGTTTGAGTGACATTTGAATCTACAGAACATCAAAAGAAACATCACTTAGAACTGCAAAAAAATTCACACAGTTCAGGAAAATGACAATATGTTTGAAGCAGGTGCACAGTTTATTTTTATTCTAAAGACATGGCATAGATACATTTATTATGCTAACATTTGTCATAAACAGGGTGTCTACTGTGAAAACTGAGGTATAGTAGCTTGATTTGCACCAGGTTGCAGATGCTGTCTTGTGAGATCCTATTCATCTCGGAGAGCTTTGAGAAGTACAGTACTTCCCAAACATTATCACAGCTTATGCCAAAAATGTCCAATGGGGCTTAAGCCTGGCCAGTAGGGCATCTATAGTGTAACTCTCTGCGAGCATCATGAGGATAGACTTTGTCCTGCTGGAATGTTGTCAAGTCAGAATGAGAACAAAATAAGGGAAGAAAGTGGGGTCCTGAGATTTAATCAAATAGGTCAGGCTGCCATCAATCACAACAACTGGAGTTCTGTAGCGATGATACACTCCTCGTGATATCATCATCATACTTAGAAGTCCGCATTGATCTTAGTGAGGTGTCATTGCTTATGGTCTCTGAGATAACAGCTTATCATTGACAGAAAGTCTTTAAAACTTTAGAAACTTTAGAAAGTTTTAGACTAAATTCAGAAGTTGTCAAATTTTGCTATACCGTTAATTAATTTGTTAACAAGATTTAACAACTGGTCTGAGAAAATGGGACTGCAGGTCCCCTTTAATAGCTTAGGCAGGGCTGGAATTGGTGATATCTGGACATTACAGCTGACCACAGGATTCAACCACTTGGAAGCTTGTTTACCCATCAATTTTAAGTAAATATTTCATAATACATATTTTGTAATGTGAATGATTTTGTATTATTCATTTATGACAATATATCTATAATAAAATGGTCTTGATGACACAATGGGTATAAATATCATGCAAACCACAAAACTGGAGCCACAGTATGAAGCAATAGTTAAGGTTCTGGATTTGGGGAGACTGGCTCACGATATTACGATCTTGATATTTCACCTCAATTTGTCAGGTAAAATACCAAGTTGTATAAATGGATGCAAGTGTAAGTTGCTTTAGAGGAGCATACAAGCCAAATGAATTGGTAATGAAATTCAACAGTATGGAATACCACTATTCTTTAGAAAGATATTAAGGCTGGGTTCATTCAATTTGTGTTTTTGTACATAAATCTACAGGCTATAATGGATGATATTTAATCCATCTCTGGATTTTATTTTTTGACATTTCGGTAGCAGGGCAATGCGAGATGAAAGTGCTACGGTTAATATGTGATGTTTTCTTTGGGCCTGCAACTAAGTTATTATCAATGGCTGCCATTCAGACAGAAAGGCAGAAATTAAATTCAAAGTCAGTGAGATGAAAACTGAAACACCATATAAGAAACCTCAAACTAAGAGAGATATAAGTTGATTAGTTCATATACATGCAAGGAAGGGGGACTTACATTTTAGTACAATAAATCTGTTTTCATTTTCTTTACTACAGATAGCTAACAGCGCAACTCATTTTACAACTGTCCATCAACTGTTAGCTGTCAGGAAGAATGCAATAGAAGAACTGCTCAGAAAAAGTTCACTTAAGGCCAGTCAGTGAAATAGTGTTCTTAAGCACTGATGGTTGTGTGTTGAAGTCATCAGTCAGGTTCGGTATTTTAAATTCAACTAAGTTGAGTATATTTTTCCTGGCAAAGCTTGGTACTCATTGTAATTGCACCTCTGCTTGTTACATTTATTGAGTTGCCCACTGAGAAATGGGATAAATCAAAGCTTTGGGCTTCACCTTGAAAGGTTTGTAGATGAGAAATGTAAATGGCAGTGAAAACAGACACAAAAGACGGTACTGCAATTTTAAACTGTTATTTAGAGAGGATAATTTGGAAGAGGAGAATTTCTTAATAGTACATTTGAGAGAAATGCAGATTCAAGATTTTTTATTTGCCATATACAACAAGTGTATTGGAATGCTTACTCGTTCAGCTCTACCCAGTAACATTAGAGAGAAAAAAAATAGGCACAAATGACAAACAGACATGGACAATAAATTTAGACAATAGACGTTATAATACAGCCTAGCCAGGACATACTGTAGTACAAACAGTGCAGTACCTTAAAGTGCAGGTGCTAATTTGAACTGTTTATGATGCGGACTGCTTGGGGGAAGAAACTGGTTTTGAATCTATTGATCAGTGTTCTGATACTGCGATACCTCCTACCAGAACCCAGGGGTGAAAGCAGATCATGGCCAGGGTGAATTGGGTCCCGAAGTATAGCTCGAGCCCGGTTGTGGCAGCGGTAGAGATATATCCGGTCGATGGAGGGGAGCTCGGTCCCAGTGATTTTCAGCGCGGACCTCACAACCCTCTGTATGGCTTTTCTGTCCTGTACTGTGGCTCCACCATACCACACCGTAATACCACCGGTCAGGACACTCTCAATCGTATTACGGTAAAAATTGGTGAGTGTTGTCTTGCTCATCTCCCACTTCCTTAACTGTCTCAGGAGGTGAAGGCACTGGTGGGCTTTAGTGAGGATGGCAGCGGTGTTCTCTTGAATTTACAATTTAGTTTTTCTGTGCTCCAAAATGCACATTATCTCTGAAAAATTAGAAATAACTATTCCCAAATGACCCAGACTCCAGATCAGACATTGCTGAACAATATCAGAGAAATGTAATCCTATTTTTCTGTCCTTTAGTACTTAATGGTCTGCTAATTAGCCCTTTGTTTTTGTACTTGTAATAATGTAATTAATAATACCCCTTGTCACATTTTTATTTGTGGTTTATTTAGAAGGAAGTAAAGAGTATTAAAAAATAGTCACATGTGACAAATTGATGAAGCACAGGCAAGTAGTGAAAGTATAAATATTTTGTTGATCTTTATGTTAAACCTGTTTAATTCACTTTTGGAATTAGTTTATGATTGCCTTTAGAGGCTGAGGAGGAATTTAGTAAGCCCAGAGTCATGGTGGCTCAATTCTGATTTCTGTAGCGTTAAGTGGATTAGAGAGCACGTGGCTTCTGTCCTGAAGGGGGCACTGGTGATGGGATACGTAGAGTAGTTGAAGTAAATTTTGAGAACTCCAAAAAAAAAAATGGGAAGGGAGCTCACAATAGACCCTTTCTGTTGGGATCAGAAAATCCTTGGGTAACATGAGGAAAATGCCCACTACAAACAATTCATTAAATCTTCAATGCTTACACCATCATTCTTGAAGTATATAGAATGAAATGTAAAAACTCAGGGCTACCGAATCAACAGAAAATTGTTAAAAGTATATTCATCATAGTAACTGAAAGGTGTCTAAGGGATGAGGATGAGGATGGTTATAAAATGAACGAATGAGTTTTTTCAGAAGCAGAACAGAAGAGGTGGTGGTTTAGGGGTATCTATTAAGCATTTACCTACAACATAGAGGACTTAAGCAAGAGGGTTCAGGCAGTTTGTAATTTATATGTGTTGAACTAGAAAGCAGAAATTTAAGACTTAACAGTAGGTTTATGCTATAGTCTATCCAAAGCTCACATGGATGTAAATAGCTTACTGTATGGTGAGATCAGTAAGGTACCTATTTAACTTTTTCTACCTACATAACATTTTATTTTACCAGAATATTTCAATGTTTTAGACATAAATTGGGATGTTGCAATGGAGGATACATAAGCTGAAATTCATACAATGGTTATATAATATAATGGTTCTAATAACTCATATAATGGTGGAAATGGTTAATGGCTGCTTTTAACACTGACTAAATAGGCTGGATGGTCTGTTATGTACCTTGACATTAGTCATAAGAACATAAGGAGTGTTACAAATGAAAGGAGGTCATTCAGCTGAAATTACCAAATCTGTTCCGAGATATAATCAAGGGAAAAGACAGAATCACTGGTAAATTGGGACCATATTATTATATTCTTTCATATATAATTTAAATCTCTATATCTAAAGTCTAAAATTAGTGTTTAGAGTTTGAGAAAATCAGACTATGAAAAATGAGCCCAAATTTACAGTACAAGCAGTAATGATTCATGAGTGAGGAGTTAATAGAAGACGGATATCTAACAAAGTGTGTCCTAAATGTTTTAATAGACTCTACAGATTGCATAATAGGACTGAGATTCAATGAAAAGCGGTATACTGAGATTCAGGCACGACTAAAATAAAAAAAAAATGCGCATTTCCAAGATGAAAATTGAAAAGATTAATCCAACAGAGGCAAAAAAATAATAATCTAAAGCATTTTTCAGTCCTACAATAAGTAAGGGAACTTTTGTTAAAGCTAACATAGCAAGTAGAAATTATTTCCATGCAGAAAAGCAGGAAAGAATAAGTAAAAAATTTAATTTTACAGCCCTTTTCACACTACTTTATCCAATAGAGCAGTTTTTCACAACTAAGTCACTTTTTTCTTACATGGTTTTGCATGCAGTTAGCAGAAACACGACCAGAAACCAGGACTGTAGAGGCTACTTATGAACTGGACTCAGACTGGAAACTTATGGAGAAGCACATTTAAAACCATAATCAGGTGGTACTTCTTTACCTGTAAGTTTTTGGCAGGACTTTGGGTTCTTTCAAGAAATGGCTGGGTGACATCACCGGATCATTTAGAAACTACAGTAATTACCAAACAGGTTAGATGGATGGCCTTCACACATTTGTAGTCTTGGTGTGTTTCTACACTTCCAAGAACCAACAGAGTTCCACTACTTCGGAAGACCAAATATGAAAGTTACTTTGCTTCTTTACATTAAAGTCACCCTTTATTTACTTCCTCCATCACAAATCACTCCCAATATTATTATTGGGAAAAAAAGTCAGAAGAAATGGGACAAAGTATTAAAAGTTGTAAACAAAAAGATAAAATGTATATCTTATCGCACTGTTCTCAGCAGGGTTTATGAGCACTAGGGAGAGAAAAAGGTTAGAAGTATCCGGGCATGATTCTTGTATAGCCAGCTATCTCATACTAACCTTACTGAAAGGTCATCTGTGCCCAGGTACAGTACATCCATCTGCATTAATTGGAAAATTAAAGGTTAAAAGCAAATGAAAGAAAAGAAAAAAATGACACAACAGAGTCAGAATTTTGAAACAAAGAAACTTGCAAAAGGACTACACTGATGGAGCTTGTACCACAGGGCAAAAAAAAAAAAAAGTTTGCCGTTATCAATTACCTTTTCTCATCAAAACGGATAGCTTTGCCGGATTTAACACTTGAGAATATACATAAGGAATTGTTTAGGATTTGGATACCCTTGCTAATCCCCTTAGCATGGACACCTCTGGTCAATGAGCCTCGCCTTGAGCCTGTAGAGGTGAGAAACATTCAAGTCTGTGGCATAACAGCACTGCATTTTCAGTTTATACTTTTAGCGCTAATCTTTTTCTCTCCTGCCTTTTCATTTTATTTCTCCCTCTGGTGCCGAAAGCGGGGGAATTATCTCCCTGTTGACATAAGGAAGCCTTGGGGAGTGGTGAAGGTATTAAATTAAACTGCTTTGTTAATAAGCTTCTGCTAGGCTAAAGGAGCTCTGCCAAACACAGTCATGTGTTACCACACCATGCATAATGTGAGGACAACAGAAAAAAAGAAACCCTGGAAGTTTGACTTGTCCGGTCCTTTTGACTGTGCCATTTCAGGGGATGATGGTACGGTCATTAGCAATGCTGCCTCAAAGACTGGGGCTCTGGGTTCAGTCCTAGACCTGGTGTGCTCTCTGCTTGGAGTTTGTTTGTTGTGTTTGTGTGTGCTTCCTTCGGGTGCTCCTGTTCCCTCCCACAATCCATAGATATATTGGTAAGTTAAGGCTTCTGGGAAAATTGGCCCTGGTGTCAGTGCGTGTCTGTGGCCTGGCGTCCCATCCAGGGTGTCCCCTTCCTTGCGCCCATGGCTTGCTGGTATAGGCTCTGGCTTCTCCATGATTGTGAAGTGGAAGAAGCAGGTAGAAAATGAATGGATGGCTGTAACATTGCATGTGGGGAAATACCACAATTCAGCGCCGCATGGCCATCTCCTTAAAAGGTCATTCTGGTTCTGGTTAATTAAAAATTAAAAAAAGATTGTAGAAATGGAGAAATAGAGGACAGCATTTCTGCATATGCTTTTTGCTGAGATGTCACTGGAAATACTGTTTTACATCTTTATTTTCATTTAAATCTCAAATCAATCATTTAAATTATAGTCATATGTTTTATCCATAAATAAACAATTAATGAAATGTTCTAAGATCAAATGTTAAAATTCTGAAATACCATTTTAAAACTGCCTGTAGATTTCCATTACTTTTAAAGGCATCCTCCAGTTCCGTCCAAACTTTATTGTGCTTTGTGGAAAGTTTATTTTACAGAACGGTCCAATGCAACAATAAAAACCCAATAAAAAGGAAGATATTTTGCCAAGAGAGAGGACAGTACAATAATGTTACATGAGATTGAGAGTTTCTTTACATTGTTTAAGAGAGATATTGCAGCAGGGAAGACAGATTTCCTGAGTCTGTTCCTTTTACACCTGGGGACACAGAGGTGTCTCCCAGACGGGAGTAGTGTAAATTCACAAAAGAAGGGGGTGAGACACGCACTTCATAATTATTTTGCTACTTACTTTCACTAATGTTCCCTGCCTATTGTAATTAACAGCACAGATGTTGCCATACCAACAAGTGAGGCATTATTTTAAGACACTTTCAATAAATGACTTACCGAAAAGTGTGAAAATTGTTCTATCAACCTCAACATAGTTGAGTCTCCTAAGAAAAAAAAGAATATGTGTTGGCTTTTTTTTTCCCATAAATGGTGTCACATTTGGCCTTGAACTTCTAAAACCAATGCATCAGTATGATGACAGGGGACACTGGGCTGTTGAAAGTGCCATCTTTGATAATAAAAGGTCCCATGGTATTGCTCATAAGAATATAGGTGCTAACTCTAATATCCTGGCTAATTTTGATTTGGGGCTTAAAACATCTAGCTGAGCTAAAGTTCTCCCTTAACTGATGAAGTAAGTTCTTGCTTTTCTATCCATGCTGTGTTGTGGGGCTTCTGGCACATAATGATCGCAGCATGACAGGCAGGTGGAGAAGACTCTTCAATGGAGGATTAAGTGAAGGCCATCCTTTATGTAAAGCAATTTAGAATCCCTTGGAAAGCAAATCTCAAGATTAATGAAATCAATAATTTACTTCCAGCCCCATATGTCTCTTCTGTAACTGAACGTGCTGAATGGCTGCGGAAATGTGATTTTCACCCTTTACAGTGTTCTTCCTCTTTTTGCCCGATTCTGTATTTGTGGCGAAAATCTCCCAGCCTGTATCTGCAGTCTCCTCTACATTCTTTTAATCATTGCTGAGAGCAGCCTTATACTGTAAGTTTAATTATAGCAGTAGCACTTTTCTCCCACAAGATAGCTAAGGCCAGACTGCTCTCCTGTCTTCTGATATTTTCCATTCCTTTCATACACTTCACACTCTGATATTCTTACTGAGGACTGACTGACTTAACTCTGGCCTGAACAATCCACTCTATGTCACACATGCTCGAAGGAAAGTTTTGAAGACGAACTGTGAAATGTCAATCTTCAATTTACAGGAGACGCTGTTCTTGCATTGTTAAGTCTGGCATCTAATAGTGAGTGTCACATATCACAAATCACAAATCAAATATCATTTTTGTTTCTAAAGATACTGAATATGTTAATAGCAATGGCTGCATTTTGGATTTTGCAGAACTTGTTTTGTTATGGAACATGTAAAAGAAACATTTTGCATATTTAACAGATCAGTTAATCTCCTAAAAAACAAGTAGCACATAAAATAATTAAACATTCTATAGTTTTCACAGTGTGCAATGCTATATGAAATAACAGCAGAGACACTGGGTTCTGACTGATTGCTTTTACTTCATTCCTTTTATTCATGGGCGCAGCAAGCATATAAATGTAACATCATAAATCAGGATTAGATGCAAAAAAGGGAGAGTGAGGAAAGAGCAAGATTTGCATGTTTCTTTCATTCTTTTGACAAAAGATAGTAAATCCTCTTGGTGTGAATTCAAACCAAGTGACAACACTTCAAAACAGTTACATTTGAAAACAAATGCGTGTTACCAAAGCATAAGGGTCTTTTTTGTGTCTGAAAGAATATTTTTGGATCTCAGTTTTAAGCTTGAACCAGGACTGTTCGTGACAAGTAAACGATTGGTAATCAACAAACATCTCAGTCGACAAAAATGAAAGAATAGCTAGAGAACTATGCTATCTTGCTCTTTGAATATGACAGCTTTCAAAAACAGTTGGAAATATACACTATTTACAAGATCTTACCAATGAGAAGGAGGTGAAAGAAGTTTCAGAATAAACACACTGCTCTGCTGGTCGCAGATGGCATCACTGGGCTCAAAACCAAGAGATATTTAATGATAATAATTTCTTACACTTATATAGCACTTTAGTGGACACTCCACTCAAAGTGCTTTACAGGTGATGGAAACTCCCCTCCATCACCAATGTGTAGCTCCCACCTGTGGTCGACCGCAGTCAAAGCGCGCCACTATGCTCACCACACATCAGCTATCAGTGAACAGAGTAATGAAGCCAATTCATAGATGGGGATTATTAGGAAGCCATGATTCGTATAGTCCTGTGGGGGAGGGATTTGGCCAGGACACTGGGGTAACACTTCTACTTTTTTCGAGAAAGACCCTGTGGTTTTTAATGACTATGGAGAGTCTGGACCTTGGCTTTACATTTCATCTGAAGGATGGCACCTTTTTACAGTATAGTGTCCCTGTCACTATAGTGGGGCATTAGGGCCCACACAGACTGCAGGGTGAGCGCCCCCTACTGGTCCCACTAACACCTCTTCCAGCAGCATCCTTAGCTTTCCCAGGAGGCCTCCCATCCAGGTACTAACCAGGCTCACACCTGCCGAGCTTCAATGGGTTGCTAGTGAAATAATAGAGCTGTCCAGGGATTTTCCCACAATTTACATATGTATAAACCGGAGAACCTGAGAGCAGTGTGCCTTGAACACTGGGAGGTAAGGGTGAATGGAAACAAAGGACTTGTCCAGGACCCAAAGGATTCTTTTGGCAGCTAAAGAGAATTCTCTTTGGGTGAATAGAGGTTTTCAGGTAGAGATATAATACTGTACAGAACTAACTGATTTCATGCCAGCATATCAGCCATTTTGAAACAGTTGGTCAAAACCAGTGTGTTTCGATCATAACACAAGGTTAATTTCAGAATTTCACACTGTCCATTCCATTGTTTTTACAAAGCCACAAGGAAGTTTGCATTTTTAGTACACATTATTGCTGTACAGACTGCTATTGTTTTCTAAACTTATTTATTTAGTAATATTGACAAAAATAGTAGTAATCTATTTTTTATTCATTTGCAAGGACACAGAGGCAAAGCTCAACAAAACGAAGAAGAAATTGACATTTTCAAACATGAAATACTTTATTTCTGCTCTCATAACTATGTGGAAAGATTATTAAAAATTGAGTTTAAGATGTACATACTGGGCCATTGGATTTGGTTCAGTTGTTATAGAAAATAAGCTGTCAGAGAGAATTTAGTTCAAAGCACATCATAACAGTCTGTAAATAAATCAATATCTGTAAACAAACAGATATTTCCATTAACCTTTTTCATTTGCTTATGGGCTTGCAAACACTGCTAGATAATAATAACAAAAAGGTTGTGGTATGCTCATATGAACAAAACAGTGTTATGATCTTCCCAGTTTTCAAAGTGTACTGAAGATAAAATTTCCATTTCCCACGCAACAGCACAGGATGCTCAGCATATGTTCCAGTGTCCTCCCTTGCGTAAGTATTAAAGCATATAAACAAGACAAAAACAAAACCTGCAATTTCCAACACACTTGAACTGAATGTAAAAGCAGGTGATCCACCCTGAAACTTGAACTTGAGTTATCATCTCATCCTGTGAACGATGGGTGATTTATTTGATTATGATTTTATATACACATTAAGAGAAGACCAGATATACACATCTGCTTCAGGCCTTCTTATTTTGTCTTGGCAATATTGTGACACCACGCTGAAAACCTAGTTGATCAAGGAGATTTGTAATTTTGTCAAAACAAAACATAGCCATTACCTGCTGCATTTCTGAGTCACAGTTGGATTTTTTGCAATAGCCAAAGAAACAGTCAGTCAATATTACCTTTATTTTATCAGTTTTCCATAAAGTACTGACAGTTTGTTTCTTCATAAAAGCAATCATGCTGGTCATTGCAAATGACTAGCTGTGTTCCTTTTCCCATTGGTTTTGTTTCTAGTACATGCCTCCTGGCAACAGGATAATGTGTTTCCTTTTTTATCCACTTTTGGATATGAGATATTAAACCTAGCCAAAAGAAAAGACCAAAAAAAAAACACAGTTGGAGTCCTAGAGAGCTTTGGGAATGAGACAAAAGTTTGAAGCAGCTGAAGGCTTGCTTCATGTAACCCCAGTGTCTCTGTTGCTTATCCATGATTTTATTCATGCTCCTCCAAAACCAAACAAAAAAAGAACATTGTGATGCCACATTTGACCTTTGATTTGGGCAAGATGAGTCCTTATTCATTTTCAAAGAATCATTAATAAGCGGAAAGGCCAAAAAAAAAACCCAACCCATCACATCTCAGATGAAATACCACATGGAAACTACCACAGCAGCAGGCAATTATGATAAACGTGGAGTTGCAGAAATCTGGTTTATTGAAAACTGTGGCGATTGATATAACTTTTGTTGATAAATAATGTTCCAGAGAGATAGTATAGAAAGGGTGGTAAATGAAACATGTATGTTTATTTATTAAGCCAATAAATCAATAAATCAAGAAACTAAAGCAACAGGAATCAAGAGTCATACTTGTAAATTATTCTAAAGGTATAATATATAGAGCATGCTATAGAGTAGACCATTGCAGACATTGAATATAAAGCCTGTATAATGAAATTAAGAATTTAAGTTTAAATATGTATTATGGGAGACTTCAATTTTCTCCATATAGATTGAAAACAAAAACTATAGAAAGCTCAGCAGCAGAAACTGAAAAGATAGACACGGTTAATGAGTTTTTTACCCAGTTCGTTGGCACACGCACACAAGGCAATACTGACAGATTCAGGCAAACAGAGGTGAGTGAACCGTTAAGGAATTATGATTAGAATATGGTATGCTTTGAAGGATATATTGAAAGTTTACAGTTTGAGTCTGTAAAATTTCAAACCTAAGTAATTTTAACCAGCGTGTTAGAGCTCTTTGAACACTAACAGATGCTTGTAGAATACAAGATATAAAGAAATGACGTTTTCAGAGAGGTTTTGATGAAGTTCGTCTTAAAAAGATAAATTTTCAAATTGCAAGCAGTAAGCATTCACAGAAGTGCACGTGTTTGGATTAAGAATTGATTAAAAAATAGTGAATATAGATAAGGGCCAAAAGCTCATATTGGAATGATGTAATTAGTGGATTACCACAGGGATCACTGCTTTTAATAATGTTTATCAATGATCTAAATCATTAAGTTATATATAGTTAATAAACTAGTCCACTTTCAAGATGATACCAAAACAGAAGGATTAACAAACACTGTAGAAGCAGCAAATGAAATCCAAAAGGATTTAGATAAAAATAAGTGCTTGGCAGATGATATTGAATGTAGACAAGTTTTGAATGCGGTTAGCACAAACAAACTATAAATAGAAAATTGCAAACACTGAGATAAAAGATTTAGGTGTTTGTTGACACATAACACATAGGTGCTTCCACAATAGACTTTTACGAGACATTTCAGTAGGAGGTCTAACCCTGACCTTGCCCAGTTCCATTCACATAAGTATAATGCTAATGCACCTGCCATTCCATGTTCAACCTGTTCATTGACGCTATCTGATCCGCGCTCTCCTTACTCCTATCTTCTCTGCTCTTTGACCTGCAATACCCACCAAACCTTTGACTCCAGTGATGTTTTCCTTTCCTTTCTCCCATCTTGTCTTCCAGCTGTGCTCATTAGTGCCAGCAAGTTTATTCTCAACTCTGCAACTTGAATTCGGCACTAGCATATTGGGGTCCCACTTGCTTCTTTTGAGTAATCTAACAGCCTCATTCTTACAGTCAGCTTGGCGTTCCCTCATTTAAGAAAGAAGAAATAATCAATTTAATTCAAATTTCATATATAGTCTCTTTATTAGGGTTTGATCAAACAACTGAAAATGGAGTGAAAGTTTGACAGGCTTCCCAGCCCACTCACCCAAGTAGAGTATAAGAACTATGTTTTCTAGTGCATACAGTATGTCCACATTAAATGGGCATTCCTCCCTCTGTACCATCACCAGTCTCATAGCTTTCTGGCTCATCCAACATAAAAAGAATGAAGTGGTACAAATAGCTTTGTCCTTCTAGTCGGGCTGTTATTTCCTCAGACAGGTACAGTAGGTTAAGCCAATAATTCAATCACATTTTTTCAAAAACTTTTAATCATCCATTTTGTTGAACAAATGTATTCCACAAGACTTACAGCTAGTAAAACATCACACAGTGAATTCAAATTTAAGAAAGAAAAAATATATTTTTGACATTGAATAGTACATTATATATATTGTAACGCTTACGGCCGACAGGTACTGTGTAAGAGCCGGCGTACCAGAGCGGTGACGTCACCGCCCTTCCCAGTGATAGCAGGACCACAGCCCCTGGGCAGTAGGGAGATCTCTCTTTAGCTCACCAGGCTGGGTCCCTGCTGAGTGACGCGGGAGTCCCGGGTTCGAGCCCCCGACGGTGCGGGGCCGACCTAATGCGGCAAGGGTGCCCGCCTGAGCCCCCGTTGCGTTACAATATATTCATTATTACACCATTTACAGATTAATTCTCAGTTGTCCATCCTTTATTACACATAAAACTCGAAACATCCTCAGCTGGACATTGAAAGATGTCCAGCTGAGGACATTAACTTTAAAATGACCACAAATTCTGTAGTAAGAGTTTGTTTTTCCTTAATTTTATGGCTCCTCAAAATGACCATATTGGCCAGACCCAACAGAAATGTTCCAGTTTTCACATTTTCTTTTTTATTGTCACAACATTTTAACCCCCCACATAAATACAGTTAAATTAAACTAAATAAATGTCTTCATTTTGATTTAATGTGGGTTTGACTCTTCTTACTGAGCAATGAGTCCACCGCAATGGAGAAAGGGTAATAATAAATAAGCAGCATTTAAATTCATCAGCAGATTTCATACTAACATATTTTATTTTAGGACAAATAATTTTAAAAATGAATTAAAAAATGTAACTAAGTTAATAAGACTCCAGTGTCCACTACAAGCCATTTTTACATAAGTATAATCAGACCCTTGGTAATTAACATGTCAATTCTAATTTTCATGGAAATAAGTTCCTATCAAATTATCAACACTGTAATATACTGAGAGGGATTAAAAACAAAAAAAAGCAAAAACTATTGGTTCCAGTATTCATTTGTTGTGTTTTTAATGGCTCTTAGTACATATTTTTAACCTGTTAGCTACAGAGAGTTCATAACTGAAATTTCTTCCAAAAAACATCCAGCATGCAAACACAGTCTTTTACTGAGTATGAATTTTCGTTTCACTGGTGTTTTTCAGTGTTAGAGAAATGTTGCCAATGAGGTGAGATCTTGGGAAGTGCTTTTGACAGTTCTGTGTTGACAAAGAAACAAGGGCTTTGACAGTTTTGATTAAACCAACTCCAGATTAAAACTGCCAAGTTTTTATTTTCCGTTTGGTCCAAACTGCATGGAATAGTATTGTCTGTGTAACCAGTATTCTTTCTATAACATCACTCTCCTTGGTGTTTTTGTATCTTTGTGTTAGTCTGTCTCTGTGATTCTGTTTTATTTTTCTGTTTCTTAAAAGCAATGAAAGAATTTGCTAAGGCATCAAATTGTACATTGATGTAAAATGCATACACTTGAAATGAAAATTAATTTACTATTTTCTGAAGAATTTAATGTAAGATTACTAAAATGTATTTCAATCATCCTTTTATTTTGAGGTAAAGGACTACATATAAATATAAATATAAATGTCATTCAGCTCTTATACTCTGAGTCTAAATAAAAATATTTTTTACTGCCTGTTTTTTTTGTCTTTTTGTTACTTCTTCTTGCTTTGACCACAAGATTAATATTTTACCTGATTAAATTATTTTTTTGTAGAAACCATGTCTTGTTTATGTGGTCAATGACGACAATATGGCACTGCGCATACCAGGAAATGTAGTCTATTTTGTGATAGAAATTGGTGGTTTTACACATTGCTGTGTACATTTCACTTTCATTGTGGTTTGAAATGCACTCATCAATGCTGATTCTTTGTGACTCCAAAATATAAAAACAGCATTGCAGTTCCCTTTAAAAGCATAGCTGAGTTACTTGTTCCATACTACCATAACCCGAAAGTATTACGATATTAATATCCCTAACCCTAACATGTTATTTTCCATAACCCAAAACATTGAGTTAATTTAATACATCCAAAGTCTCAGCAAAAGTGACACTTCTTGAAGAATAATAACATTTTACAGTATTGAAACCCCTACCTATATCTACAAGCTCTGATTCACCTGAATACTGTAGATATCAGTTTCTGCTTCTTTACTGGCTATCCATTAATTATCTCTAACACATATCACAATAGACAAAATTTAAACTGGTGTGAAGAAATGTAATATATACATCTTGGTGTGCTGCTCTGCCAGCATCTTCAAATGATTCACATCTACTTTAAAATCTGCTGTAAAAGTTTAGTTTAGTAGGTTTTTTTAAACATCTGAGCATAAAATGTTTGTAAACAATCATAACTATTCCCATTCTGTTTTTTAATTGCATCCTTAGCCAAAACCCAGATTAACAACTGATAAAGCAGTGTTTCAAATCTCTTACAGTAGTAGTTTTATTTCATTTACTGTACTTCAGACGTGAAAAAGCATGTACTGTAAGTATTTCAGACCTGCAACCAGTTCTCTGCCAATCGTACAAACCCGGCTATTTTTCTATTTTATTGAGCAATAGTGTAGGAAATGCTGATGGTGGAAATACTGTACACCCAAATGATAATGACTACCTTTTAAATGTGATCACAACAGGCAGAGTGAATGTGCCTTAACTAACAGAGAAAGATTCAGTGTGATCCCTTAAGAAACAGCTTGATAAGGTCTTGGGATCAAATATGAATACGGCTTTTGATTTAAAGTATTCTGACTTGTCTACTATCAAGATATATATTAATATTTCTAAGACATTTGCACATCTTAATTACCCCTGCATTGAAAAAGGTCAATAATACATTTCATTTTAATTTACAAACAGAACATAGACACACAATGCAAGCCAGAAATTGTTTTAATCGCTAATTAACCCCCATAGAATGTGAATATATTTATGTGTAGGGAGCAATAAGATATGCCCATCATTAAATTCTTTTCCCTTTTGCTGTTAAATTTTTCACTCAGCAAAAATTGGCTTCTCATTTGCCTACAGATTCCATGCTTGCTTTGCAAATGGAAATGTGAGACTTGGTTGATCTCAAAATACAATTTAATTCTTAAACAGTTAGTAGTCCAAGCCTGTAAATATTAGATCGTATATCTGTTGGGTGGTTTCTTTGTTGAAACAGTGATACAATGATGTCTTAATAACTGACATTATTGTCACTGTTAATACAGTGCGGAAAGGTCAGATGAAAATGGCAAAAACTGGAGTATTAAAAATAAGCTATGAATCAATCACACCAGAAAAATCTCTAATATCTTTTAAATCACAGTACTTTTGATGGTACCTCCTTACATTAAATGTGTTTATCCCTATGGCATATTGAGTATATACAGTATATAATTCACTGATTAGAGATCATTCGTTGAAGTATTAATCAGCAGTGAGTTTGGTTGGTATTATTTATGTACAGTAGTTCAAGTAGGTAGCTGTGTCGGCATGCGTAGGTTGCGAAGGAACAACACCCAAAGAAGACACCCGAAGAAGGCTCTACTGCCAAAACGTTGTGTAACTTTTCTTCTCTTTTCAGCATGGAATAGACCTTTACTGGCATTATTTACTGGCTTTGGTGTAAATAGAAAATTAATCAGAATGTATTAGCTGAAATTTGGTCAGTGCACACATTTAACATGTTCTTAAAGTAAAAGTTGGGCTCTATAATCCTGATGGCGCCATGTGCATCCCCGTTACCTCAATTAAAGAGTGTATTGGGGTTCCCTAAGTAATGGTGTATATTTGGCAAAGAGCTTCCCAGTTTGGTTTGAGATTAGGTGGGCTTTCCAGAAAACAGCAAGTCCTGTGGTTTTCCAAACAGCTGCAGTGAAGTGACACCAGTGTCAATTATTCAAGTGGTGCTAGCTCTCCTGTCAGTACTGTGGTATTGTGGAGTGTGCAGCATATCAGAAGATGAATTGCTTTGCAGGTGAATGTGCCACAGGACTGTGTCCTTTCTCCTCTTTAGCTAGTTGTTAGCATGGGAGGTTTTACCAGAATGCCTAATCTGAAAAACGTTCTCTATTTCGGAGGAGGTGTTACTGCATCTCTAGTGTTTTTACTTGAGTTGATAGAAATGCAGCTGTAACTTCATTGTATACACAGTCTTCAGTGGAAAAGGATATGATCTGCTACAGAATATTAGTATCTTTGCATTATTATATTGGCTTTCGATACAGGATACAGTCACAGAACACAGGTTGACAGGTTGACACAGGTTATATATCTTTATATTATGTCCTATTTCCAGATCATCCATTTGTCAGGAGTTACAGGTTCAAATGTTTTGTGATATTTGTCCCCCATTACCCCCCCTCAACATAATATAACGTCACATATAACAGGGCTTCCATATACTATAATATACTATATTCCATAAATATAGTATTTACAGATGAACATCTACTGCAGGTGGTTAATCAATCTTACATAGTGAGTCACTCATTTACTGTACTGTAGTTCTCAGATCACATGTACTACAAAATTGCAAGACAAAGTTGTAAACTGTTTGGTAGGTACTAGAACTTAGACCATCAACCCAATCCTCCTTTCTCTTCAGATAGAACCATTAAACTGCTCTGCAAATGTCTTATTCTGATCATGCTCCAGCAATACTAAGTTGGTAAAACAATTACAAATCACAGAAGCAGTACAAAATGTGTATGAATGGATGTCTGTATCTTTTAACCTGGTTTTCAATCTGTTAACCGTTGCAGGCTGCTCATTGATATGCAACTGATTTTGCAAATAGGAAAGCAAAACTGAATTAATTGTTACAACACAAAATGCTGTATATCTTTGTAAACTCGGGGTTGCTAGGACAACTGAGAACCCAATGGCAATGTCTTATTCTTCACCCTTTTAGGTATTGTTTTGATGTGAAGGACACCTCCTTCATCCAGGAAGATATTTGCCAGATTATTTCGAACACGATAAAAATGGTATACCACTGAGTATGAGAAAGCTCAGTGGGAATGTGCCGGCACTAACTGACAGTTTTCTATCATTATGCATAAATAAATTTAGTCTCACACTTTTTTTTATTTCTTCAATTCGTTATTAATTTCCTTACTAAAAGATGATCCAGTATGTTGTTTTTGCATTTACTCTATAAGTATTTTAGAACTCTTCATAGAAGCTGAGTTCTCATATTTAGTGTGAGTGTCTTACAAGGGCCGTGTTTGTTCTAAATCACATTGACAGTTTTTACATTATTCTACTCTTCTCAATCAATGTTTTATCCTTCTTTATACCAAAACATCTCCTCCTGAAGTTGTAACCAATTGGTTTTTAGCTAAAAGTTAATCCTGATCTTTGTTTTGTAGCATGAAAAGTAACCTTTTAGCTTCCTGCATGTGTGCTGCACATAGAAGTCAATTACTTTATATTTGATTAGCATATGTGATGGATTTAATACAATTTACTGTGATTATGTTTTGAAAGGTCTGATTAATGTGGACTTAAGATTTCTAAATGACAATTTGTATTAACACTCAACTGTCTTTTGCACACAATGTATATGTATATTTGGAGATACTGTATGGGCATCTCTTCCTCACTTAAGTGTTTTGTACTCCTGGATTCATCAATCATTTATTATTCTATTTTGTTATTTTATCATTTCTTATAATTTCTATTCTACAGGCAGCGAAGCCTAATTTGCTCAATGACTGTCTGGATTCACATTATCTGAAAGATCCACCTTTTAATTTAATTTCCTTCCTTTCATTTTTTTTTAAAAACAGAAATGCTTACTCATGCATTCTTGTATGTGCAGATGTGCCTTTAGGTTCTGTAGATTGAATGAGAGTTTAAAAGGTTTCTTTCCGCACTGACTCGAAGGGCATTTGTTTGTATTTGTGTCTGCAGTTTACGCAGTGGCAAGATGTCTTGTAAAATAGGTTTTCATTCTGATGATTTACTTAGCTTCTGTTCATTGATAAAACTCATATTTTTAACCATGACTTAAATGACTTTGCTCGAAACATCAGCAAATTAAACCATTAAGTTTCTATTATTTTTAATCATTGACAGCTTCAGACCACCCAAAAAGGTCAACATGGTTGAATGGTGAACCTCTACTATGATAAGATAAGGCTTTAAATAAAACACAAAACCTTACCTAATGCGTACATTAACATGTATCAGTCATGGAAACACCACATGAATTCATTCGTTGTTTACAGAAGGAAATAAAATGGAAACAACATTGAAATAATACAGGCATACGATAATAATCATTAATTTGATTCACATGAACACTGTAGAAAGTAAACACTCAATTTTATATATTAATTGTGAAGTCTAAGTAACTAAGATTACTTAATTGATTCCTATGCAATTAAGTCTATTACACTAATTCTAAAGCACATATCCCTAATTAAATCTCTCAAGATTTAGACGCCAGCAGGTTTTGTATGTCTCTTTAAGTTATAAATCTTCCCACTTTCCACTTGGGAGAAGGGTAAACTCACCCACCTGCCATTTGATTTAATCGTAATAATGTATTTCTTCTCCATGACCTTCAGTGGTTGAGTTAAAGAGACACAGAAAAGTTACTAGACCAGAGTGGCAAACCCTTGTCCTGAAGTGTTTCTCCAATATTGTCTGCAGTAAAGAAAAAAATATGTTCAGCAGCAAGTAAATGGGTCTCATACTGAAATAGTTTTAAAAAACAAATATACTGGAGAAATTTAATGAATCCAGTAGATGTACAGTTATCCAGGAGACAACAAGGTCCTACTTCTGAGAGTCTCTCCTTCTACTTTTTCAGGAATCTTATAAGCCAACAAAATGAAAACCTTTATATGGAGCAGTAGATCACCATAAATCCTTATTTTATCCTCAAAATGCTTGCAGCAATTGACTTAGACCTTGTGAGTGCCAGCACAAGTCTTTTGTGAGGCCAGAATAAACTTCAAATTGGAACAAATGCTTCTCTCATTAGAATTTGGATTTTCACTCTGAGAGCATTGTGTTTGCCCTAATATCATTCATTGTATCTCTTGCAGACGTCCTGCTATTTATATTGGTCAAAACGGAAAGAAGATTTGTCAACTGTTTCTAAAAGTCTCCATTCACTCTTTTTCAGCTGACATGCTCATTCTCACTCCCTTTTCCTTTTTGTTCTCCTTTGTTTCCTATTCTTTCACCCCTCGTCTCTCTCCCTCACATGTGAGAAAGGTTCGACCACCAAAACACTGTTTTTCCTTCTCTCGGCTTTTCACCACAGAATTAACCTCTACATGTTCCTTTATATTTTGAAGGTTCAGTATGGCTTAGGGAGGTTATGAAGGCTATTTGGAAAGAGTATTTCTTTGAACTTTGACAATACAAAGGCATTTGACTGAAATGCATCCCGGATTTGGAATGTTTAATTACTTCAGAAGGAGAACCCAAAACAGATTTTTAATCAGAATTTGATTCTGGGAAATTCCTTTTCAAGTTAGTGATCATAAGCAGTAGTTAGATTTTCTTTTTTTTCTGGGGTTACTCAGAATAACTCTTATCATTTAAATTTGCTATCGAAAAAGCAGTAGATAATCTTCATCATTTCCCATGTATGTATTCTGTGTTGTTTTTCAGTGTTATGAGCTGTTTACAAAGTAACACGAGTTTCAAACACAAATGACTTTATGTTACTACTTTTTCTTACGTTATGTCCCTAGGGGTGTCGTTTTCATTAGAATCTTCTCACTTCAGGGTGGCAAGCTGAGGATAACCTGACCATCTCAAATTCAAATAATTCTTCTTGTTAGTTGTGTACTGCTACATGTCCAAATTAGATCGAGGGTGGACAATACTATAAAGCATAAAATTCTGCATCACAATATAAGAAAAGCCACAAAAAAGAAAAAAAAGGCTATCCACCCTTTCAAACATGGAATCTCTTTGTATACTGTGCCTGGCTTGCCCCTGAAAACGAGCAATTTAGTGGCCAATGAAAATTAACCTGGTTATCCATGGAGGTGGGAGGAAACCAGAGAACTCAGAGAAAACCCATACGAGCCGAGGTTTTTGAGACACGAACATGAAGCCTATGTAGTCTTTTTCAGCCTGATTATAGAGGGAAAAAGGAATTTGCTTATTCATCTCAATCAGACGTTAAGCAAAATGGACAATGCACACGAAAGCAAAGGCTACAAAATGACAGCATCTGCTGCCATAGCTCTGAAAAAAAGCCACAAGAATGGATACCACGTGGCTGAGAGGCTCCAGGCTTACTTTTAAATCATCCTATAAGATGTGCAATTGTGTGGATGTGCAGTAACCTTGAAAGTCCCACGCACAACACAAATTAGCAAGTAACAGCTTCACTTAACCATAAATCAGTGGAGTGCAGGGAGATTCCAGACCTGAATTCATCAGATAGAAAGAAAACAAAGGAGGAGAGAAAAACAACAGTTTCCGTTTTATACTGCTGATTAATAAGCAAACAAATATGATTATTTTAGTATACAACTGCTGTGGTCTAAGAATTCTTTAGGCTTGTATAAATACCTAATTAGTCAGCCATATATACTGGAATTATTTGGTTGTGTTTAAACATTGCTCTTTGGTCATTTTATTTCTGATGCGGCACAATGACCCACACTGAAACTTCCATCAGTGACCTGCTGGACAATCAGTGCTGACTTCCAGAGCCAGGACCTAGTTTTCAAAGAGGTCACCAATGTCCTGAATCTACTATAGGTGAGTGATGGCAGTCTTCATTTCATCTATGCTTTCCACTGTTCTTAACAAATTGCTACTATGTTACAGTTGCTGACTGTGCATCTCATTTGAACAAACTTCACACCATTTTTGCAACTTTTTACAGTGATGTATAGAATTAATTATTTATCAAGAGCCTTGCCACAAACATGGATGATGTCCGCAAAACATTTCTGCCCCCGTGAGATAGAGTGAGAATGAGGAAAAAAAATAAAATAAAGAAGTCCTCCAAAGTTTGGGAGTGGAGAAAAAAATAATAAAAATAAAAAAAAAACCCATCACCAATGTCATTGTTTTGCCTGTTTAGTAACATTCCGACACTACTGACTCATTTTTGATTTTTGCAACTTGAAAAATAAGATCAACCCATGTTTCCGGCCCTGTGTTTCATAACATTTTTTTTTATTCTCATATTTTACTGTTTTGATAAGTAGAAAACTTGTAGGTGTTTTTTTTTTGTTTGTTCTGCTTTGTTTGATATCGAAACTGCTTTACTTTGACTGAATACGGTACAGAAGCATATAGGAGTTAAGCATTGGCTCAGGATTCTGAGCTCAGAGTTAAAAGTCAGACAGATTCACAGACAGAACTGAATTGGGAGTGACTCACAGACATGTGGACTCTCAAACCTCATAGGGGTTTGAAATAGCCTTTAGAAGCGAGAGGTCAGAAGTTAAGGCACTAGGGTGCGTCCGTTAATATCAAACTTGCTTTTCAGTAAGCTCATCGCTGAGTACTGTATATTGGAAAACATGTAGCTGGGTACAGGCCAGAGGATATTCTTTTTGAGGGATTGATCTGTGCATCTGACCTTACAACAGAAGGTGATCACATGTTTGGGTTTACAAAAATTAATGGGGAAGAAACATCAGGCAGTACAGTATGTGTTTTTCTGGTTGTGCAGGAACCGTGTAAAGTATTCAGCATGGAGTTAGAGAAGAGTAGAGAGAGCTAAAAAGCAAGTTATAAACTTCAGATGATAGGATGAAGGAGAATCTGGCATTAAATAAAATATATGCTAAGAACTTAGTGCAGATTCTACTCCTGAAAAATCTGATTCCTTGGCTCTCCTGTCATCAGAACCCAAACACGAGCATTGCAAAAATAGAGGAAAGATGGTTTTATGTTTCTTCCTGTACAGACAAAAATATAGCAGATAAAGTACAAAGTGCAACATGAAAATAGGTCATGATTAGTCAGTAGGGGGGGATATCAGCAACCTCCTCCAATAAAGAATATGGTAATTTACAAACTATGGCAATACAGAACATTCTATTACCAAATGTAAAGCAAGAACACAGAGGCCTTACAAAGACTCACAAGACCAATGCATTCATATTATTATTTGAAGGGCAGAGCTGCTTTGCAGTCCACTCTACCACCTATTGCCACACCTGCTGTACATTCAACCTTTGTCAAGAAAGATGAGGATCAACACTGGTGGGTCCCGGCCTGTATATACTGTATATAACTATAGTTTATAAATATAGTGCCAAGATTGCATTATGTTTGCATTGAAAGACCTGTTCTAAACATTTTGGGTGTTCGCTGTTGGTTTAATTAGCTTGTTAACTTGGATGCTGCTGTGTCAATTGACAATCAAATATCCCCCGATCCTCTTGCATGGAATGTACAGTAAATATCTGTAAATATATATACAGTGTACAAGACTTTGGGGTTGCTTCACCTTCTAAGATTATGAAATGTCTTGCTGTGATAGCAAAGTCAGAATTCTCACATCTACAGTATCTGGATGATGGTTCTTTTACAGTATCTCTGATGCTTATGATATTAAGGAAGCTGAGCAGGATGATTCACATTTGTTGCTGAAAATAGATTTGAGCTTCTGGCAGATAACTTGTCAGTGCATTGTACTGTGGTGTTTGTTCACAAATGTGTTTGGGAAGATGTTATACTTTATAATTTGAGGTCACAATCCACTGCCTCACCACCAGTATTGTTATGCATCAATATTCTTTTATCTTTTTTCTGGGAAGGGATGAGAAGGAATTATTCTATCGTTTAACTCTATCATTTAATTCGGATCTGTGCATAACTGGTAATAACAACAATAATAATCTTCATTTTAAATAGCACCTTTCGTGATCCATCATCTCAAGGCGCTTTGCAATAAAACAAACAAAAAAGATAGGTACAAAATGAATAGAGTAAATTAAACAGATTTAAAGGCTAGACTGTAAAAGTGAGTTTGATTATAGGATTTGAAAGCACTGTTTGATTGGCACAGTCATTCATTGAGCAGCAGAAGGGTGTTTGAAATCTCATATTGGGAATTAAAAAAGGCAGAATCTGGAGACCACAAATGCTATCTACATGTATATGGAGTTAACAGCTCATTTACGCATTGTTATGAGTTCGAGTTATCAGTTTTTCCTGAAATTCAAAGGGAGCCAGTGCAGGGAAACTAAACAGGTGATACATACTCATGAATTTTACTTTTGGTTAAAATCAAAGTAGATGAATTCTGAACAATGTATACACTGTCAAGCAATACTTTTACTACAATCAGACATGGAGAAGATAAAATCATCTATTAGCTTGGAAAGTGAAGAGCCTATTCTACACCACTTACATTGAGTCTACCCTTAATGTTTTGGCAATTCATTCACCTACAGCTAATGTATGTGGTTCAAAACAGTATAAACAGTTAAACGTTATATTGGGGAGCTGTGTCACTGTATGAGCAGCAAAGTAAAAAGCAGGATTCAGTCCAAGCAGAAAAATAAAACTGAAAAAAAAAATAACATTTTGGCTGTGGAACCTCACAACACAATTTTAGATGTCTTTCCCAGTACACACTATATAAGTATAAGTTTGTATTTTCATTTGATAACATTTTGTACAGATGGACATGGTTACCCTAAGGGGTTCATAGCTCACCTATTGTTTTCCATCAGTGTTTGGCATTGATACTAAAAGTGCTATCTTGCCAAACAGCTTTGTTTCGATGTACCAGTGATTTGTTTTGGGTTTTTTTTTCAGATGGATAAAGACCATGAGCATTAGACATATTGTTGCAGATCTTCACACAGTACAGCTCAAAGCTACAATACTGTATAAAGAAGACACAGACAATTAAATCGGAATTTGCTTACTTTGCGGCGATTGTATCAAAGGGGGCCGTACTGTATATCTGCCCCCACGATACAGTGCCTGCTATATAGTCCACCTCAGTGATGTGTTCCTTGATTAGGTTTTGTAGAGATTTATTTAAGGGGTTTAGCTGTGGTTATTCTTCCATTATACATTATGCTGCTGAGGGAGGAAATGAAATCCAGAGAAAGAGGAAACTTTTAAGCAGCTTAAACATGCACTTTTCTCTGCTCCTGAGAACTCCCGATACATGTTTGCCATACATGTTTTACAATGTTTCATCTAGCAAATGATTGTCCTGATTCTGCATTGTTTTGACATGTTAATCACAAACTGTGGCCCACAGGCTTTGCCTCGTGTTTTCATGTTTTGGCAATGCAGGCGCTGGTTTCGTGTTTCCACAGATCCATTCCCTTCATTGTCCCAACATTGGGCTGTTAGACAAGACACATGCGTTTCTGGCTTCAAGTAAACTCTTACCCATCACCCTCATGCCTCTAGATATACTCCTTGGTGTTAGCACTTGGACTGTTTTAAATGCACGTTGGGCTCACTCGCCCTTGAATCTTCCAGCTCATAGCTGAGTCACTATACAAACGTACCACCTATCTTTCTGGTGCATTGGTTTATGAAGAACAGTTTCACTTTTGCCATCAGGCACATTCCATTAACACTTGGGTTTTTTGTGTCTCCCCCTTTCAGCTGTGACAGTTGATGTAGATGGCTCTAGGTTTTTGGATACTATTTCACACACATAAATGTGTGACAGGCTTTGCTGTTTGCATGCAAGAGGAACCCAGTTGCCTATATTGCTGTACTGTATGTCCTCTACCAGGATTAAGCGCTACTACCTCAGGCAGTTTCGTCGCAGCTACTTGTCTCATTTGTGCATAATCATTTCTGCCTGTTGAAATTGTGAAAGTCAAAGCACATCAAAAACCAGGTCATTCCACTGCCAGTGATGGGAATTTGAGAGCTGATGCACTAGCTGCTTCTGGAGAGCAAGGTCACGCTTTGGTTTGCTTGCGTTTCACCTGTCACTCCTCCCTCTCTTCATCTTTTCTCAGCTGTCACCACCTCTTCTTCTCTCATACTGTGCGAAACCCCCCCAATTCTCTTCCCTTGCCCAAATCCTTGCTGCTTCCCTATGTCCTACCCTGTGACTTGGCTGCAGTTCAAATACTGTACCTGACCCTGAATTTCTTGCGGTCAAACACACCTCTTGCACTAAAACTTTCGTTCTTCTGGCTGTGGGAGCGAACCAGTGGGATGGTTTCACGGCGATCAATCAAAGCAACAAGCAGTAGTGAGAATGAATGTGTGATTGTTATGCTTAAGACACATTAAATAACACTCTTTAAAATCCATTATCATGGCATTTCAACCTATGAGGCTGTTTCGAGATCAACTGCTATATATCATGAAGTCTAACAATGATTATGATGACATCAGTACATGAAAGAATGCAAATCATTAAAATATTATACCTGACTCAGGCAGAAAATACTTAACATAGATACTGTATAGTTACACTAAAGGTAATGGTCTTGTGCTCATATGGTCATATGAGGTTAAATTACTCCATTAATGAGTTGCAACATGTGTTTACTACACTTAGTTGTCTACACCTAAATTAATGTGATTGTAATACTTCACCCACCATTTTTTAATTAACAGAATATAATGTTAGTTATTTGACATTACAAACTATTATATTTTAAACCTACCTTTATTTTATGATCTATTTAAGAAAGTTTTTCCAGTTCCTGACATGCTGTAAGAATACCTGTACACCTTGATTCTGATTTCACTTACTTGATAATATTTGACAATGTGTTAATTGGTTTAGAAAAACCTGTAAAAAAGGTGACCTCTTTTCCTCTATATCATGCTAATTTCTGTCCTTTATCTTCTTTTTTATCTACGCTTTTCCGTGTTACTTTAGAATCCCTACTACTGTACATATCAGATATGCCTTAATTTATGCCTCCAATACATCTGTATTTGCATCTATTTAATTGATCACATTGTCTGCAGCCTCTCCTTGTTGATCATGTAACTCATGCGTAGAAATGACCTGTTTTCTCTGCTATTGTGCATCAAAACACTATTACTTGCAGTGTTTGCAGGCTTAAGGTGAAGATGCATGACATGACCGTCAATGATACTGCCCTATTTTGGCAGAGTATATTGTAGATTGTGGATTAGATTTCAGATCTTTTATTATTGTCCTTGTATTTACTCTACAAATAACTCCCTATTTATTTTGCTTTCTGAAAGAGATCCTGGAACATCAAAGGAAATTCACTCTGCAACTACAAGGACCAGCAATTATATGGTCTCTTTTGTAGCCATTAATAAAATGGCTATCAGGACTAGAGCAGTGTTCGGGAACCCAATGGCTAATGTCTGAGGAGGTGACAGTCTCCCAGCCTAAGGCAGACACTTTAATGGTGCCCTGAAACTATAAGCCTTAAAGGGCAGACTGTAACTCTAGATCTTATATTTTGACTAAAATTGGTACAGCATGTGTGTTTTCAAAACTGCATGTGTATAATGCAGCACTAAATAGGAATTTCAGAAATTGTCACTCTCACATAATGTGTTCTACCTTTTTGGGTAAGAGTAGTACTCAGCTCTCGTATCTTAACTTAGTGCAAGTCTAGGTTTTTTTTCCCATGGAATGAAAAAGGGAATGGGATGTTCTTATGTAAGGTGACATGTGGTAACCACATGAGGGGGTGGAGTGAAAAGGTTATTATTTGTCTGTGGCTTAGTCTGTGTGTGGTGCGATTAATTGAATAAGTCAAGATCTATACTTTTCACCAGGGACTTGACCTATTCTTGTTCCTTATACAGTAGCTGTCCACTCCAACCTCAAAAAAAAGTGATTCTACTGCTTTTGCCACTTGGTGTCAGTGTGAACTTCTAAGAATAGCTTAATACAGTACATTTGCTGAACCTAGGTTCATTTCTTTTTGAAAATTCAAATCCAACTAGATGCATCAAGAAGAGATAAAATGAAAAAAAAAACAGCTGTTTTGCTGTTTTTGATACTATGCAGAACACCTTGGTATCATGGGGTCATTTTAACTGTGTTTGTTGGTCCACAGGATGCAAATACAAATGTTTCCCAGAAAAGGTCATTGAATAATAAAGCATTTTTTTGGTCACCCTCACCAAACTGCCTGCGGACCATGTCAAAAGCAAAAATCATAGAATCAGAGAATTAATTATACAAATTATACGCTGAGCTGGGAACAGGATGATTCATACAGCTGCTGCCCTGAGCTGAGATTCTCTCTTTCATTAGCTGCCTTCTCTGTGCATCCTTGCTAAAAACCTCTTGCTGAAACCTGCTAACTTTAAGATAGTGGACGACAACCTGTAGTGGACAAATACCAGTCTTCTAAATTGCCCACCTTTTTGACTCCTTATTTAGTTTACTTATTCTTTCAACAGTTCTACATTCACTGAGCCAACTCCATGACCAATTTAGAAAAACACACAAGTGACAGAGGCACCCAATCAGAAATCCATTTCCATCAAATACTCAATGAATTGAATTACCTTTGTCTGTAGCCTGAGAGCTATCTCCGCAATATACAGATAGAAACTGGTCCCAGGAAATGAATCGAGAGATTAACTTGTCCTGCTACGGTTAACGTCCTTCCTTTAGGGTAGCCTTCTACCAGCTGGCTGGTTCTAAATGTTGTTTCTGTTGCTTTGTGCTTCCTGTCACTCCCACCCCACAAAGGCATTTTGTTGGCACTGCTGTGTTACTGCAGCACATTTGGTATGACGAGGTGCCTCTTAAAATCTCCAAACACCACTTAAGCCCAGATTTTGATTCTGCTCTCGAAGAGGGCTGGCTTCTCTCGCTGTCTCGTGTGATAAAAAAAGGCAATACAGACAGATGAGTGAGAATAATTTGCAGGTGGTTATGGGAGAGCACAGCTGCAAAAGAAATTCAATCCCTCAAATGCAAACAGTTTTCAGGAAGACAAAGTAAAAAAAACTGAAAACTGTATTATGAGAAAATAATCAAAATCACGATAAAAGACTAGAAAACTTGATATTTAATACAAAACATGTGGGTACAATACCTTTCACAGTCAATAATGTGAAATCGTATTTTCAAGGGTTTGAGACTTTAAAAGATATACTGATTGCAATCTTTGTGCATTCATTCGTCTTCTCATCACTTTATCCCATACATGTGGGGAACCTAAGCCTATCCCTCAAGCAAAGGGCACGAGGGAGGATACACTCTGGACAGGACACCAGTCCATCACAGGACACACAGATACCAACCAGTTTTGCCAGAAGCAGATGTTACATTCTGTTTTTTTTTTAGGCCCCTCCCGTGCGGAAGTCAGTTTCTGGAAGTGGGTGTGTCTCTAAATTTCGTCACTCTCTGGATTGGTTGGAGAGAGTGTGTGTAAGAGAGGTGTTAGAAGAAGAAATGGTGAAAAGTTGAGACGTATCGGATTTGTCTTCTTGGCTGTGGTGTAGGGTTGGGATTGTTGTGGCATCCGTGTTTTTTTTTAGTTTTCCATTATAGCTTAGTTTAGATAGAGTAGATGGATATCTTGGCTTTGCCACCCCTTTCTACTGTAGGTGGACAGGTTTAGAGGGTATCGGGTTGTAGAATAGTGTCGTGTTTTTGTTTTTGTTTGGGTATTTCCAGCCGTTAAACCCTGGTTCATGTGCTAGTCCCCATTCGTCCCTGGATGGAGCCAAATTGGGGAGGTAACACTGATTAACCTACAGTACCAATATGTCTTTGGACCGTGGGAGCAAACCAGAGCACCTGGAGGAAATCCATGCAAACACAGGGAGGACATACAAACTCTAAGCAGCCTGCACCCCAGAAAACAAACCCAGGGCCCCAATATTGCGAGATAGCAATGCCAAACACTGTGCCACCATGACACCCACAATTCTTTATAACTGAATTTTTTTCAACAACAAACCTGACCTGGCTGATTAATTAATCATCTTTTATGAAGCAATCTTCATTTCTTTTCAAATGTAGACATGTCTGCTGAAAGTAAAATTAAAGAAAATATTTTTGAACAGCATCCATTTGTTAAACAGTTGTCAGGAAAATGCAGCATGTTAAACTGATACAAATCATTGAAACAAATGTAAAAAGTGGATGGTATGGTGTAATGAAGGCTAGAGTGCATATGCCTTTGTTGAAACCAGACACCATTACTTTAACATCTTAATCACAAGTCTGTTTTGTTGCTTTATCATTAAAATGTAATATTAATTCTCCTGAAATGGAGCTTTATATATTGCTTTTATATTGCTTTATATGAGATGACAACAGTTGAAAGAAGGGTCTAGTCAAACAAATGGTTTAATTAAAGCATTCAGTTAGCATAAACAATTAAGAGTACCATAGAAAAATTAATAAGCAGAAAAACAGTGTATTCATACAGTGTAACTTTTACTGTCATGTTAAATTAAGACCTTTTTGGCCCTTATTGAAAAACAACACTGAAAAAATATGAAAGAGGCATAGATCTTTCAGGATGCCAGTTTAAGAGCTCCACTTTAATTTTGTAACAGAAGCCTGTGTGATAAAATTAAAATAACTTTAAAGTTTCACAAATATTTCCCAGTGTGTCCCCAGGATAAGGACTGGGAACATACTACAATACCATATGCTAAAATAATGTGATAAGCTGTGTCAGAACAGAACAGACAGTTTAATTATTTTAAAAAAGACAAGTCAGCAGATAAGTTTGTATGTGTTCTTAAATATTTTTTTTCCTTCACAGAGGGAAGTGTTTATCAGTTCAGTCATTAATAAATCGTAAGTGCTGTTAAATGGATCTCTGCGTGATCCCTTCTTTTTGGGAGATAAAATACAAATAGTCCATTTCTGTTTTTTGAAATATGCAAATGTAATACATTTCTTCACTGGGGGAGAACTGTCAGAAATCCTGAAATCCTCGTCTATAAATAGTCAAGACACAACAACAAAGTTAGGTAGTATAGACATATTGAGGAGCATTTTTTATACTTTCAGTGCACTGTTTTATTTTTTTTTACTTTAATCATCCACTGGATTAAATAAATTCCATTTTTGCTGTCACAATGTGCAGTTTAATCATTAAGATTTTGATTAATTCCATCAGCAGAGGCTTATCGTAAGCCACCAGACACACTTTTAAATAGGATCGCTAATTAACAGGTAGATCTACTGATTTAATTAAGTGGTAAATGTGTAGTCCATTGATTACCCTAATCCATCTACTCACCTCCGTGGTCTACATTACATCCAGGGCTCTCACATGACTTTGTGTTCACCCTCTGTCAGTGTGACACTCCATATTCTTTCCATGCAGTGTGCAAATCACAAAATTCTCATCATTCACAAAAGCCGAGGTACTGTACCAGTGTTTGGGCCACCTCCTCAATACCACCATTCCAGCCATTATGGATAGCAATAGTAACAATAGCAGAAGTAGTTTGAATAGTTATAGAAGTTTTAAAGATTTAAAGATTTTTATGCGAGATCTGCTAAAGGCCAATATGTTTTACATAATAGGAAAAAAGTAAAATTTGTTATCTGTCTTCAGAATGCATTCTATAAGTAGCATGCAAGTTTTTAAAATATATGTTATTAAAAATTAGGCCATTGATAGCATCCTCATTGTGATCCTTATACTGTACTAACAGTATACTATAAAGTATTTTAAGCATGGGACGTCTATTTACCAAAAATATCTAAGATGTCATTATTCAAGGAATATTGACTCCTTTTCAAAAGCCGCCTATTTAGACTGTACCTGTAGATCCTGCAGGCTACTCTGCCTTGAAACCTATAATCATCACCATTAAACTTCAAACCAGCATGAAAGCTCAGAACTCAAGCACATCTCATTTCATTTTTAACTCTACTATGTTCTCTCATCAGGCACAGTACATTGCATTGTAATTCTTACTCCCAGGTATCTCATTTACTGTAAATGCTGCATTGAGCTGTAGTTATTTGCAATATCAAAATCAACTTGTGCTTGATAAGTTATAACAATTTGAATTGGGCTTTGAACTTATGACACCTTAAATAAAGAAATCAGCTAAATAAACCATATCAACAGCTACAACTACTATTTTTGTGTTACCTTTATATATTTTATAATCAGCTTAGAAAAGTTAAAAGAGATCAATCACTCACGTGGGGTGGTGACTCTGTGGCTAAGGATCTGCGCCTTTGTCTGGTAGTTGAAAACTTGGAGGTTTATCAGGAAATGCATATCGGCCCCCCATTAACGATCAGTGGAGGTTTAAAGAGAAGCTAGTCTTGTCCATTTTTGCTTAGTAACTTATAAATTTAATGTATTTAGCTGATACATTTGTGCATTAAATGTTGCATTATACTATTAAGTAGTTGCTCCTGCGTGAGACAGACCTTACTGTTGAACACTTCTCCTGGCCGCATTAGAGAAACAAATCCCAGTGTTCCTGCTATCTCACCAAGTCAAGGAATCTAGCCCAAGTTTGAAGTTGAATTTCTCTCTGAACATAACACTACCCAGAACTCCAGTTCTAATCTACTTCCCTCCCTCCTGGTTTCATGCTCTTATTATGCATTTCTCTCTTTCTGTCATACTCTGCAGGTTCTCACAGACGTCAGGGCTACTGCTCAACCTCCTGCCCTCTCTCTCCCTGCTGAACCCACTGGCCTTTTTTAAAAGTCTTCCAGCTATTCACTCCAACCTCCATCTTTTCCTTTTCTCAACTGCATTATTCCATGAGCAACTCGTCCAGTAGCACAATCCATTGTCTTTTCTCCAAGCTGGCCACACCTGCCCGATCCTTCCACATGCCGTAGAAAACAATGTCATTTCTGGATCCATTCTGCTTTTGCTTCTGGTGATGTTGCCCCTCCAAGAAGCTCCTCTGCACCCACACACAGCCCTCTATGGCTATTCTTTCCTGCTGTAACAAGCCGAAATTGTAACAGTAAATTGCAAGAGTACCTGATTACCTTTAGGAAGCAATCAAACACAATAATTTACAGCCTCACACATGGATTCTAAATATATATTATAAAATTTGTTGATATAACCACAACATGCAAAACAAGCAACAGTGTAATGAATATATACAGTATATATCTTTGAAACGACCTGCTGTGAACACAATGCTGATTGTTCACTCAGCGATTACAAACGCCAGAGGGAATAACTTCAGAGTTAAAATACATACTAGAAGGTGTTATAGTCTAGCTTATAGGTTTCATCAGTCTCATATAGCTAAATGACATTTACTATTGTAAATAAACAGTTACTATTGTGAACTAAATATCAAACATGCTTTTGTAACAATAGTTCTCGAAAATTATGTGATTAATGAAGTTATGCTTAGCAATCCATTGTACCAACATGCTTGATGAGTTTAAACATCATGCTGGTAAAAAGCTGTCTGGGTTTCCATAGCAGCTACTTGGTGCTCTCAATGCAGGGAGAGAGAGAAAAAGAGCTTTTGCCTTGCTTTGCTTAGCAGCTTGTGTTGACCTAAGGCAGCTCTGCCAAAGTAGTGCCCTGCTGACTTTGGTCTTTAAAACAGTCTGTGCAGTTTTCTTCTTGGAGTCCACAAGAAGAGGGAACTTGTTTTTTTCCATACTAAAGCTTTGTTTGGGATATTCTGGATGTCAAAAGACTGAAAGAATCCAACTGTCTAATTTCGTATATCAGGCGAAAATAACAATGGGTTTGAGAACAGAAGATTTCTTCTATTTCAAGGAGAATAACTTGAACTGAATTCTGCACTTTACTGACTCACTCTTTTGGCCCTGGCACCTTGGAGAAAATGTTTAAGTCCTGACTGGGACTGCTTGTGTCACATGGTCAGAAAAGTTAGTTGGCCAGTTAAGAGAGAGATTTTCAAGTCAGTGAGTTAACCAAAGACAAAATGACTTGTGTTCCAATTTACATGGGGTGACAACACCAGTTGGTGATTGGCTGAGATGCCATCAGGTTTGGCTCTGGTACTCACCCTATACATCCTCAATAGCTGTATCTTCTAGCTGCTATAGAACATCACACTGTTCAGCTTGATACAGCTCTACGATGTCTCTTATCAAAGGGTCATCTTCAGCCACATTCCTCTGAATTTAGAGAGAGACATCAGGGTGCTTTGTCTCCTTTCCTTCCTATTCCACCTCTTTTTGTAGTTCCACAGAAATCTACCTGGCTGCTGATGCTTCTATCCTTCCATCAGCACTCAGCAAAAGACCATGTCAGAACCTGGCTCCTCATTCACAGACCAATCACAGCCCAGCAGAGGTGACAACAGGTCCCCCTCTGCTCTCCCACTTTCATGCTGACATTAAGAAGCATGGATGCCAACTCTATCCCATTCAGGAGTTAAATAGGCACAGTCATATTCAAGACAAAACATAGTACTTCTGTGGTCCCCTGAAAAACAAAAGAAAAGAAAGTGTCCTGTTGAAATAGACTCCTGGAGATCTCTTAGGAAAGAGCAGTAATGAGACCCATGGAATCAATTCACTGACCAAAAGAAATGGTCTTCTTCTTATTTGTAACCTGTTCTTGTATTTTACTGAACATCACTATCTGTCTGAAAATTTCTCCTTTGGTTCCCCTTTGTACTGCAACACACAATAGCTATTGCCGGACAGATGAAAAAAAGTGTCCAGCCGTGAACAAAACAAGAGCCCATTACTGAAGCTGCCAGTCCAAGTGATCACGCCATCAATCAAGATGGTGTGCTCAGGGCTCTGTGGCTAGTGATTGGAGGTGTACCAGGACTGCAGAACCTCGAAACAGGTTCACTTGACTAATGATCAAATCAAGAGCCTGAATGTTGACACTGCTTTTTGCAGGCAAGCAGCACACTTGGAATTTATGCCTTCAGATATCTTAATTCAATGAGAGCACATAAAAATATAAGCCTGTCAAGAAGTCAGGTATTTTCAGCCTGCTGAATACACAGTGCATTGTGCTCACTGCTAATTTCCATCTCTAGCACTCTGTATTTCAAACACTCCTGTGTCTTCCTTTCACTTTTTTGTGTGCTCTGCCTCAAGATGTCTGAAATTTTGTTGCTCATTTTGTGCCAATTCTGCATCATCATAATGGTCATTGCATCTCTTGCACTGAAAGAAAAAGAAAATTTAGTAGTACTGTAGATATGACATATCTTATTACAACTATATTTGCAAAACCTTCTGAAGCCTTTGAGTCTTGATTAACTTAACTTTCAGTTAATTTCAATGCTACACTACTGGATAGTGACCTAATAAATGTGACATTTATATTCACATATTGTGATGTATTATACAATTAAACTTTGGGACATATAGAGTTTGAATGGAGCACAGCTATTGTTAAAATTGAAATCACATATGTTTGTTGTCTTTGTGATATTGTGATGCCCTGAGGGTAGGTGTCGCCACTTAAGCAACAAGTCATGTCTGCTACTAACTCAGGACTGAATCCTGCTTACTCTCTCTGCGGGGAAGTGTTTAGTGTGTTTTTAAACCACTTCTACATGCAAGGCTATTTACCACTTACTCTCTCATCTATGGCTGCCAAGGCAATATCTCTATCGAGAGCTTCACCCTCACACTGCACACACCCCATGTGGCCTTACAATAAATTTCAGCGTGTATAAAAAGTAGTCAAAAATTACCCTCTAGTGGTTAGTTCTTTAAATGTAGTTTTTCTTGTTGTCCCAATACAATCTTTGGGTGCCTTTGTTGGGAAGCATGGTACAACAGTAGTTAGCATTCCTGATTTGCAACTCTCGGGACCTGGATTGAAATCCAGACCTGGCTGCTATCTGGGTGGAGTTTGTACATTCTCCCTGTGTTTATGTGGGTTTCCTCCAGGCGCTCTGGTTTCCTTCCACTGTCCAAGGACATAAGGGTAGTTTAGCTTGCTTCTGGGAAAATTGGTCCTGGTATAAGTGTATGTCTGTGTCTATACAGTGTGTGCCCTGCGATCCACCATTCCATCCAGGATGTATCCTCCCTTGCACCGATGCTTTCTGGGATAGGCTCCAGCTTCCCCATGACCCTGTATTAAGTAGTTGGAAAATGGATACAATCATCCTCAGCAACAAGTTGAATCATCAGGTGAAATGAGAGCAAAATAATGACAAAAAACACAGAAGAAATACAATGAAGAGCCCCACACAGTTGCTAAAGATTTACTGATGAATTATGAATTCATATCTTTTGATTTATGATTCTACTGAAAATGATAAAATAATCACATTGTGTGACTTTAATTGCCATTAAATACAGTTATATATTAAAATACTTTTTATAAGATCAAATGCAAACTCTAATTGGCTTTTTTGTGATGAGAATTACACAATATTACCCTTGGCCAATATGAAGGTTATGAAACATAATTACAAACATTTTATTCTCTTGAAAATTCTGGCCTTGGTTTATACCTATCTTACATTTCCAATGCAAAAATAATTCGGGGGTGATGTGGTTTAGGAGGCATGACAATGCCTTGTATAATCTCAGAAATAAAGCCCATCTCCCTGTTTACCTTTCTTTGTGTCCGTGAAAACTGCATCTTCTGTCTTCTGCTCCAGTTCATTCAGATAAATTCAGCTTATTCCCAAGATATTACAGCAGACCACAGCTTTCGATTTCCACTTTGTTCCTCCTGTTTTCCTTAGATTACACATCTATTGATACATACCACAGATTGTTTTCATTCCCAAAATGTGTTGCACTGTTTTTATTTTCAGCTTGAAATATGTGGTTTCTGGACACTTTATATGCCTTGCATAGCTTGTTTTTATTATCATAATTACCATAATAGCCTGTGTAGTGCTGTATTTTACAGGTTTTGGAGGTGTGATTTTGGAGTTCAAATTTCCAAAAATACTTGGAAAAACTCTGTATGAATATTCATTCAAAAGGCCATATATGACCATGCCACACTACAGTTATGCAGATGCTAAAAATGATCTTTGTACTGAGAATCTCCTCGTGAGCAGGATGCTGACAGCAGAGATTAAATCGCTATGATCTTGCCATCACTCTAAGAACATCAGAGGAGGCAGCACAGAGCGATTGAGCGTTTTATTCACCAATGAAATCTGTTTTTCTCTTGCATACACAAAATAAGACAATGTGTGCTGAGCATTATGATGATTGATGCATTGCTGAAACCAACTATGGGTGGTGGAACTGTGATGATATGGCAAGGAAACTCTTTTAACAATGAATGCCTTTGTGACAGATTGAGGGCATACTTAATGCTCAACGATGCATTGACAAAATCCTTAACCTAACATTTTCGAGGTTGAGCTTAATATATGGACTTGTATGAAGTCCAATATATTATCCTTGGCACCATCTTGTCAATGCCACACTCAGGAATCAGCCATGATCAGCGAAGGAAAATGTGTAACATACACATTGAAGGAGCCCCAATCTGGACCTGAATATATAAAAATATAACCCTCTAGGTTGTTTGAATTTAGCTTGGAAGTTAGGAATCATACAGATGTATGCAGAGTTCATTAAACAACATTCAATTAACACATTAGCATGAGCTTTAAACGACACAATTGAAAATAAATGCCTTTCACCAGAAACAACTGTAGTGTATCTGGATTACTTCAGGGTAAGGAGTGAGGCATTCAAAACAAAGTACCTTGCCATGCAGTGGAAAGTAATTTGCTGGGAACCTTCAAGAAGCAGCTTGATGAGGTTGCTGGATCAATAAGCCAGTGAGCAACCGAAGCAAGCACAGCAGGAAGTCTGTCCTCCTTTGCTATGTATCTTTCTCAAAATTGTATTTGTGAAAGAAAAAAAAATGTATTGCTCTTCCTTTTACTACAATGCCTGCTCACTCCATTTTAAAATATTCAGATTGCCTTTTCTTCTGTTTAGCTGGCTTTCTTCTGGCTTCAGCATGAATGATTGCTCTCATTTTTCTAGTTTGAACCCTTTCCTGTATTTGTTAACAGGGTAGACGGAACCTATTAGACCCGATTTGCTCTGATTAAATTGAAACGAGCCGAGAGACTTTGAATTCGGGTAGCGTCTCTGCTTTCAGACTCTATTAGGCCAAGCATCTATTATCTGCCACCTTGCTTTTGCTTATGTTTGTCCCTCTTAAGTCAGTCCAAAATATGTTCATAATCTGCATTAAATTGCAATATCATGCCCCCATTACTGCGGTTCTCAGAGGATTGCCCGGTTTGACATGGAATTATAAAATATAATCCCTTTGGAGCCCAGTTCATGTTTAATTAAAACAGACTGACACTGCACAAAGGTGAGGATCAACAGGTTCATGGGTTAACAATGTATCAATCTATCATAATTCTCTCCACATGACATATCTCTTTAAAATACCTCCATATACTGTATTATGAAGCATTCTGACGTGTTCCCCCAGAGTCATTCTTGGCTTTCCTAAAGCGTCTTTTGAATATTTTTGTATATTCCTTTTCTACTGGAACATGCTTCAGGAAAGACTTTGAAGAACAAAAAACACATTGTGATTGCAATCATCTTTGCAGAAAAGAGCATCAGACTGTACTGAAGTAAACAGATATGAAAGCAGAAACACCTGTTTCTCTTAGTACTCATGTGGACTGCAGACGGCAACACAAAAATTGCACTGATACTTCAGTGAACTGAGTAAAAAAGTAACAGTCAAATTTAAACCATTCAATGTTTAAATATTTTTCAGATACAATTTGAAGAAACTGTACTAATATACTGTATCTCACCATATAAACATTCCTAAATATTCAACCTTAAAAATATTTCCTTTTAAAATGTTAAGATATGAGACAAACTGGTAAAATAAGTCAGTGTTCCAGGATGGAACTGGTTATTACTAAAAGCTTAGCAAGGAATTTGTTGTGAATTCATGACAATTACGGTTAAAAAGTTGCAGCTTCACATGTGAAAACGTTTCAGCTGTATTTCTCCTGGGTCTGCAGTGAGTTCAATCTGGTGAGCTGCAGCAGCTGGATGAGATCAGTCATCCTGCATTACAAGACAGCTGCCAGGTATTTGTCTTGAGGAGTCTAAGGATACTCAGGGACATCTATTCGGGGGTTCGTTAAAAGTATCCCACATAGTGAAAAGTATTCAGACCCTTGCGGAGTCATCACATTTGTTTGCTTGAAAGCTTTAAAATATCACCCTTTTAGGTACACAACCTACTACACACATTAAAAGCAAAGAACAAAAAGATAGAAGATAATTAATATGAAATAAAATGGAAAAAAAAATCAAGCATTCAAATTTGTTTGCCGTGGAAAACCTAAATTAATTTATATGCACATTAGGTGAAGAATTGTTCCTTTGTTCTTCCACATAGTTCCCAAGTGTCCCCTATGGTTTGCATTTCACTGTCCATTTCTGAAGAAACCCACTGTCGTGACTTTATCAGGGCCTTTGAGTATTTTTGAATGCTTGTATCAATGCCTTCTCTGATCAAGATAAAAAACAGATCCATTCCTTCAGCCTGTCAGTGTGGCACATTCTCAAGCATGTGGTTGTATCCAGTTGCTCTTCTCTGGATGGATTACATCCGAAGCCTCTTCTAGCTTAATGTCTCCCAGATGTGTATTTATAATTTATGTTTTTACTGTATTACATGCAAGCAACACCCTGCACCTACATACAGTATCTACATGAAATGTCTGGGATTTGTCCAGGTGAGAATTTTATCTAAATATTTTTGAGTTTCATTTCCTGCTGCAGTGTTTGCTAATCCTCCTAATTTGGTATCATCTGCAATTATGGCATGATTACTAACTTTTATAGAATCTAGCAGTGGTCCTATTGCAGATCCCCATGGTACACAACAAATTGCATCACTCCTATTTGAGTAGACACCGCTTATCTGTACCCTGAAGTCAATCACCATAGGTGGAAGGCAACTAGACACTAAGCAGTTTTAATCTGTTATTGCTATTTTACTATTGTAAAATAGTCCCTCCATCTTCCTTTAAATTCTGTAGCAACAGTTTTCATGTTTAACTAATTTTATGTTACAGTGTTACATTTCTCTTTTGTACAAGCTTACTGTATTTCAGGAAAAAACAACACTTAAGAACTGGGTTTCTCATACTGATGATTAATTTAAGATTCACTTTGCACCCACATAACCGTATTCTACCAATTCTACCTTACCAATTATTCTAGCTGGGAGCAATTTTTAAAGGCTGGTACTACATTTTTTTTAAAAAAACATACTGTCCTACTAATCTACCTTGCACCTATACCATACCCTCTACAGATTAGAATTTTCAAAAAATAAAACATCCATTCACAATAAACCAATAGTTTGCAAGCTGAAATGAAGAATTTGTGTTTTACAAAAACAACTTAAAACTGATTGATTATTCTTGGCACATTCATCATATTAAATCAATCAAGCAATTAACAACTAATCTGTAATGAGATCCCACTAGTCCATAGCAAACTCATGGACTTAAGAAGCTGTCCCCGAAGCATACATTACAGAGATTGAAACAAGGCTAGCTATATTTCTAATCTGATTTTAGGTCAAATGACACACACTAACCTTTGTACATGACCTTTTTGGCATTTGTAGTTGACAGATGCTGTATTGATTCCATACTTTCTAGGATCAAAACTTTTATGTTGGTTCCCTTCTGGGAAAGATCGAGCAGGTACATTCTTGCACTCTCACATCTCACCCTTTCACTTCTTTCTTGATGTTATCTTTTCCTTCAGGATCCCTCACTAGACTCTTTTCCCCTATTGTTCTTAATAATGTTTTTCTGAAAGATCCTCACTTAGTTATTTATCTCTTCCACAAAATGCATCAGAGACTGTCCAACTATCTGTGGCTGTTAGCAAGGATGTGTTCTTGATTCTCGATTCTGTGTTCAGTGTTCTCAACTGGGCTGACCTGTTCTACCACTATGGCTTCCCATTTCTCACTGTGTTTTTTTTTTCAATGACCCCACAATCTGTTGGCCAGCCCAATTAACTTTACAGTAGAAGGATATTATCTATGGAGCCATTTTTCTTATCTTCTCACCCAGCTGATCCTGTTCAATCAGTGACATTTCTCGACGCCAAACCCTTATTCCTCTGTCACAGCAGCTGTTGGCTTGATCAGCTCTTCCTTTCCATCTTGACACTAAGGAAGATTGGTTCAATTGAATCTGACACGCTCAGGACACATTGTGTTTCCTTAATAAAGCTCCTCTTTGAGGAGCAGATTGTGTGTTTTGGGCCATTTGCAGAACTTTGACACTCCCATAGAGGCAGAAAGGCACCGCAATGTGGGATGAATTATGCAAGCCTATCATCAGTTGTAAGTTGCAGATGTAGTTTGGACAAAAAATGCAAGGGTAAGCGTTTGTGCTGCTCAAAGGCTATGAATTGCAAGAGGTTCTGAGCTGTGATGATGATCAAGATCAAACGTAATTTATTCGACTCTTCCAGCAGAATACTTGTTTATAATGCACATACTTACAGTATGTGTGTGAAATAGGTCTGGAATTTAAGGGTTAGCACAAATAGAAAGCTGGCAATTTTAAATATGTTTCTGCATTTAGTGGAATTATAATGTATAATGAATTATACAATGTTGTACTAGAATTGTACAGGTATGTTGTATAGGAGTGTCCTTCTTCTTTGAAGTGTTGGGGAGTGGGAATACAGTATTTGGAGAATACCCAGAATAGTCCTGGCTGGGGCTGTAGATCTATTAACATCTGTTAACAGACCAGGGAATGTGCTGTGCAAGGGAAAAAGAAAGTGGCCTCCCAAGATGCCTTTTTAGTGGTGCTTGTGCCTCAGGAGCATCACTGAAGGTAACAGAAGACTTGAGCAATGTGTAAAATCAAAGAGCTTAGAGGGTCTTAAAAGCAATGGCTGGCAGATAAAATCTAACCAAACAGAAAGTGTAACTGAGATACTAGGCTGCAAACAAATTGCTATCCGCAGCTCATGCAGAGATACTGTACATCATCTGATGTTGGCTGAGTGATCCCAGGGACATCAATGAATGCTTGGATTGGGCTCTGCAATATGCAGCAGTTATATTTGCCACTGAACACGACTGGACACACTAGGAGAATATTTATTTTTTTGGAAGGGCAGGGAGCATATAGTGTGTAGCCAAGTACCACCATTATAAAAGAGCTGAGCAATGCAAAACACACTCCATTAAGTTTATTTTATATTCAAAATTCAGGAAGCTATGCATGCCAGTACTTTTAAAAAGCAAAGAAAATGTACTCTCTTAAAAGCTGCACATTTAAGGTATTTGGGCTGTTAACTACTTTCATTTCCTAATCTTCCATTATGCAACCTATAAGCTTGAATGAAACTGCTCAAATTGTTTTTCTGGCACTTCCTACAGTATATACAATTTTGATTCCTTCTGTAATTAAATTATTAGAACTATCCTGTTGACAATGCATCACAATGAGAAACACATATTGGCACTGTATCTTCTAAAAGTGAGAGCATTTTAAAAACATTCAAATTAAATAACATAGTACACAAAAGCACTTATCAAACTGTTGCCATACAATGGTATACTTATCAATGTCATACATACATATCAAACTATGATATACAATGATTATTGATGTCATGAATGTGTGACTGAAACACAGTCAGACAGTAATCCAGGAATTTCTCACTCCAGTAGGTGAATTATCAAATCTGCAGATCAGAGGTGTCTTCTTCCTTCATGACAGAATCAAAATGAAACACTCTATAATGACAGATAGTCTATATCAGTTCTCACACACAGGTCACTGAGACTATTTGTTTTTCATATGCAGGGATCACAGAAGTTAGAGGCTGATGGATATCCTCCCTGATAGTAGCTCTATGAGCTATTATTTTTTTATCAGATCCTATTAAAATTACTGCATATCATGCCCTTTTCTACTACTATTGATTCTTCCTATGGCTAAAATCACACAACAGAACTAGAGGTTTCTATCTCCCTCACAGTTCTCCTATTGTATTTTAATTCAAACAGTAAGAAGCATGAATTGGCTGATGGTGGAATACACAAAACAGCAACATTTTAATCCCTGTGGAAACTTGTGAAACATTGCCTCTACAGGTTACTAGTGTTCTCATCTCTTGTCCAAGGGATATAGAAGTCCATCATATTATCCAGATCGCTAAAACATTATAAACAGCTTTGCACCTTTGCAGAAAGGTTAATTTGGTCCAGTTAAATTTAATCCTTATCACCTATAAAATCTTGGTGATAGCCAACCTAATCACCTGTCAAATATCACACACTGTATGTGCAATTAGACAATACCCTAACTTTGGTCACAAAGGAACATCTTTATTTTTGCTCTCAAACCCTTCAGAATCACTAGGAGCCCACTGGGGACTACCTAATCCAAACAAGCATAAACATTAAGTTATTACGACGAACCACAGAGAACTGCTGATTAGTATTCGTTATTTAAAATGAAAGAATGAACTCATGACCCTCAATTTCCAAGTCACAACACCCTGTGGTTGTGTGTAGGGGAGGGGGTTAATTTCATAAACACACCTTTCAATGAATATTTAAATGAAAGTGCTCTCAATACAATTTGTTTCTAAATAGGTTAATCTAAATTACAAAAAGACAGAAGACGATAGTAGCAAACTTTTTGTTTCATTCACATATGAATATTTATGACCATAATCTAAAATACAAAAAAAAATATAATACTAAGGTTAGTTTGCTCATTTGAGCACTGAAGAATATTTAAATTTAGATATAAGATATTGTTCAAATATTCAGCCCTCAGTTCATTTAATTCAGTTCTAAAGAAATGTTCTAAAACAGAGAAGCATTTTAATTGACCCCTCTGAGTCAACAATGGTGCTACAGAGAATATTGTACGTATTGAGCCTGTGGCTAAAATGGCTAAATTAAGAGAAACAAAGCTGTTTATTTACAATGCATTAAAGTTTAAACTACAAATGTTGTGTTCATTTTGTTTTTACAAGAGAAGAATCAATATTGTCCATAGGGAATATAGACAAATACTTCAATCTATAGTTAAGTCAATGCTGTTATTCTTTCATTATTCCCCCTCAAGAGAATTAGATGCCTACCATCTACTGATTTTTGTGACATTGTGAGGCTTCCTTCACATGTGGAGAAAAAATATTCTCAATTCACCTACAGTATCAGTAGTTCTTTAGCCTTTATGATTGTATGAGTTCCACCACTGTGGGTGTTCACTTTATTCAGACACAAGTCGGACTGGGATCCTCTGATGTTGATACTGTATTCAGAGTGCAAAATATTTTTGTAAGGGTTTGACAGGTCAGGTCCATGCTATGCTCCTGGCAGTTGTCAGAAGCTGGAAGGACACCTCATATTAGCTGGAATACGGTGAGATTGAAAGTAGACTGAGGTCATAAGGGATCTATGAGTTCAGTGATTCGTGTCACTGCACTGACCCCTATATGGCTGTGTTACTGTCTGGAAGTAAAGCCAAGAGAAATTCACAAGTCAAAACTGATCAAGCAACTATTTTTAAAAAATTTGAGATGCCAGTCACATAACATCAATGAAACCCAGCTAATGATATCAGTTTGCTAGCTGCTGGTTAAGGACCTATTATCCAGTTATAGGGTGGGGCAGCTGTGGCCATTTTTAAACTGATGATCCAGGTTGAAGGTACAGCTGGATGCTAATGACTATTCATTTTCGGAAAGTCCAGGTTATGAGAAAAATATTTTTAAATTCAGCAGACCAATTTATCAACAAATACCCAGAAATAAAATGCACAGCTAATCACATTGTTTATTCAATATCTTGCCTTGGATTTACAATCTAGAGGGGTTAGTTGTAATGTCATGTAATGAAATGAGGAGAATTGGATTGATAATGTTTATACCCATATTCCAGAGGAATTCACCACAGTCATTCCTCTTGGTATAGAGAATGTGCTGTAACAAGAAGGTGTATCAAAAATCTATTGACTATTTCAGATGCCTAGATCCTGAAGCAAGAAAGGTATAAAAGGAGTAAAAACATTATTTATGTTCCAGTGTACGAACAAAATTGTGATAAACCCACTAGAATGCGTAAACTGTAGAAACTTCATAGGCATGATTGCATTTGAAATTTCATCAGGTGTTGGGGAAGTCTCCTTTTTGGACAAGAGGAGCTAAGCACAGTAGACTTCTCACAAAAGTTTTTTTCCTGTGCGTTTATCTGTAACTGTTATGAAGAATAAGCTCTTATTTACATTCACATGTCAGTCCTTTATAGTAAAGCATAGTAAAAGTGAATTAGTCATGCTTTTGATCCTGGATGTAAAGATCAATACTGAACTGTTTTATTAAATACTAAAATTTGATTTAGCTTTGTGTAAATTGTGTTGTCATTGTCTGGTTTAAAGAGCAGGTGTGTGTTTCATTCTGCTGTGCAATAGAAGAATTTTTTGAATTTATCTAAACAGAGAAGAAGCAATTCACCCTAATGTGACAACATGATCTTCTGCCTCTGATTGAAGGAACTCCATATGACTCAAGTCTCCAGGCTCCTCAGAGCTTTTCTCAGCTTCTGCAACATAGACTAAGAGCTCCTATGTTTCCATGCTATGAATGGGTAGACACACAAGAAAGGTGACAAATGAAAGGAAGCCATTTGGCCTATCTAGTCGATTTGGTGGTTATGATTTGATCCAAGGATCTCTTCCAGTCATTTCTTGAAAGAAGCCTCGGTATAAGCTTCAACATCATGGCTATGCAGCTTGTTCCATACTCCAAGAATGCTTTGAAGAAAGAAAGTTCCTCTTGTTTTTGGTTTGTAATGTGCTTTCCTGTAGGACTTGTAATAATTGATGGCAGCTGAAGTGCATTTAGTTATACTGACCAAGTCCTGAGATGTCACTGACTGCTTTCCTTTTGTGACAGCAGCGAAATGTCACTTTTCACCGTAATACTGCTGTTCACCACCAGAGGATCCTGACGTTCTGACAGCCGCGCGGGAATGCATCATGGGTGTCCCTAGGGGGGGACCCTATATTAGATGCTCACGCGGCTGGTGTGGCATTCGTCATGGAACCATGCCGCAAAGCCTTACTGCTTAGGCGCTAACTCACTCTCAGCAAAGAGAATATTTTTTTCTCCTTTGTCTCTAGCTGGCCTCTTTTCTTTATCAGCTCTTGCATACTTTCTGCAGATCGATTCCACATCGGCATTCTGATCCAAAAACGGATTATTAATGATACTAGCACTACTACAACTAATAATTAATCTATATCCAATCTGTTCAATAAAAAGGTAATTTTACCTACTACAAAAATGTCATTTAATTGATGGTAACGGTAAACTTACTTCAGTATCGAGTGATTTGACGTTTCTTCTGATGTTTGGAATAGAATGTTTTCAAATGCTATATTGTATGTTTAAAGGAATCTGTTCAAGCAATTATATTTTGGACACATTTAAGGGGATTTATTTATTTTCCTTAGGATATGTGAACAGTGAGGAGTAATTATATTAAACAAGGCACTAATACAAACAGTGTTTGTATTTGTTACTGTTCCACCCAGGTGTATCCACTTTGCATAATGGCGTTGATGTAACTGTAATAAAAACAACACTTTTGAAGTTTTATAATTGCATGCCATTTATCATGCTGTTACTAGTATCGCTGAATGGGAAAAAAGCTTACTTATTTACTGCGGAAAAGCTACTGGCACATTCACATAGTGGAATTCGTGAAAATGAAACAATTCCAGTATACTCTTCCCTAGCTGACATGGTAATGTTGACTAGCACTGACAGACTGGTTAGAAGTAAGACCTTGTATAGTACGTCGACGAGATAATACATCATTTGCTGTGACTTTTAATTCCTTCAAAATGGCTTTCAATATTATAAAACCCAAGAGTGTGGAAGGTACCTTCATGTAGGTCATTCATGTAGGTCAAAAAAACATTGCCGCTCTGGGCAAAAAGGGGGCAATCAGGTTATCAGCCCCCAGGCTTGAGAGAATGAGCAACAATGACAGGTTCACAGGTTCACACCTCAGCTTTGGACTAAGACTATTAGATTACTCGGTTTAAGTATTCATCAGAAGACATTGACAAAGCTCACCCCATGCACGTCTTCAACATCAGTAATGAAGAACTAACCCATATACACAACTGGAAATATAGTGTGAGTGCTTTTAATAAAGAGTGGAGGTGTGGATCTTGACCAAGCTATGTACTTCTATTGCTGCAGATGATTTCGTGGAACCCTTTAAGAAATATAAGATGGATGTGATCCTCAAATTGCTTATTGTCATTTTATGTGATTGATTAAAACTAATATCAACATTCATGAAAAGGCAAACATTGTCAGCTTGATTGACCAGACATGATGGTTCCCTGGAAATTTGATAACTGCAGTTTTTGGTTACTTGATTTTCAGTCTCCATCAAGGGCAAACACCTAGTATCCACATTGAACGATGCAGATTCCAATATGGTGCGGTGTTGTTTGTATAACCATCATGGACCACAAGCGCTTTTGACCGAATGGAAAGCACTTTCCATTAAATGATTTAGGAAGTTAAAAAAAATTAGAAGTAATCGTGAAGAAAAAGAAATCAGTTATTTTATTGTTGTTTGTCCATCCATTCATTAATAGAAACCGGCTTATTCTTGGCAAGGAACATAGCAACCTGAAACACATCCTAAACCCAGTGGGTCCAAGTCAAGACTGCATCCTAGACAGGACACCAGCCCATTGCAATGTTAAGTATTTTCTTCCCAGAAATGCTAAAATATTGCTTGGGTCAATCAGCTATAATAATGGAAAAATTAAAATATAACTGGCACAGACTGTGAGTTTTAAATTTGAACTTTTTAACATTTTAAATTTGAATTCATTTTCTAACAACTTTCTCCAGTTCAGGGCTGCAGGGGGACCTGGAGCCTATCCAAACCAGCAATGGCTTTTGCAAAACTAAACAATTAAAATGATATAAATTAGATATGTATCAGGAAGACCTTAATGAATTATTTACCTGTGATAAAGTAAGGTATAATGGTTTTGTGTATTCTGTTTGAAGATGATGCGTAAGCTACTGAAGAAATAGAAGAAGAAAGTGAAATCACTTTCAGAGCAATCTTGTAAGTACCAATTGCAAGCACACAGCTGCAATCAAAACTGTAGATGTGCTATAGATGAGCAAAGGTTCTGTCTACGCCTCACATTAAGCTCCAAGTGTGGTTCTTTTTTGCTACAAAAAGCTATAAGAACAGCTTAAAGTGATATTCATTTATGGTGGTATTGTAATTAAACTCATATTTTACTGTATGTACTGTATCATTTAACTGAATACTCCAAAACGCTTCTCTTCATATGCTTAAGTAATACACTGCAGAAGATATGTTCAGACCCACATAGAACTCTTCAGTTAGTGAATCACAACACAAAGTGCTCCAAAGCAATCACTGTGGAAACTATGTTAATTACTTGGGAACAATGGTACGCAATACCAAATATTAAGTTTAAAGGAAAGAAAAATAAGTATAAGAAGCTAACCTATTGTTTAACATGCTGTTCTCTCCACTTAAACAAAGACAGAAGGTAAGTGCTTACTTGTTAGTTCTTCCTACTAACTTGTTAGTGCTTCCTATAGATGTGCAGTAGGATAGAAATATTTATATTCAACAAAGCAGATCACACTTACACCTAAAGGAAATTCATTAAACACTTTTGCAGAACTATTAATATTTTTACTTGGGGAACTGAACCATATGGGTACTTGTCTCTTGGGGAGGACAACAGCTTTTTGGTCTTCATCATAATGTAAAATGACCTTAGTATAAATTTGTCAAACCACTTCTTCCAATTCAGGGTCAGAATGTTTTTGGACTGTGGGAGGAAACTGGAGTACCTACCTAGAGGGAACCCACATGAATACAGGGAGAACATACAGAACTCAAAGCAGTTAGCACCCCAAATCTGGAATTGAACCAACGGCCTCAGTGATTACTGCCTCACTACCATGCCATCCAAATTGTCATCTTTCTTGTGTTAATTTGAGATGTGCAATACAGGGAAACTAATGACTCTTAAGGTTTCGCCCAGCTGTTTAAACAATTGGAATGAATTAAACAAAGCTAGATTTGTGGTCTCTAAATGTCTTACCAAAAGGATATCTTTAAAATTAAGGTATTAATAATGCAAAGGATATCTCCCTACTTCTTAATCTACATGATGAGGCAATTATTGCCTCATTTTCTTGTGAGCTTAGTTGCTTTATCAAGAGATCGATTTGTTTTGCATTTACACTCCTTTCTTTTTAAATAGCATTTAAAATGATCCAAAGTGAGACCAACAGGATTACATCTGAGGTATTGACATGTCTGTAATACTCCTGAGCAAAGAACCTTACCCAGATTGCTCCAGTATCTAGCTAAATGAACTATGTAACTATGCAATCATGTGAAATACATTATTTTAACCTATTCAAGGTGCTTTGAATAAAAGTGTCAACTAGCTAAAATAATGCAGAAGTGTGAGATTGACTTGTCTTTGTTGTCGCTACTGAACTTCCGTTAATACTTCCATTTCAAGGAAGGAATACCCAGAACTCAAGTAAAGTGACCACAGGTTGCTTAGAGACCACAGCACAGCACATCATACAGTAGGAGTTCCTATATTTGGGAAAATATAACATTGCAAGTTTGACAGTCAATTATATGCCATTTTTGCAATGACTCATATTTTACTTAAATACCTACACATTCAAAAAAGCAGAGCTACTTGATGTGATTGGTCCGATTAACAAGTAGAATTGCTAAAGCTCTAAACATTCTGTCCGCATAATGTTGGCAGGTGACACTTCCAGTCTGTTTCTATTCCTCAGATAACTTTTCTCACAATTACTCATAGATATCCATCTTCAATCTATCATGCTCACCTCCGCTGGTGCACTTCAGGGCAAGCTACTATTAACAAAGCAGCCATTCTCACCTCCACAGACCTGTCACATAGTGCTGGTTGCCTTGGACACCAATATGACAAGCAATCTGTACCACCTGGAGGTAATTTAGGACCATGCCCACCTCAGGTGGTTAAGGTTTATTTAAGCTCTGATCTAGCAGTGCTTTGGAACTCTGTCATGGAGATTGCTATGATCTTAGTTAGCTTGAACTCCCTAGTTCAAGCTATTTGTTTCCTGGATTCTGGAACCTCATGTCGTCCTGACTAAGTTTATTGGATTTTTCACTTGTGCTTCGAACTGTGTCTTTAGTTACAACCTCTACTTGTTTTCCTTGACTCGGATTGTGGATCCCCCTTTGTGCTGCACTTCTGTATCTACACTGCTTTGAACCTCACCTGTTTTAGATTCCGAACCTGGACTGTGTTTTGTTTGTTTTGCCTGATTGCTGCACACACCGCTCTCCATGCTCATGCTGTCCTGTTTGTTCCCACAACATACGCCTGCCTCCTGCCTACTCTTTTCTTACAAAAATGGAACGCTGCTTTTCTCCTCTGTAAGCAGGGGAATATTACACAATGTACACAGATGAGAGAAAGGTCAGAAGAGATGTATAACATGGTTTCTCAGAAACTACCCTTCCTATCATGTAAAGAAAATAGGAAATACAGATGGGCAATGCAGAAAAAATGTCATTTTAATACTTCAAATCAACATTTGTATATTGTTTTTAGAAACAATTTGTGGTATACAGGATGCATTTAACACAGTTAATACAATGCAATAAGACTGCTTCATCTCTATTCTATGAATACAGCTCCAAGCTTATTAATAAGTCAGAACTGAACAGTAAAAATAATTCTGATGTAAAAGCCTTTTAAAGTATTTATGTAATTAACATGCCATTAATTCTTATCCGAGGCATATTTAATCACCTTAATCACCATAATTGCTTTCATCTGACAAAAGATCTTTACTCAGTCATCACTGATTTAGGATTTATTCCTTTTCTGATAGGGCATTTTAATAAAAAAAATGTTTTGCGGTGGATTTCTAGCAAGATATGCCCACTATTGAAAGAAACACATCAATGCAATTACATTTATTTCCAAACAGTGAAAAAGGAACTTTTGTCCAAAACATACTGAAATAATTTAATCCTTGTGTAGAATGCATAAAAACATATTTTCATTTACAGGTTTTTTTTAGGTTTGCCTGACTTGTTCAACAAAAAAGAAAGATAGGAGCAAATTTAGGATAGTCACCCTAAAAAGCAAAAAGAAAGATTTCTGTCATGTCTCCAGATTTTTGCTTCTTTTTCAAATCTTCATTGTTGAATTAACCTCAATTTGTTCCTTTGCAGTTTGCATGCTGACACAGCTTAATCAAACGTCTCTAGATAGATTTCATTATCTATGGAAAAACACGATCTGTGATTTTATCCTCACGTAGTTCTAAAATTGAGTGCCACTTTCAGCCAGGGTGTAAGAAGATGTCTTCCTTCCTCCTGCTGAGTGAGCTCAGAAACTAATTTAATTAGCCTGTGAGGGAAGCGCTGGCGTACCAGTGGCTTCTGTGTCAAGCAATTATCCTTTAACTGAAAAATCCTTTCTAGTGTCACCTACCTCTACAAACGAATCCACATTTTTGGGTATTTTTGGAAATGTAAGATATGGCACTCTTTCTAAGTTGTTCTGTGCATTTTCTTGTAAAGGAAAGATTGTAATGGATGCCAAATAGATATATGCTTATATTTAAAGATTCTGCATTACCTTCCGTATTCTTAAAATCAATGTTAAGGCCTTTCAGAAGCTCTTTTTATAGTTAAAATGTATTGCACGTTTTCTGTCTCTTTCTCATTAGAATAAGGTAATATTTTTGCCATCTTTGTTTACAATGATGAGCTGACTGTTGTTAAATCTGATTGATGAATCCAGCTATTCCCCGGTGTAAGAGAGACACAATGTATTTTACAGTTCGTTTTCTTTTAACTGTGAAATGCAAATTGTGAATGAAATACAGCTGGGCATTAATTCCCCATGCCAAGGATAATGCAATATGTAGTAAGGAAACACACTACAGTTGCAACAGTTATTTGGTAATCGTAGTTTAAAATCTTTTTTATACTTTAACATTAATAAAATCCACAAATGTGTGGCACAGTGGTGCATTGGTTAGCATTGCTGCCTCTAAGTGTTACGTTCATAGACCCCTCCTCTTAAGGATGCTCCAGCCCTTCCTTGTTTTCCACTCATCGCCAGCACCTGCTCCCTGTTCTAACCTTAAAAGGCTTACTGAAAGAGGCTTTCAGTTCTCCTTAAAAGCCAGGCGCTCACTTTATTTGGGGCTCTGCATTTGATCTCCGTATCGTGCGTGTCCGGGACCTGGTAGCACCTGGTCCCGTTAAGGTTTTCTTCTCTGTTCCTGTTCCTGTCTCCCCACAGTTCCGATCCGGTTCCCGTTTTTAAATCTTGTTTGTCTTGGATGGACCGCCCAGTTTTGGACTTTTTTTGGACACCTCCCCCGAACACCAACGCACCAAGGACACGCCCCCTGTTTTCATCCCCGTATCCTGCATAATCTTTTCCCCGTGTTTCTTCACTTTTTCCTGGATGGTGTCGTCTGCATAGGGTCTGAAAGAACTGTTTCGTTACACTAAGGGCTGGGGCCCAGGTTTCAGTTCCTGGGATAGTGTAATTGCCGTCTGGTAAAATGGCTCCAGGTCTGAGTGTTCGCCCTGTGATAGACAGGCATACCATCCAGGCCTTACCTTTTGTTTGCCAAGAAAGGTTCTGGTTCCCTGGGACCCTAATTTGGAAGAAGTGCTTAGAAAATGGATGGGTGGACAAAAACTATTTCTCAATATAATAGTTATACTTCAAGCAATGAACACTTCCAATGGGTAAACAAAACGTTGCCTTTTTTTCTTAAATGTGACTCTAGATTTGAACTTGTCATTACACGTTAACGAACATGGAAGCGTATACAGTACATGACATTTTTTGTACACAGTGAAAATGTACCTAACAGCCCACACATATTGTATATACAGTATAGTAGTTCAGGCAGCTCACAGAATTTAAGGTCTATAAAAGCATGTCGCTGGGATAGGAAGAGCATGAACACAAAGTGGGAAAATTCTGCAGAACTTCTTTGGAGGTTTTACATATATGATTTCTTAAATGCTTCAGGGTTGCAAACCCTTGCTCAGACATAAAAAAATGTAAGATGTCTATGGAGTCCTGTTATGTGACTATTTTATTCACAGATGCAATAAAAAGCATATATATCTATTCTCCACCCCATTAAAACTCCCATCACCCAGCCCTCCCAATGGTACCCAAGAGTCTAGATAAGGAGCCCCATAATCCATACAAAAAGCTAACCCCTATGTAGTGAGGCTCTGTCTGTGATTTTATACTCACGTAGTTCTAAAATTGAGTGCAACTTTCAGCTAGGGTATAAGAAGCAGCTCTCCAAGAATCTACCATCCTCCAATAACACCTTGGATCATAAAAGCACAAACTTCATAATACATACTGTAATAACAAGATTAATAATATCAAGCCGTGATCCACTGATGTCAGGAATGGGTGTGAGATGGCTACTAAAACCATCAACATTTTAGCAGCAAGTCAGACCAGTCTGCAAGCTTTGATCATGCTGCTGTGAAAGTTCCAGATTAGAGTCATCAGTCAGCAAGAGCACTAAATATTTCTTACAAAATAGTCTTCAGATATATCTGTTTTGTACAAGCAAATTAATGGCAGTGTGCATTCATTTCTAAATGAGATGCTAATTAATACTACGAAACGAATCCAGAACAATTAAATGTTTTGTTATGTCTAGGTTGGTTGTGCTACCAATTGTAATGATTGGAAACATAGCTGATATAATGTCAATGATTCAGAACATTCCATTTAAATAAAACTGCTATTGAAAAGCTTTTTAATTGTCCTTCAGTAAATTGTTATTGAGCAACGTTATGTGGATGTACTTCAAATGACTCTCCAATAATTATGAATTATTTGAATGTCACATATCAAAAAAGTAATAGTAAAGAAAGGTATAATTAGAGACTCTGTCTGGTATATGCATTTTAAATGATAATTCTCAGGAACAACAACAATACAACATATCTTTACTTGGTCAATGCTCCCATCAGCCATCAGTCATTATTACCATTTGTTGCCAAGTAGTATAATGCATTCAGAGGGCTAATTTTCACTTATTGAGGCTTCTAATAGTAAGTATAGCTACTATTATATTTACTATTGAATTATGACCTGTCTCTTAATCATTACTAATCTTTTACATTTGTTAAAACTGTCTTAATTTCAAAGATATTGTCTCTATTTTTCTTTTGTGCATTTGACAATGACTGGAAAGAAAATTACTTTTGGAAAAAGTTTGGAGATGAAAGGTTAAATTTTGATCTTATTTATGATATTTATGATAATAAATAAAAAATAAATATCCATTTGCTTAACAGACACCCCTTATCCAGGGCTTCTCACTGAACACTATATAGGTAGAACAAATTAAATACAAATAACTGTTAAAATACTAGAATTTTAATGAGATACAGTACCACAGGTTAGTGCAATAATCAAATTAATATATACAACCAAAAATAAAAACACAGTGAATTCTCAAGCTGTAGCAGAGTAATTAAATAATAGGAATGAGAATTAGTCAGGAATGAAAAAAACAGTGGGCAGGGTACTTGGCAATGGCATTTCAGTTAATATACAGTACTATCACTGCAGTCTCGGAAAAACATGAGCACAAATGTTCTTCTAATTATTTCTGTATATTTTTTAAGGAATAACACCTTTCTTGGGTTTTAGCTGTGATAACATAACACTCAGTCCTGTATTCCAGGTGTAAGAAATCTCAGTATCACCTCTGAGTGTTGATCTTTGAGACTCACACAAACAATGTCAAAAATGGTGCCAGTTTTTACAGTTTAGGAACAGTTCTGCCTGGTCTTGCAAAACTGGTTGCTAAAAAGTTTAATTCACACCATTTCTGTTCCTTTGCCTTCATTCTCCTCTTCACTCGTGTTCGAAACAGCAGCTGCTTAAAATGTTGAACCTCCCAAAGAAATGATAATTTCAGGATAATTCGTAGGTTCAATCCTCCATTTGACAATAAAAAACAATGTTGGATATTCATGAACCTAGCATCTATTTTGCCACGGTGACAAACACTATTACCATTTTGTTGTGTTTTTTCTGATTTCTAATTAAGATTTAGTAATTTAGTGGCACAGGAGTTGCATTACCACCGTGGAATATACTCCCTAACAGGATCCTATCACTGACTACCAGCAGGAGGTTCTATCCACAATCTCACTCCTCATTAGTAATTGTAACCTGAAGCGGACTGACTTGCTGTTGAACATCCACAGGCATCTCAATTCTACCTCCTGTCAAAATCCACAAACCTGACACCTACTGTATGGCCACCCTGGTTTTTGGCATGGAACTGCCCTAATACTGTACATACAGCTCACCTTTCCTTGACAGTCAAAGGAGATAACTAATTTGAGTACTTTCATCATACTTTCATTTATTAAGAACACCAAACATGCTCTCCAGCTGTTTGAAAGATTTTAATTTCTAGAATGTTTCATCTTCACCATCGATATCACATCTCTATACATCAACACTGGGTCACACTTGTTGTTCTTCTTATCCCTCATGAAGTGCTTATTTCCCTTTCAGCTACTGATGACAGTATACTGTACATCTTTCCAAACCTCTCTCTCTCTGTCTGACCCTTAGCAGTTAGTATGACTGCTCACACTAGAATCAGAAATATGAAATCTCATTTGGCTTGTTCGAGAAAAGCTGCACTTATGCACAACTCAGAACTTGCTGCATGCACAATTGTCTCAAAATTTTCCTTTGATTATAAGGTATCATCGACTGTAGGTTTCCATCATGAAATCCAGGTGAAACATCCCAGAGATTGTGCTGAGTTCATATTCATGTGCACAATGGCACTTCTTTTAGTTTCTTTCCTAGGCTTGCTTGTGGGTTTGTGTAAATACAATGAAGAAAGATATGAGATGTGATAAAGGGTTAACTGATTTCTTTCTGCACAAAGACTTCTTTTGATACAAAACATTCCATGCTTAAGCACTTTTGAGTTATGGCAGGGACGGGAGATAACTGATAAGAGATTCCAAGTGCGAGCTAGAGACTCCCTAACTATGGGAAGATGAGACCAGCCATTCAAAGTGTTCAAGGTCTTGGGAATGTCCAAACACAGGTGACCTCCCCCCATTACCATGGTGACAGTTTGCGTCAGAAACAGCTGAAGTTTGCTATATAAACTGGAGCTTTGTACCTCTAATTTTGAACAATTCCGAATGTATTGTTCCTTGCATGCAATAAAAATCATTTGTTCAGCTTCACTCGGGGTCCAGAACTTACAGTATTTGTTTGTTACAACAAAAGCCACATTAAAATGGGAATTTATTCAGTTATATATTATGAAAAAGCACTAAACACTGGCTCAGTAATGCACCAGTCTAAAATTGTTAATTTAAAAATTAATAAGTTGTTGCCCTGTGTCCATAAGTGATTTAGATTATTTTTGGTGCTGTATGTTTTTCAAAATTTTATCTGCTTTTGTTATAATTTCAACATTAGTCACAAATGTTTTTGCCTTCCACTCATTTAATAGTTCACCTTCTATATCGGTGCTCTTGCTACAGTATACAGTACTTGTGGTTATTGTGCTTCAGTTAAATTCATCCTGTTACAGTCTCGAGTGGTTGAAAAATAATTTTAAGATTGTTTTGAGGATCTCTTCAGGGAATTTATTAGATAGCAGGAAAGCATTGGGTAATTCTAATCTATTGACAAAATATCTCTCCACGAAACAAAAACCATCCATCAGAATGCCAATACATCCATGTCCACCACAGGATATAAGCTAGCTTTCTTCTCATCTGAAACTGAGACCCAGTTGTTCCAATCATGACAACTTTGTCAGTAGAAAGCAGTAAATCAGTCTGTTCCTTCCTGTCATTACTTTACCTCCTCACTTTCTCCTCTGAAATCCCTTTAAGATCATTCCAAATCCTATTCGGCAGTCCTTATGCGTCTCCTGAGTGGCTTAGCCAGTAGAGATACTCACAGCAAATTCAGTTTGCGTTTTATTGTCGAGACATTGAAAGTTTGAGCCTTGTTCAGGTGATTACTTGGCTTGCCACGGGTAACGTTAGAATTAGTTGGCAGGGCTCTCATGTTTTTTCATGTAACAGTAAATAAATATATCCATATACTGTCAATTTTATCATCCCAGCACATTAATTATAATTTAACCAAATGAAATTTTAAGTTACAATTTGTAATCTGAAAAAAATGACAATAAACACACAAAGTGTAATAATGAAAAGAATATACATTTTAAAAGCAAGGCAAAGCTGTTGGAAAACTAGAAAACCTGTGCATATTAATTATGGTAAACTACCATAGTATTTCTGATCATTTTCCTGGTCACTCTGTAGGTACACTCCCTGATCAACAACTTTCATTGCAACAACTTTTAGAAAGTCTGCTGTAGGAGAAAAAAATAAACATTTCATGGTAACCTTGCTTTCTCAGGCTAATTGAAAGAGACCTACCTGATCCTGATCAGTATTACCTTTGAAATAAATAAACCTGCACAAGGTGAAATTTCTTGTTACTCCTACAACCACTTTTAATTAAAAAAAATCAGGCTTTGTATCTTTTAAGATCAGTCTGTTCAGATACAGTAAGTATGTTTTTTTTCTTTACTGAAAATCAGACGCTGTGCCTTTATTTTCCGTTTCCATTTGTGACAGCTATTAATTTTCTTGTCAGTAATTCCTTTGTTTCTGTTTTCCTGTAGCAGGCAAGGCTAGATAATCCTGTCTCCTTCAATGTCAGCATTCACAAATGGTAAAATAATACAGCCATTAAGATTCAATGAAATTACTTGCTCACCTTCTGCTTTGCTCACTATTATCCAGGATGTCTTAACAACTTTCTCTCATTGCTTTTCTTCTCTGGAACCAGATGAATCAATATACTATTTCACGTTCCATGACAGAAGATTCTGGTTTTCAGACATCAAACCTTCATGTCAAGAGCTTTCTGACTTTGGGACACACATTTTTGTAATTATAATCTACATTTGTTATTCCCTCCATGTAACACAATTGCATTTTCCAAAATTAAATTTGACTTGTTGTTCAATTTAGACATTGGTGTTTCTGACCTAAGTCTGGTGAGATTTTCGAAGGAGCTTCAAGGTTGTCACTAGGGTCTTCTGACTTTAAATCATTAGAAAACACAGGAAGCTAATCATTCATACCTGATCAGGATTGGTACAGTAGAAAGAACATCACAATGTGGAATACATGACTCTGATTACCCAGAAGATGTGAGATGTATTTTTATATTTAATATTTTCTATTTCCTGTGTCATATTCCTTTACCAGTTCACATTTTTTAAAACATTTTGTCTCTGAATCACAAGTACAAGCACAAAAACACTTAAAGAGAAGGCTTACAGACAGAAAAGTAAAAACTGGAAAAGAATACAATTCAATAAGATTTTTGGAAAAGAAAAAAAGTGTTTGATCATGCTATCAGAGTTCCTTCATTACTAAAGTGTAATATGGCTGTATTTCTCCTCCTTTTCCCTTGTGCTGTACTTAAGATTTCTATCTTTCAGACTTCAGGCTGTGCAATCTTGTGTAGCTTTCAAATACGTGCACATCTGCATTTTTATAGAATTGGATGATATTTGGTCATGGTGATCACTTACAGTATGCAAGTGATATGGATTTTAAAATGATCAAAATGAAAATAAAACTAATTTGGATGTAAAGAAATGTAAAAATAAATAGTAAAAGACAGGAGGCTTTATTGCAGAACATTAAAGACAACCCCCCCACCCCAAACACAACTAACAGATTGGCTGCTACTGCAATCACTTCATATTCCAGCAGGCCAGAATTAGGTTTCGTGATTCATTTTCAATTAAGTTGTCTTATGCTTTCTGCAACTACAAACATCATGTTTTTTTTAGAAAGTGCTGCCTCTAAACATGTCGCCTTGAGGTGGGTATGTTACAATTATTTGCCTCATCGATTACTGTACATGTAGGTATGGAAGTCCATTCGGGTCACACATCATGGCTCCTCAGACCAGAGCCTGTTAGTTTATTCTGATTTGCATGCACAATGTGATCAGAGGGACACCAGTCTATTACATGTCCTACCCCATCAGTGCTGTTTCCCATTTCTACAACAAGGTGGACTGGAACAATTGGGGTAAAGTACTTCCCTCAAGAGTATAACAGCATTACCTTCAGCTGGGACTTGAACCCACACCCCACAAGTAATGAGTCCAGAGATTTACTGATTATCCTATGCTACCCTTAATAAGTATAAGTGAGCAACCTTAAAAGGTCACCTTGTCCTTGGGTTAAACACAGTTTTGACTCTTACAACCCACTTGAGTGCCATATGTTTTGGGATGTGTTATAAATGTTACATGTTGTTATGTGTTATATTGTACAGTACAGTGCAATAGAGTGATGTGCGATGTTTTTCTTATTTTTTGTTATAGAATAATGTGCAATGTTTTTCTTGTCTTTTTTTTCTATTTAAATGCACAGGAGTGCTGGGTGTCCATAAAAAAATTCCCCCAGGGGACAATAAAATCTTATCTTATCTTATCTTAATGAGGCCTTTTTCAGGTCTGGGTTTCCCCATATGTAATCATTGAATAAAAAAGTGTTGCATAAACCTGCTGATTGTTGACATCACTACAACAGTTAAGAAAAAAAACATTCTATACTTAATACATACTGTAAGCTATTTTCTACAAAGTGGGATTTGGGGCCTAAATCTACATTTTAGTTATATCCAGTACCAGTCCAGGTACTCTATCATCTATCTTCCTATCTGATACTACAGTAGGTATCAGATATCCAATACCTGGCTGAAAAAAAAATCAATTTGAAAATTACATTATCTGGATAGATGTCTAAACCCACATCTTTGGATTCCATACCCTGGTTTTTATAACCTATTAAGATATTGAGATTCTGATAATCTGCAGATTTGAACTTGCAACACAATAATTGGATAGGGAGTTTGAAATCTCAAATTTAAGAGCTGAAGATAATTAAAGAGGTCAAATTAATCAAATTGTTGTTTATATTAGGCACTTTAACTTCAGTCACTGAATACTGTTTTGTAATGAATGGGGAACAGGATTGGAAAGCCCCCAAGCTAAAGAACATTCAATACAAATTACAGGTAGGTACACATAGCCCTCTATTCCATTGCAAGACATTAAATGCAGATGGAGTGTTCATTTTGATATGTGACAGTTAATTACTTCTTAATTGAACCTTAAACACTTAATTCATCCTGTTGCTAATCACTTAAATAATTAGTTGATTGTAATTGCTGGGATGCATTGAATACAATGGAGATTGCTTTTCTTTGGTGTAAACAGTTTTTATGGAAAGAGGCGTCGCTCTTCATGCTAAATATAATTTACACTGCATTTCATTTCATATTAGACCTTAAAAACTCCTAGTTTGCATTGACTAAAAAAACAAATGTGCAGAAAAACCTTCACTGATTAATTATGCCATAGAATTGCCCTTAGCTACTGTGGATACTTTAGCTATATTTAGTGAACTGCTCACTCCTTATATAAGTTCAGATTCAGATTTTTTTCTGGGCTGCTGAAATCGGCACATAGTGGAAGCCTCAGACCTCTGCCAAGCATCAGCTAGATTCTTCATCTGTTTCAATCAATTACTGATCCTGCAAGAAATGCAATGTTATTCAGTTAAAGATTTTTCCATTTTGTCATTACACGTAGCCCTTCTTGATATCAGTTGGCTGTCTTCTGTCAGGATCTTGCAGATTGCTGTTTTGTTTCTATTTGAAGTGGCACAAAAGTGAAACGTCTTCCTTTGATTTTAACTAAAAGAAGCGTAATGAATTTTAATGATCAGGCTTTTCTGAAAGAACTGTGAACTCTCATAAATTAAAAAGGAAAAAGTGTATCTCCTTTAACCAAAGTCACATGGGCCGTTTTCAAATATAGTTTTGTTCACAGACAGACACCATTAAAGAGTTTTAGTCTCACAAAAAATCATCACAACCTCCCAGCTGAATCAGAAGTTTTCAGTACTAAGAGGAGCAAGATAATTTAGCTCGACGACCTGGAGGCAAATGAGGGTTGTGTCTCTTTAAGTAAAACCATACATGAATGTACATAAAACATGAAGCAAATTAAAGCTGTTTTCCATAATAATTGCAATTTTTATAAGAGAAGTTGCAGAAACACTGTAATTAAGGAAGATAAATAACAGTTAACTGTAAATAAGTATGTAGTTTCTACAATTACTTCTGACAAGTTAGGTGTGGTACTGTAGATACAGTACAAATTTAGGGGTATATTTACTTGAATTAGAAGTAGAATTAACTGCAGAACATGTCATCATTTTATGTTTGAAGACCAAAAGAAGAAGAATTTTGTACAAAGCCTAAATTCCTCCAAAGGCTTGCTGGCTCATCAGTGCTAAAGCTTATCCTGGTTTCTGCTGTGTTAATGTGAGAGTCCCAGAATTTCTTGGAGAGGTTATCATCCAGCAGTATTGATACTTATTTATATGTACAGCAGGGTTGACTGGAACAACTGGGCTAAAATACTTTTTTCAAGGATATAACAATGGTGTCCATATTGTAAATTGAAACCCACAAGCTTCAAATTACTCAAATTGTTTATCTAAGGTACTTTAGATAAAGCTTCAGCACAACAAATGATACAATTTCTGTCCTCAAACATGAGAAATTCTCACAAAATCGACTCTCTGAGGTGATGTTGAGCTTCATTTTTAAAGGAAGTAAGAGGTCAGGTCTGTGCTGCTATATACAGTACCAATGTTCTTCACTAGTTGTCAAAGGTAACGAAGAGAGCCATAAATAGGCAGTTGGTTTCTAGTAATTTTTCAGCTTTATTTTTGAACTTATTATGTTTGACAATACTAGTCAATGCAGTCTTGTTTTCAATCTCACTGTGGGGAAAGAAACAGTGGCCTAAGAATGTCATACATGACACTTCAAAATCCCTAGATTAAAAGAAAAAATCAAACCCTCAACCACAGACATTATAGATTTATTCAAGGCTTCTGGTATTGTTGAGTATTTTGATTCTAATGCAAATGTTCAGTGGTATTGATCGTTACAAAAGATTGCTGGCCTTGGTCTGAAAATTAAAAGCATCATATTCAAATGCAACGCTTAAAATATTCAGGGGATCATCCAAGTATTAGGCACCTATTTTAGTTATCTAAAATATCCTACTGTATTTTTCTTTAGTTAGCTCAATGCCCATTACAGATGCTTAATTTGCCAAGAGTCACATTGTGCACAAAATATTACAGTCAAACATTGTGATCAAATGAAAATTACAGACATACAGTACACAAAGACTGCATTATAGGATATATATAGATGTATAATAATGCACAAAGAAAAGACAGGATGGGATCCTTGGATTAAATAACTCCAAACTACCAAACAGGCTAGATGGACCAAATGGTTTCCTTTCTTTTGTAACCTGTCTTATGTTCTAATTAAATAAGATCCACAGAATTAATAGCTTGCACATGGCTTGTAGCACAATTCCTTTAAATAATAACTCTACCTTCATGCTCTGCAGTACTACACTTTACAGAAATTTGAAAGAAACCTTCTATGTACAGTATATAGTGACAGATACTTACAGATTGTCACTGACAGAATTTCAGTACACTCTTGCATGACACAGTCCATATGGCTGTCAGATAATAATGTGTTTCTAAAGTGAGCAATTTTAGCTTTGACAAATCTGTAACATCTGCCAGTCAGAAGCAACCTGAAACAAATGACAAAGTGGGCAAGACTGATCTGAAACAATAGACCTAGAACTGCTGGGTAGAACACATAGATTAGCAAGAGTTGGTGCTGTAGATTAGCTTTGATCATGTTCAACAGGTATTTTTTTGTTTCTTATTTAATCTATTTTCAAAACGGGTGCCCCCCTTGATGGCAAATACATTATTAAACATTTACGATCTGACATCTCTCTGACAAATAAGTAAATTGTAATTAGAAACATTTATCAAACAAAGTGAAATTGCAGATTATGCTGGTTCAGTTAAAGGGTGCCAATACAGCCAACAATTGACTATCTGTTTCTCAGAAAAACAATAGATTCATCACTGAAATAAGGCCCTTGATGTCTTCATTGTGCTATACTGTATTGCTTTTGAATTCTATGCTGACACAATGAAAATGAAATCAATTCAAATGGAATGTCCAAGTGATTCCGAGAGAGAATCTGCAATGGGCTGTGGAGCTACATTATAAATAGAGAAATAAAAAACAGATTGGATAAGCACCAAACAAAGAACTGGATTACCTCAGGGTAGAGGAGGATTTAACATGGAAGAAAGCATCTGTAAAATATAGAGTACTGCAAAAAAAAATAAAAAAACGTAAGCGAGGTGTCTGTGGTCACTTATCAAATCCGGCTTCAAGGAAACGGTATGAAAAGGAAAAAGAGTTCAACAAAAGGCCAGGAATGGCTGATTGGTATTCAGAACCGTCTCTGACTGATTATTCTGTTGGACTCTCACAGACTCATTGAAACTGCATTTATTTTCCTTCAGGTTTATGAAGCCATAAGCTTGGTATATTATCTGTCTTCTAAAAAAAAGCTTTTCATCTTACAGGTCCTTTGTAAAAAAAAAAAAAAGAAACACCTCACAGATTCAGAGGCTGTCAGTTGTTTGGTAAAATCCTCCCCTTTTGCAATAGGGAAAAAAATCTTATGGTAACAGATGTGTTAGAAAGAAATGTAGGAAGAATACAAAAAATAGCCATCCAAAGAACTATATTAATTTTAACTAGATGTTGGCATTTTTCTTTTTAGAGTTGCCTAGACTCGTCTTGTCTGGTTTTGTCTGATTTCAGAAGCTAAACTTCTAGGACTGGTTCCTACTGGAATGGATAAGAGACCTCCAAGGAAAACCACATTGCTGCTGCAATTCTTGCTCTTTGATCTACAGATGACATTCTTCCCTCTGAATCAGAACTTCCAAGACCAACACCTCTAAGAGTTATACAGACACATGAAGTCGTGTCTGTGTCAGGAAACATTTCAGCAACACTTAATAGCCACTTTTGAAAATAAATAAGGACTGGGTGAGGTTCTGTCATGTGCATTACTCCAACTGATAATTAAAATCAATATGAGTAACATGCTTTTACAAACATACTTGAAATTAATAAGGACTGGTTATAAAGGTACAATTATAGACAATATTTTAAGATAAGATAAACTTTATTGTCCCCCAGGGGACAACATTTTTTTAAGGACCCACAGTGCTTCTGTACATCTGAATACGTCACAAAACATTACACATCACATTTATTGCACATAAAAGTGTTACAACTAGTTACAGCACAGCCAGACATATTAAACATACATAATTTGCTATAGTATAATTGGTAAGTGGTAAATTGTATGTAGAATCACTTATACATGTTGTATATATAATGTATAATATATGATATGATACAAATAGGTGAACTATACTGTATGTATGCTGCTATTTGCCCAACTACAGTGCAAATGACACCATCAGCATTTCTTATTCACCCAACCATGATATGTTTATGCATGCAAATTAAATTGTGGTTAATGTTAGTAGTGTTGCAGGTGTGTTGGGGTAGATAAGCACGATCATAAACCTTATCCCCACGACAGAAGTTGGGAAGACGGCATTTGCTTTTCCTGTACTAAAAGAGATATCCTCCTTCATTGTAAAAGTGAGTTAGGAAAAAAGGTTGGAGATGAATTTGTGAAAACTCCAATGATAACATAAGAGAACAGGCCATTTGGTCCCTCTAGCTTGTGAATGATGAAATGAAGAACAAACTAACACATGACACAGCTTTTAGCTGTAACCAGGCATCATGTCTTTAGGCATACAGCACAATGCTCTGCCTTCCAAGAAGTTCCTTTTTCAGCCCTGTCAGTGATCAGATTTATCGCAAGATTTTTTTCAAACATACTGCTTGACAAACTTCAGGCATTCATTCTCGATATTATCCCCTGAGAAATGTTTTTATTGGTCTTGCAGCTTACCCAATAAACCCTTCCTTATGCCAACATCTAACAGTCATTCCAGGCACATCTGGCTATGCTTCTGTTGTTTAGAGCTCAGCTAATTGCAGTGGCTGGGGCACATCTGTCCCCCTTCTTTTCCACAATGCTGTTTCATCCATCTTTTAAGACCCAACAGATCAGTTTCTATTCACAGTTGAGTCCCTCTGCAACAATATACATACCCAACACTGATTTCCTAAGGTTTGCAAACAATTCCCTCTTTTGAGAAATTATACTAAACAGTAAATAGGAGGTTATTTCCATATAATCAGTAGTAAAAGCAGCTTCAATAAATACCTGTATAAGAGCAGTAAAAGTGCTATTATGTTTTGCCAATACCTTTATCCAAGGCAACCTGCAGTTAATGACCTGTAAAATACTGTATTAACAGTATAGAAACACATTAATGTAGAATGGTGTAATGTACAGTAGAATCATTTCAATTCTTGAAATGCAAAGCTCTAAAAGTACAATCTACTATAAATAAAACAAAAGCATTAAAATACGTGCCATTGAAATTACAATTATTAATCATTGTGGTCAAAACAGATTCATTGATTCTGGCCAACAACAAAAAAATACAAATCTATTTCTAATAAATTTATTTTCATTTTTTTCTCTTAGACTACTGACTTGTCTTTATATTCTCACCTGATGCATTTTTTAGTGACCAAATACATTCATGATCCCAGTTCAGTTATCCTTTCAATAAGTGAACAAACTGACCAACCATGCTGTTGAAGTCAATTCTCTAGGATCATTTCAGAGACATCTGGTTGAGCTCAGTGAATCAATAAGCTATTAGCAACCAAACAAGCAAGATGGACCAAAAGGCCACTTTTTGTCTGTAACCTTTCTCATGCTCTCAAGTAGCCATGATAGGCTTAAAAAAGAAATATTTTGTTGTGCTGGGGCAATTAATTTACCAGTTCACATATAAGTGAATGACATTATTAGCTGCATCCCCACTGTTTTGTACACATGATCTGTTCCTGAAAGTCAAAAGTTTCTTTTGATTTATTACATGCATGTAAAATGTGAAATTATATTTACATAACCAATTTTTTTGTGTAGATATTTAAAAACAATAATTTTACTTTTCTTTGTTTTATCACACAATTAACTCTATATATTGTCATAAGAACCTTACAATCTGTCAGTTGTGTGAAGATGTCATCATAATATGTAGTAATAATAATTGCTGACTTTCCCCCAATGTATTGCTTGCTTTACAAGTACCCATTAAGCTCTGTCAATTAATAATTAAAAAATAAAAGAAATCTTAGGGTACTGTGTTTGAACATTTTAACCTATGCCATGTTTCTTATGCAAAGCAAACATTACTGATTTGGACTCGTTATAGAAGTACGTGTTTCCTTGAAGCATAAAAGAAAAAAAAAACACTGCCTCACACCTTCAGCAGAAATTCATGAAAGCATGCACAACCAGAAATTAAACTTCAGTGCAAAACCAAACCATACCAAACAAAACAAAACGAATAAACACTTAAGGTAAGAGTCAATGAATTATTATCACTGGCTTGTGAAGAGGGTAATTTGTTTTTTCTGGTAGGATATTAAACTTAACGATTTCTCCCCTCTCTTGCTGGTCTCTGAGTGGTAAAGTGGATAATGAGATGTCTAATTAAAGCTCCATTTCACGCCCCTATTAATACAATCACGCACATTCACTCTTGACAGCACCTTCATTTCCGCTCGCCTGGGGCTTAATTACATTGTCAGTGATGTCACTGCCTGGCAGGAGAAAACCCATTTTTGCAGAGGGTGAAGAGCAGCTGCCGGAGCAGGGGAAAAGCTTTCTAAACTCAGGCTCTGCAGATTTTTTTATTTTTGTACAGAATGTAAAACAGTGACTGGTGTTAATGCGACATCCATATATTATGTACTCATGCTCCATTAATCACATCAGAACACTAGGTTCATTACAGTTACATAATGAGCCTTAAAAAGTAAAACAATGTTTTATTTCACAACTTTTAAGCAAATTTTCACACTAGCAAATCCCCAAGCCCTTTTCTCTATCGAGTTCCAACATTTTTTGACACAGTTGTTTAAAGTTCTCCAGCTTGTCTTTTTAAATTTAGAACTTCATGCATTTCTTTTTTCCTACTTTCAACACTTCCATGCACCAATGTGATCAGAGAAAAAGCTTGCACTGGTCCTGTCAAATGATCCAACAGAGTCCTTACTTCTCCTACCTACAATGCCATTCAACCAATTATTGGCTCTGCAACCTGGGAGATCCAAAAACCCAATCAAAAATGTATCAATAATATTTGAGTATGCAGTCTATCCAAATCCTATAAAGTAGAAGAAAGAGTCATTGAAATTCAAGAAAGTAAGTAGAAGAATTGGGAAAATAAGTTCAATTGTCTACCTATTATTGTATACAGTATGTAAGACAAGCTGTATGTTGTGATAGCACTCAAAGAAGAGTAAAACTGAATACCAAGGTATTTGAAGTGTCTGGCAACCGGATGGTTACTATTTAATTTGACTTACACTTTTATCAAAGCAGGTTATGTCTGCACCAGTTGGATATTTCACTGGAACACTTTTGGTGAATTATCTTGCTCAAGGATACAACAGCACTTGGTTGTCTCATCTGGGTTTTGAGCTCACAATCCTCCAGTTACAAGTCAAGAGCCATCCACACTGCTGCTATAGTCTGGAAGCTTGGTGGCCTTTTTCATTGCAAAACCTATAGGAACTAATGCTAACTTGAACCAATTAATTTTATACCCAGATAGAGCACTGAAATCATTAAAAAATGAAATGAGCTAGCAAATAAAGTAGGGGACATAATGCAATATACCTGTCTAACAAAATAGTATGCGTGAGGAGATTTGAGTAGTGTAAACAGAAATAGGACTGAAAACAATGGATTGTAAAACATATAATGAGATCTGAAAAAGACATCATTTAGCGAAGGGTGGTACGGGAAAAGACATGGTCAGTAACCAATTGAATAATGTGGAGGAGGCAGTAATTGTTATAACATGTAAGACATCCTGTCTGATCATTATGTACTAATTTTTTCATGAACATTTAGTAGTGTGATAGCACCTTGACATTGATGTCAGAGTAAATTAAAGACATGGGACGATAGCGCACAAGAAAGTTTAGGATCTCTGGGATTTTTTCATAACAAGGATATAAGAGCAGTATTAACATACCTCTGAAATTAATGTGTAAGAAAGGTGTTATGCATCTTTTCAAGCATGGGGGGGTGGGAATGAAGACACAATTCAGCAGAGATGCCATAACTCCAGAAGATTGACATTTGATCATTTCCTGCAGGGTCTCCTTTAGCTTGGACAGGAATATAGGCACTTCCAGTACAAATATTTAAGAAACTCCACACTCGTTTCCTGATTGTATCAGATGTCTTTACTATATAATTTAGAATTAAAGAGAAATGTAGAATTGTTCTATGAAGGATCTGACAGTAGTAATGTCTATGGCAATCACCTTGCAGGTATCTATAAAATATGTGTTGCTGCTGTGTCTCAAGTGTAGTAAACATCTGGGGTGACTACTATTAAAATAATAATTCTGCCTAGATTTTTAGTTTTTCTATGGCAAGGTTAATTTCCAAAATGTAGTATCTGAAAAATAAGTTGTTGACCATGTTCTACAAAAGCTAACCTCCCCATTCAGCAGCTTTAATGAGACAACAATTTTGTTTGGCAAAACAGTTGTTTGGCAAAAACAAGAGACTTTTCTTTAATGGAGCATTTAACTATATCCAATAGAATGCAGGGATCATTTGCCAAATGAGATTTTAAGTATAGAAATCTAAATAATATATCTTAAAATTTTATCCAAAGTATATTATTTTGTAAAAACTTGGTTTTAAATTATATGTACAGGTACAGGTAGGCATCTGAAAACCTGCGGAAATTGGTATAGTGATCTAGTAGCAGCATGAATAGTGTCCTACTATTGTACAAAAAATAGCTTGGGAGATATATTCAGTTCTATATCTAGCCAAAAATCTCAAGTTAATTATTTTACTGAGGGATTAAATACATGCCATATATCTGCCACACCAAGATCAGACATACCATTTATTGCTCCAATATGTGATTCATGACAGCATTCATATCTGACCCAGAATCTCACCGACCAGAGAATAGGTTCTATGAATTAGACATTGGACGTTTCAGCCTTAGTCATGCCACTAAATGATTGTGACTGAGATTCCACAACTTGCAGTGAACAAATCTCCATGCCAACACTGGAAATAGTTAGCCAGGGCTCTTTCAGATTTCTGAGAGAGAGTTCCTGCAACACATAGGCTTGGGATTTCAGGCTTTGCAGCGATGTCAGTGATAGACATGCTGCTCTCAATCACTGCTTATTCTCCTGCCAGGTGGTGTGGGGTTCACCATGTGTCAAATGAGAAAGGTCTCTACAGGTGGGCGTTAGAGGAGATTGTGTGTTTCATTCTCTTCAAGATCAGAACAGAAGTTATGTCTTTATAACTGATGTTTCCAAATTTAGTTAGTGTGTAATTGTTACGACCCCAAGTGTCTAGGGGTAAAGGGGTGTAACATTTAGGATAATTCTTTTGGAAGCAGGGGGGTTTTGGTGAGGGACTAGGAAGCGTGATAAGAAGGGTAAGGAACTAGAGTGGTGCCAAAGGAAAGAAAATAACAAACAAAATGGAGCTGGCTAGGACAGTGAGGGAAAGCTAATCTGACTACAAAAGAAAACCCGAAACACACAGTCTTCGGCGTCTTCAACACCCTAGCTAACCTGCACTGACTACCCAAAACCATACAAGACAAATGGCACTCACCTGTACTAAACTAGTGTACTAATACAAAGTCAACTAAGTGTGTAAAGTGTACCCAACAACCTAAACTAACCTTATATACAAAAGTTCACACAAAAACACAAGTGAACCAGGAAGACAAATAAGGGAAAACAAGAGTAATAAACAGGAGCAGGGTACAAAAGAACACAAAAGTTGAACATGTAACACTGGGGCAAGGTAATGACAAAACAAGGATGAACACACAAACAAACAAAAGTACAAAGAAACAAACAACAAAACAACAAAGCCGAAGCTATACGAAAATAAACACACACAAAGCAAAACAAACCAACAAACGAAGCCGAAGCAATAACAAGAAGCGAAAACCAAAACCAAACGGGACCAAAGTCAAACAAAAGGCTTCTCCTTGCTGAAAACCTCCAGGTTATATACTGAATAAGATGCACTCTGATTGGCTGAGAGGCTGATTGATGATGATGTCATACTGAGAGTGTGGTGTAATGGTGGGCCAATGGGGAAGGGAGAACAATCAAGGGTCCGCAGTGTGGACATACAGTAGAAAAAACACACACAGAACACACACTGGGACGTAACAGTAATAATTAATCAATTGATTGTTGATTCAAAGTTAAAAAATCAACAAACAATTGCCATCTCCTGATTCATTGTAATTATTTATTGAGCAACTTCAGTGCAAGCAAGGAACAAAAGATCTCTTGACTCACTAATGAAAGCAAAAGGTTTTATTAAACAAAATATGACCCGTCTCTAGGTGCCTTATCTCCATTTACATAAGACAGAATCTATTTCTGTGGCAGCCCACTGTCATCTTAACTAAAATAAAAGTGTAAGTGGGATGTTAGACAGCACTGTATCTGTTATAGACATACATACACCCCCTTATGTCATCTTCTCCGTGTAATTTGTAATTTGTACACTTTACATGACAGTTTCGAATGTCTTTTGAGAGTTTGTTCAGTTTATGATTGTACAATCTGTTCAAGATCAATGTGTTTGGCAAGTATCTTGAGGAATGCATTGTTGTAGTAAATTACACACCCTGGATTCTAGACCAGCCAATACGAAGTGACAAACTAATAGCAAACGATGTGCTAGAAAACAATTTGTTCTGTGTAAAAAAGTGCACAGAAATATTATTGTGGAGGACTTTGGAACTGACTTTTTTATGTTGTTCGTTCTCAGTCACAAACAATGTTAGGCATAGCTGCATTTTAGTGCAATTACTGTGCCGCTTGAATTTAAAGTTCAAACCACACAGCTGAGTCAATTACCAGGAAGGAGACCTCATTTTAATTTGCATTGAAAATTAAGTGGAGCCTCTTACAAAAAATAAACTATAACTTTATCTTTAGCTGTAGAGCTAAATTTGGATGACAATAAATAAGTGGCACCTGGATATTTAAAATATCATTAGGAATATAATTTAATACTTCCTGCAGATTTTGCATTTAATATGTCACTTGTGGGTGAAACATGACCTTCATCAGAGAGCACTTTCCTGATCAGGAAAAAAATATTAAGTCAAGTTTACATTATACAAAATTCTGACCACCACAGCTGATAGCATAATGTGGAATTTTAAATCTTATTAGTGTGAATATATCCTTGCAGTTTCTAGTTTTATTATATTTTTGCCTTGCTTTTATTGTTTCCGTCATTGGGTATTTCTTCACTACACCACGGGAATACCATTATATAATGTAACATGTTTATAGGCAAAGACTCCTACAGTACAGTATACTGTGTTTTATTCATGTATCAGTGGTCATTGAGTGTAGTAAAGTAAAGGGACTATAAAGCCATAAGTGTTAAAACACTATGATGAATACTTTTATAATGGCTGTTTAACATGCATTTCTCTCCCAACTCTCCTTTTGATTTAATAAGGTGATCTGGGAAATAAACAGAAATACATTGGCTTTTCCATCAAAATGTAGGCATGGAAATTAAAAATTAAAATAAATAAAAATGAAAAAGGTAAACACAATACTAGAAAAAATAGGTAAAAGTGTAGAATGTAAATCAGGTGATGTTATGTTAAAATTGTATTAAACATTAATAAGGCCTAATTTAGAATATTATGTACAATTGTGCTCAGTACATTATATAAAAAATTTTGCTGCCAACCCACCTTGAGAAGAGCAACGAGATACATTCTGGGGCTTAAGCAAATGTCCTATATTGACAGACTGAAAGAACTGGCTGGACCTTTTTAGTCTTGAACAGAGAGGAGTACAGGTGGACAATCCTTTTGAAAGCCCTGACAACCAAGACAAATTCTTCAAAATGGAAACTACATGGAAGTGCATTTAAAACAGTGAACAGTAGGAACGCAAGGGTCTTCCTTACCCAAGGATTGGGGGAGTGTGAAATGTTACAGTATCAGCCATGTTGTTGTAGCTGATACCTGGATTCCTCTCATGAAACATCTTGAGGAGATTTTTGGACAATTTAACTATTAATTACTAAACAACCTACATGGGATAAATGCCTTCATGGAAGCCTCTGCTTGTTTTTAACCCTTCTTACTGTATGTTCTTACTTGTTGTGTCTTGTGAAGTGAATCTGTCTTGTGATGTAGATACAGAAATAGTCCAAGATTGCATTTCAAATGTGTCGGGTACTTTTGAAAAGTATATCACACAGTTACTTAACATGTTGGTCATTCAAAATCTACAAGCGTGATCAGATGCCTTTTCTAATCTTATTAATCATTTTGTTAACTAGCCCCCCACTTTCAATTTCTTTTACGTATAGACTCGACTGTCTTTGTGAAAGAGCTGATTTTACACACTACATGGCAGAGGGCGAGAATTGTCTGCCAGTTAATTGCTTTCAAGAATGCCTGCAAAAGCAAATTGTGTTCTTGAGATGCTTATCTAAAATGATTTTCTTTTGTGTATGTATGAAGACACACATCACCTCTGCAGTTTTAATTTTGTGAAATGATATAACTGTTTTATATTTTGGCAGTGGCTGTTTTGACTCTAGCTGTGAATTTCATTTGCTCACCAATTTTATCCCGCTCAAAGTACATTTGTGTTTGTTCATACAGCTGTGCAGTTCTGTACATAAGGGTACAACAACGGTATCCCCACCTTCCATTGAGTTGTGAGCACTAACTAATACAATACTAAATAACACAATTTGACATCCAAATTTAAAGAACTTCATTATTTGTCCATCTTATTTTTTTTTATCTCAGGAGCGTATTGGTTTAGTCAGACATTTAAATACTAAATTCATGATAATTAATGCATAAAAAACATTTTATAATAGTCCTCTCCCTGGCAAGTGTCACAAACACTAAAACACTTAAAACATCAAAAAACTCTTTAAGGATAAGGCAACGGAAATGAATTCTTTATTTCTCTCTATGCTTTAGAATGCTTGTCTAGCTGTCTCTGTGCTTTGTTTCAGGCATAAAAACAGGGAGTGGGTGGTGTTTTTTTTCCCCATCTTCCAGTTCTTGTAACCAGTACACGTAGGAAGTCTTTCATTTGGTCTCATTTGGAATCAATCTTGTCCACAATGTAAATTAAAAAGCATAGCCAACATGATGAATCAATCACATTAATGACAAATCATAGGCAATGCTCAGCACTACAGTTGCTTAATACAGAAAGAAAATCATATTGGAAGTATTGAATCTGTATTTAAAAAGATATTTTCCTTCTTTCGATCTGAATGAAAAAAAACCTGTCCACAAAAAAAAACAAAGCTTTTCTTTTACACAAAAAGTATTTATTTGGCTGAACAAGATTAAAGGAAAACCTAATTAAATTTTCACAATTAAGCATGCTGATTGATCACAGGTAACTCAAAAATCATGGCCTCTCCTTGCATTTGTTGAGAAGATTTGTTGATTCGGCACATTTAGAAACTGCAGATGCATTTTTATCGCAATCAGACGTCTTTCAGAGCTAATTAAAGTCCTCATTCTTTATCAGTGGCAATGCTAGCTTTTTATGGCTAATTTGATAAATAACGAGTCAGGATTTAAGTTTGTGGCACTGTGTCATGTTCACAATCAAACAGGGTCACTAATTATATACTTCTTCATTAAAAATAATAGCCTCTGAGGTGACTTTTCGAATAGGTTAAGTTCTGATAGATGTCAGGTGAGGCAGTCTCCCTTGGTACAATAAATGAAAAGAAAGTGAAATGGGTCATTAAGATTTTCTTTCTCTGTAGCTCATGAGAGTGTTTAATGTCACTCTCCTACTGCCATTGTTTTTTTAAACCATTAATTATGTCAAACAACCATAAATAGTCTAAAGCATGTATTGGAGCTATCTACTAGAGTGTATCCAGAAAAACTTAGAGTACTCACATTAATCAGAAATACAAAATAAGCTTGTGAGGCCATTCATTGATAATTGACCCAAGCACATTCTGTAAGCACCTTCACACTTTAAAATAACTGGATATAATTGGCTGACAATGTCACCCAAGCTTGAACTAGCAAACTCTGAAAATTAGATCTGACCCTGCATTCCAAGGAAATACTTTTACTGACTGAGCCAGTCAGATTCTTCTGTTCAATAATTTAAAAAATAAATCTCTGATATACAGTATTTGAAAATAAACAGATTATTTATTCATCTATAGGCTACACTTTTCCTAAATTCATTAAACTCTCATTCATTAATGGTCATGATGCTTTAATCAATGAACTATTTAAGGGGCACCTGGTGCTGGTGAATCTACATCTGTTTATTAAGGAACAAGTTTTGTATGTAAGGTAACATTTGGCCCCTACAGTTTTCATGTTATTAATGATGTTACAGCAATGCATGCAGACAGGAAGGATTAAAACAGAACTCGGCAGTCTACAAAAATGCTTCTTGTTTGCATGAGGATTTCAGTGGATCATAATTTGAGTAGGTGAGGGATATAATTGAATATGCACAAAAGGCGAGAAACTTCTACCTCCTGCACAAAAGCTTGTTACCTCCATTTCCCAGGGTGAATTGATATGAATCAACTTTTAATTGCATAACAAGCATACTGTACCTCAGGCATGTGAATTTTTAACTTCATTCTCCGTGTTTGCAGTTTGGATTCAGTAATGCTTGTGATTCATAAGGGAGCACTACTTTGGTAGACAACAGCATGGTGCACTTCATAGGTGCTCTATATTTGTACAGTACACGGAATGTTGGAGGTTTAAGTCCCTAATGGGGCACAGTTGTTATACCCTTGGACTGCATGCTTCACTCAGATGACTTCAGTAAAATGTTCATGTGTGAAACTGCATAAGAATACAATTTGATTTGAATCAAAGCCAAATAAATGAACAATTTTTTTCATAAATTAAATTGAAAAACAGCACTTTATACACGCCAGTTTTCATGAACCCCCTCCCCAGATATTAACTAGCAAAGATGAGGATAGGTAAAAAAATGTTCAATCTCTAGGAAAAAATCCCACAGTCTCTCTGCCGTTGAGACTAAAGCCATTAAGGCAAGGTTAGAATCCAAGAAACAAATTATGGTTGAAAAGAAATGTTAACCACCTTTGCACAGATATGAAAATTTGTTCTGTGAGCACTGAGTTAAATTTAAATTCCTGCAGATTTTGTGTTTAACTGCTTTTCTATGTTAACCAGTAATTAAGTGAGCTACAGGACCTTCTTGAACTATTACGTCTTCAAAATTAAGGTGTAGAAATACACCATTTTGCTTTGTTATGTATTTCTGAGACATATTCCAGACTGCATTGTTTTGGACAGCAGATATTGTAAACAGCTTGCACTCACACCAAGGAAATAAATCTTACAAGTATGCCTATGTTCTAGTCCATAGTCTTGAATTATCATACATTTATCAATGTTTTGGGTGTCTATTCAATGCCAAGAGAAGATACACTTTGGTGTCAATTGTGTAGAATGTTCCCACTGAGAAATGAGCACTCACATCGCTAAGGACTAGACTGAAACAATTAAAAACAAGAATGTGGCTGTGTGCCGAATGGTAAATAGGAAAATCTGTAAGCCTGTGATCAAAATTTAAAAGAAGAATCATTAAAGCTTTATTAATTAAATCTATAATTTCCCCATATATGGAGAAACACTGCTGTAAAAAAATATTTTCTGTGTTGTTGATTCAGTGAGCTAGCAGGTTACTGTTTGTTAAATTGTGTCCATATCTTTATACTTCAGTGTTATAGAGCAATGGGCATTGGGTCTTAAAACTAACTCAGGAGGTGGTGTTGATGATGTATCTTAATTTGTCTTGTTCTATTACAAAATGTGAGTGTACAGCTAGACTAGAACCACATGCATCCTTTTTCTAACTGCTTCTTTCAATCCAGGGTCACAGAGAAGCCAGAGCTGAGAGAGAGATCTCATGCACAAGGTCCACTTTTCCCAGAAACCAATTAACCTTCTCATATGTTTTTGGACTTGTGAGCACCCAGAGCAAACTCACGTGAACGCAGGGAGAACACATAAACTGCATGCAGATAGCACCCCATTTTCAGAGTTGAACACAGGGCCTTGGCGCTGCATGGTAGAAATGCTAATCACAATGCCACCATGACACCCTCATTCAAATACACAGAAGACTAAACAAAGTAAAAGAATCAGCATTAAAAATAGCCCAGACTATAACTTTCAACATACTCACTGCTAACAGGTCAATACATGCTTTGAAAGAAGCAAAGAAACCAAGCTATAGAATAGCACACAGACAATGGTACTTCATTTTAACAAATAGGCCCCAAACACATTTATCATTTACCCAACAAGAGCCAGGTTTGAATATGCAAGCCCTGCCTTTAGTTCCCCCTGATGGACAGGTACAGTAAGTTACCATCTATCTAGAGGAGTCAAAGTCTGTAACCTTTAGACGATGGTGGACCATACAGAAGACGTCATAAACACAATAAAACTCAATTGTGGATCTACAACATAAGACATTCAAAGCCAGTCGAAATAAATAATGCAATACGTAAACAACAACACCACAACAATACACATATTTCTCTTTCTGTTTACCAAGTGTTCTGGAATGATGATCTTATCCTGGAAAAATGGGTACAGTGTGTTTACTGTATATGTACTGTATTGTATAAAAGACTCTTAAGGTCTTCTGAAGAAAGCTAAACCCAAAAGCAGTATTTCATCACAGTGCTCAGTACTATATGCATGGCCGATTCTTTGTTCAAGACTTTTCTTCTTATGCTACCTCTTTCCGGTGTTTGGCTTAGATAAAACGGGCTTTAGAGGGAATATTTTAAATAATTTGAAAGTAGTCACTTGTACAGTACATACATGAGGTAAATATACGTACAGTACCACAGTCCGCCTAATATTTCAGATGATGTTTGATGTTACAGCAGACAACAGTAATCCCCATCTTTTAAACATCTTCCAGGAAAAACAGAATTTAAGTGCATATTTTAAAACAGATATAAAATCTACAGTACTTTCACCAGAAGTGTTGTTTTTTCTGAAACTAATGAACATACAGTATTTGAGTATCCACTATCAGTAGCAGCTGGTGTTACCGCCTAGTTTCCAGTTAACTGGACACCTTGAAACAAGATGGGTGGATCTCCTCTTTGAATTGAACCAACCTAAACGAACTCCATCTGTAGGAGGCAGACATGGTATTGACAACATAATGGATGGGTGTTTTTGGTGGGTCTTTGTGTCTTTATCTCTTTATCTCTTTTTGCTACCAAAGTATGTATGTTGATGAGTGGTGGGGGGGGGGGTAGGGGACATTTTTGGAAAGCAGGAAGCAAGGCAGGCAGATTTCACTGTAGGTGGCCGCCAACTCTCATTGCCACTGAAATTAGCATAATTGGCGAAAAATAATAGCATTTGGTTTCTTCTCTTTTTGTCGACGATTTCTTCCACCTGTCAATCTGGCCTAAAGAGCTGATCCGAATTACAGACTTTTAGCAAGTGTAAATTTGGTCAAATTACTGAGGTTTTAATTTACTGAGGTCAAAAGCGATTTCAAACAACAAGGAACTGCTACGTTATGACTAACGGTCACAACTAATGGAAGTGGAACAAAAAAAAATCTGAAATATTAAACATAACTCTTCATCTTGTGTGGTAATCTTGTATGTCAGTTTAGTAAAGAATGACTGATCAGCTAATGTGTTACATTGTTTGCATTTAGAGACAAATTGAAAAGCTTACCAATTGAAAAACAAAGTTTTAAATGTCAACAGACTTCTTAGTGGGATGTTCTGTATTCTGTGGCTCATTAACTGATAGAAATATGATTTTATGTATTATTTTATAACACAGAGAGAACATACTGGTAGGAGAGTATCAGGATTAAAGACATCTGAAATCTAGCTATCACTGGCTTGATTGACTAAGCAAGAAAGCAGTGCAAATAATTCCTTGATAGTCTTGTCCTTCAAGAACCAGAATGGTTTTCTCGGTTTTTATCTTATACACACTCTCTCTATTTATTAATTAAAAGAAGCCCAGTGATTCAACTTCTTTTAATAGTTGTATTGTGAATGAGACCAGGAAAAACAAGGTGGTTTTCCAGCTACAGCTGAAATAATATTACTATGCAGAATGAGAGAGGGGTTTTTCAGTCCTTGTCCTTTTAACCAGAATCAGGCTCATTTACACTCTACTTGAGATCTTTAGCTCTTTATTAAACTTATTATTCAAACTTTTTAGTTGTTCTCAACTCTTAAACCGCTATTAATTTTTGGCATTGCTATTGCAAGCAGCTGGAAATTATGACACACTAGTTAAAAATAAATTTAATTGAGGGGTTATGTAATAGAAAACTGAAGTGGAATAACAAACAGTTGGGTCACAGGCATCAAGGCTAGAAAGCCCTGAGTTGGTGTATTGGTTTTCTCAGGCACTTTGTATTTTTCAGATACACAAACACAAATCAGACATTTTAAAAATGCTGACAAATGGTCCTATTGATTTGTAACAAATCAGGAAGTTAAAATCAAATATAGTGATGCTGGCAAAATGAGATTAGATAAAGTGCTGTTTCATGCATTTATTATTTGTAACAATAAATCAAAAACAAAAAAGAAACAAGCTCTTGCATTAATTCGCAATGTGTTTGTCCTCATAAGCAATTTAAGGAACATTTCTGAACTACTGTTATTATTTATTTGTTTGGATGAGGCCTTAATTCCAAATGAATTACAAAGGTCACAATAAGAAACACAACGTATTACAAATCCAATTTAAGGTAATGCAAGTGCCGAAGTACAATCTAAGTTATTTAATGTTTCATTTTGCAGAAAGCAAATAAACACATTGTTAAACAAATGCATTGCACACAGGGAAATTAAATTGAAGCAATCGATAGAAACAAGGAAGAGGTCAATCATAGGATTTATGAGTGTAGTCTAAACAGGAAGAGATTCAAGGTGATTAAACTTTTGCCAGAGTCACCATAGAAGTGGAAAGTGCAGACTACTGGTTAAGGCTTCTGACTGTACTGCAAAAAATACAGTGGAAACCTCAAGAAAGGCCATTTATTTACCATTATTATTGAAGTTCACTACATATTTGTAATTCTTATGATTTTAATAATCCATGCTTACTGGTACAGCCTTTGTAGTAGCAAAAGGTGAATAAGCTGAAAAGGTTAAATCTGATTAACTGCCATTGAAATAGTTATTTTTACCTGTTATCACATAGTTTTATTATTAAATTATATTATAGATATTTATGAGTATACTAATAATAGTGATTCCGATAAATATACAAGCAGAATTTGTTTTGATAATTGAGGGGGTTGCAAAACCATTCCAAAGACCTAAAGTCGGTCACAGTGCAAAAACATTAAAACTGTCAAGATTTCCACTGGCGAGAAAAGTGGTAAGCAACCAAGACAATAAATAAGGTCACTATTGAAGACTGAAACATTTGTCCAAATGCTTTTGATCCGACACAACAATTGTGGACCCTGTTAACATACTGTGTTTCTATAGTAAAGATGTCTTGTATTGTTCAAAAGTACCTGTTGACCAGGCTGACGGGGGTCTGACTGGTGGTCCTTCAGTCAATAAATAGACTGACAGGTCAAATGATAACTAATTTGGTTAACAAGACATTACAATAGAAAAAGACACAAAGTCTGTCTGTTAATCCCCCGGTAGATTTTCAAAAAAAGCAGCAAAGCTTATTAACTTTTTTAATATCAAAACTATGAGAACTTAATACACCAAGGCAGTTAATTATTTATAAACCATTTTGAGGCTGATGTAATAAAATCTGAGGATTAAGCATTTTAGAGAAGCATGATTGAATACCATCATTATATAATCATTGTTTTTTTCCGTCTTATAAACATGGAGGGAGTATAACTATCTAGAAATTGTCTTATAATTAAAACTTGGTCCACAGCATTTTGCCATTTCCTGATACTCTGATGTTAATTTATAATCTCATATTAATGCAAATTATATCATATTTAGTTATTGCAAAAATGAGCTGGAAGGAAGGCAAGGCATTGCTCCAAAATTATCATTTTTATAGACAGTGTAAAAAAAAAGGAAGACACAGCAACTTAAACTGCAGGATCAAACAGCCTGTGAAAACAATGTTCTTTCATTGAAATCTGTTAATTCCAATATGATTGTGAAAATACAGCTGGTTTGGTGGTCTTCTGGAATTGTTCCTGTTTTCGTTTGCAATGGAAAATGATGAATGAATTTTTAAATCCGGTTTCTTTTGGTAGCTGACAGACCTGTACGTCTTTGCTGCAAGGTTTTCCAGAGGCAGAGTAAACATCTTTAGTGTCATAAGAAAGTGGAGAGTTGGTTGTTAACATGTCAGAGCTGTGGCAAAGCAAGGTATGTTGTAACAGGACATATTCTGACAGGATTACAACACATATAGGCTGGTGCCATATGCGTGGTGAGTTGGAGGCTCAACCAGAAACTGAGAAGAAAAAGGAACAGGAGGGAGAATGGAGCAAGAAGATAAGGAAAAAAGAGGAGAGAAAATAAAGGGGTAGATGAAATGGCAGCTTTTCTGGGAATTCCTGGAAGGGTTCAGTTCATCAGGAGAACTGAAAGAAAAGCACAGATGGTGTGGCAGCAGTATGGTTTCTTGTTTTTCAGTGGAGATTTGAGGTTGAAGAAGTATGGAATTGACTCCAGTCTTGGCTTGTTGAAGATGAACATGATAAAGGTACTGTACGTCCCAGTAATGCTAAGTACAAAACATTTCCGTGATGAAACAAAATACTGAGTGATAAAAAACAAATGCATCCAGCACAGGGCGCAGCCAATGAATTTTGTGTTTTGTAAATGGAATTGCAAGATTAAATTTTGATCTCCTCCCATTGTATTCAAATGAACACAATTTCTTATCAAATAAAAAAAAGTTCCACTTGCACTTAAATTAGATCCGAGACTGAGGATTGCTTTGTCCTCCCACTCACTAACGCAGTCTGTATAATTTACAAAATCAATATGTTTTTCTTGCTAAAACTTCAAAACACTAACTAGTCTGCATGAGACAGCTAGCTTTCTTTAATTTACCTCTACACCCATTTACATTAAGTGTGCTCAGACTAAGATCATGCAATAATAGGGTACAGAAAAGATCACACCGATACATACTAAGACAAACAATTAACTTAACAAAAGCGAAAACAATACTTCAGAAACTAAAACATTATTTTTATTTTTAAGGAAACTTTGTATCTTGTTCATAATAGTCTTCAAAATATTGAACTGTTTCTTTTCCATGCCCAATTCAATAGTTTATAAACTGGTGTATACTATATCCTCTTTCTTTGCTTAACAATGACTGTAAAGTAAAGGTTAATTCCCCACTGAAAAATAGAAAGAAGAAACACAACATTTCAGCTGTTGAGCCTTCTTCAGGTGTCTTTTTACTCCTATTGCCCACCACCTTCTCTACCTCACCTACAGATTTGTCCATTCTTCCAGGGGAACTTAGCCTCATTGTTAAACTCTCAGACATTTGACAATTCCTGGCCTAGATCGGTTTCCCCTTCATCCAGTCTTTAAATCTGCTGAGAAAACATCAGCCGAAACTATTACCCAACTTAATTTTGTCGCAACCTACCAGTAAAACACATCAACAGAATAGAAATGTAAGAAAATAATGAACCCACACCCAATACACACAGAGACGGGCATCACTAACAGACAGATAGACCCACAAGAAAGACACAAAAGATTGCATATAGATTATGATACAGTTATAGAATAAAACCTTTCCCACTGTTCATTAATTTCCTGCTGGTCACAGTAGTAGAGCAAGTACAGCTAAAAAATTATGTAATTAAGCAAGATGTGGGTATGTGTTGCGACTCATACAACAGGACTTTACCTGCTTTGTCATTGCTCATAAATCACAAGGCACATCTTGCTTAGCAGCTGTTAACTTTATGATAAGGACAGAAAATCAATTGCTAGCTTAAGGGCACTCATATTTGTGGAGATCAGGGAAAATACAACAAATGTATTTAAGCTTTTTCAAGATAGTAAGATATAGCTCTCTGATTTGCTTAGTCTGAGTTTTGTAAAAAAAAAGAGAATAAATGTTTCTTGGAGATAACTTGAGTTACGTTTTCCCACAGTATACGACAAGGGGGACAGTGTGAGTGTTAATGTCAAGGAAAATTCCAAACAATAAGTATTAACCTCAATATTATATGACAAGTTCAGAAACCAGGAGTCATATGTCAAGAATGATTTCAAATTCAGTGAGAGAAGATAAAACATTTCTCAAAAAGATCAGAAAAAATGTGCAGTAATTTTATTACAATTATACATCTTTTTATGCAATTTTAATTTTAATTATAACATTTTAAGGATTTTGTGTCTGTGTTGTGATATGCTTCTATAAATAATTCTTATGCTGTCAATGGAGAGATAACCCTAATTAAACAGTATGGTGTGCTGTGCAGGAAAGAGCTGATTTGTGGAGAAGATCACATTAATATTTTTTGTACTGTAGGAAGCGTTATTGCAATGCTTTCTCAAAATTCATCTGGTCAGTCTGCATCCGTGGATACTGTGCTCTGCTACTGCCCTACGTTCACAGACTATCGTTCTGTTACTGCCTCATTCTACTGAACATACTGTACAAACACAGAACACATGAGAGAACATACAAACTCTACGCCAATAGCATCGTTTGATAAAAAGTTTGTTTTTCAACTTCTCCAGTGCCTTCAATACCATCCAGCCCTTACTTCTAAGGAGGAAGCTGGAGGAGATGCAAGTCGATGCCTCCACGACCTCGTGGATCACTGACTACCTGACAGGCAGACCACAGTCTGTGAGACTTCAGAACTGTGTGTCTGAACAGGTAGTGAGTAACACAGGGGCACCTCAAGGGACAGTTCTTTCTCCATTCCTCTTCACCCTCTATACTTCGGACTTTAAGTACAACTCAAAGTCATGCCACCTGCAGAAGTTCTCAGATGACTCTGCAATTGTGGGATGTATCAAGGGTGAGCAGGAGGAGGAGTACAGAGGACTGGTCAGCAGCTTTGTGGAGTGGTGTGGGGTGAACCACTTGGAACTGAATGTGACGAAGACAAAGGAACTGGTGGTAGATTTCAGGAGGAAAAAGGTCAAACCTACTCCTGTCTACATCCATGGGAGTGGCGTGGAGATGGTGGACTCGTACAAGTACCTGGGAGTGCACATCGACGATAGACTGGAATGGTCTAAGAACATCGAGGCCATCTATAAGAAGGGACAGAGCCGACTCTACTTCTTGAGGAGGCTCAGGTCCTTCAATGTGTGTAGTAAGATGCTACACATGTTCTATCAGTCGGTGGTAGCGAGTGCCATTTTCTACGCAGTGGTGTGCTGGGGCTCGGGGATTAGAGCAGTAGATTCCAAAAGGCTGAACAAGCTCATCAGGAGAGCAAGCTCTGTCATTGGGTTTGACCTGGACTCCTTGGAGGTAGTGGCTGAGAGGAGAATGAGGTCCAAACTAGAGGCCATCATGGACAACTTCTCTCATCCCCTCTTTGACAGGCTGGCAGGAATGAAGAGCACGTTCAGCAATAGACTGATTCATCCACGGTGCGACAGGGAGCGCTACAGGAGGTCATTCTTGCCGTCTGCCATAAGACTGTACAACGCATCCACCTTGCGTCTTGGCAGAGGCAACATCGACAGTGACCTGTTTCTGGACTAAACGCATCTACACATCTACTGCTACATCTGTTCTCTTTCTTTTTCTTTTTCTTTTTCCCGTTTACAACCACTTTTTGTGCAATATATGCCAGGGACCTGTGCAATACATTTATATTTATATCTATAGTTACATCTATATTTATATTCATATGTGTGATATGAGTGTGATACGATTTTCTGTGTACTGTTCTGTTCTAGTTTGTTCTTGTGCGTCCGGACTGTGAGTAACTCTTGTATTGTATTGTATGTATTGTACTATTATTATATAATTCGTTACACTGTGGCTGTGTTGTGTGTGTTAAGCTGCTGTTGCACTGCAATTTCCCTCACGGGATCAATAAAGTATCTATCTATCTATCCAAGGAATTGAACCCAGAGCTGTGAGGCAGCAATGCTAACCACTATGCTACCATGCCAAATTACTGCATTTTTATGAATTTCTAAATTCTCTTACATTTGATATCATCCACATAATGTAGGAATAATAACATTAACCAGGATACTTCAGTTGACAAGATTTGTCTGGCAGTCTATATAACAATCCTATAACAATGTGTCAAGCACAAATAATCAAATCACTTATGAATGGGTGCAATTAAAAAAACAACTGGTGATTCCATACAGTATATACGATAAGAAATAATAGAATCAAATGCATTATTATTGCAGTGTTAGAACATACATTTGCATTGTTGGGTTTGAGTGAATATTTAATTATATTGTTTTTGCTCATTGATTAACTCATTTTTCACTGTAAACATGGAACGAAATCAACTGGTACAGGTGAGAACCACATCTCTGTTGACAAATAAAACCCTTACTCTAGCCCTAACCCTGATGCCAGAAAAATTTAAATGGAAGTATACGAATGCTAAAATATATACAAATCACCTGCAAACCGTTTTTAAACTTCCAGGTGCTTAGGACAAACAAATTGCAAAGAAAAAAAAAGAACTAATGACCCTCAAAGACCAGGAGCTGTAACGAAGTCTTTAACAAAGTATGTGAATGCTTGGAAAGTGTATGGGATTTGTTAACGATATAAATAAAAAGTTTGAAAAATGACAGACAGCCAGCTGTAGTGAGAAAAGTTTCAGCCGGCCTACCACTAGAGGTCATTAAGGCCTCTATTCTCCGTGTATAGATTCACATGAGATGCATTGTTTGATTAATTAGGTAATCGGTGAAGGGTTGGGAGACACATTTTCACATTGGGTTAATTTTGACAAGTTTGGTATATAAAGGGACTCATGCAGCTGGATGGGTTTATGAGTAAAATAATGAAAAACATCAACCTATTTAGAGGGAGGCCTAGTACAAACATTAAAATAATTTTAACTGCAAAGAAACTGCATCGTTTGATGGAAGCTATTTATTTCACATCTATCAACTGTGCTGAAACAAAAACAGACTCTCCAAGCAAAGTTTAATAGTCTGCTCTAAGAGTAATTAACAAAAGAAATATGGAAAGATAGCAAACAAAGTTTTTCTAGTAGGTGTCCTGAGACTCTGTCCAGGAGTCCACATTTACAAATGGGGAAAGGTAAAGACTGTAAGCTAAAGCCTAGTGATGTGTAAAATTAACATTCTTAGACAATGGATTTTCTATTACAGTGCTTATAGCTAGACTGCTAACATGCAGTTCTATTTTTATTTTTTCTCTTTTATTATATCACTAATAAGGGGATTATTTACAATTCAGTGGTTTGGTTTAATCCTAATGAATGCAACTGGGGGATGATATGTTGAGGATATTTGGCATCATCCACCTAGCTGATGGAATAGCAGCCTAACCATAAAGATGAGTCCAAACTATTGTGAGGAAGGAGCTAGAGAGAGATTAGCAAATGGCAGTCCAGAGGTCAAGATAGATACAGTATATATATGGTGCATGGAGAGTGGAAGTGAGTAAGATCAGTATCTAACCCTCATCCTGAACTTTTATTATAAACTCCATTAATCATAGAATTCGGTTATATATCCTGTTTAAATGGGGAGTCTTTACGAAGACCGGTTTTATAAAAAAAAAGTGGTCATATTTCAGAAGATTAGGCTTTCACAGGGATATGAACACTAATAGGACATCATCCATTCCAGACACACTTTTTTTTTGCACTAAAGTGCCTGCCTCCTGACCTATTGAAAAGATTCAACTAAAATTAGGAGAACTAATTGGAAAAATGTCAATAAAAATTGCTGAAAATCACAAGTGACAAACATAATTGGTATGCAAATCAGGCTTTTAAGATATTTCTGGTATGTTATCTGGGGGAGTTTTAGCAGAAAACAAATCATATCGAATAGCATTTAATACTGTAATTCTCCTCTTGTTAATCAGAAATGCTAGAATAAATTTAAGCTTGGCATTATTTCTTCTGATTTCTCAGACATTTGAGATGAGCTTTTTACTAAGTACGGTAGCAATGCAGGGATGCTTTTGATTTAATAATGGAATAGGAGAAGAGGTGTTTTTTACATAAAACAAGAATCCTCCTTGTTTTCAAGGGCTTGCAAAGTTGTGCCCTCACTTTCATGAGTGAATACAATTATTTTTAAGTTCACTCCTAGCTAATAAATTCTTTCTTGCTGGTTTTATAATATCATGATTCATGTTCCTTTCAGATAAAATGGAGGAGTTTTAATCATTGTGATTTATCAAGAAAAAATAATATGTGACATCCTCACTGGGTTGCAGTGTCAAGATTAAGTCTTGCCAATGACCACAGAACACAGAATTTTTCACAGCGTAAGGGGCTGAGTGCTGTCTAAATGTTTTTCTTTAATTGTTCACTTTGGATAAGTATTTTTAAAAAGGAGATATTAGCCTGTATGATTAAAAAAGGGAATTTAATTAGCTTCCCTGCTCTGCTGTTGCTCTGTATAGTACAGCAGCCATCTGGTCAATTGTTTCACGTTGTGCTCAGAGAGAATGACTTTGATTGCTAAGTGGTCACATCTCAGCAAGCCGAGCAGCGGAGCGAACCTGATCATTACTTTTTTCAACTTTAAAACCATCACACATTCAAACTGACCTCTTAAGAAGATTATACACAGTCACTCTGCAGCCATGCCTGGAGATCCTACTGACAATGAGCAAGCTTGTTTTGTTTCTTTAAAATTGTACTCGGCGATTTTTCTCTACACTCCCAATTTAGATCACTCTAATGTTGATTGGCACTCCAACATCTGTACCTGCAGGGAAGGAATGAGAACTATGAATTCTATCCTGTACCAATATCCATTATGTGAGCTCCAAATACCCTTATCAGATAGGTAGCACTGATTAGTGGAATAATATATTTCTCTTGGATAATGTTGCAAATCCACAGGTCCCATTACAGCTCACTGGACTGCATATTGACAGATACACAGGTCAACACAGTCTTATCCAAGTTAAGCTCCATGATAGCTTAGGTCACCCTCACCTGGGTGAGCACAACTAGGCTGAGTATCCTTGAATTGCTGCATCTCTGCTCTTGCTGTGTGTAAAAAGGCAGATGTCTCTAACAACTGAAGTTTAGGAGAACAACGTACACAGATCTCATCCCTTCCCACCTTGCAAGAGATGTTTTAGGGAGAGTTATTTAGTATGAAATATGTCTGTGTTTTTATCAACCGTGTAACTTGAATGTCAGGTGATGCTAGATTTCAGGTTGTTGTGTCCCATGTAGTCTCATTCAGCTGGAGGCCAGAGTCTTGGAAAGATCCTTTTTTTCCAGCACACAATACCCTTTAATAGAAGGTGATAAACTATTGGGAAAAAACATCCTAAATATACAGTAGCATGTTTTGTTTTCTTTTTCTTTTTTTTCTTTTTTTCCCACCTGTTTTCTTTCAGGTGGAAGCTGAAATAATTGTTCGATTGTCTTTCTAATAAAACATGTCTTGCTAGATTATACAAACTGGAGGTTAAACATGGAATTACATTGCATATCACATTTCTGTGCACATAAAAAAGTATCTTTTTCATGGTGTGGGTTTTCCTGGTAGAACACCAGTTGCTGTAAGGTTTTCTGCAAAAATCATTTATAACATCAGTGAAAACACTGTAGAAGGACTCTGTTGAAAAAACATCTTTCTCTGCCTGTGTTCCCCACTTTAACTACATCTGGTTTGAAAAAGAAATAAAAAAAATCTATTGTAATTTTGGCAAGTAAATGTTAGTTTTGTTCAGTTCCAAACTGAACCAATCCCGAAACATTCTGTGAAACTGCTGAGGTGTTGCTTTTCCAATGCTTTTGTGATCTGAGGAAAAAAAACTTTCATTTTTCAAGCTTTGTCAGTGCACCATAAAGTTTTAATTGGGTTATTGTAATAAAAAAATAATGCTAATCAATAGATTATGTATCACTGAAAGTGTGATTATGCACTTCATTCTGAATATCCATCTATCCATTTTCTAACTTCTTCTTCTAATTCAGGGTTGCAGTTTAGCTAGAGTCTATCCTTGCAAATAACAGGCACAAGACAGGGCACAACCCAGACTGCATACTAATTCATTGCACACACACACACCCCAAAGACCAATTTTCCCACAAGTCAATTAACTTGCCAGTGTTGTTGGACTGTGGACCGTGACAGTGCACCAGGAGGAAACTTATGCAAACACAGGGAGGACATTCAAACTACACAGATACCACCCCCAGGTGTGCAGTTGAACCCAGGGCCCAGCACTGCATGGCAGCAATGCTAACCACTGCTCTACAATACTGACCCTTACGTGCTTCATGGCACATAAGCTATATGTATAGCCTGTACACATATACTGTATGTATATGTATTGTATATACATGTATGTATAGCCAGCAGCTATATCAACTCACAACTGGCAATCCACTGGAGCTCAGCAGGCATAAGCCTGGTCAATACTTGGATGGGAGACTTCCTGGGAAAGCAAAAGTTGCTTCTGGGTGACTTGTTAGTGGGGCCAGTAGGGGGCACTCACCCTGCGGTCTGTGTGGGTCCTAATGCCCCACTATAGTGATGGGGACACTATACTGTAAAAAGGAGTCGTCCTTTGGATGAGATGTCAACCCAGGTCCTGACTCTGTGGTCATTAAAAATCCTGGGGCGTTTCTCGAAAAGAGTAGGGGTGTTACCCCGGCGTACTTGTCTAATTTCCCCCTGGCCTTTACCAATCATGGCTTCCTAATAATCCTCATCTATGAATCAGCTTCAACACTCTGTTCTCCTCCCCACTGAGAGCTGATGAGTGGGGAGCAAACAGATGCACTTTGGCTGCCATCGTATCATCCAGGTGGGGGCTACACATTGGTGGTGGTGGAGGAGTCTCCATTACCTGTAAAGAGCTTTGAATGGAATATCCAGAAAAGTGCTATATAAGTACAAGGAATTTTTAATTATTATTATAGTTTCTGTTTCCTTATCATGTTTTAAAGGTAGAGATGCCTCAGACTTTATGCCACTCAGTTCTAACATTCTGTGGTACACTAGTGTGAAATCCCATAGCTTTAATCAAATTAAATTACATATTTTTGTTATAATATATTAATACATTTTTTAAGTAATAAATTAGAACCATTACCAATAATGTTCAGAATTAAGATCTGTATTTCATTTTTTCTTTAAGTCCCTGCAAGAATAAAATACTGTCATCATCTGAGAAAAGCAGGAGGGGGACACTATTTACATTGGCCCTGGTACAAGATGTTATTAAGGGTCCTCTTTCATATTGGTTCCTGGGAGAGACAGGGGTTGGCTTTGGCCTCCTTTCTCCACCAGGGGGGGGGGCCTCACATCAAAGCCTGGCCTGAGTACAGTTACATCTCTTGCCCTGAAAAAAGGCTATAACAGACCTCTTATCAAAATTAACCAAATCCCAAACTCCAGTGATTTGGAAATGTTAGAAACTATATAATGCTCAAGAGGTTTACAACAGAGTAACAGTTTTAGTCCTTGAGTGTCTATTTTCTGCAGAGTATGAGAAACTAATAACAGAACATTAAAACACAACTTCTTAGTTATGGAACTAGGTGGTAAAAGATTAGGGCTTACAGTATCTTCAGTACCTTAAGTTAAAGTTTTCTTGAATTTCTTTTCTAGCAGCAACTAATTGCTGTGCTTTTGGTTTTACTTATCCTCAACCCAGTTTAATATCCCTGTCTCTGGCTTTGCCAAAATAAAACACCTTCTTTTCTACAAATGGTGGCATCACTCTGCCTTGAACATTAATGGAATTTTGGCAACAAACAAGAGAAAGAGCTTTATTAATCTCTGTGATTATACATCAACAAAGATTGTTGAGCACAAGACAGCAATTTGTGTGTATGTTTCAAAACACTCTTGCAGATTATTTATTCATAATTGAATGCATACTTAATGGGATGGAAATTAAAATATCCTGTTTTAAATGTCACCCAAAATCCCCTTATAGGCCAAAGTAATTCATCCAGAGAGAGGAATGACGCAACCTCATGTTTAGTGTACTGTATCTCAATATTTTGTTTTACTTTAAATTGGTTTTATCAAACAGTTTCCATCGATGAAGATAAAGACATTTTACTTGAAGCTAAAACTACTGTATGTGCATAGCAATGTTTACAGAAATAAATGTGAGGAAAAATACAGAAATAAACAGATGCTCATAAATGCAAACTTATTCAAGTGTAAAACATCTTCTTGGAATACAAAGCTTGCTCTCACATGGGCTCTGGTTTCACTGTAAGACACTATGGGCCAGACCTACAGTAAGATCTAAGAAGATTGCTTCAGATCTTTAGATGATGCCACATGAATTTTCATATATTACCCTAAGCTTGAACACACACATTCACACATGGTTCAGTGGTCACATAGTTCACATAAACAGAAGAAAGGTCTGTTAGTCTGTAAAGCTAGCCTCTTACTGTGAAAGACTCAAATGCTTTTGGAAGTCATTGGAAATGATGGCACTGTCATCTTTCACTTCAAGACCTGTTCAATAAACAGACCAAATATGAACAACGTCACATTACACAGAACATCACATTGTAATGATTGTCACTGAGGTCCATCCTTTTTTTGGACGGTCATTTCCTCATTTATAGCTCTGGCAGTGAAAGCACTTTGATGAATCACACCTGCAAGTGACACATAGGGAGTGAATTTCTTATCACAAGCCTCGGTTTTCCAGGCTTACTGATGATACAGAGGTCATAATGTGCAGTAAATCTGCAGTGATGATCTTACTTCCCTTGGGTTCTCAAGTTAACCAGCTGACCTGCAGCAAAGTAGAATTTTCACATGAGCATTCCAGTTTTATTTATGCTGCTTCTAATCTTTGCCACTGTGAAAAAGGAGGGGACAAAGTTGCCCCACTGCTTTAGATATAAGTAATATTGTTTATAAATATATGACTTTTGCTTTGATCCATTGCTTTTAAATATAATATATTTACTTATAAAATATTTCCCATTAGATCTGTGCTATTTTGTACATCATAACTGTGCATACTGTATATTGCTATCTTGTCCCTTTCCAGAGATAATTCTTTCAGTGTCTGCTTCTTTTATTCTAATGTACATTCTTGTAAAGTGTGGGGGTTTTTCGTAAAATTAAGGTATGAGGACAGCTCTAAACAGGTTAATGTGTTACTTTTGAGTAGGGTTTTGTTATACTATCATTAGTCCCAGTGTTTCGAAGAAAAAAAGCAATTAATTTCAGATTCCTAAAGCATGATATTCCAGAACATTTCAATATATGTATGAAAATATAAAAAACTATTTTACTGCCAAACTGTGTGAGATTCAATGTCTAGCGCCATTCTGTTTTCAAAAGAACTTTTTTAATGCTAAAAGATGTAATGTTTAAATAGGATTATTCTCAACTCCCGTCTATTACAAAAAGTGAGCTACACTGCAGCTAATTGTTTTAATCCACAATGTGCAGGAATGTTGGGATTGAATAAATCTTCCAAAAAACCGGCAGTACTTTTATTTCAAGAATACATTGTATTGGATGAAACTGAGTGCACTGTAACCTGCAAGCTGCTTAATCTTTTTAGTCTAGAACAAAAGAGAGTATGAGTCAATGTAATCCAAGTATATTAAATATTAAAGGCTACAGATAAGGTCATCCACGCTGACTATTTCATGCTGAGTTGAACAAGAACATGGGGTCACAAGTTCACAAACTAAATGGAAATCCGTTTAGGACTGGTAATAGATCAATTACTTGAACACAGATTGGTGATTTTTAGAACAAGCTTCTTGGCCAATGGTTGCCACACAAACCCTGGGCTGAAATGCTAGAAATGTACTTATTAAAGTTGCAGATAGGCTGCTCTTGTTTGCATTCTTTCTTATATTCTTTCGAGCAAATCTGATTACATCATCCTTACAGTCAGGCGGTTGCCAATTAACCAGATAGTTTTAGATCAGAGAACTTTCAATATTTCTAAGTGACTTAAAATTAATACTTCACATTCGTGCCCCTCAAAGAGGCAGACATTTTACTCATACAATGTATTCTGAATTTGATTTTAGAACACAACTGTAGAACACTTCTTTATATGTGAAGGGTTCAGTTGCCTGGATCCCCACAAACGTATTTATTTGAATCAAAGCTCCTTGAATTGGAGTTTGAGGGGTTCTGTCTTTCCGTTCTGTGTGATTGTTTGTCTCAAAGGGGCTGTTGCCTGTCAGCTGTCAGTGTGTCACCAGTTTAGCTCAGACCAGTCCATCAATTAACAAACCTTGTTCTGCATGACTGTCACAGCCCCATTCCTGTCCTTGGCTTCCCTGATTCCATCCTACCCCTTGTCATTATGAGCAGAAATGATAGATTGTGCTTACATCCAGAGAGTGGGAAGAGGCACTCCTTCTGTTTATAACTTGTTACGCTTACACTGGTTCCCTCACATAAATAATCTGCAATTGAAATTAAAAATGATAGCTCATTTGTCTCTTTAAAGAAATGTGTGCCTCTTTCTTCGTATTAATATCAATCCCCATCAAGCCTAGGAAGAGCTGATCACATGAAAATGAAAACATCTAAAGGTCCTTCAAAGAGATAATGTCAAATCTTCATATAACCCAACTTACACTGTCACCTTGTCCTTGAGTACTGTACATCAGCATCACAGAGTTACCTGTTTTTTGGGAAAATGCTTCGGAGATGGGATTAAGGTTAGAATGTAGAATTTTAATCAAAGAAAGGACTGTTAAGTTATACAATGCACTAGTTGGACCTCAATTAGAACACTGTGTACAGTTATGGTATAGTTGCTCTAAAAGACATGACAGCCCCGGTGCTAATACAAAGACAACTGGGATAATGTTGGCTATAAACGGAATGTAAGACATATTCATAGTTTTCAGTCTTGATCAGACTACCTACTGTACTTCAAATTCTCAAAATCCTGAAGGGACAAAATTAACCCAATATATTAAATTCATAATAAGCAGCAAAACGAAACAAAAGAAGGCACAGTGGGAGGTTATGAAGACATTAGACATTTAGAACATAGGACAGGAGGCACTTTTCTAGGTGAACAGTGGTTGGTGTCTCAGACAAGCTATCCATCCATGTAACTAAAGCTGGAGCCCAGAGAATCATCAATAAATATTTGAATGAGATTTGCAGATCTTCTAATAGGCATACAGTATGAGCAGAATGAGATGAATGAGAGAAACCTCTGACTCGGAACTTTATTCCTAAATGGTTTTACAAGTATTTTAAGTTTATGTTAGGAATCCATCAGAATATTAAATAACAATTATTGTAATAAAACAACTGAAGCCTTCTGCTGATGCATAGATTTCTATTAATCTATGTGTTTTACACACTTAAAATAATTGAATCTATACTGTGCAAGCATAACTTGTGATATTTGCTACGCAGTGTTTCATAGTTTGACACAAATTGGCTTGATGAATGTTGCTTCTGAGCCAATGGATGTCAATAAAAAACAACTGCTGCATGCAATATATAATGCAAGTGGTACTCAACTAACCATATACAGCATGTCAAGGCCATTGTATTTTAGAATAGATTGGGGGTTAGAGATTTATGTGTGTCTTTCAGTATTTTAAAACCAGCTTCGTTGATTTATGGAATGAACAACATTGCATTGTTTTCAGTTTTGATTTTTAGATCTACTGGATGCATTGAGATCTGTCTGTTATTGTAGAAATTAGTTTGTGAAATTATCCAGAATGATTAGATTTGATTTTTGTATAGTATCAGAATTACACACTTAACAGTAACCTATGGTATTTAAAAACAAAGATAATTCTGTGTAGGGGCATTCTGTCCAGGCAGGTTGAAGGTAAAAGCAACTGACTTCCATACATTTGTGTCACTTGTATCATTATTCTAATGGGTCAAACCATTAGGAGGCATGGTCTAATTATCTGTTGTACTGTAACTGGACCAGAGTGTGTTGCACACTTTGTAGCCCAATTCCCTCCCACTCTTGTACCAGGATTGCCTTTAGTTTAGTGATGAGGGTAATGATGTGTGTGATTGAACTGCATGTTCCCTTGATATTGACCTCCTTCTCTATCACAAAATATAAAGGTGTATGGTTGAGAAATAAATGATCTCTCATTGCGTGAATGCTACCAAACTCTCAACTGCTGAAAGGGTTGGGGGGGCTGGTAATCTCCATTTAATTTTAGTATGTTTAGAATTTAATTTCATTTTTGAACATAGTACTTTCTTTTTGTGATACAGTATTCTCTGTAGCTTTGTAAGTTAAGAAATTATTTAAGAAAGTTAAGACCTGATTTGATCTCTTAGTAATCCCGACCATACTATTTGAGGCTCTGAGCCCATGATGGTAGGTTCATTCTGTTTTACCATTGGTTGTACTGTGCAAAGGATAAGTGGACAGGACTGTCTGTCAGATCTATGCATCCATTTTCTTAATCCAACAGCTTTATCCAATACAAGGTCATGTGCCAGAGCCTATCCTCGCAAGAAATATGTACAAGGCAGGATACACTCTGGATGGAATGCCAATCCATTGCATGGTACAAACAGACCCAAACACATTCACACCAGGGCCAATTTTCCCTGAAGTCAATTAATTAACCGGACTTAGCTGACTTGCACTTACTATATATGGCAAATTGAGTCCGCTTTAATAATCTCCACACTGCAATATTGTATCTACCATATCAGGAGCAATAAACTTATAAAATGGGCAAGGGTGCAAGAAAGAAAAGAAAGGAAAATAGGAGCTAAATTGTAGAAATGGTTCCTGAACTACCTCAGTAGCCTCTCACTGCATTACACAACACAGTACAGAATAAAAAAAAAGATTGCACATGCTCTTTAGAAGATAATTCTAAATGCAGTGGGAGACCATATTCCTGTTTTCAGAGAGCAAAAAAATAGGTCATGCTGTGAAATATCTTGAAAGGGAAGCAGAGCTGGTAGAAATACATAAAAGCTGATGAGAGCCAACTTTTAGTTGTTAAAAAAGAACACTTTTCCAAACTGTCCCATTTTACATTTCTTAAGGCTGAAGAGGGTTCTGACATTTGAAAGACCGGTATGTGTGAGGGAAGGCTGGGATTTAAAAGGTGAAGTTGTATAAATTTTAGAGCCTGTCAGGGAACTCTGAAGGTTTAACAAGAACAAATCATTAAGTTTTATATGCCTAGCTTGAGAATTAGCTCATTCTTGTGGTGCAAAAGTAGTAAGTGAGAATGTATAAGGTTATCTAGGTTTGATTTTTCATCGGTTCATAACAAATGCAGAATGTATTGTAATAAAACATGGGCATTTTAAACTACAGCCTTCATTCCTAACCTGTTAACTATCCAACACATTCGGGTGCTCAACAATTCTCAATTTTGTTTTGCTCTTGGTGAGGGATAATAGCATGGCAACAGTGTATTAAGACACTCGCAGATTAAAAATATTTACAGAATGTGAGTGTTAGATATAATAATCATCATCTTTTTGAACTAATGTAAAAGAGAATCAGGAAGACCAAAAAGACAAATCTTGCTCTCTCAATTTGTCTGAATAAAGAAATGTGAGGCTGTGGAATGTTTAAAATGACAACCACTCAGTATAGAAAATAATAATGAGCTAATTAATTGAAAGTTATCGCTTTTTAAATACATAAGCACTCTGCATCCCCCAGGCCAAATCCTGGAATATAATTAACAGGTGTAAGAATCGGCTTAAAAAGAAACAAAGAACTTAAAAAGTATTTTTTGTTACTGCAATTTCATTGCTTCTAAGGAATGAAAGTCAGAAAAGCCTAGTGATAATGTTAAGGGCTTAGTTTGCCGTGAGAGTAGTTTCTGGGTATCAAGAAGCTGTGAAATTTGAGTGTGAAATAATGAAAATGTAGCGTTTTGTGAATTAGACTCAGCAGACTGACAAAGGAGAGCATTGTGTTAGAAGGCTGTCTTTCAGGTAGGATATGAAAGTGAGCATGTTTGGACTTGAAATGAGGGGGAATGAATGTTGATACAAGAATGCTGCAGTACAATGTTCAGCATGTTTGCAGAGTATAAGGAGAAAGCCTTGTAGGACATATAATGGCACCTCCGAGACAAAGGAAATTGCGACTGCATAAGAGACAAATCACATGCAAACAAGAAAGGATTTGTGAAAACATCTTCATTTTTAGCTAGGTTTTAAACTATCTGAAACACAGAGGACAACACGGAATCTGCAATTTTGCTTTTAAGACTGTTGAAGGCTTCAATTTTTAAATGATTAAAGGTAGCAAGTCATGTGAAACTTTTTAGTTGGTTCCTAATTAAAGTGAAAGCATTCTGTGATATTTCACTTGGGTGAATAATAATAAGAAGAAGAAGATTTGCCTATTCCTATGTCCCTCTGCTAGACCTCCAGGCACTGGCAGGGGACACCCATCTTAGGGAGTATTGATACCTGGGTCTAGACTGTCCTTTGGAAAATTGTTATCCAAAAGGCAAACTCATCTCCCTTACTTTCCATATGCAAAGACTACAAGGTCAGCTTGTGGCTCAGATTAAAAAGAGATGCCTCTATAATAAGCTACAATAAGAGCTATAATAATCATAATGAACACTGTTAATATGTGAATGTGGTTGAATGTCCACCAAACCTGCAAAGAATATATAAAAAGTGAAATTTCCCTTAATGATGGGTTTCATGATACTCAAAGGGATAAGTAACCCCCTGATCTGTGCCTTTCTATCATTTTATTCCTGATATGTTTCAAATGCTCCTTAGTTCTCATGGGCATCTAGTAATATCACTTTGTGAGTTGTGACTTGAAATTCAATATCTATCTGAAGAAAATTACAGAAACAGTTTTACTCTGATCTTAAGTTAAACCACATCGATTGCAATAGGCAGAGATCATTATCCCTCTTTTTATCTTTTTTCAAGCTATTATTTAGCACCTGAACTAATTTATGGTTGCTATTTGTGATGAATGCCAACTCTCGAGCCTCACACTGTAGGCCTGAGCCAGCATGTGTCACAGTTGTCGGTCCTGAAATGCGTAGTAAAGAACCTATACAGATGGTAATAATCGGGAAGTGGCTGGAGAAGGACAAAAGGGAAGACATGGCAAGGAATGGATGGGAGGACGAACAGGGAACGGTGACGGCAGTGATCCGGTGCTCGAGGAGTGTAACGATCTAGTCCAGAGGGAAGTCCAAAAAGGGGAATCAGGGCACAGTTCAAGGTCCAGGTACCGGGAGATCCATCCAGACAAACACAGGGAAAAGGGATCCAGGAACATGGAAGGTAAAACCATATCAGAGCAAGGTGCTCCGAGGCCTGGACTCAGATGGTCAGGATGCCTGGGAAAAAGGATTGCCCTCGGGCTCCTCCTGAGCCCGGTGGATAGGCGGGTCTTCAGACGTCTGTCTTCCAATACTGAGCCCAGAATAGCAGAGATGCCAGGCTTAAATAGTAAAAACGGTAACAAGACACAGGTGTAGGAACTTAAACTAATGGGAATACAAAAGGGTAGGATCACCCTCTAGAGGAGGGAAGACGATCGTGACGGCATCCCATCCATGTTAGGAGTCTGTGTTTTGGTGATGTGTCACTTGCACAGCCTTGTGTTAGGAAGTAGTAGTTCAGGTGCGTAGCTGCGTCAGCATGCGTAGGCTGCAAAGGAACAAGTAATAGGTTTATTCCATGCTGAAAAGAGAAGAGAGAAACACAGCGTTTCAGCCGTGGAGTCTTCTTCAGGTGTGTGTAAGGAATTGTGTCAGGAATTCTTCTTCTGGACCCTCTTCCCTGTCTCTTGTGAGACCTATAGTACTGGCATGCCATGTAAGAAGAGGAAATGAAGTTCTTTTTGGAACTAATACCTCTGTGAAGAACTGGGTTTTGGAGGTGAACTGGCTTCTCTGAAAGGGGATCACTGGCACATCTTAGGAGCCCAGAGGGGTACCGCAAGCCAACAGTGACTGATCACCAAAACGTGCGCCCCTAAAATGGATGATATGCTGGCGCAGGGCTACAGATTGTGGCGTGGGAGTTGGCATTATTCAATACAATGTAATCGAGAATCATCACACCCAAGGCTGGGAATGGGAACCGATTCCCATGAGCACTCACATTCCACCACATTCCACTCAAGCCCGTGAGGACCTGGTCAGGTCACCTGTCTGTGCGTTTGTTTCCCTTTCAATCAGGGACCCAATATTCCAAATCAATCCTCCAAATAGACATCACATTTAGGTCCATAACTGCCTCTGATTCAGTGCTCCGACATTGAGATTCTTGTACCTAGAGTGGTATGATTCCCTTTATCCACAGTAAGCACTGATTCCAGTGGCACGTCTTTCCTATCAGCCTCACCGTGCCAGGCTTCTCTGTCAACCGTATTTCTCCAGACATCTGAATCAGCCCCACTACACCAGGATTTCCTGTTAACCTTAGTTCCCCAGGCTTCCCCCGTCTGTCTGTCTGCATCAACTGGCACGGCTTCTCTTTCCCTTCGGATTTCAAAGCCTCCTGAGTCAACTCCAGCTCTGCAGTTACATCTCAGCTTGTCATTCTGACCAGGGCTGTGCACTACAAACAGAACAAGAATGTTCTAATTCTCCTGGAAATGCTAATTTATCTACATTATATCAGCCTTTTTAGCTTAATTAGTGTGGAGTAGATTGTGTAGATTCTCACTATAATGTCCCGTTGGAATGCATCATAATTGCAAGCTCAGACTGTGGAAACTTTGAAGTGAATTTAATTCTTTTGCAAGCAACTATACTGTATATATTCACTGTTTATATTTAAATATATATACATAAGCATAAGTAGTGTTAGAAATGCTAGAAGACAAAAAAAATCTAATTTTGTTATTTTAGCTAAAGTTTTTTTTATTTTTCCTACCTGAACAGCAAATCTCTTCACAGCAAAAAGAATGCAAGATGAAGAAAATAGTATCTAAAGTGCGTGAATATATTCATCTAGAAAATGGTAGGGAACTAAACTGTACAGTATTTATGGTTATATTATTCATATGTCCAATAAAGGTGAACAACTATTAGACCAGGTGTGGAATATGATTTTAATTCAGCCTTTAATGACAACAGCTGAAAATAAGCTGAATTGTAAACATTTTATGTATCTATGATATGAAGTTCAGATTTCAAAAATAAATACAGTACGTTACGTCTTTTGACAGAGCAAATTGATTAAACCCAAGCAAAGAGTGAGTATGCATAAGGGATAGTGTGAGTTAGACATTTCTAGTCTTAATCTTCAAAGTCTTAACTGAAAATGAAGTCAAAACTATAGCTGGTCTTTAAAGAATCAAATCTAAGTTTAATCTTTATAACCAGTGCTGCTTCCATATTTGCATTATGGTGGAAATCCTTTTTGTATGGTCTGTTTTGTTCTGCTAACTGGATTAAACAGCTGTAGGAACTTTTGAGTTTTGGATGCAAGATGTTTGAGAAAAGTCTTAGAGAAAGTTTTTATATGGTTCTAGTTGTTTTGTTTGTATTCAATGCGCTATAACAGCAAAGGTATTTGTATTATACGGCTGCATTAGTGTGTCTGTATTCTTCGTCCACTTATATACAGTGACATATAAAAGTGACAACTTCAGCATGTTAGGTATCTTTGAGCACAGTTACCAGTTGCAATAAATAGGGGGTGTAAATAAACGAAATAATGTAAAGTTAAAGTTTAAATGTCAGGCCCTGACACCAGGTTGCTCTGCAAGCACATTTATAAAAGTTACGTAATAAAACACCCCACTGGCCAGAGAATGTCAAGTGTGGTTTCACAGCTTATTTATTCATGGCACAGCATAATTTCAGAGTAAAAGAGCAGGCACAAACGTAAAGGGCACAAAGAATTATTTGCAGAATCTAACAGATACGACCAAAAGACACAAATTTAAATGATATTGTATTACCAAATGTGTCATTACATAGAGCCTGGGTTTTGGAGAACAATGACTTACCAGCTGTGTCTCCAGGTGACAAACAAATCCCTACAGCATCCTAATAATACACAAGTCAAACAACAGACAGGTATAGCCAGTCTTATTCTTCTCAGGACAAAGCGGCTTTCGAAACGGATTCTAAACTGGAGGGATTCTTTCTTCCTGTGCAAAATAAGTGCTTCAACACACAACAAAGAGGTTTGTTTTGCCTGGTGAATACTAGACAAGGAAATACACATTTCTACAAATATATGAATGCAGCCTCATTTCCTACATTTAAATTGTCTGATCAGATATCAATTGCCTCTCTTTCAAAACCTAAAACTCAAGAAATCTGGTCTCTCACAGTAAATCTGTTTTGTCAACAGAGATAGAGATAGTAATGTTGGCTAATCCTCTGATATACTGTAATAGTCTCCTGGACTGGCCATTCAACTCTTAGCTTTAGATTTTATTTTTACAGTATATCATGGCCTGTGCTACTATTACTTCACAGCTGTTTTTTTTGCATTGAAAGGAAAGATAATCAGAATGCTCACGGGGCTATACAATTCCCCTGTAGCACATATATTATTTATATTATGAGTATGAATCTGAATTAGTTCTTGACGTTCTCCAACACTGAAGACGGAACATCTATAGAGATGTCTAATTCTGTGTTTTGCATACATAAAGTGAAAGCAAGCAGCCACAGACTGTTCTTTTGTGTTTCCCTGCTTCACTTTTATCTTCACATTATAAACTTAAAAGGTGTTCCTAGGAAGATACATAAATACTGTATGTCCATTTTACCTATCAATGTCTACTATGTCAATCTGATGAGCTGTAATAAGGGTGAAACAGCAGTGTGTGGGCACAAATTTTTCCAAGATTATTTCAGTAGAATGTATTTATTCTTTAATTTCATCCATTTCACATTTGTTTTCAGGTTTATGTAGTCTACCTTTTAAACGTAAAGAACTCTAAAAGAAATACTTTCAAGGTCTTACTGACAATCATACGAAATGTTATGCATCATTACTAATATCCTTTTTGATTTAAGATGCTAGAGGATGTTTGGTTGTCACATTCTGAAGCTCTCTTTTGCATTATTTATAAATACATCAAAATGTATTGAACGAGTTGCTGCAGAGCATGTGGCAGCAAAAATCAGATTTTGTCACTGTCTGCAGGCTCAGGAACTATGGCAGGAGTTTTATGTCTGATAAAATGTCCCATCTTCCTTCGATTGCCTGTAGGACTCAGAGAGGTGAAGACCAGAACCTCTGAAGCTGTTTGGTTTGTGCCGCAAGCCAAATTACAGTAGCACCCCCTCTCAAAAGGCACGTATTTACAAGTTGTCATTTTACAATGGATGTTTTATCATATATCTAAATCAGAGAACAATATGAGAGAAATTAATGTTGCTCCAGTGGCAAGTTGCTCTTATGGTACAGAAGATAATGAAAGTTATCCAATTCTCAGGGATGAAGATTAACATCATTACAGCAGATTTGTTATAATACATATATCAAATACAGCATAATGGTTTTAATAAGATAAGATGGTGTAACATTGCACACTCAGAATGGCTTTATTTTATGTTAACTGAAATCAGCATGGAAAAAAAATTCTGAATAGATATAACAAATTATGTTTTTCAAGCAAAAATGTGTAAGGTACTGATGTGTGGGCGCAGGCAAAAACTCTGTACTGTACATGATTAAATCAGAAATGAGCTAAAGAAAGGCAATGCCTTTTTTTAATATGTGAAACTAATGTCAATTTTCCATGTACTGAACAGGAAATCCCAGAGACATCCAGTCATGACTGAAATGACTTCCTTTTAACCCAATTTTTAAATTCACTACAGCAATTGCTTACATCGATCAATCTCTTTTTTTTTCCACAAATAAGCCACAGTAAAAAAAAGAAACCACAAACTGGATGTAATGGGAGACACATGACTCTACTGTAATTATTTGAAACATATGTAGGAAATACAGTACATTCAAAATAATTTAGAACGCACCCATAATCGGGGAGAGAATTATGGCAAGTGGGATTAAATGTGCTGTACATTAATTATATATATTAATGTTATGTATAAAGTACTATATAATGGGAACATGCATGGTAATGTTTCAATTGGAATGTAATATAGATAACTGGAAAAATGAAGCTTTGGTAAGGTTCATAGGTAATTATTTTGACATGTACTATTGTCCTCAATGACTCGTGAGTCATACAAGCAATTCCTTATTATCACTTTCTTCTTCATTCCATTGTCCTACACCTCAAGAGATCTAAAACCACCTTCATTATACCATGCTGCAGAACATTAGTTATTGTGTTTATAACCACATCTAATTATTATTTCACACTTTTTAGAAACACTAGCATTGTGAATTAAAATTTAGTTAATGTGTAACATGACCTGGATCACTCTCCAGTTCTGTTCAATGGACTCTCAGACTTTACACCAGTGCCAATACCCTACCATATCTAAAATAGAAATTCAGTCCATGTGATAAGTTAGCCCATCAGCAAATTATCAGTAGTTTCAAGAGAACTTTTTAAACACTAAAAAAAAATAACTGTACCATTATTAGCTATTAACTTTACCTTTAATTTAAAATATTTTCATTACAGAAAAATACTGTAATGAACAACAGAATATTTGTTACTTCGAAGTGCTTAAAAATGTTTAAATGTTTCCTCATGATTTCACAGAGAATTAAGACTTTTACACTCTCCTGCTTATTCAACATTTACTAATCTACCCCCCCAAAAAATGGCTACATATTGTGGCTAAATAATAATTCCAACACTCAATACTGTATCTTCTTTAGGCAAATTTTCAATTAGTTTTTCATTTCAAGTGCAGTAAAATTGGAATCTAAATGATCATGCAGATCAGGACAGATGAGGGTTAGGGTTAGAAAAACCATTAAATGTTGACTGCAGTTATAGGTCTAGCTGTACTTTAAATGAAAAATTAAGTAAATTTCCACAGTTGAACAGGTTTTCCTACAACTTTTGATCTGACCCAGTTTTGGGATACATTATTGAACAATGCAGTATACAATATAAACAATGAAAAGAGTCAGAAAAAAAAATTGAAGATACGAGCAAATAACCATTCGTCCTAAAGTTCACTGGGGACCCAAAATCCAGCACTGAGAGTAAAAAATGTCTAGGTAGCGTGGGAATGCTAACCCTAACCCTAGCTGGGGTTTCAAATGAGAAATTCTGCAATCGTTCTCTGAAGCCCTCGAATCATCAGATATGAAAATGTTCCAAATACGAGTCTAAAATAATCAAAACCATTGAAAAAATGCTTCGAAGTTGATCTTCCACAATCAACAATAATGAACTATATAACATTAAATTTTAATTATGATTGAATTATAATACTAATAATAATCCTGCAGTATGAGGGAATGAAGCTACCCACTCACTGATCCCACTGCAAGTTACTTAAAAATTATTTTAGTCTAATCATCTATGTCCTTTTCATAAGAAGCTTCAAGCATAGTGTTTCCCATTTTATATTTCTAATATATGTTATTATTTCCTGTAACACATGTAATGCTCTGTTACACTTAACTACTTACATTTCAGTGTACATTACAGTTGGTTGCCTGGTATTGTCTAAATGTATATATTAATATGTATGTGTTAAAACTAATTTGGTGTTCAGTAATCTGTGGATTAATCCACAGATTATATATAGGTTTAAATGAACAACAACAACAATAATATTATAGATAGGTATAAAGAACCTGGCAAGTGTGCCTGCAACTTAGCCATCTGTCACTGGAAAGACAGGAGAAAAGTAAATCATGCTCTGTATAGGAAAATCAGACATCCATCTGTTCTTGCCTGTTTTTCTGATGGCCAGGAGCAATGGATTTGGATATGGAACAAAAGTGAAAATATAATTAAACATAAAATTGACATATATCAAAAGAAGCACAGGTAAATAACTTAAAAGCATATTTAGTATTTGATACCACTTGTTTGGTGCACACAACAAGCACTACATATGATAACAGAATGTGAAACCAAGGAGAGTCTTAGAAACAGATCAAAGTCTGCATTTTCAGTCACTGTACATAATCGTATGTGCTTAGTCACCTTATCCAAGGTGTTATCCAAATGGACGTACTGTACAAATTCCTATTTTCTCGTAAAAACAAGCTTGACCTATGTAGAAACCAAATAATTTCAGCCTGAAGTGTTCGTTCGTCCAACATTCCCCCTCCTGTCTTTGAGATAACTTTCTCACAATACTCCAGGACTCAGACAGCACTTAAACCTTCCTTTCTCATCAGCAGTTTAGTGTAAACATTCACAATTGGGGTAAACATTCACCATTTGGGGTTTAGTACAGGGGGGGAAGCATCTGTCCTTAAGCAAGCATGATAGTCAGAGTTCAGCATGTGAAAGCTGCTAGCAGGCTCCATCACCTACTTGTCCTGAAAAATAAATGTATTTGGCATTTCTGGTAATTTCTGCTAAACACTTCTGATTATTCTTAAGATCTACTTAGATATAGGAAATACATTCTTTGACTGTGCAACTCTTTTGGGACATATTTTTTTACTAGCTCAGGGAAGAAATATTTGGACGTTCCAACTCTTCATCAGAAAAATCTTAGTTTTTTCTTTATTTCTCTTCATCACCATTACTGGGTTGAAGTCCTGGTGAGACAGCCTAGTTTGTATAATTTCTACATTTAATATATTCTGTATATTCATCCATTTTCTAATTGCTGTTTCCAATACATGATCAATGAAGAGCTAGAGTCAAGTAACAGACGTAAGGCTATGTATTCAGCTAGCCAACCTAATATTTATTTATATTTATATTATAAAAGCTGGATTTTTTTATTGTTGCCGTTCTATGAAGTGATCTTTACCCATTCAGACCTATACACACAAAGAGTGACAGTGCCAAAGCTCAGCCTTTACTATTTCTGACAGCTTTTGTGTACAGGGAGACAAAACCCATACAAAGGAAACTGCTAACTGTAACACATGGGCTGCTGGCTTTTAAGACAAGTACATCTGCAGGACCTGACAATGTTTACCCAAAGGTTCTTAAAGAAAAAAAGTGAGATGAAGCTTTAGACTTACATATTTTTCTAGAAATGAATAGTTGTTGTGGGAAGATATATCTAACACACGGGAGGGGAAACAAAATAAGACATAATGTGATTCCTAAACGAGTTTGTAAAGGGAGAGTGATAGGCCAAAGTAGATGAGCAAACAAAAGAATGGAGCAAAGATGGCAGGTGGGAAAGGAGCTGAAATCAGGTGCTTCTAGATCCCACTCCTTTGCTTCTCTCATTTCCTATCTCTGTCCAGTTCAGTTAATGTGTATTTTAAAGGGATTGTGCCCATGCTACAGAAAGTAGGTGGTATCCACCTTCTTACAAGCTACAGTACAACTCAGACAGCTTGAGAGAAACTGGAAAGGAAAATGTAAAGTGTGAGGCAAAAACAGCATGAGGTGAAGGCAGCACAAAGCCTTTAACACATTTTCTGCAACCCTTCTTTCACAGCAACTTTTCTAGTGTCACAATAGTGACTGTTTGCAGGTGTCGTAGATGATTTCACCACCTAGCATTTTCACAGACGCTCGACCTTCTCTGCACACAGGTTGTCAAGTCCCCCAGATTCACGATTGCAGGTGCAAATACACAAAATACACAAGGTGTCAGTAAATGTATACTGTGGTAGGCCACAGCAGCATCTTTTACTCAACTGTGGAATAAAGTATTATTTATAATCTGTTGCAGGACTGCACTACTCTGGAAAAGTGCCAGGTGGCATAGTGAATCGTTAAAGTACTGCAGCTGCGTGTAATTGTCAGGCCAATCTGTATAGTATTTTAGCAACAATTTCATTTAACACAATGATTAAACAAATGAGACAGAATGTTGTTACCATGTTACCATGTCACATTACTATACAGTACAACATTCATAGAATTATCATTTTACTTATATATGGATTTATTAGTAATTCTGTATAAATAATAAATAGAAAACATAATGTTTATTTTATATTTTCATTATATAAACTATATTATACATAGTGGCTTTAAAAACATATTATGTTTAAAAACAAATCTACATTAAAAAAGGCCAGATTAAAGTCAGAGTTTTGAATTGGGATTTAAATGACTTTGTCGCATTGGATTACAGCTGATACAAGTGCTCACTTTGTTGAAATATGCACTATATTTAAATTAATACATTTAAATTGTTAGTATTGCAGTTTTGTCATTATATTGTTGAGGGATGAATTGCTCAAAACATATGCATTGCTCAAAATATCCCATTTTAATGATTTAGTCCATGCAGAAAAGATGTCTGGATATCGGTGATTTTTTTAACTCTGTAACTTTCCTTTTAGTTATTTTGACATTGTTCAATCTAATCGAAACTGTATGTGATAAATAATTATATTACTTGTGTGGGACATCAGGAAATGTAGTTTTTTTGTCCAGGTATTTGGTTTGCTTGCCAAATTAAAAACTACATGCCGTAATTGGTGAGGGATACACTTCCTGTTCTGTTTAAGGATACCACTTGAAAATATGATTTAAATTAAAAATGATTTAATAAAATATGAAACTAATTAAAGCCAGTCACAAAATCCAATAGTATTGTGAATATTTTTCTTTTGTCTTTGTCCCCTCATGTCAAAGCTAGAAGTCAAAATATATAATAAGACCTGGACAGGACCTGAAGGGCAGCATGATTATAAGGAAGAATAATATGTCAACGTGAAACACTAAGTAATAATTTCTGATATTCAGAAAACAAATATCCTTGTGAGTAGCCAACACCAAAAACCAAACAAGATGTACCACAACCGATCATTATCTGCTCACGTACGTGTTTCATGTAAGTGTTGGGCATCACCATTTGTATTGGGGACATATCAGGATTCAGGATGTATTGTTTTCCCGATGTTCTAATTTGGTGACACAGGACAAAAGTACAGGTTCAACAGGCTGCTTCAGGAACTAACTCACAGTTGCTTAAAAATGTTCAGAGGCTTAAATCTAACATTATATAAATTGATCATTAAAAACAGAACAAATACATTACAACTTAAACATGCATGGACTTACAATCCTGAATGCCCCACCCTCCGCCCCACACCCTCGCGTTCTACAATAATTGGAAGAACACACAAAAGTCAGTTTAATATAATTATTGCAAATTTGTTCAGTCAGCTCTTTGTCCCAGAACTTGCTGATTGCTGTTCTGGGATGATGTGATGAATTCTTCCTTTGTGGTTAGTTTCACCATCTACATTATTGGCTCTTAGATGGTATATTAAAGAAAACCTTAAAATGTTGCACTGTGAAAAATGGGTTTCCCCACAAGTACTCTAAGAGATCTAACTGAGGTATTTAATCTCCTGAAGGAGATTAATAATCAAAATGCATTTTTTTACTCTCATTAAAGTGAACAGGACAGCGAAGGAAATGTCTGGGAATTTAATATAATAGGATATAGAACTGGTAAGAGAAAACATTACTATGATTAAGTGTTTTCCGTAAGATAGCACATCAGTATTGTATATATTCCTTTCCTAGTATATAAATAATTGCAATAAATATTATGTTTGGCAGATACTTCTTGAATTTAATTTTCACTTGTTTGTGTGTCTTTGTCTGCATGGCAGATTATATCTCATGAAAGATCAATCATTAGAAATTGTTGTTTTAAATGCACCAAACCTTGTTGTGAAATGATCACATCGCCTGTAGAGAAAGATTCATTAATCAGGTTTAAAAATATCTTTGCAGATTTGTTACATTGGTGTCAAGAGCACTTGGAAGATCAATAGACAGATTACAACACTGAATGACAGAAATTCTGGGTTTAAAAATTCAGATTTATGTGCCTTTTACCCAACAATACAATAAATAATAACTAAGATGTCAAATGATCTGTGTACTGTATATATTCTGCTCATTTGTATTTTCCATAAAGCATATTTTTTACAATAATGTAGTCAAAAAAGTGACTTGTATTCAGCTGAGGATAGCACTTGGAGAGATTAAACAATGTATTTTTTCTAACCCTCTATTTCTGTTTTTTAATATTTTAAAGGTCAGCCACATGAGTTCATATTTCATTGTTTAATGCTCTCAGGAGGTATTCACATTTCTGCTAATTCAGCTCCTACTTTATGGGAAAATATTCAGGGTCTTGTCATAAAGGCTGTACTTCAGATTTATTTCATTTATTTTCACAGACAGATTTCCTACAGTGGAAGTGTAAACTGGAACTGTCAGTCAAGATGTTTCATTGGTCAACTCTTTTAACTCTTTAAGAGGATTACTAGTCAATTTGTGATGAGCTCCTCCTAGTTCCCATCAACGGCTATGTTCATCTAACACTTTGTTAGGATTTCAAAGCTTTGCACATGAACTAAGATTATTGTGAAACACCCTTCGTTGTTGTTGCTAAAATAAAGCAATTTAACTGACTTTGTGTTGCTTAGTGCCTATGTGTGTAATTAAAAAGTGCAATCCCTAAAAGACATGGTACAGTATCAGTCACTGAAAATGTAAAAAACAAAACGCATCAGTCACTGAAAAATGCAAATACCTAGAAAGGCTACAGATGAAGGTAAGACATTCTGTCCATCTCACTCACAGGGATGCTCAGTAACCTATTGATCCAACAGGAGTTGGATCAATCCAAATCCATCCAACCTGTTTCTTCAAGGATCCCAGGAAATATACTTAACAACATAGAGCAGCAGTTTGTTCAATCTCTTCCTGCTCTTTTCTGTTATAAACCCACGTTTACTCTAAAATCCTTGAGCCACTATCAATGCAGGAGTAGTTCTTTTTTTGCCTTTTATTTTTCATTACTAAAAAAAAACTGTATAAAAAGTCCCTTTGGAATCTGTTGCGCTCAAGACTACAGAGATTGTGTGTCTTAATCTGCAATAAATGACATTTCCTTAGGGCCAGGAATAAACGTTTTTGCCCTTTTGTGAAAAACTACTTTGGAACATTAGTATTTACCACAGGTACAGTACATACAGTACATTACCAGGGTTGGTTATTCCTTAATGAAATTTGCAAAGGCCAATAGGAAGGTGGAAAATTTATTTTTATTAAAGTAAATGTACTTAACTAATTGTTTTAAATAACTTCTACTTACCCCTTTAACACCAAATTAGAATGTCACCTTGTCTTTTCCCTCTATATATTAGAGAAAATGTGTCGACTGTTCTTAAGAGCTCTGCCAGATGCTCTTGTCACCAACTAAAATTACTCCCATCATAATCAGCCCAGGACAACATACTTGCTTGTGCAGCTTCTGCCAGCTCCGACTGTGTGCCAGAAAGACGTCCTTCTGTGAATTGTGGGAGAAAATTTTTCAACCAGGCCAAAGACTCTTTGCTTTGGGAAGTTGGGAAGTGCAAAAACTTTAGAGATTCTTTTATTTAGAGAAAGATGAGAATTTTAAAACGCCTCACAGTTTTTCAGTGCTCCTGTGGACCCCTCTGTGGCCTGTTATTCATTGCATTTGAGTTTTTATTTGGCTTTCTTATGAGCAGATCTGTATAGCCTTTTTGCTTGAGTGGCTTACACCTGTGACTCCTTTTTCATTTCAGAAAATATATATATGTATATGGTCTGTATAATAAAATATATGTGCCTATTCTGTATGTATAACACAGTAAATCTAGTATTTAATTTATACATTCTGAGTTCGTATTTTACAATTATTTATCAACTCAGACGGCTGTCACAGCCTATGAACTGCCCTGGATAAGGGTGTCTGGTAAGCAAATTAACAGCAGTAATACATTTCGGTATTGTCATCATTGTTGTTAATTTGCTTAACAGACACCTTTATTGACAGTGACAGTGACTTTCTGTTCAAATGCAAAGTTTAAATTAGATTAGCACAAGGAACGATGATGTAAGTGCAAAAAGATAAATTAAATTATGGATACATTAAATTCAATGGCAATACAGCTTAGGCTAAGATGGAAATATTTTACAATTTTTTATGATCTGGATGCAAAATAGCAATTGAAATGGCCTGATAACTGTATGTGTATTCAGCATTTACAGAAAATAAATGCAATAAGCCAATCAAATTTCCAGTTTCATTGATAAGAATATTAGTGTAGTAAAGTGTAAAAGTGAATGCAGAATGGAACTGTGTGATCACAGGTGCTGTCTAAACAGATGTGTCTCAGACATAAGCTGAAAGGTGGTCAGGGAGTCCTGATATCTACAGGCAGTTCATTTCACCACTGAGGAAGAAGGGCAGAGAATGAATGAGGTTTGCAATAGGAGGAGACTGGATATGTTGAGAGGTAATATACGTTTATATACATATATGTCCATCCATCCAACCATTTTGTAATCACTTATTGCAATTCAGGGTCATGGGACAGCCAGAGCCTGTCCTATAATTATCCTATAGTTAGTGTGTTTCATCATAATATGGATAATTATATACAGAAAATTGGAACTTCTCTTAAGGAAAGTAATATATAGTGATTTATTTGTTTCCATGTAAGTGGTGTTGTCACCAAAAAAATATTTCTTAAAGTACTAGAAAGAAATACGATTTATTCATGGTACATGGAAAGCTAAACAAACCAAATGCGATTGAGAAATCCTGAAAATTCTGGAACCCGTATCTGAGACTAGCTAACTTCTAACTCTGGACCTTACTGCTTTAAGAGTTGCCTGAAATGTATAACTTATACTCTTATTTCTGCACGAAATTATTGCTTATCTTAGTGTGGCTGATTTCTTACTCACACTTTAGGGCAAGCAAAAATTGCATACAAGGCAATTCTATGCTCAATTATACAAGACATGTCACACTGTGTTCACCCAGTATGCCCATAAAAGGTCAAAAGAATTTAACGGAATTAGGGTAGAGAAAAGGACTTTTGCTTTGTCATAAAATCAATGATAATGAAGAGACAAATGAAAGTCAGATGGGGGTAATTCAAGCTCCATGCTTATAGAAAACCCTGGGTTAAACAGCTAATGCATTAGTTCCTTTGGGTCAGGTTGGCACTATTAGAGCGATAGTTTTGATTGTACACTCCAAATTTTATGACAAAATTAATTCTCAGTTTTTTTTTATCTACCAAGGACAGAGAGATCTGTCACTGTGAGTAAGAGACTAACTCAGCACAGCAGCCTGTGATATTGAGATGGTAGTGGTTTTCTTCATGTTGGTGTTATTTGCATACTTGATCTAGTGTAAGGACAAGGACTCTACAAAAATATAGTATGCAAGAGTTATTTGGTAGATCAGAATATACACTTACAGTCATTGGACACGAAATGAAGAACCCCAAATCAAACAGTCTCTTTTTGTGTGGTTGTCTTTGAGAAAGACATGACAGGCTTCAAACACTTTCCTTGGCCAGAACAATCCCTATATCTCACTTCTGTTGGAAACTGCTGGTTTTAGTGGAATCTGCAATTCAATCACAAGCACACAATTACCATTATCACAACCTAGGCTAAAAATATTGTTTATAGCAGAAGTCCAACTTTTCATTTTGAAGGGGTTGGTAATATTATTGTAGATTTGTTTTACCTTTCTGTACTGCAGTTTGTGAAAAAAAAGACGTGCCACTTGCCTCTTTGAACATGTCCACAGCAAAAAATGTCAGGTAAAAGGGATCATAAACTGGATGTAACTCAGGTCTGACTGATAACATTAGAGACTTTCAGGCCCCAAGCCAAACAGATGTGTTATTGCGAAACTCTGGTTGACTGAACACAACCAAGTCTAGAAGTGCTTGGCTAGCTGGTCATAGCCCAGGGGGAATCCTAGTCACAGACAGATGGTAGAAAAAACCTGAGGTGGGTAGGTCTCCTTTGCAGTTTTTTGCCTCCTAGGGAGAGGAGTGGAAAAAAAATCTCTGGCTCATTGGCGTGCTCGTTAGATGTTGGGTGGCAGTGAAAATATCCCTCTCTCCCCCAGTCTCTTGGAGGGTCTGCTGCCAGATACCCATGGGTGTGCAGTGTTTTCAGTATCTGCATCCAACGCTTGACATTTCTATCAGCAGTGTGGAGGAAGCTGTGAGAGATGAAAGTGATGCAGTGGTGTGGCATTACGCGTGGGCGTGTCCAGTGTGGAGGCGGAGCCCTGGAGGAAGGGCGACGCCTCGCCTTTGAAGTCCCAGCTGTCTCGGCTTCTAGATGATGAGCCACAACTGGGCGGGTCCTATAAAGGCACACTGGATACCCCCCGAAGGGCCAAGCAGGGACAACCCCGGAAGGGGGATTTTTTCACCGACAGTCCCGGAGGGGATTGCACCCGTGTAAGGTGTCCTTTTTCTTTTTACGCCTGACCCACTGTGCAGTACCACCAGGGCAGGCTGTTCCTTTTTCACGCACTAAGCTGTTGTTTTGTTTTTGCTTTCCACGCCCTGCTCAGCAGACTGGACCCTGCTAAATAGGCTAAGCTCAGTCTGGTCACTGCTGTGCTAGCATTTCTTCTTTTTTCCAGGCTGAACCCCTGGATAAAGAGGGTAAGCCCAGCCTGGAGGTCACGAGGCACAGCGGTACACTTTGTTTTTGTCTTTTTGTGTAATTTTTGGTCCCTGCTAACCTCACACCGGTGCTTCTATCCCCTCACCCAGGGGGTTGGCTTTTTACCAGTGCTCGCTGCGGCGCCTCCCACACCGCACTGTCACATTTTCAAAATCCAGGGTTACAAAAAGATGCTCAGTCATTTTGTGAACTATTTGAAAGGTAAACTGCTTCAACATTAAAAACATTAAAAAGCTGTAGACCCCCTACAACCTCTACTTTGCGATTTTATACTTTTCTCCAAAGAAAAGTATATAAAAAAACAATATTCTTTTTCTACTACATAATAACTATATAGTAGAGAAACATAAATTGTCTTCCATATCTTACAGCCATGGTCAAAGTCAAAAAGTCTTCAGAAGAACAATACCTGCATTGATAGGAAGTAATCTTGTTTAGAGAAAAAAGCCCCTTGATACTACAAAAGTGCCCAATTCACGCACATACTGTACCCTTCCTGTTTTACAGAATGTCCTTGACCATTTATTGACTTCTGGGATCTGTTAATGCCTGACAAATTCCCAGGAAAAAATCTTTCTGTCTTCAATAATCGTCCTAGTGAATGAAGCAGCCAAGCAACTGTTCTTAAAAAACACTTTAGTGGCGTGCCGCTGCAGATTGGTGACATTTTGTGCTCCACAAGAGAATAGCTTGTGTTTATAAAAAAATTTTTTTCTGAAATATATTTTGTGCTAGATTCGTTATGCCATTGCTGACACAGCAGAACTTAAGTTTGGCTCCTGCTGTAGTAAAAGTTTTTCAGGACCAGGGTAATTCATAATGTGAACTTTAGTCAGCTATTAATATGGCCACTTTATTGTCTTAAAAATGCTGGCAGTACAACAGAGAAAGAAAGGAAATGAGTGTCACATCAAGGAGATATTACAGTTTCCTCCAATTCCTTAATTAATCTCTTTACCATGCAGTCAGATTTAGTGAAATTGTAATATAAAATGCTGAATATATACTAATCAATATACCTCTGCTAAAGTATTTGTTTCAATACACCTTAATTTTTATATGATCAGTATTACATTTTTGGGGGATTGCATATTACACCTAATACACTGATTATTGTGGTTTTCTTTGAATTGCACCTAACTTATTGGATGGATTTATTTTGTGATGAAAGAAGATCCAAAACGAGACGGATTTTTTACATTTTAAAAGGCAGCAACATTATAGCAATGTGGGTAAATAGAAGATCTTGAATAGACTTTGTGTTATCTTATTAATGTTTCAGCTCTAGCTCCTGTGCATTACCTTATGATAGATCCTCTGAGCTTAAGATAATTGTTCTGTACTTTGTTGAGGATTTCAGGAGAAAATTCCCTTTTCTTAATCCTCTATAAACACTTCTGCTGTATAGCATTTTATTAATACACATTGGAGTTGACATGCAGCTATTTTTCTGCATGTGAAGGCAAATCTTTACCTAAAGAGTACAGTAGTGTGACACAAAATATACACAATGACATGCTTACCAATATTAAATCCAGGTGAAAATACAACATTGTGCACACTAATGCTTTTTAATGCACTAAGAATACTGTACATTTTTAATTCTGTTGAATTACACTAGCACATTAAAGAGCACACTCAATCCATAAAAAAGTAGAAATATATTTTCATATTTTCTCTTCTAGACAGCTAGCAGTGTAATAGATTACTTGACGAGAAATGCAGAATTTAACTCAAGATAAGAAAAATTAAATTTATACAATCCATTAGCAAGCTACCATGAAGACCAGCAGCTGCCCTAGAAAGTGCTTGAAGAAGAGCAACAAAGATAAATGCAGCCCTCACAAGAATCTCACACCGAGCTTGGGACAATGCCATTCTTCTAAAATAATGCCAATTCCTTTGCTAAGTTTGTTTCTGACTGTAAATTGGTCTCCAAAGTGTCAATGTTTTTTTTTTACTAAGAACAACCTTAAAAAATAACCAATTTGGAAAACAGGCTTTTAAAATACAGTTCCTGGTCGCCCAATAAAATACTGTTCTATTAATTGCTTATGTTGAAAAAGAATTAAATTAATTTAGTGTCTTTACACAGGGTGTTTTGGTGGTCTGGAAAAATCCGTTCAGACAGAGTATTGACTCATCTTCCCTGGAATTTTTCAAGACATGAATAGATGATTACCTTGCATATCTAAACTGCTGAGCTACCGATTTAGCAAAATGGACTAAATACAGTAACCTCTTCTTACTGTATGTGTATCATTTCCTATGATCGTGGCCTTAATAACAACCCTTTCATTCTGCAGAGTAAGGTTTTTTTTCAAAAGCTTTGTGCACAAAAAAGTAAAAATAATTATATGAGGTTTTTATCTTTACATCTCTTTAACTGTCATCCTTAAAGGGTCAAATTACCCTAATCTGCAGAAGGAAGGGCTTCTTTTACCATCATAATTCTAATGACCACTAAACCATAAAATGATAAATTGTTCTTGGGTACACTGACAGTTGTAGTTAGTGTTATTTTGTTTGGAACATTAATACCATCTTAAGACAAGTCTAATAAAACTTTAAATGCTTAGTTTGTGCTGGAAAAGGATCCATGAAGTTATTCTTTATTTAGGCTTGACACCAAGGTAACATGTTCTAATTATATTACTTAAACATCTATCAAACATTTTTAGACAGACCATGTTTATGATCTAAAATAATTTGAACATTCCTCACAAATAATAATAATTTAAACTTTTTAAAACTAATTTTCAAAATACAGTGTATTTCTGTGAGGTTTGATTACTATGCTGCAGTTTTGATGCCACACTGTAGCACAATATTTATTTGTTTAGAGGTGCAATTTAAATGTCTCACATTTGCTTTGACTCGGTAAACTACATTACTGAAGTGTTACCATTTTTTTTCCACTTCAATTTCATGTAATCCGTTTTTCTCCTCTTCAACACAGCTTTTGACAGTCGATTGTAGAATAACTGTGCTGCAGGTTTTTACTGTCATGCATGGCAGAGCATCATCGAGGTGGAATCGAAAACAGCAATAACAAAGCTTCATTATTCCAACACATCAGTGCATCATGTTCCAGTTACTGAACCTTCTTCAGAAACGAAGGATTTCGCAAGATAACTGTGCAGATCTTTAGCAGATTGTCAGCCATTTCAAAGACTCAAAGAAAAGATACTGATTGCGTTTATGTTTTATCTCGCCAGGCTCTAGGTCTTGTGTATGCTTGGGTTTGCAATGTTGATAAAAGCACTTAAGAATCACCCCATGGTGATTCAAGAACCATTTTGGGTAGAGAAATTTCTATTACACTGAGGGAATTCTTCACTTGGATTGTGCTACATACAAGTCCAGTTTTTGAACTACAGTATCAATCAGATAAGAAAGTTCAGACAATAACCAGATAAACAGTTGGAAATGTTTATTGTAACTGATGTCCATAGACAGCAGGTGAAAAAGTAATCAGTAGTAGCTAAGGATATTTAGATGAGATTGAAAAACCCGAATGACTGACTGCTAATAGTTCTATGTAATTATATAATTCTCTCTGAACAATAGTTGTGGGAAAAATCTTGGCTCAAACGAGGCTGGATTTAAATCTGAGATCAATTAGCTAGTAACAAGTAAACTGGATGGGCTCTGTTGTTTATAAACTTTCTCATGTTCTTGAATTAAGGAATCATTTGAAGTAGCTGAGAAAGGAATTTGCAATTGTCTTGCACTGTTCTTTTGTTAAAAAGCATGTTGGATATTTGCTGGATTAACAATAACATGCAATTAAAGTTGTCTGGTCTACTGTTAAGTATAGGGATTAATGATTAAGGTCAACTGCAAACAAATACTGTAGGTCTACTGTTTGTGACAACCAGTGATAACTGCAGTGAAGACTCCAACCAAGTCAGCTTATAGAAGGAAAAAAAGAGGGCAAACTGAGGCAAAAGTTATTCATATAGGCATCAGTTACTAACAGTCTTCACATCACCTACTTACTGTAGGTACTTCCAAGGCCATTCTACAGTAGTAATGATATCCCATCTGTGTTATCACTAGAGTATCTCTTATCCTGCCGGGTTTACTAAACAGTGATGTGTATCGTCGCCTGCCTCTTTCACTTCTTCTGCACTCGGACACTGTTCAGGAGTTTGTTGGCTTCTCGTTGATTTTAACGGCGTGCTCAGCATCCGTGCTATAAAGCTTAAGTACATTCGATACTTAAAAACCTCATTACTGTCTTGTACTTTATGCACTATGCTTCTACATCTCTCCCAACATACAATATTGCTGCATAATGTCTAAATTGCGGCAAGAGTCCCATAACTATGGTTTCGCCACCTGTGACAATCAGTAAATTACAATAAACTTGACTGAGTGCTCCAAAGAAGCCAAGAGATATGTGACAGCTCTGTGAGAACGCTGGCATCTTCCATGAGAGGTTTGTATGTACAGTATTTGCCATCGTAATCTTGGTGATTGATTGGCAGGCTTGACGTCTAAACAAGGTGTTGTGGCAGTTTGATAGTTTTGCATTTATCTAAATAAAAGTGGAGAACAGAATTGGGAAAACTGTAAACAGACTACCAAAATTTGAAAACAAATAAGGAATCATAATTAAGCAGCAATTTATTTTTCAGGGTGTCAGGGGACAAGGGTATGGGTTGCCTTGGCACCTTTAGGTCATTTTGAGGGCAGTGGGCAGTTTTTTTTAATAAATGTCTTGTTTCTATTAAATTCTGTCAGTCATAAAGTCTGCATAAAACAGTGCTTTGGAGAAAACAGATGATGGTTTGGCCAAGATTTCGACAATGAAACGAATCTTTTCTTTACAATATTATGAAACATTCAAAGTGCTATTCAGTCTAAGGACTGAAGAAAGAGATCTGTAATTCAGCTGCAGTTAAAATAAAATATCAAACCAGAGACAGAAAAATTGAAAAATAACTTAACAAAATAATTTAGAATATTTATAACTGATAACTCTTTAGAGATCAAGATTATTCCATTATTTTGCATGACACAACCGCAGGAGGGTGGGTGGATGTTTGAGGCAATAATTGTGGTTACATAATTTAATTGTTGATAGTTACATAAATCAGAGTTCCATTCTGTCAGTGTCTATAGCCCAAGCAAACAAGTACAGTGCTAGATTACAGTGTAAGCCAGTTTCTTACATTGGGAGGTGGGATATACAAACTACCATTTTTCTGGTGATGAATGTGTACTGTACATTATACACTACAGGTTTTGTGATGCCTTTTTCCATCTACATAAGTCAGGCATACGCTGGCATTTTCTCTGAATAGGAGAGACAATTAATATAATATAGAGCACATTTGAGTATGAGAAATGTAAAATATCTCTCTTTGGAGATATCAGCCTTTTCTGGTTCTGACAGTCTGGCTGAGATGTATAACATCCTAAAGGGTGTCTTAAAATTTGACCCCTATATTGCTACCCAAGGGATATTTGGATATTTTTTAATAACCCAAGATTATGGTCATTTTAACAATAAAGACGCTCGGCATGGCAGGCTAAATCAAATGTGTCACAGCTACAAATGGAGTGGCTGTTCTTGGCTGCTTGCGTCATATGCAATGGGCAGAGACTCGAGAAATCTCTTGTAACAGTTTACTCTGCTGACAGAAACAACTGCAGCTCAACTGGACATTAGGAAGTCTGACAGTGTAGATAATACCTGAAAACAAGAGAAAGGGCTGGAGAACGGAAGAGAATCATAAAATAAAGAAAGAAAGAAAATTTCATGTCATTTTTATTTAAGCTCAAACATGCAAGAATGAGCATGTGGTCAATTGCATTGATCATACCATAATGTTCTTTCCCTGGGAGCTTTTCCTTTTTTTGAGGATCAGCAATATTCTTTTTTTTTTTTCATTCTGGACCAGTGGCATCTGACTCAGACCCAGGCTGCTTGCAAATGAAGATAGATCCCCTTGGCAAAGTGTGTATTTCTTCATCCAACTTGCTGAAACTGATCAAATTCTTCAAAGATCAGGTGGTCGCTAAAGAAAGATATTGCCACGTGGAAAAGTCTGCACAGCTGTGCATAACACGTTGTTTTTTTTCCAGCAAGAGTTAATGGTTATGCAACGCACCCCTTCTCGTATGCACCTTCCAAACTGCCATCTTGAGTGATATTTCATTCTGTTTTATAAAATCTTAAAGCACTTTTGTTGATCTGTTGATGGTGAGTTCAATCAGCATGATACTCTTTGTTTACCAGGCTTAAGCTATAGTCGACTAATCTTTAATTCATTTCAACTGTGGGAAATCAGTATAATACACAGACAGATAAATGTTAAACCATATTTCATCATACATAACTACAGGTCTTTTCCAAGCTCTTACATTACGATTTTTATTAACTGTGATTTTGTTGATTTTCTTTACTGACGTGCATGTATATTTTTGGATATGATGGTGTTTTGGGGGTGGGGGTGGGGGTCAATTGTGTAACTTTCAGTGGGTGTTTGTTCTCTGCATTACTTGTGTTACAAATAGGTGGGTGGGTCTTGCAAATCATCCAAGATCTTGTTCAGACCTTAAGTTCCAAGCAAAAAGAGCAAAAGTATTTAAGTTTTGGCAAAGTGTTGTTTTCTTTCAAATAGCAGCACCAAACCCATGATCTGTACTTGGTTCTTTTTATAGCTACACCAGGGTGGAAAAGTATTGTTTTTATTATTAATTATTTATTACTCAGTATTAGAGTTTGAAACATTTGAAAGTCATCTAGAATCACAAACTATAAAAACACTATAATAAATTCACCATGCCAGACTTTCACAAGAAATCCAAAGTTAATCGATCTTTGTGACTCTGCAGCACTGATGTACTGTAAGTTTTAACATCCATCTCGTCCTAAAGTCTCCTAGGATTATGGTCCCCAGGTGGCAACCCTAATCCTGTATAAACCATAGAAGAAAAGATTAATCTGAAAGAGTGACTTGTGGGAAAAAGGGAGTTGAGCTTTGGGCCTCTGTAGATTACATCCAAGATAAATTATCATTTCCATGTACCACACAGTGCACAGATTCAAAAGAACTATAATCTACAGGCCTCCAAAGCCACAGAGGGCCCTTCCACTATCAACCACCGACTCCTGTACGTGCCTTTTCGCATAATGAGAAAACAGCAGGAGCTGCATTCATTAGACTAAAAATTGTTATTGGTGGCCATGTCTCTGTAAGACACAAGTAACGAACATTGAAATCTGAAATCATGTAATTCACTAGAGGACTTTGATTACTAATGCTGAGAAGAGAGGGTGCTCGTGATCTGAGACTGACTCTTATGGCTGTTTGCTTTTACAATTAGAAAGATGTTCAAGACCGAGCAAGAAAGTGTCTGACTGGTGTCCTGCAGGCTGCAGAATTATGTCTTTCTTTGCCGAAATGACTGATGTCGTTTGAAGGACATCACAGGACCCCACAGATTTCAGAGGCAAGTATATATAACGTATTTTAAATAAAAATGAATTCAAGTATACACTTTAAGTCTTTCATTTGCAAACTTTCACCCAGCAAAATCTCATTTTACATTCCATGTTCAGCCATTGTCTGATCACAGGTTTAACGTTTGTTAAATAGCTTCCAACAATGGCAGCCAGCTGACGTATTCCAAGCCACATGGGGTACAAGCCATCATTAGTTTAACTTCTTGTTTTACCACTGAAAAATAATCCATTAGTCTATAAAACCTTCTCCTTATACTATTACAGCAACATTGTAATTGAATGACTGGGACGTAACCATGCACAACCTGATCACATTAGAGATTTTGTGGAGACCCGCGCTTATTAAATGTACCATTAAATATGTATAAACGTTTTTGCTTATAGGAGTGTTAGGCAGTTGGTAAAAGAGATGTTACCCGCAGGTTCCCCAAAGTATTTATGGAAACTTTAAATACCTGATATTAAAAGTGCAAGATAGATTTTTTCACACAAAAAAATGAAAAAAGGTAATGAAAGTTGAGTACAGTTGCTTATCGGTGTATAATATAAGAAGAGGCAACTAAAATACAAATAGATGGAATTACAAAAACTAAAAAGCTAGGACGAAATGACATGCAAAATTACACAAAGAAAGGACACTGCAGGTACGCAAAGTTTTTATGAAAACTATTAAGGTACAGGGTAAAACATGAGCACAATTTTGCCCACAACTGTATCATTAGTAAAAGGGTCAACAGTAGAAAGGGTGAAATTAAAATTAAAAAATGAATTGGCTTTGTTTGAACCAAGCTCTGAAGAGAGTGTTGGACCAGAGTAGAGACTGAAGTTAAACTTAAGTTAGTGGATTTTCCTCACTAGAATGATCTGAGGAGATCCTGAGATTTTGCAATTGCTGTTGATACTGTGGATCACATGAACAGACTGAGTTCTAAACTGAAGTGGGTTTTTACTCGTGACCTGAATTGCAGTGTCCAGTCTTTCTAAACAAGAGTGCTCCTTGATTCTCCCGTCAAATTCATGCACTTCCCTACTTCAATAACTGATCAGAGCCTGGATCAGAGCCTGGAATGAAACATGTTGCGACTGTTTACTTTGCATATGGGATTTTAATGCCACTTTGAAGATTTTAGAATGTTGAGAAATTACTTGGCTTAGATCTTCTCCCCTTTCACTAGCGATGTGAAAAATGCCTTGAGTGACCTCCGGCTTGAGCTTATTGACTTGCATTGTGATGCACTGCTTGTGGAGTCACCTCTAAGATTTTACACATCTCTCAATGAGTGGGACCAAAGCATGCACGAAAGATGCTTGTTATGTTCAGATCAACTTATGTGTTTGAGCAGGCATTTTCTAATAGAACTTCAATAAATCAGAGATCAACTCCTCAATCAGTGTTGACCACCTTGAAGCCGTACCATGTATTGAAATTACTGAAATGATTCCTAATGTCTCCTGAAGCCCATAAAGGAATACTGGTCACATAAAGGTTTTATAGTAAATGTAGTATGTATAATACAGTATAACCTAGTAGTAAAAAAATTAACTTTGTTATTATCATTTTATAATATTATTATAATTTAAAAAGTTAACAAAATATCATCACGTGAATTGCTTTCTGATATAATATTTAGATGAATGTGTATTGTTTAATATTTATTCATTGTTATTAAGCAAAGCAATTATTTTCTAAAATAGATGGTAATGTAATTTAATTAAAATAGAAAAGTGTGACTGGCAATGACATACCAAAATTTAGAGAGTAGTCAAAATTACAAAATTATTGCCCAACCTTGTCCTACCAAATAACAGGAAGTAAATTCCTCTCAATCACATCGTTTTCTTATAAACTACTGACAGTTTAAGGCATTTTGGGCAGACTTGTAAAATGCAGTGCTGATGTGTCAGAAATGGTAACTAATGTCATCACCTATTGAAACCTGACATCTAGTAACTGCAACAATGGTGTAAAAAGTTATATCAGTAGTGTTCAGCGGTGTTCAGGTTTGAGATAAATTCTTGAAAAGGAAATAGGAACATTTTATCAAGAAGGAGGAAAGGCTATTCAGCCCTGCTTTCATTTTTATATAGTCCTTTTAATGCAATGAAAGCCCCTTTACTGAAATGGAAGCTGCAGTGTTTTGTATAAGTAAAGCAAGAACGATTACTGAAATTCTTTCTTACTCAGGTCTGCCCTCACCTTATCTGAACCCTCTCAGCTGTCCCATAAATCTTATGGGAAATTTATGGATTTCTTCAAATCTCTTTCTGATGTCTAACTCAATTTTCAGACTATAGATCAAATTTATGACTCTTTTCTGTCATCTTCTTATAGTAGAGCTCTGAACCTATCATATTCTAATGATATTTTTACAGTTACCATTTTGATCAAACTTTTCATGATAATCAAAGAATATCAGTGCAGCAGTTAAAATGTTTCTATTTTTGATGTAAATAAAATGTACTGACAATGCGACCTATGCTATACTGGATGAAAAATATCTCATTGAGTGCAGGAAAAAGGATTAGGTTAAGGCATTTTGCTTTTAATAGCTGTGTTGATTATTTTTTATACACACAACCAGTCTGGTATGTGACATTGTTAAATACTGTACCTGTAGTTACTATTGCACCAGCTCATGAGAGAAAGTACTCCATCATGCCTATTGTAATTTGTTATTAGTTATGCTGCAAGCCCTACAGCACCTGACAGGAGAGTAGCCCTGTCCATCCATCCATCCATTACCTCACTGGAATTTCCCGCTCTCACAGAAAACAGAGCACACAAACAAACAAGAAAGACCTGTCATGTAACCCAGCAGGTTTCATAACCTTTCAGCTCCAGAACATAACACCACCAGGAATCAAACCTACTGAGCCTCACAATGATCACCACTAAATTCCTCCTCCAATTTCAACAACAGTCACAGTGACCCATTGATATCTGTCTCTGTTAACCAATCACAGCTCCAATGTTGCATGTGTGGCTCAGATTCCCTTAATTAAACGTTGAATATTCTTTAATATTATAAATAATAATAAACTAAACATAAGAATAACAGATTTTAATGGTACAATGAGACTGTATAAAGATATTATTTTTAAATGGCTCACTGTGAATAAAAAGACTGAAGATACAGTAGTTGCACAGTCCAGAGGCACCTACTGTACAATATGAGCATGTTATGCATTTTTTACACCATTCACCACCCATTAACAACAGTGCTGTCTTCATTCTTTATGCAAACTTGGAACAGACTACCAAAGATTATCTTTAGAAATAATTTGTACTACCACTATACAAACATTAAAAATGAATAGATGTATGTAAATTTCTTTTTATTTGGCAGTTCAACCCTTGGCTATGAATGGATCCAGAGCACCTCTTCTTTCTTCCCTATTTTATGTATATTTTTATGGAAAATTAATTTGTAAGTGGGTGGCACATTCACACAGTAGGTGGCATTGCTGTCTTGCAGCACTAGGGTCCTGGGTTCAAGCCCAGACCTGGGAAACTATCTGTATGGAGGTTGTATGTTCTCCCTGTATTTGTGTGGGTTTTCTCTAGGTGCAGTTTCCCCTTACAGTCCAAAAACATACTGGTAGGTTGGTTGGCAGCTGGGAAAATTGGCCCTAGGTGTGAGTGTGTTTGTGATTGTGCGTCTCTCCTGTGATGGACTGGCGTCTAGCCTGCCTTTCGCCTGTTGTTTGCTGGGATAGTCTCTGGGTCCCTGCTGCCTGTTCTGATCAGAAATATCAGAACGCGAAGGCAGTAATAGCGTGCATTCTTCTATTATTACTCTTACAAATACGAATTATAATAATATGTGAAGTGTTGTAATCATTAAAATCTGAAATATTTTTAGTTATCTAATCTGAAAACACATTGGCTAAGGAAAATGAATTTTATCAGTAAAATCTGAATGAAAAGGCACAAAACATAATGAGCATTAGACATTATGCTCCCTTACAGAAGTGACAGTAGTACAATTTTTTGTGTGCCATAATTTTAAAATACTGAGCAAGTGTCCGTATACTGTATATATGAATTTACCAGCTTTTCACAATCACAAAGTGCAGAAGAACAGCTTGTTTCTACACTTGACCTCAGACAAACCGTCACGGATGTCGGAATAGGCATGCCGTGGAATGACAAGGAGAGCAGTAGAGAACCTATGTGTTGTGGCAAAAGGGGCATCACGGAGGTAAGCTCGGACTCATGTCGGGGTAGAAACCTATGCCCTCAGGCCACGGGAGAGGCAACCTGGTACTAGGCGGGTCTCAAAACATCTGTACCCTCAATGCTGATCGAGGAGCAAAGGGAGACCCAGAAATATAAAGCCCCACACAAAGACACACCGGAAAGACATGAAAAGCACAGGGAAACAGGACAGAGAAGAAGCGCCCTCTAGATGTAGAGGGCGTGACAATACCCCCCCCCCCCCCCACCACCACCCCTTCAAGGGCGGCTCCTGACGCCCAAAAAATAAATGAGCTGCACAGCACTGGGGGGAGGAAAAACCTCAAAACCTGAAAGGAAACCTCTGGGAGTTCCCCCCTCCTCCAGGGTAAAAACCTTTATTGAGTAGAGGAGGGGTGGCGGGGCTCTGGAGGAGCGAGACAAAAACCAGACAAAACACATAAAAAAGCATGCACAACAAAACTAAACCTGGGAGACCAGGGCAACAAACCACTTGAAAAGGGCTCACAACAGATAGGAACCAAGAGTCCAGGGAATCAGGAGTCAGGGAGACCAGGGAACATGGAAACCAGGAAGTCAGGAAACCAAACACCAGGAGTAAAAAAAAGGAACAACAAAAATCCAGGGAACAAAAAATAGAAAAACACTGCTCGCTGGGGCAAAAAAATCAGCTCAACATTCTGTCACGGATGCCGGGAGTGAAGTTCCAAGGAAAGCCAGGTATTCATACGCGGATGACCCGCTCATAGGCATGGAGGTTGGGAGTGGCATCCCGCGACTAGAATAGGAGAACTGAAAAAAAGCCCAAACCAAAGCTGGAAAACAAAAATAGAAAAAAACCCACTTGCGTGGTCAAAGTATGGCTCAGCGTTCTGTAGATGTAGAGGGTGTGACACAAAGGAGTGCATATAATTTTGATTGAAACAGAATGAATGATAGACACACTTCTGCACAAGTAGAGAATAAATATAGATGCAAAAATGATAAAGGAATATATGGATATCACAAAGGCAACAGGCAGCCTCTGAAAACACCTCTTATGAGGTAACTTATGATAACTTATGATTAGTCTTTTTTTTTTCCACTTTGTATCAGACAGAACACCACATTTAAAAAAAAAATACTTTGTCATAAAAAACATTACTGTACTCCTGAAATCAAGAAGATCTCAATTTTTAACATCAGCAAATTAACTATTGCCCTAATGAATATGTTCTATTCATCAAGAAGTAATCAATCTGAAAATTTCTATCATCACTGTGTAGCTTCAATGCAGTTCTAAAGTTTAGAAATACACTTCTAGAGAGCGCGTGGGAGAGAGCATTATTAAGATCCTTATATTCACTTCTACATTTGCATTTCAGAACAGATAAGTGTTTATGAGGAGCTAGAGAAGTTGATTCATAAGTGTACAGCATCCTTCTTTTGCAACAAAATCTATACAAAAAAGGAGGATACGTGTGTTGACTTATACAGACTACCTCCTTTGCATATTAAATATGTTTAATTCTCTGAAAGCAGAACCTTCTTCTGGTTATAAGTGCAAGTCTATGGAATATATATCCTAAAGACAAAGGATAGAAGGGATTTCTAAACGCAAAGGACTGTAGGAGTACAGGAAAAGCTATCCAGCCATGTGCTTAACATCAGTACGCTGTATTTTTTCAAGAAACAGCTGGGTAAGATGTTTGATCCATTAAAAAAAACTACTATAAGGCTAGGTGAACTGAATACCCCCCTTCTGAACATAACCTTTTTTACGTGAATAGTTAATTTCATTTAAGCTAATGATCAATGGCTTGCAGGTAGCAGAAAAAGTTAATAAAATGTTTATATAATGTAACAATCATGGACATCATCTTCTGAAAAAGGACAATATTACAGTATGTCTTGTATCCTGTACATCTTGCCATACCTTACAGTGACTGTGGCCTACATTGTATCCACAATTCTTGGGTAACATCTGTTCTTTTTGTTCCAAAGAACTTTGAAAACTATGTGTGTACACTCAGTTAACATGTGATGTGATTAACTCACAGCTCTTACCATGATATGTGAAAATAACATACAGTATGGTGCAGGTCTTAAGAGGATTAGCTGGAGTCCATTACTACCTCATTGGCATTCTGGTTACAGGCAAGAATGAGGGGGAACACCTCAAGAATCAAGAGCCCACGACATACCTGAAAAGTATGGTCTATAAGCCTGCAAAGACAATTCAGAATTTTTCCAGTTCAGATCCTTGGCATGTAATTGACATTATGTCAATTATGGTAATAAAGGACTCCGCATGGCTTCTTCAAAGATTAAGGTTCTAACTCCCAAGGATGTGGACCAGCTACTGTATGCTTATTCTTTGGGTTATTGAATTACTCTGAGATTCTTTCTACAATTAGGAGATATTCAGGAGCCATTACATGACGTTCTGTAGCAAATCAAGACCTGAAAGTGGACAAAGTCTGACATGATTTTGTATTGAACAAGGTTACCACATCATTACTGAAAGAGGTCTTAATATGCATTGATCTGCCTTTGATTATGTATCTGGCTTGTACCTTGTTTCCTTACAGCATAGATATAATTGTGTCTCAAATTTTCCTCCTGGAGAGAGGAGGCTCATTGCTTTCCCATCTTAGACTGAAGATAACAGTGTTAAAGAGTAATGATTTACATACTGTACTCTATATCAAGACTTCCTTTTCAGTCACATGTAATTGTAGTGTTACAGTTGAGTTGTAATATGGTGTAATGAACAGCATTTTTTGTACACGCATTCAATAGTTTACTTATTCAACATTTTAAGAGCAATTGTTTGCTTAAAATTAATATTATTAAATAACAAATAATTATAATTACTGATAACACTAAGGGTATGTTTTATTTAAAATATTTTACCATTTGTCTTTCTTACCTATCATGTTTTTTTTCCTATTCTTTTCTTTTTTTCAACATATACTATATTATTCTCTCTGAAATTCATTGTATTGTTCCTGTATATATTTTTTCTCTTCCATGAAGTTATGTTTCTTACACATTTACAATAGCTACAGTATGTTCTTGGGATTGCTAGATTGTTAGATTGCTTTGCTACTATTCAATTATTCTGTCTCTTATCTGTTCCTGTCCTTTGAGTGGTCAACAGTTAATATGTATAGAATATGTCATCTAATGTGATGACAGCTGCATTTTGTGCTTATGTGCAATACATCATATTACTGCTGTTATTATGATATTATGATGTTATGCTGTTTTGATCGATGGACTTGGATCATATGATCTGGGTTAGGGTTATAAACACAGACTAGAGAAGACAAGGAAAACAGTGGAAGAAAAGACAACATTTAGACTGCAAACCTTGAGAGAAACTTCTTGAACACTAATAATATAATAATAATAATATTCCCTCCTAAAGGCAACCAGTCACTTAATGTTATTAAGATTTTCAGTAGCTTTGTTTTTTATATAATTTACAGTAATTAAAAGGAGGGTTTACTCATTCTTACTTAGGTTTCTGTCCTCACTTTTGAATCTAGACCAGGGAAATCAATCTTAAAATGAGAAGAGTAACTTAAAATGGTACTATATACAAGTATATTAGAAAGTTTTATTTTATTTTTACCCCCCCCTCAAAAAAAAAATCTTAAAACTTATACAAATCAGTAAGCAATAACATGCTATTGTGAAAACCAAGCATGCACAGTTGATTGCAGTAGATTGTCACATGATGATCTCACATCCTATATCATGTTTTGTAGAAATGACATCTGCTATAACAGGTGTATTTAACAGATGGGCTTGCCATGAGTGTTTGGAGCTTTAGGGAGACATGGGTGAGACAACATAAAGATAAACCTCTCTGTTAAAAACGTATTAACAACAGTGGTACTTATTTATGATGAGGATGTTGATATTCTTCATACAAAATAAATTGTTGGTGAAGAATTGAACAACATTTTAACAAAATATCTTCAATACAATTAAAATTAGAATTGTGACATATTGCAGTATTATAATTATGATTATAACTATTTAAACTAATCCAGGAGTTCTGTTTAACACCATTGGTTTGCTTGAAGCCACAGGGTTTTATTTTTTGAAAATATATAAAACACTTTTCAAAATTCAATTATTCCAAATGTCCCCTTAGTAATTTCTATTTTTATGTAGAGCATGTAGCTCTCCTCTCACTCTATGATGTATAAATAATTAAGATGTTGTGCTGATGTATTAAAATAATGAAGTGAAGAAGGCTTTGTGATCTGGTGATTTTTATTCTGGGTAGAAATTCAAATGCAATTTCACTTTCTGTTCAATCTTCGAGCACTGTTAACATTATTTTTGTAAAAAAAAAACATAAAATAGTATTATTTCAGTATTTGCCTTATAAATAATTTTGAAATTAGGTTAGAAAAATATATAGATTTCTTGCTGATTCCAATTATATATATCTTACAGAACTCAACTCTCTTGCACCTTCAGTATTTCAGCTGTGATGAAGCTTAGGAAAGATAAGAACATCAATATATTATCTTTAATATTTACTCAGAGTTTGTATACCAAGATAAATAATAAAAACACTGAATGATAATAGATTTTATTCCAAAACAAGATACAATCACCCAAAATATAATTGAAATTGGATTAGCAGATTTTAGACTGAACCACTATACAGACACAGAAACACTCACCTTTCATTTTCATTTTCATGTTGAGTTAGCTAGGCCAATCAATAGAAGATATTCAGGGTGCATTTACAGTACCATAAGTGCTGAAATCCCTGTGATGCTATTTATTAAATCTGAAAATACCATTAAGATGCTGAGAGAAATGGTCCACCATTATAGCCTTGTTGAGTAAGTGGTGGATGGCTGCAATCTGCCAGGGTCTGAGATTTTTCTGCACGCAGATGTACTTCAAAACAAATCAGTTTCCCACCATCCTTTCACAAATGGATTAGCCCAGGAGTTTGCAACAAGTTTTAAGACCCACAGGGAGATGTCTATTACAAAACCATCCGGATGGCTTTCTCTTATCATTTAAAACACTCCTCATGCTACTACTAAAAAGTCTTTGGCCTTTCTTATGACTGGATGTCAGCAGCAGACTCTCTCTGATCAGTTGAAACCAACCAAAAATTTTACAACATCAACAGCAATAAGGCAGGTGTTAAGAACAACCTCTGATCTTTTATAAGGCGTTATGGCTTGTAGCTATGCTAGTGGAGATAAAAGGGTTTCAGCTACAGTGACTGCACAGACATGACCTCTTTTGTACACTCTTCACCTTATCACAGCTGATGGTGCCATGTTGACCATCTCTTGTCAGCAACATCACTGTCCAAAGACACAACACGAGTAGAACTACCTAAAATATATGAGTGATCACTAAGTCAAGAGTAATGCTTTTCAGTCATGTCTCTTCAATGTAGTGCGCCCTGTTTTAGCTGTGAACCTAGTTAGATAAACTTCTAAAGTTGCATCTACACTACTGTCAAATGAAAGAGATTGCAGTGCAAGAACATTGGAAGTCTGCTTCTGTTAACATTGAGACTGGAGACGGCTTGAACACCTGAATCTACAGGACAGGCAATCAAATGTTATTGGAGAATAATAATGCCCTTTATTAAATAGGGATTTGAGGCAGTCTATCATCATTTCCTAGTCATAAGTACAGTATGCATTTCCAATAAGGGGGAAGGATGTGATTTGTATTTTGTATGACTCGCAATACTTTGGAAACTACAGTAGATCATAGTGGGAAGGCTGTTGCCTATAGTTTGCTGCTGTTTTGCTGAAATTAAAAAAAAATATATATATATTCAATTCAGACATATAAACACTTCTTCATCTAACGCCTCATTATTTCTTTCTCAAGTACAATATACATACATGTACAGTACGTGGCATAATTCTGTACATGTTTTAAGGTATAACTGATTGTTAGCAAGGAACTGAGGGAGTTGTCCATTCTGTATCGTGAGGATACTATTACTATACTATAGAAGATACTGTTTAATCTCACTCCCTCTCTGTAAAGGGTGTTCCCAAATTTGTAAATGGGACTGTATATTTAAATTCTTCATTGCTAAAATACTTTTTCACGTTTATTGAACTATGATTTAGTTTAGTCACTTCGCTCTAATGTAAGGTGATGCAAGAGAAGGTGAATGTCAAGAACAGCATCTTATTTTGTCGTGTTTCCTTCAGATAGCATAACACAACAATGATCAAAAAAGGACATTTCACCAAAACATTAATCCTAACCACCCCTCCCTCTCCAAACCATCCATTCTCTTGGAGCAATAAGTGGTTGCTACAGTGGTTTCACAAACCTATTAACAATGATGTTAGTGGAATGAAGGCATTTAATCACTTATAAAAGAGACAATGACCTCCGACAGGAAAAAAGTAAAATTAATTGCCAGCTCAAGTGAAGAATAAAAAAAACAGGTTAGAAATTCAAGAAAAGCTGTGAAGGAAAGAATTTTACTAGGGAAAAATATTGCAAAATATCAATAAAAGGTTTGGGGGGGCTTTTTATCACAGAAGCGGTTGCACTGTAAAATGGTCATGGAAAAAAACCCAAACATGTTTGGACCTAAGAGATAAGAATTAAAAATGTACTACCAGGGGTGATGATTGATTTACTATTCAATTAGGATACTATAGCACATCCCACTGAAATGTCTGCAGACCTATAGATTTCATATCTACTTTGGTTATGATGATTCCTGTTAGATTTATTTGCAAACAATGTCGATTTCTGCAGTGTTAACCTTTTGTTTTAAGGGTCCTAGCTCTGTGCATTCTGCATCTTCCATCAACAAAACATCTTCATCAAATTATAAGTGCAAGACTTAAATACTCTGTGATGATTAAACAGAACAACAAGGGAGCACAAGCTATGGAAAATATCCGATTCCGGCAGAAGAATGCTTCTCACATTATATTTGAATGCATATCTTTGTTTTCAGTGTTTCAGTTAACATCTGTGCCAGCTACTTCTCTATTCCTTCCCATAGTTACAGTTTCTTTAATCTCTGCTTTTGTTGGTATGAACCGATTTTCCTGTAGATTTTGCTCAGCTGGTAGTACAGTATCTGAGCAGAATATATCAGTGCTTTTGTGCTTCAGTTTTGACCATCCTTGATTGCCCATTATTTAACTTTTTAAAAACTACTCAACTTGCAGTACACATGTCCCTTTTCCTCTCCCATAACAGTGCTTGGTACTTCTTGGAAAGACCGACCTAAAATGGGTTTGTGATTTGTTTATCTCAATATTGCTCTATTCATTCTGAAGTTTATTCTTTGGCATAGTTTGGATTTTGACTATCAGGCTGGGGATTATTTGGATCTAATTATTTGCTTTACCAATCTCAAACACAATTAGCTCAGCTATAATCTTTCAAAATGACTTTCACTTAGTAATTTCTTGATTGTGAGTATAATCATAAGATTATCACATAAGGGTACAGTATACACTCTCCAAACTTATTTTAACTAATTCTTTGCTATGTGATATAATACTGTATTTGTGTAACAGCATACAGTATATAAATACTGTAACATACTGTATTTAGTAACATTAAATAGTTCTCTTAAGTTTCAGTAGTTCTTTCTTCATTAATTTAAAGAAGACAAATGTTTTTTTCTGTGTTCAATAATTATGGTTCCATTTTGATCAAATACGCTTGTAAACTTTTTTTTTAGAAGAAAATAAATAGGGTGACCATATAATGTCATGTTTACTATATGCTTTATATTAGCCAAAACTAATCACTTTGTCATGGAGTGTAGCATTACACTTCTACTAAATTAAATACTGATGATTAATTACCCTGCAGAGACATAATAATAACAATGGAAAATGCTAATAAATTATGTTGTTATTGTAATTATTCATGTTTCATACTCATGTTGTTGTGGTGTGTTTTATAGTAACACAACATGACCATTTAGCTATTGTTAAAATAAAACCTCAGTTGAAATGGTGCTTTCAATCAAGTCAGTAACACAGTGTTCAACACTTGATTTTACTGTACAGAGGAATCGTAAACAACTGATTTACTCTGCGCATGGTTTCAGTTTTACAGCAACAGCATAAAGGGTGAATTAATACAGTTTTCAGTTTCAGTTTCAGGACAGTTTTAAAATCACTTCATGTCTGAATGTGTTCTGCTTAAGACAGGATCATACAATATGAATACTCTAATTTACAGTAAAATTAAGGTATGTCCTGTATTAATTTTCCATATCTTACTGTGGATGATTGCATTGTTAAGGGAAACCTTTCCTTTGGCTAATGTGGTAAAATCGTAATATGGTAAAAAGTTTTCAGAATAGTCCTAAAGTTTTAAGTAGGTTGCTTTAGAGGTTACTGGTAAACTTGTAGTGGAAGAGGAGCTATAAACTAGGGGTGTCCAGTCCTGATCTTGGACCTGAAGAATGGATGTGACTGCAGCTTTTCTCTTTAAATAGCCAGTAGTTGAACAGCTGGCAAAGTTGCTAACTTGGTTCATTTAAGCCACAAATGAGTTGCTTTAGGTCATTATGCTAATGGAAATGAAAACCTAAAAATACACTTACTCACTAGGAACAGGATTGTTGTCTGCTTTTGTAAAGAATCACAGATAATATGAAAATGTATTTGAAAGCATGCTGAACAAGTAAAGGTTAATTAATGAAGTCCAAAGAAAAAGCACGTTTTTTGTTGAAGCCATATTGTTTTTCCATTTTTCAGCCAGAAATTAACCTTTACTTGTTCCCTGGCTGCCAATTCATGCTAATCACAGTCACTTATAGTACTTTCTGTTTGTGTTGACTAGTATGAAGTAGGCTTACACTAACATGCTAATGTTTTGGAAGTATTTTATAATGCCTAATAAAAATAGTACAGAATTATTCTAATAGTCAGTCAGTCCCTTTTCAGCAACACATACAAGGTGAACATATCACAACATCAGATTCTTCCAGATGTTAACACAGCCTGTGGAGCTCAGTGAACTGCAACTCTACCAGTTCTGTTGAAATGTGGATAAGTGCAGTAATGTCTTACACAGTTATATGTAACATATTACTCCCCGTACAAGCACACAACATGCATTGATGAAATATTTGGTACTCTTGAATATCTTACTAACAGTACAGCTAAAACAGGAATAACTTCCTTTGGTGTTTGTACAGTATAATATATATTTTAATGGTTAACTTATTTCTGGTTAAATGTAAAACTGACTTTGGGGAAGTCTAGGCTACAGCAGTGTTTACTATACAGTATGTAAATACCCTTAAAATTGAACCATTTGTATTTATTATGGACTGCCATGGATATCATTTGTAGTTGGACAAAACACCAAACTTAGCAACTTGATAAAAATAAACAATACATATCTCATTAGCCAGTTAGTGGAGTATTGAGTGAAAGTGTTTTGTTATGTAACAAGCTTTGAAAACTGAATATTTTTATGTTTTGCATCTGCCATTATACAATTTACTCAAACCTCCCCTCACTGCTGTGATCCGGCTGTGATTTGTATATGCACTAGGAATTCAAAGCTTTGTATGAAACTGGATCAAGTGGGAAAATACCTGTTTGTCACCGAACACTTGAGAAAAAGAATTTAACTTGCTTTGAATTAAAAGCAGTTGGCAGATGTGAGATGCAATCACGCTTAATTGTGGAATTTTAAAGTGGAACCCTCAACATACTGACATGCTCTACTGAAGTAAAAGACTTTAAGGAAGCTGTATGGAATCAAGGGTTCTCAGCACAGCTTCTAATTGTGCATTCTTCATCTCTTTGATACAGCTTACATGAGTGCACTTTTTCTGTGTGATCTCAACAGCTTGAGCTGGTTAACAGAACTCCAACTCTGCCTATTCTGTTCTAAGATGGAAGCCTATAGTGACTGTAAAGGGTTTAAGGCTTTTCTGGGAAACTTGTTCTTCTGTTCTTTTTTTTTTCATATTTCCATCTTCTCATATTTCACCTTGGACCTGGTGAAAGACTGGGTAGCTGAAAAACATCAAACTTGGCAAGCGTTCTAGGAAAGATAAGTCATTGAAGTTGTGACAAAAACTGTCATCCTGTGTAAACCAAGATGGTGACATGACTGCCAACTAATGTACTAATACTAATGCTCCTCCTGTTCAAAAACAATTTACCTATGTAACTCCAGACATGGTAGGTATCATTTAAGTGACAATACAATAAACAAATGGTGAAACAACATAAGCACTGGGACCCAGAGTTCTGGACCTTTGGTGCCAGCTGTGTTGAGTTTGTATATTCCCCGTGTTCATATTTCCTCTGGGTGCTCCGGTTTCCTCCCACAGTCCAAAAGCAAACTGATTTTTTTTCTATCAAAATAAACTTTATTTCAAAGAAAACATCCCACAATAAGTACACATTCTAACAAGTTATCAAGCTCGCCTGAAATAAAAACTTTCTCAATCAGGTGATTGTCTATTATCAATCAGTGCAAGTGGACGATGGGGCCGGTTTAGCACAATGAAAGAGTCCCTCTAAGCCCTACCACTTGCTTTTGTCCATTTCCCTGTCCCAGCTCTGAAACTGCGGTCGTCCAGTCCTCCGCAGGAGCTCAGAGAAAAGGGATTTCCACTTTACTCCCTGTAAACGGCCTAAGTCCCTTCCAGCGCTCCCTAAACTGATAGGTTAATTGATTTCTTAGAAAACTGACTCTGGTGTGAGACTAATGTCCCATCCAGTGTGTATCCCACATTACACCTGTTGCTTGCCAGGATAGGCTCTGGTTCCCTTACTACACTGTATTGGATAAAGAGGTTAGAAAACGGATGGTTGGATGAAACAACATCCCTGCTTTGGGAACTGCTCCACTGGTTGGATTGAAACTTGGCAGATTCCATCCACAACCAGAGGTGTTTCTAATTGGCACCTCACAAATTGTAATATTTTTCCTGCCTGCGCTGGGCCATCGCCTATTTAATGAAACGTGGTGCTAACTGTTCTTCTTGGAAAAACTGTTTTGCCAATTGACTCTAAATTTGCTATGCATCATTCTAGCAAGAACACAGCATACAGTATGGCAAAACAACGTGCCTGCATGAATCAGGATGATCTCCTAACAGCCTTTTTCTTCTGTTGTTGAAATGAATCCCATCCTCAAACTTCCTTTATGCAAATCGTCAGACTAATGAACTCTAAACTTAGTAGGTATCATTCTAGTGATGACGCAGTCTAAATGATTCCTATGGAAACCATGTACACCATGTTTTAAATCAAACTTTCTTTGCCTTAGGAATGCCGCACTGATCAAATTGAGCCTTGAAAACGTTAATCCACATACAAACCAGCTTCAGAGTAGTACCTCACATGTTTCAGCTATGTGATAATGCCCAAACGAGGCTGTCTTCTGCTTTGGCCATCAAGATGTTGATGCTATAGTACATAAAAACTACTTGACCAATAAATTCCAAAATCAGTAGTTTCTTTACAACTGCAGTATAGCTAGATGGGATTTCTGTGAAAACTAAGATGACTGCCTGACAGCCAGTTAATTGTTTGTGTAATTGCATTTAGAATTTTCAAAATGTCTAATCAATCAACTTCAAATCTGACTTGTATGATTCAGACAACATGTTAAGTGGCTCGTGAGAGTACGTTACTGTAGACATATTGCTGCCACATTTCTTTTTTGCAGTATTAATTAACTGGAACATTTGCTGATGCATCATTGTTTCAATTAAATAAAGACAAGAAAAAACATTAGATGTTTTTTCTTTCCTACAACAAAAGGTATTATGTCACATATTCCATAACATTCCTGCAACCTTTCTTTGCAATTGGATTTAAGGGTGTACAGTAGGTACTCACTTTGATAGTTTGAAAACAGATTTCAGTTTTCAAGTTATAATTATTACCCATGGCTGCCCCTTTTATTGGCTTTGATCAGGCAAAAAATCTATTTCTGGTTTATTTTGAGGAACAGGCAAAGAAGAACACAAGAGAACAGCGGACTGCTGGAACCTAAACTACTCATCAAACTGAACAAAACTGATGCCTAAGGCTGCAAGGTGATAAAATGTAGCACATTCTGGCTGTTGATCTGTTCTGATTGATAATAAGCAGACATTTGTTGCTCAGTGAGTGGTAAACAGCAGCACTGTAGTATTGTTGTTGGGTGAAATGTTTCTTGATATTTCATTGATATTGATTTGGGTCTACAGCTCCCTGGAGGAAACTCAGATGAAATAAGAGAGTAAGTTCTAGAAGTTGTACTTTCTGTGTAGCTTATGCAGCACAGATAAAACAGGATTTAAGTCACTGCAGAGTGTTTTGAAATTCTACAAGCAAATAGCGAAAGGAAAATAAATGTAGTGAGGCGCAGGGAAACCACGGTAAAATATTTAGAGTATAGTACATCATGATACAGGCTGTTAAAACCCCAGTAAACAGATCAAGTTAGCATGCTAAAAAAGAAAATTTGTGAACATACTTGTATTGCTATGATAAATAGTCTTCATGGTGAAATGTGCCAATTAATTTATGTACACTTAATAATTGTTATACAGCACTTTACATGGTACAGTACTGTATATTCTTGAAAAGGGTTCTGCAACAAAACAACCAAACGAAAGGGCAGGAGAGATCATTCCAGAATCTAGGAGCAACAGAACACAAAGTCTCCCAGCACTTGAAGTCTTGTATTGGGAACTGATACTGATGAGGTCAGACTCTGCAGAGCACAAATGGCAAAATGTGTTGGTGTATAGGCAGTAACAATTCACTAATGGAGTCAGTTCTAGCCCTTAAACATGAGCTGCAGTATTTAAATGTATTGTTATTGATCTTTGGAGAATAATTATTTAATGATTTTTGACAGAAAGGTGTGATTAAAAAGGGGGTATATAATTTAATATATGATGTGTGGTTTTGTTACATAAATCACATTAATACAAGCTTTTTCTCTTAACTGAATACTGGTTAAAGACAGGCTCAGTCATCACAGTTCCTTAGTTTTACTTCAACTAATTCACCTGAAATTTCTACCTGCTCAATAAACATATATCACTATATAGATAGACAGATGTTTGAAGAAAGAGAACATCTTCATTGGCCATATACAATTTCTTGCATTAGGAATTTGTCTTTTCGCATACCCCAGCTTGCTCTCCATGAGACACACAGGCACAGATGGGAAGAGAAGCTTGGGGTCAGAACACAGGGTCAGCCGTTTATACTGCGCCCCTGGAGCAGCTGGGGTTAAGGACCTTGCTCAGGGGCCCAACAGAGTAGGATTCCTCTGCCAGCCGTGGGATTTGAACTGGCAACCTTCCAGCCACAGAGACACTGCTCTGCCCTTTTTTTTAAGTGGTGTCATTATTTCTGGTTCCTATATAATTTCTGATTTCTATATAATCTGGTTCTTTACTTTAAGACTCAGATTTCTTTGCACAAGGAAAAACTGCAGTACATACCAAACAATAATACAACATTATACTGCATGTGGCTTCTGCTAATGGTAACTTAAACACATGCTGCTAGTGTTCTTTACATCCTTAACATTACTTTAAATGTTTGCTATTATCATCATTACTTTTGATAGTAAGCAAATACAAGTAAAATGTTATTTGATTTTGAGTCACGTCCAAACTCGTGTGGCTTCTGAGTGGAGTTTGGATGTTTATGTGAGAATTTTTCCAGATGCTCTGTGTCACCCCACCTTGCTTGTGTGGGCTAGGGTTTATAGTCCAATGTTGTACCCTGATTTTCTGGATACAGTTTGGCTAAAATAATTTTTATGAGCCTTATATACTGTATATTAGCATAATAGGAGATTAAACAAGATTAGAAATATATTAGAAAAATATATAGAAACACATTTTTTGTAAATGTTGAAATTAATACATTAACAAAGGCTTTTAATTAGTGTTAATGTTGATTTAAACTTCATATCCCATTACCTCAGTCATTTACTGTATTTCTAGTACTATCATAACTTTAAAAAGTATGCAAGAAAAAGCAAATAATTTCTAAACAGCTTAAAAACATTTCATAAACATTACATGTTAACTTGATGTGTGGACCTTTGTGGAGCATAAATATGGAACCTAATTTGCTGGCAGAACTAAACGTTATTGATTTTTTTTAAACATTACACAGCCCATAGTTGGTCAATGAAAGCCAATTGTTTTCTTCTAAACTGCAATCTCAGTGTGTGTCGAAATCGCCTTCAAGAAAACCAATTTGGTTAAAAGCGGAGTGGTTTCAATTTGAATTGATGAGGGTTATAGTAAGTTCTCAATTTATCACTAACTTTCTGGAAAGGTTTTTTTTTATTCAGCAACTCTGTTGTTTACCTCCTGTGCCAGCACTCTTTGTGTTATTCATTAGTTGTTCAACTTTTGAGGAAGCCAACAGACTGATGTTTTTAAACCTTTGACACCTTGGTTAGGCCAAATGCACCAACATTGAACAATGCAGCAAAAGAACTTTTAACAACCAATGGATTAAGAAAGTTATTTTCCTAATGACGTTTTTAATCAATTACAAACTCTAGTAAATTGAGACACCTGTATTGGATACAAAAAGGGTTATAACATTGTTTATAGGCTCAGAGGAAAGCTTTGCTATGACAGCACATCTGTCTAAGTACTTGTTTTCCCTTTTAATTGCAATTACAGGATCATTAAATGAAACTAAAAGATTGAAAAAGATATTTGAGTTGGGTCCTACAAAAAAAAAACAAAAACAAATCAGGACGACTACATACACAAGGAGGAAGTTTGTTTGGATGATCTCCTGCAGGAATTAAAGAATGAGTTAGAAAATTGTGAACATAATAACCACAAGCTCACTAGGTCTTGTAGATTTTTATTCCAACTAGACTGCCTGGAAGGCATAGTTTTTTGCAGGTTCTATATGAATGTATATACGGTACAGTTCCAAATGTTAGAAAATGCTAGACAGCATACTGAGTCCACATTCCTTCCAACCACATTTTTCTTGGAATTGTAAATTAACTTTACACATCCTTGTAAAATATGTGTGTAAAATTTCCAGTGACTTCCAGTCATTTCCATTAAGTTCACATACAGTATGCTGTACGCAGTACATACTGTAGTGTATTCTATAAGTTGCCACGCTGAGCACTGAGCAGAATAAAATGAAAGGGTAAAATCTAAAGCCATATATAGTATGGAAACCAAGCAGCAACAAAGGCACTGTAGTGGCATTCAATTACATGTGTTCAGTGAACAGAAATAATGAACAACCCAAACTGCCAGCTTGGGAGTCAAAGACACAGAGTGAAGTACAGCAGAGGACTGAGAGACCAGAGATAATGTCCAGACAGATGAGTCCTAGGAAACATGTCAAAAGGTGGATGGGGAATTAGAAATCCACTCACCATTCTGTGGAGATTGGTCTGATTGGAAGTGGGAGAGTGCCAAGGGTGTGCAATCAAATGTTTTCAATGGAGCCAACGGAGAGACTAGACTAATAGTGTATCAGGTGAAGAAATGCAGAAATAAAAAAAGTTTCTTGCAAATATGATTTTTGGAGTGGATTTAACGAGTGACTGATACAACCAGCTTGAAATGAGTTTTTTGTTATCTGTGTATTACTGGATTTAATTTGAATCCTCTATAGTTTCTGTAGAGACATAGAATAATGCTGATTATAGTTGGAAATTGGGTGTCAAAAGAGTTAAGACGAGAGAAGTGCGCCAGTAAGTCTCCCAGGAGACAAGGGACATATCTTCCCATTAAAAGGGACGTCTGACCATTGAGGGGATGAACCCAGTTCACTGTGTCGGGGTGTCCCTGGATTTGTTAGAAATAGTTTTCTCTTTTTAAGAGGAGAAAGGAATACAGGTATGTCTGAAAATCGTCTGTTCTGGCTTCTCCAATGGATTACAGAAGACAAAGAGTCGGTCAGCAGGTGATAGAGAGGAACAGATGATATTTCATCTTAGGAACAAGTAATAGGTTTATTCCATGCTGAAAAGAGCTCATACCTGAAGATGGCTCAATGGCCGAAACATTGTGTTTTCTTTCTTCTCTTTTCAGCATGGAATAAACCTATTACTTGTTACAACTATTACAACTACCAAACTGTTGTACTGGCCTCAAAGAAGACCTTCTGCAATAATTATCTGTGGTGGGGATAGTAATTCTGTGATGTTTTTTCCAGAGGAGGTGGCAAGAGTATGCCAGTGAAGAATTAGTAGGAAGAGAGAGAAATTGCTTTTAAAATCAGATACTGTACCTGTTTAGTTTCTTTTTACTTAAAAAAAAGAGACTGTATTGGTATTAATTTAAAAAATGCACACATTTCACACGTATTGTGATTGTATCCATTCTATTGGTTGTATAGAAAGATTCTAGCATTCTATTCTGCAGTCTTGTCTCATTCTGCAGAACCATTTTCATCTCCACACCAAATTACAGATGCAAGAGCAGAAATGGGTCTTTTACTCCCCCTTCCCTTTCTCATAGTGAGCAGTAGGAAAAAGAGATCAAACATTCTAATTACTGGGACTTGCGGGTGGTCTGGCTTTTGAGGATATCCTCCTTGTGTAACATGAGACAGGTGTTCCTGAGATCAATGTAAATGTGCACTGATGTGATGACGAGCAGGTTACACAATATTAGAAAAAAGTACTGTAGCAGCCTTGAAGAAAAAGAGCTCACGCTTTTGTCATTATTTCACATTCAAACTTCATACCTGCCTGCTTATTAGCCAAGAGGGGCTTTTTATTTGACAGTCATTTTAATTTGGTGTTCAATGTCTTGTTCATTAAAATAACCCTCTCCTTATAAAGAATAAATTTACCGTTATGAAAGACTTTTTGAGATTTTTTTTTCTAGTTTTGTTTGGAGAAAAATGTTAGTCATTTTGTAACATTTTTTCAAAGATTATGCAACAAAATTAAATTATTATCTGCCTTTTCCTTGCACCTTACATCTGTATAATGAAAGTTTAAATACCATATTACTGAAATGGGTCAGGGTGAGACGTAATTTACATTACAGTCTCACATTTTGGGTGTAAAACAATCCAAGACTTATATGATTCTGAAACTAGCTTTCATCATAAAATTTGAATTTATAAACTTATACTGTATTTTTTCTCTATTTTAAAACCTATAAGACAACATGCAAAGAAATTGTTTTTTTAGGGTAAAATGGGAAGAATGGGAATAATGTTAAACTAAATATCCCAAGAAGGTTTTAGTGAAAGAAACATTAAATGTTTTTTTTCGGATCTTCTGACATTGTTATATTATCACTTTTGGCTTTGGCGAATTCGGTACAGTATGTCCTGCACTGAATAGAAAAAGAACATTCTCCCGTTAATGCATTGTGTTAATTGCCTTCTCAGGACAACCACATCAAATTAAATCACAACTGTTACTTGATGTTACACACAGACATAAATAGCATTTGTTTTGACAAAAAGACAGTATTTGTTTTATAGTCACATTTCTTGTCAGAAAGTTGCCATCTGGAAGACACCGTCTATATGACACCTGGATTTCGCAGTTGGATTTTTATCCAAATGATCGGCAGAGGGGTCTGTGCACATTAACACACCACCATGCTGGAGTGCCGAGATAAATGAATTCCCTCTAGGATGTTTTCTGTCATGTATAATTGAGCTACAGGGAAGGTGAGTAGGGATACAGTGATGCATTAACCCTTTATTCCCTGTGTGCTACTATTTGAATCAAAGTATACACTATAAAAGTATATATAAGAGAATAAGAGTGTATATAGAGACTATATTTTTCTGCGCCAAACTCCACCATAGACTTGCATGAAAAACCCAGTTTCATCACAAACTGCAATAACTCTACTGAGGTGCGTACTGTATGTGCAAAAAATGCTATTTTGATTTTTTTTAAATCTCCATACGTATAACATTTTGTTTAGAAAGAAAGGCACAAACTATAGCTGTGGTGAAGGTATTAGTGTACGCAAACTGTGGTGTACCGTATTATATTAAATAAATTAAAGATTAATTGTTTGGAATGCTATTGAGTATTCAGGCTTACCTTTCTCTCACAAAGTAGGCCTACTTTTACATCAGAGATTATCTTATTAATTGTTATTTTAGATTCTTTACCCTAGGTATATGTGTACTGAGGACATGACCACAGTAACAAGTGACTAAATGTATTCGTGCTTCATGCAATAAGTAATGAACGTAATTCAACCTACATAAAAGCTAAACAATGCTAATATAACATCATCACCTGTGCTGACAAACTGATGTCCCTTAAGTCTTACTTATGTGTTTTGAAAGAATGAGGAAGTGTTGATTGTGCAGTACACCCAGGACAATACATGACATAAATTGTTTAGGGTCCAAAGAACAATATAAGTACATCCAATACAATTGGACAGTTAGAAGGGGAGTGCGGATAAAAGAACTAAGAAGAAAGAGGGAATGTGTGTTAGACAGAGATAAGGTGGAATGAGGGAGAGAAAGTGAAGCCAGAAGCGAAGCAAAGGTTTTGTGCAGAACCAAGAAACAAGACCAGCAATCCGCTCGAGTTTGTACGCCATGTTTACGCAGGATTGTTAACATGAAGGTCATCTGTGCTACCCAAAGTGTGTGTCCCAATTACATTTCACTGCCTGCCAAGTCCTTATCCTTCTCTGTCATTCCCAGACCTCCACATCTCCAGCCAACCGAGGACGGGACCAGAGTAAAAACAGGAAGATGGAGAAGCCAGATCTGTGGTAAGTGATGGAGCACGTCACAGATCTACTGCCTCGGCCAGCAACATTAGCATGGTGAAAAAGAGCAGCTGCTGAGAACCCGCCTGGTGTTTTATTTTGCATGCTTTTCGTCACGTCCTTGCGGAAACTGAAAGGAGCACAATGCATTGAGGGCTTAACGCCTCTAGATAACAGATAATTTTTAAAGCAATAAGCTTTCTAATAAAGCAGGGATGTCACTTTCCCCAGATCTCTGAATAATTTAGGTCCCTGTTATGATTATTACATTACAATCCAAAGTATTTTTTTTTCCTGAATTTGTCTGCAGTAGTTTAAGGATCTGCCAGTGACACTCATCCTATCCCACTTTGCTGTTCCATGAATGCATGATGAAATGTTATCTGCCAGACATCCAGGAGGGTGCAGGGCATGATAAATGGTAGTAGCTTCGAAATAAATGTTGTAAATGGAAGAAGCTAGATATTACCCACTGTTCAGTAATCCTTCTCTCTCAGTGGGGGAGATGGGATTGCATATCCTACAGAACCGAAATCACTCTACTTTGAGAAGTCAGGACTAGACTATTCTTATTATTGGCCATTTCCCAACAGAAATTTTATATTCTTAACAAATTTAAAATCAAACGATTTTGTGCCTAGCTATCCCAATGTACTTTCTATTTTCCAGTTTTAAAATAATTTTTACTTTAATGCACTCTTTTACACTAATGTGGGCAATTAATTTTGCATGAAGAAACAATTTTATACAAAAATGCTTTTACCAGAAACAGTGATATTATGTACACACTTCAGCATAACATATGCCTTATGAAAATTCTACCTATACCTTATACTCTTTATATAGATGGTCTTTGTAGATATAAGTAACTGTTAATTAAAACATTTCTAATTGATCTCTTTTTATCCTTTTATCTTCTATTTATGGTTTGGAACAGGGATAGGTAACGAAAGTGCTACTGTACATTTGTTTCTGAGTGTAATTCCATCTCAGATTTTAGGTTTAGAATCCAAGTTAGCTGTGCTTTCCTAAAATCTTTGTCCTCAATCATCTTTATCAATTCAACTCAAAAGTTTGAAGGAGTTCTAAAACCCAGAAAAGGATGCAGGGTTATAACAATTTGGTTGAACACAGCTGAAAACATTTTTGAAGAAAAATGTCTAAATAAAAATGTAATTCAGTTAAGGTATTAAATTCATCCAGGTAAAGGGTCAGTTGGAACAAAAAAATGGAAGAGCAAAAGAGTTCCAGTCCCAGAGCTGAAAAACTCTGGTTTAGAACAGGTGTTCCCAATCCTGGGACAAGACATTCACTCACCTGCTGGTTGTTTTCTCAGCTGAGCCTTAATTTATCTGAAAAGGCAACTAACATATTTTATTTCTATTGGAAAGTTGGAGATTTTAAGCTATATACGAAATGGAAAACTTCAAAGACAACCTACAAAATGAAAAGTTTAAGAGCTCAAAAACAATTCACATTAGTTCTATATTTAAATTTATTGGGCGAACTTTGAAACTTTGAAAACTTTGAAACTGAGAGCTTAGCTGCAACAAAAACAAACTAACGCGTAGATGTCCAGAATCAGATCTAGGAAATCCTAGTTTGCAAGACATCTAGTCCTGCGTTTCCAGTCCTAGTACAGCAGGACCACACACTTATTGCTTTTTGTTCCAGCCAGTTTGCCTAGTTTTTAATCCTTAGTGAATCCTTAATGAACTATTGTGTCTTACATATAATTAATCTTATATTAATAATAAAAATTAAATGTGTAACCATAAGTGCTCATATAATTCCAAACTTTTGAGCAAAAAAACCCCAACATATTTGTTAGTTCAGTTAAGGGTTCAATAAGGAAATGTAATTAAGTTTGGCTTAAATGAAAACCAGCATGAAAGTTGGTCTCCAGGACCAGAATATAGTGCTTGTGATCAAGACAACAGAACAATGGCCAGTCAGTTAATCAACTGATTTAAAGAATTATTCCTTTCTCCTATCTGCCTAAAGGTTACCAGTTAATAAGACAGAGGTAAAAACAGCTTGCGAAACTCTCATAATAAACAGAGTGAATACTACATGGGTCCCATTGCTTATTTTATAGATAACTACACATGAATGAGGACTATTCACAAATTCAGTGCTGGGTATGACAAACAAAAAAATTGCACTTAAATACCCTCCATTAACTAAAGTCCATTGGCTTTATTTTCCACCAGAGTTAATTATTGCGTTTGATTGGACTCAGTCATCCAAAGATAAGGTTGTGGAACAAGCAAAAAACACATACAGAGAAAGAAAAGAACAGGGTGAAGAAACCCTGTTTCACAGTATTTTAAAAGCATTTATCTGGCAGGGTGCCGTAATCCTTGCCAGGACAAGAAGATTGAAAATGGATGGATGGATATCTGGCAGAGAAGGTATCTCCACTCTGTTAATTAGACAACTGACTTGAGTACCGTCTCCTAAGATCCATAGACTAAAAGCATCCAATTGACTGATTGACAGGTATAAGAATGCAGACAAATGCCTAATTTTCAATGCAAGCTTTTATAAGGAAGTGTTTCAATGCAGTCTGAGTTGTACAATGAAGTCTATGGACTAGCATTTTAATAGGCCACCGTGCTTATTTTCTTTTGTGTCCTAGTGACCCAGCCTTTAAAGGTACAATCTTTTCTTTTACTTATTTTAGTTCTGTTGTGTTCACATCTAGATAGCAAATAATGTGCATTATAAATGATATAGAAGATGAAGAGTTTCATTATCTGGTAAATCTTTCATGATGTCTGAGTTGTAGATCCTGCCCTGTTGCTGACCTGGTCAGCATCTTTAACCTCCCTGATCTTTAATTAAAGTGGTTCAGTGTAATGCTAGCTTGTTATGATTATATAGATAATACTCCAAATGGGACACGGGAATTTGGCATTTGATCATTTGTCAAAGTCAAACATTGAAGATACCAGATGTGAATTAATGTAACTTATTTTCTTTCATTTTTCAGAGCCCTCAGCCTCAAACAGGCAGTGCATTCTTTCCTTTCACACCATTAGATTCACTCCTAAAAGAAATACAGGGGGAATCTACAGTACTGTGATCCATTTGGATGTTGTGAATGGCTGATTATAAAACTGTATTATAATTATTCTCTTGAACGTCTCTAAGGTATTTACATCTTGTTCTTTTATATGGTGACCTTACCCAAATACACATTTTCAGATGAGATCTAACTGGGGCACTGTAAACTCCTCCTATCCTCTCTAGACTTGTATTCTTAGATAAACTGTGTACCTGAGGAAATTAGTTTTGTTTTTTAATCACTTCAGAGCTTTGTCTGAATGTTGACAATGATGAATCTGTGAAAAACCCATCTTTACCACTGGATACTTTGCTATTTTGTATCACAAACATCATAATTATACAGTAGGCCACATTTTTAATGCTAAATTTGTGCAATTACTAAGTTTGTCATTAAAAGGATTAACAAGATGTTAGTCTGTCTAATGAAAAGATTGGAGTTTAAACACTCAAAAAACATGCTAGAATTGCAGAATACACTGACAAGATCTCATTTAGAATATTCAGCATTTTTTCACCACACTATAAAACGGACATCATTGCTTTATAAGACTTTTAAAGAAGGGAATCAAATTTAACTTAACATTACTCAAATGGCATACACTGAAACACTAAAGAATGTTTGATGCTTGAGAGGCAAAACGTGATCTTGAAGGGCACTGATAAAGTCAGCTTTGGACATGGATTCCAGACCATGATCTATGTTGTATTGTATAGTATAGTATAGTAGATTCATTGGATCTATTTATTCAGGTAGATAAGCTGGTAGTAACCAAACAAGCAAAAGATGACAAATGACCTCCACTCCTTTCATCTAGGTGTTCAGTATGTCATGGTAGTGCTTCAGAGTAGGCTATTTCTACTACTAAATTTCACACTGATTAGGTTTTTTGAAATATTACAGAATAAACCAGTAGTTCACAAGTGTCGCACAGGCAGCAGAATTTACACACAATGTGGTAGCATTCCAAGTCCAAATATTTGCATTCCCTGATCTTGAAAGTGGGGAGATCAATACAAATAGCATCACATCAAGATCAAATGATGCCTGGAAAAGATGAGCAGAGGCCATCAGCATTGATGAATCATATTTTAGCAGGTCTAACACCGGTCTGCACAAATCCTCTCCTGCTGTACTTAAAGGAGACAGAATTTGATATTCAGTGAGGGTCCTAGAGGAGAACAAGGAATATGATGGTTCAACGTATATGGCAAGATCTTGAAAATAACTACAGTATTTCCTCAATATTGGTAATTAATAATGAGATAAACATACTAGGTTATGATTTTCTGCAGTTCCTGTGGATTCATTCTATGACCAAGAGGCTACCCATTGACCAAGTGGGTTAAGCCAAATCTCTCCTGCCAAAAATTGGACATTGTCTCTAGTGAACCCTTGCCACTGCATAATTATAATTATTTTGTTCGTTTCTTAATCTATGTTGCCTAGGGTTCATCATCAGTATAATTTCACAACTAAGAAAACATCAATGGATGGACATTTGACCTATCTAATTTAATAATTTGATTATGTACAGGTGAAACCCCACATTAAGGGCTTCGGAAAATTTTATGCTATTTTTTTACAATAATCTAGCCATCTTAAGCCCAATGTAAAATTCATGACAAACATTAACTGTCATGCTATTGTATACTACAGGAAAGTAAATGCAGCAAATAGGCAATAATACATGAATAAAACATATTGTAATAACAATGCGCTTTTTTCAATACAGATGAGTTGTACAGAAACATGTTTCTTAAATAAAAGCAAACAATGGATTGTGAATATCATCAATATTGTTAAATGCGCATTGTCATTTACATTCCTTAAATCTTGTGCTCTGTGTTTTCATTTTTTTTATTTACTTCTAGTACAGCTGTCTCTTAAATTGCTATCAGTCACTGTGCCATCCCTTCTTTTATTTAATACTTTGATTTAGTGGGAGCACTTCTGTCAGGATTGCTATCCACAACGCAGTGAGAGAGGTGACAAACACACCACTATCTGGGAAGAACAATCTTTGTTTATTAAGCATATACAAATTACAAATTACAAAACCAAAAAAGTGATTTTTTTCCCCAGCTATACACTGTGAAATAAAGCAACAAGCTAAAACATTTAAATAGTTTTCCAAATCACAGACTGTTCACAGTATAAATCCAGAAAATAAGAAACATAATATTAATTACCTCTGACTCTAAGAATGAAGTGGTAACCAGAAATGGAAGTATATCTAAACTAAATCCCAAAATACTAATTACTCTTTTCAGATGAATGATTTGGCTGCATTTATATAAGGTAATCCACTGATTAATTCCAGGACCCAAGATTCTAAATCATGAAGTATCCATTCAAGTTGCCTGTCATGCATATTTGCTGTAAGTAAAACAACAAGTACATTTATTTTTCTTGGCAAATATAACTAATACATTCTCAAGCTTTACCTAACCATTTCAAAACATATTGAATATTCCATGTTAAACAAATGAATACGAAACAAGCAGTTGGAGGTGTTGATAGTGAGTAGCATGATGAACTGGTGGTTAACACTAGTGCTATACAAGTCTTGGTGCCTGGATCTGTTTACAACCATAGAAAAATACAAAATATTACGCCTATAATTTAGGCACACCACACCTTAGGAACTTGGAGGGAATCAGTATCTAACAAAATGATCATGTGCAGGATTAAGTCTTTCTCTCACAATAGATACTACCAAATAAAAGAAAGCTCATTTCAAGCAATGTTTCACTAAAAAAAGAGCAAAGCTTTTAGCCTTTGGATTCCACAATATATAAAATCAAACTTTCACAAATAGATGAGATAGAAAGACCCTACATAATAAGGAATCCAGTACATAGTTCAGTGTTCCAGTTACCTGAAAAAAACGTATTTTCTGGTCGACTTTGAAGAAGGTACAGTCTCATGACCATTTTCTTATGATGACCATCATGACTCCTTCTTTTATATATTCAGTCTTGAAGTCTGCTTGTCCTATGACACATTTCCATGAAGGCTGGCTTAATGATCTAACTAGGAATGGTAAGGTCACTCTTAAAAATTTATGTCCTAAGATGACTGGCTTATTATTAAATAATTGGTACTCAGTAGTGATTTGACAGAGGTTCTTTCAGCCTGAGCTAATTAGCAATACCACTCTTTTGATCATTACTGACTCAAGTACTGTACTGTATATGGGACAGCTGTATAAACACTCAAGACAATATCCATTGTATGAACCTACAGAATAGAGCAATTCTGCTGGGAAATACAAATGTTTAGCTAATCCCCAATCTGCAACAATATTAAAAATAATCTTTTTGTTGTCTGTCTGAATGTTTCCACAAACAAGAAAACTATAAAGAGATTAATTATTTTACTTCATCTTCGACAATAGCTTTTTTCAATAGCTTTAGAATAGCACTTTGTACATTGCAAGCACGCTGAAACAAAATCAGCTAGAAAAAATGTGCAACACAGTATAATAAACAATGTCATAAAGGGAAATGCAGTAATAAGATAAAGCTGATGTTTTATCAGTAGAAACAGTAAATACCTTGGGGCTGACAAAATAAAGGCTGTGTTGGAGTTATTTTTTTTCACATAATAATTTCTTTAATAAGGAAAAGGGCAATGTACTGTATTAAAGAACTGGGTGAATACTATTGGGAAGGGGAGATAGCCAGGTGTGATATTGTTGACCTCTCTCTTTTGCCCCTTATTTTGCCTCTATTGGGCCTACAGTAAAACATTTGAGTTTTTTTTATTTCTTGTTGATAACAAGATCTTATAGTATACTTCTATTATTTCAAAAGGTATAATGTCCGATATCAGTTAAACTTGTACTCTGTACTGCTGCTCACTGGAATGAATCGGAATTCAATAAAATTTGAAAAACATACATACTTTTGTTATAATACCAGCAATTTATATAGCTATTTTCATCCTTAAGAACTGGTACTTTGCATATAGAAAATGATTCCTTTCATTCACTACTTTATGATATGTGATAGTCATCATGCTGCTGTAGCAAGGAGGAGCTAGAAATCCCTTGACCAATTGGATTAAGTGGCATTTTAGAGAGGCCAGACTATGTAAAACAAGAATGAAATTTAAGCACAAACCAAAGGTTAACATTTTTTCTTTTAAAGTGCCATGGGATCTTTAATAACCAAGTAATCAAGACCCCAGTTTAACAATTCATGTGAAGGCTTATCACCTCTTGGAGCACAGTTTCCTAATCCACTAACCCCACTGGCAGAAAGTACAGGTCATATCAATAAGTGCAGAGTAAAAAATGCCATTTATTCAACTTAATGTACTAATGTTTCAAATGAAGGGTGACAATGCTTTATAGAAAGAACACAGCCTTTCCTTTTAATTCTTGTCGTAGAATTCACTCCTGTGCATATCTTAGTATTTCTTTCACTGCTTTCGATGCCATAGTGTATCTAAAGCTGCATTAATAGAAATAACTTTTGATTCCTCCAAAAGGTATACTTTTCTTATTCTGTTTTAAGGTTAGATGTATTTTTAATGATCCAGTCATGTTAGCTATGAAAAGGAGTGATTAACTGCACAGCGTTTCTGAAAATAGTGCCGACACTTCAGTGTTTCACATCCTTTCCTTTATTAAATTGCCGTGCTTGTGTAAAGTGACAAAATAAAGTTATCTTGGGACCAAGCAGATACAGAGAAAAGTGTCTAAAGGTTTACGTTGGAGATGGATGCTTTGGAATAATAGTGAAGTTGCAGTTAGCTTTGGACTTACCATACTAAAAAGTTTAGCATGTAATTAAGTGACCTCTTTGGCTTTATAAAGCATGTATTCATCTGAAAGCTGAAAGCCGAGCTATGCTTACAGTTCCCAGATCAGCGTAGAACCTGACTGGGGTGTCAAATGATAGGAATAGAAATCAAGGGGGAAATTCATTGGCCTGATAAGGCTTTCCTGCTGAACATAGTACATGTCTTCAGCGATAAGATCGCATTGTGTTGGATGACAAGGGAGTTACTGTGAAGTCTAATTTTGCCTGATAAATGAAATCTTTAAGCAATGGTAAAAAAGACCTTGAAAATGACTAGAAGAATTTCTGCCTGAGGGCTGGAAATTGAAATGTGTGTAAAGGTCAAGGCCCATTAACTTGGGCTCTCTGGTGGCAACAAATAATAGAGAAGCCAGTATCTTGTTAATCTTTATAATGTACAGAGATTTGCTTTGTGCCTTCTGCTGGAATTTGAGTGTCCATCAAAGTTGAGAACAGTTGAAGTTTTTTTTTTTGTAACAGGAAGTTAAAAAAATCCTATTATTTGTTAAGAACCATGACCCAGGTAGCTTGGTTCCCTTAAGTGCTAAATGTATATTAGAAAAGAGGAAACTACCAGAAAACAGAAAAATAGCCTGCATTTTAACCTCACTAGGCTTGGCCATTGATACTCTATAAGAACACAGAAAGAAAGCTTATAAAAGAGAGTAGACCATTTGGATCATCTGACTTGTTTGGCAGTCATTTGGTAATTGATCAAAAGATTTCATCCATCTGTTTCTTAAAGAGAAAACAGGATATCTGTTTCAACATCATGGCTAAGTAGTGTGTTCCATATTCCCACAAATCTTTGTTTAAATACTGTAAATGCCTTCTGTTGTGAGTTTTAAATACACTCCCAGTATACACAGAAATCCACTGGGTTGACTTTGTCAATACCTTTGAAGATTTTTCAATAGTTATCTGGTCCCTCGTAGTCTTCTTTCTTCAAGACTAAAAAGGTTCGTTTCTTTTAATCTGTCAGGGTAGGACATTCTCCTAAGTCCTGAAATGTATCTCCTCCTCTTCTTCTCTTTACTGACTCTCCAGAACAAAATGCATAAATCCACTATGTTACACTCTGTTACATTCCTCTCCATCATTCTTGGTTAGCCATTTTACTGTGATTCCAGTAACAACATAATGGCCTAGTAATGTAATAGGTTCTGTATCATTAAATGTGTTCCTGTTACTGATTGCATTCAGGTATAAGCACCTGATTACTCACTTATTAGTTTTATTTTTCTGCCTGGTTCTTTTTTGTTTGTTTTTTTTCTCACGTAACTCACTTTCTTTTCAATTATATTTGGTTTCTTCCTCCTTCCATTCTCTTGAAATGCTGCTAGATTTCATTGTTTATTATTTAGATCTTATCTGTTACATGTGTCCTATTTTATGCTGACTGCTTGAACAATAACCCCAATGACTTTTGTTGATGCAAATCTTTACGTTAGAGCAGAACTTCCAGACAATTCAGAAAGAGTTTGGGTACAGATGCCCTCCTTCCACTGTGTCTCCCAGATTACTAGCGAAAAACATGCAGAAAGTTCTAGATGGATGGTTCAGACTTCCCTAAGAAAAGAGACAAAATATGTTGGGTTGCCATCTGCCAGTACTGTACCTAGTCCAGCACAGTCTCATTATGGAATTAGTAAGATTTTGTCAAAGTCCAAGGTGCAGATACATTGTGATCTGGCAATAAGGGATGCCAGAGCACTAAGATGATTCTCTCCCATCTGCAAAGATTTGAGCTCTCCACTGTGGACTCAACCTGGTCCTGGCTGATGACCAATTGGAATGATGTTCAACATAATTGCAAATACGATAATATCAAAGTGGTTGCAAAACGGCGCACAACAGTACACAAGGATGAACTTAGAAATTCTATACATAAATAAAACTATTTCATTAACAAGAGTACATTACAATGTTCTATTAGAGTTGTGTGAACCTGAGTCTGCCAGAATAACGAAAGAGATCTCATTCATTCAAGTTGCCCATACCAAACAGTACTTGTCTCTAATAATGTCTATCTTACTACCCTAGAACAAAGACTTGCTTATAGTGTGACTTGGAGCTTTATGCCTTATTTGAGAATTGCATGGATACCAGTTTCCATTCTAACCCTGTGGTGAGTACAGTTATTTTATCATAACTCCATTAATATTAATTGTGTTAACAAGTTGCTGAGAGTTAAGTACATTTCTCCTGGTTTCTCATAGTGTATCCATAGAGGGGCTAAAAAAAACACTTCCTCTTTGTTAAAAAGTGAATTCTGTTAAAATGGATTGGGGCAAGCTTGCCAAACCATCTACTGTAGCAGGAAACGTACAAAGAAAGGTATTTAAAACTATACACTCCTAGAAACCATTTCCAAGATTTTTCAGGGAATCTAACTCATTGATTAAAAACAAAACTTGACTCAGCATGTTCAAACACTGTTATTAATCTTGTACTCCTTTTGTTTTTCTGATGCACCCACATGTAGAACAGTATGGATCATCCATAATAACAGCAGAAAGGTTATCCAAAAATGCATTTAAAGGTAACTTGTAAGAAATATGTGGAAAAGTAAAGCACTCAGTGCTGCTTTAAGTTAGACAGCATTGATATTCAAGCAGTGGGGCACACCAATGCTGTATGGATTTGGGGCTGTAACAGACTGCTGCAGGGCTGTCGCAGTGAGGAATTGGTCCACTGACATCTGCCAAGTGCACTAATGCTTTCTCATCCAGGACACTGACGTACCTATTGGCTGTGTCTCTTCTCATTACACAGATTGCTAATGGAGCTCCTTCTCCATTCTTTTCCCCTCTCAGTGAGAGATCTATTCACTCAAATTGCATATATAGTATGCTTTTCCCTAGAAATGTCCCTCTTACCACCCTCACTTACTGGCTCCATTCTTTTGCAACAGCTCACAGATGTGTTTGGTCAGGAAATGGCTCATCTATTAGGAAAAAGGCAGGCTTCCACTTTTGTGATTTAAATAATTCATGATAAAATATTAAAATATACATATTATTAATTAATTATAACATAAGATAAAAACAGTGGGTCACAAAACAATGATCAACAATGTCACACAATGGCCTGAGCAAGGCCAAAGCAAGTCCGTTTTATCTCAGACTGGCTCCGCCGCAAAAGCACCCAAGCAAACAAGTGCAGTCTATTTACAGTGCTCTCAGTCTTAGGCTGAGCAGCCAGCTTTAATAGCTTGTAATCCCCTCCCCCTCTGGAACAAACCATTCCATTCCTCTAATTAAAAGTTGTTTTTCCCCTTTCCATAAATGACCCTTGAGAACTGGGGTTAGGTTTGGCCTTCTGAGGCCACCATAGGCTGACTCACCCCGGAAATACCGACACCAAACAAACAGTGAGTAACATCCATTTTGAGAGCGCTCTCCATTCACACCACAGTATTCACACACACCTGTGTTTAAGTATATGAATGTATATGAAATTAGGTATGTTTATGTATGTGAATGTATATGAAATTAAGTAATAGCACTCACTAGTCAAGCCCTGAGTGTGCACCCTCAGGAACTTATCTAGCAACCGCTCAATGAAAGGCGTATGAATGTTGTATTTTCTGTGCTATCTGTACCCCGTGACAGACTCTGTCACAAACAACTATTCTTTAAAATATTTGTGCTTATTGCATACAGTGCTGTTGTACCTTGAATAATGTACCTGACCCCAGTTGCTCCAGTTCACCCAGCTGTATAAGTGGAGACAAGCATGCTAGATTGTCCAGTGTCCAGTCTAGGGTGGGAGGGGAGTCATTTGGTCTCTAGTTTGCATAAGATTGCAGAATCCAAGATCAGCTCTGATCCTATGAGACACTGTGGCTCAGGACTGGACTATATATAAAGCCATCTCAATAAAATTAAACTTAGTTGACTTATTGTCTCAACCACATTCACCAGAAAGCTATGGAATGCCATGTATTTGCAAACGAGAGAACATTCAGTCTTCTAGCTTATTTGGTACTTAGTAGCTAATTGATCCAGTGAGCCAACTTCAGACACGTTGATCTAGTAGAGAAAGTGAGAAACTGCAGCTTGCATGTTTGAATGTACAGCAATCTGTGCTGCCAGAAGGTAAGAGATCTTGTGTGCCATCTGACTCTCTGCATTCCTGTCATCTGTCAATAAATGGACAGCAGAGAAACAGAACCTGAGACAAACCTGTTCTGATATCCAAATGGGAAAGCTGGACGTGCTGAAATTGATTTTTTTTTACTTAATGTTGCTTGATGTAGCCAGTAAAGATATTAAAATGAAACCAGCAAAGTTTCGCCATTTGATTTCTACCTAGGAACTTTTGAACTAACTTCAAAAAAAAAAAAAAAGACAAAACCATTGACATATTGAAGATCATTATTTATCAAAATTCAGATGTACACTTGGAGGAGTCCAGAAAGACTCAGTCTGATCACTGCAACCTTCCTTAGGGGTTTGACTGTTTTCTGCTGCCCCAACCCCCCCCTGGAGTCACTGGAGTAAGTTATTACATTGCTTTGTCACATTTTTTCTCGTGCTGTTGTCCTGTGTTAACTGTCAACATCGCTCTCGTTACATCACTTCAAAGAGTGACCACATTGCAAACTCACAGGTGTCTGGCGCATCACAGTGATAGCAGTTAAGAGGGAAGGATTGCCTGGCTAACCCTACCTGATATCGCTGGGGATTCATCAGCTGAGCTTGGCTGCACAGACATTAAAACCATCAATGTCTCTAACAACTGCATGAGTACCCTTTAGTGAGTGAGTCATTTAGGACCCAAAAATAAGTTAAAACCTTCCTATAGTGCTTATTATTTCCACAACTTTTTACTGAGTCTAGTTTTCATTGCCAAAACATTATTTTCATTTAACTGATGGTGAAATGGCATAATTCTTGTCACTTTCTTGGAGAAAGAGTTAATAATTGCAAAGCGTGGATAGATTAAAATCTTTTGGCATCTATTACCCAGACAGTTTTGATTTAATACGCTGTACAGTCTTGGTTGCTTCTTCAGACAACTATGAAAATTGCTCCTATGCAGTATTCCTGGCATGAATTTGCCATTGTATTTTACTGTATTATTTTTCCTGACAACATCTACTCACTACACTCTACAGTGCGCTACATTATTAAGTAATTATTTTTCCCTCCGAATAATTGCAATAATAGCATCATTTTTCCATTTCCATTTCTGTTCTATTATCTATTTCCATATCTTTAATCAGAGATACTTGGCCCATGTAAACTAATTCTGAGTTGAAGGTTGTCAAGCCCTGAGTGTAGAATGAATATCTGCAGACACTCAGACCCTCCGGGATCTAGATTGACACCTTTGTCTTAAATGTTGAAATAGAGCTCCCAAGTGTCTGAATCTGTAAAGGCTCTTACTTGGAGCAAAGGCTGAGCTCTGGCTTGGGATATAGTATTGTACTATTTGTTGTGACTCTCTTTGAATGTTTCTGTTTGGTCTTTCCTTGTGTTCTGTTTCTGTTGGCCTTCTGTGTGGTCCTCCATTTTGAAATAGGGTAATGCCTGCTCAACTCCTTGACTACCTGCCAATCAGAGGGGCACTGGGTGGGGCTTATAGTGCTTAAACCAGGCCCATTTGAGGTGATCACTCAGGGTAGTGGATACTGTGTCTACTTGTGAGAAGGAGAAAATTTTGTCTGTAAATTGGTCCTAGGTGGGTTTATTCTGTTTGCTTTGGGTCAAACCTTGCAAATACTTTCAGGTTAATTAATTGAGCAACATTTTTGCCCTTTATTTTTTAAGGGCTTTTTTTAGGAGTACCCTGACACCCCTTGAGTAAAAACAGGATGCAATGTCAGATGAGTACTGTAGCTTGAAGATAGATGGGTAGGACTTAGTCTGCTCTCCCACATTTTCCTTCATATGTGGTTGTAGGATTTGGTCATTCTAAACTGAGTGGTATATAAAAAATGAATTATTTTGACTACTGTCTATTATTGACTGTGTCGAATTAGATATATGGTAGTGCCTGATCAGCTCCAATGAGCTGCTTTATTTTTAGTGCTCAAATGCTTTATAGACTAACTTGCTTATCAGAATATTCAATTGACTACTGTTTCTGTAATCATAAAAAATGTCCACAACAGAACTTTCAGAATAGGATATTGACTAAGTATTGACTTATTACAGATTAATATTCTATCTCTCAGGGTGATGTAATGACAGTGAGAATGATTTGACAGGGAGATGAGTTGCTCAGACCCATCTCCATTGAAGGTAAGTGTCATTTTATGGTCATTCCCCCAGGACTAAGAATTAGACGGGCGTGTAAAGATCATCCTGTTATAAAGCCCTTGGCTGAAAGATTTCTTTTTTCAGCCTTTTGGCACACAGAGTCATCTTCTTCGATTCCATAAACGCAAGGAATCAAATTAAGACAAAAGGAGGAGAAAAATGCTATTTAGAAAGAGCAGCTGACATTTAATGGATTGCCACTTTGAAGCTCTGAAAGCCAATGTCAGCAATTGTGTTCAATTTGCTCACTATTGACAAACAGGCCTCAGGAATAGGAGAGGAAGTGTGTTTAATGAATGAGTGTAGAAGTTAGTTCATTACACGATTAACAACACTGCCCTAGTGCACTAGGTGAGCCCTGCCCACAGAAAAACAAATAAGCAGTGAAGTAAAATAGGCTGTTGTCACCAAGGTTTTAATGTATATATCCAAAACTCTTCTCGACCACACATAAAAGCCAAAATTTTTATCTTTAACATATCAGCACTAGCTCTTTCAGAGCCAAATTCATAACCATTGTCAACAATGACCATTTATTTTATTCTGTATATTACTGCATATTTCATTCTATCACTAATTTACCACATTATACTGTAGCTAGCCTAGCATTTTGGAAAATGCCTCAGCCTTTCAAGTATTTGATGGTACAATATGTTTTGCTGCTTTTTAACATGTCTTGGTGTTACTTCTGTTACATGTACTGCACACAGCATAAGTGTAAAACAATCTTCAATGATGTATAGTTTGAAATGACTTTAGCCAGGTTTTTTACACCAAAATAAAGAAGCAAAATCAAAGAAAACATGTTTATAATGTTAACATTTTTCAATTGTCTGAATACTTGAATTATCACATTGAAATGAATGCTTATTTTATACATATTGTAAGTACAGTTAAAATATAATTAAACAATAATACTTCCCACACTTAAATCACAAACTACCATGGCCTATGACTGTAATTATTGTGTTCATATCCTTACATCCTATGGTTTTGGTCACTTTTTTATGAAACAAACACTGCTTCTCTGGAATCATGACTAAAGAGTGACTGGGTACATTACATGGCATAAAGAAATGCCTATTACTGTACGGTAAAATAATTAAATTTCTTATTATTTATCAGAAAAGAGTAGGATTCTTTTCAAAGTCTTCAAAGGTGCTGAATCAAACAAACAGACTTTGACCAATGGGCAAATTCCCACAACAACAATAAATGATGTTGTTAAAGTTGATATTGTCGCCTCTCCTGGCTCTTCTTTGATAAAATTCCACGATAATATACTGGGTTTTTTTCAAGGAACAGCTGGATGAGATCCTCCACTCACATAACTACTGGCAACCAAACATGCTAGATGTGAAGAGCTGTCCCCTGTCATTCACAACCTTTCTTATAGTATGTTCTTACTCACATAATCCATAGCCGAAACATTGTTTTTCTTTGCCATTACCTGTTCCTTTGTTTAACATTATAGTGAAGTTTTGGCTGGTCAGCTATGATTTTGATTCAGTAGGCTAGGGGGGAAGAAATGGGCATGGGAATTGGGTGATCTTGAACTGCACAAGATATCCATGGCATACTATACAATAGCAGCCCCTCTGACATTCCAGGTTCTTGTAAGCTTTCAATTCTAACACTGAGAGTGGTATCATTCCTCCAGTCAATGCAAACGTTCCTGTAAGGAACTCTACAGCTTGCAGCTAGAAAAAATATAGAATGTCATGCTCTTTTATGGGCAAATGCACATGATCCACCCACATTTTCCTTAATGTACAGTAGGTACAAGGTTGATTGGAATGACCCAGGTGGATATCAAATGGCAATTTCCCATTGGGATGGTATAGAGAGACAAAAGTAAGATAACACTTCAGTATAGGACCTTATAATTCTTAATACATGAAGAGAACAGTGTCAATCCACTAGTACTAGGTGGTCTTTAATAACTTAACATACTTAATATTTGCATTATTTTAAATAGATGTTGGATAGTACTTGAAAATAAGTACTTTATTAATGGCAACTTCAGTGTTAACAACTATTTCTGCTATGCATGTACAGTATGGCATTTGATTTGCACCCCCTAAAATAAAAGGTTACCAAAAGAAATAGTTGTATAGAAGGCTGCAGTTAAAATGAATTAGACTCTTGACAGCCAGACATAAAAAATATATTGTGCATGCAAACTGTTACACGATGCTAAAGTAAAAAAAAAATTCAATCATTCAGGTACCCATTGATTTATAAATGTAACAGTATAAATGAAAGTACTCTGTCAGTAACACCCTGTGCCTACAGAAGTGCTGCAGTATTAAGATTGTGTCATGTAAAAACATATTGTTGCCATTCCTGACCAGTCAATTCTGAACCTTTCATTTAAAAAAGCAGTTTTACTGTACAGAGAGAAACCTGGAGCTATTTTCAGTAATCGGTGTGATCTTTCTCAAATATTTGAAGGACAAATTAGGGCTTCACGTAAAAAGAAGAAAGACAAACTTTGTTGGAAAGATCCCCATTGATTTCAAATTAATTTTCCAGTTTATTTGCTTCTTCTACAAATTCCATAAGCTATTCATCAACGTCCTTAGATCTGCGGCCACCAAAGAAATAAGCAATAGGAATTTTCTGAATGACATAATCTTGCATAAAATTTACCTGACTTTTACAATTTATTTTACAAAAAAGCAGCACTGAATCCATTTTGACCTCCAATAAATGTATCTTTCACATGTTCTTGCAATTTAATTAAAATGAATGAATTGTAGAAGGTCAAAGAAGCTTACCTCACTTAATTTCTCATTAACATTGAGTTTATTTGCTTTGGCATTGGTGGATGCAGTGCTCTTAAAGCACAAAAAATACTTTTGTACATTCGTCCTGTGTGTTTGTCCTTCATTTTAATTATCAGCTGTAGTTTGTATTCATGTTTGTGATTTTGCATAACCCCTTTTAAAAGATAATCCCCAGTTACAAATCACCACTCAATAACCTGTCTTATAACAATATTAAAAGCAAATACTGTAGGTCAGTGGTTCTCAAACTTTTTGGACCAAGTACCACCCGTAATCCAACCAAAGCATCCAAGTACCACCTACAAGTCATGATCTCATAGGAACCCCAGAAATTCTCAGTGACCAACATGAGCGCGCGTGCACACACACTCACACATACATATAATAAATATTATAATAATAAACTTTATTTGATATAGCGCCTTTAAAGGTGGCTTCTCAAAGTGTTTTACAGGAAAAAAAAACATTAACAACAACTAATAAAAAAGCACCATTTCAGTGAGAGGGGTGAGCCTGTTTAGTTGAGCAAAGCAGATGTGAATTAATTTTTCGAGCCTTGACACAATTCACAACAGAGTCTAACAGATATTAAATCGTCAGGCATTTTCTTGACAGCAAAGGTCTCGCGGTGGATGTTGTAATGCGTACATTAATTTCTGGAGCAACCTCTCTAATTCGTGCAACTACACCGTTATGTCGGCTTGTCATTGCTCTAGCACCGTCTGTACAAACTCAGACCCATTTTATCCAGTCGAGGCCATTCTCTTCGATTAATTCATTCAGAAGCTGAAATATGTGCTCTCCTGTAGTTCCTGTTGGTAGCGGCTTACAGAACAGAAAGTCTTCATGGGACATGCCCTCAAACTCATATCTAACGTAAACGAGCAAATTGGCCAAATCGACTACAGACTCATCTAATTGCAGTGAAAAACATCTGCTCATCTTAACGCGCTCTATCAGTGTACTTTTGATATAATCCTTCATTTCAATAATTCTATGAATGACTGTGTCTTTCAGGGGGAGGGGGGCAGCAGGTCGAGCTGTTTAGCAGCTTTTTCTCTACACATAATACGTGTCAGCTCTTTTGCCAAGGTAAATAAGGTTCTTCAAAAATAGTGTAGCTTACCTGCTTTAGCAATACGCAAGCTTGCATTTTTCTGCGTTTCTGTTTTTATTTCCGTATTTATTTAAAGTTTTTATTTCATGCGCATGGGAGCGAAACACAGAGACGCTCGGTGTATTTTTCTCAAATTAGAACAGTTCTTAAATATTTTTCTGTTATCACGCTTTCTTGTGCTCACAAGATTACCTGCGTTCGTAGCACGTATTTCTATGCATTCCTGTGTTTAGAACGTTGGCATAGTTCCAAAATCACGCACATTCTCCTTTCTCCCTATTTGCTGGAGATACAGTAGCTTTTTTTAAATACAATTGGTCACTTGCATCCGTAGCACGCATTCCTATAGAGTGGTATAGAATTACAGAGTATCTCTTGTGTCCACTGAAGTATTAGCGCGCACTGTATCGTAGTACGTAGGCTGTGTATTCGACACGTATTAAAATACAAAATATGAAAACCCGTCCCGATTTTTCAGCGCACACGACACAGTTCCAGGGTCATTTGGCGTACCACTTGGCGGCACTCCACGTACCACTGCCGGTACGCGTACCACAGTTTGAGAACCACTGCTGTAGGTGATTCGGAAGTGCTTCACATGTTTTGGTTGGATGTAATAATTAAGATATTGTTCTCCAGTGGTAGTGTATGTATTGATTCTATAGTGGTATAAAATACATGCTGTTAAGCCACAAAAGCAGCATTGAACAATACAGATGATTTGATTGGTTCCAATCGCAGACATAATTTTGTTTAACATACATCATAATGAATAATCAATATCAGTAAAAATAAACTAAAGCTAATGATATAACTATATTGAAAGAACTTTTGTTGTAGGCAGATAAAAAAAACACAATACAGAATATATTTAACAGCATAGTAAAAAACCTAAATGTATGTTGAAAAAATACATATATCATAAAGTAAAATATGCAATCATTTGTCCAAATTAAACAGGTTAATAGCTGTAGGTATAAAATATATTTTATTCTATTGCTAATAGAACTATTCTATTGTTTTATTACTTAAATCTGAGTAGTATAGATCAATGCCTTGATGGAAGGAGCTCAAATACACTATGCAAGGGGTGGTCATGAGAGTCAATGAGTACATTGGCCTTTTGCACTATTTTGATGAGTGTAACAAACTGCACACTAAATCACATGCTTTTGTTTCACTTGAGAGCTTGCACATTCTTCTGATACCTAGTCACGTTTATATTTTCTAACTTCAGTTCAGTTTATTTGTCATATGCACAAGTGCACTGAAATGCTTAATCTTTCTGATGATGGATGGATTATATGATTTGTTTAGCAAATATTCTGTTTCAAACCCAGTGTTTCACGCATAAAACGAGTTAATAAGCCTAGCATGGATAACATACAACGGCAATTTAATATCAAATTGTTGAATATGATGTCATCCTGAAAAAAACGGCAAAATCTCTTAGAATTATAACCCATCATAATGCAATTTGTGAAGATGAAAGTGTTAACTCATTTAGCTTTCATCTTGTCAGTCTTTCACTGGGTTTGAAACAGAATATTTACTAAGCAAATCGTACCATCCATCCATCACCAGAAAGATTGCTTATTCCTGTTAAAGTCAAAGTACCTTGGAGCCTGTCCAGAAAACATGGGGCAGGACAACACTCTGGCATCCCGCCAGTCCATCACAGGGCACAAACTCACTCAAGCACATAAGGACAATTTAGAGGCAACAATTAACCTAACCAGCACTTCTTCGCAAGGTGGGAGGAAACTGGAGCACCTGGAACAAATCCACACAGACAAGAAGAATAAATGTTCTCCTAAATTTGTCCATGGAGCTTTCTTCACATCTGTGACAAACCTGAAGCTTAACAGCCTTTGGTGAAATGTAGATATACATCAACAACATATATCAGTTACATACATATACAGTATCAATGGTCTCAAAAAAGATAAATATGTATCCAAGCAATGCTAAATGTGTGGTAGCATTGTTTATCTATGTGGTCAAAATCAATTATAGTTGTTTGCTTGAAGGCTGAAGAATACACATATTTTCCCATTCCATGATTTTCCTCATTACACTCAGTGTATAATTGCCCATAGGAAGTCCTCATTACTCATTAAAGCACATTGGGGAAATATTGTAATAATGCTGGGCCAACCATTAAGATTACACAAGAGCATAAATGCTTTAAAATAGCACATCATAATATAGGTTGTAGCTGATTCCATTATATTATGGTAAGCAATGAGGGAATTATTTTTCTGAACAATTATAACTTTTGGCAGTTAACATTTCCCTTAAATCCCTACCACTACCAACTACCACTAGGTCCTTCAGTGGTCCAAAGAGAGTCTTTCCTGGCTTTCATTAAAACCTTGAGAGGAAGTTGGGCCCCAAGTGATTGGAATGAGGTGATTATATATATATATGTTTAGGATTACCCTATGCTGAGATTAGGGGATACACTGGGATTCCATTAGGGCATGTTGCTATTGTAAAAATGACTATTGTGCGAGATTCAATCAAAATAGAGATCCACAGCTTCACAGATGGTACATCAGAATCACAGTTCTGCATTCAGAATCACTGCCTTGTAAATTGTAACCCACGCTCCTCAATGGAGCATGTGGTAATCCCTTGCTCAGAATCCACTGACATTTATTACATGCATTTCCATTTTTATCTCTTCCCGTTTCTGTATCTTCCCGCAGCCAGCAGCACACGCTTGGACTCACAATCAATCAAAGTGCTGTGGCTATACTTGGGCCTCTGTGTGAGATACGAGCAGTAAGCCATTTTTTTTGTTTTATTGCAAAACGCCCTTCTTCTTTTCCAGGTACTGTATGGGCAATGAGGAGGAGGTGGCGCTGGGGTTCACAGGGTTAATTAGACTGCCGCGGATTGATTTGTACCGCGCGGAGAAAGAGGCACCGATCAATGGAGGACAGAAGACAACTACTCGACAATAAAAGATTGCCGAATCAATTTCAGCTGAAATTAAGTGATTGATTCCGAACAATAACAAAAGAAGCAAAAAAACAAACAAGAAGTAGATCAGGCAAGGGGACAGGTGGATTGAACTGGAAGGCGGGGGAGTCGTATTTGAAGGGAGATAGGTGAGGGTCGTCTCATGAGAAGTTGTCTGTTCTTATTACTCTGTTTCATCCCAACTGCATTAACTGATTGGGCGAGATGAAAGTCTGCACCAGACAACGGGACAGCATTCATTGCGGTGTGTGAGCAATGTGAGGTTACCAAAGAGAATCTAAGCATTGGAAGGTCACAATTTAAATGCTTTCAGAGAATGAAACCTAAAGGACTTTGAAACAATTGGTTGCTTTGGTGGAAGGAAGCATTTGTGTCATCTCCACCATTCTGTTATTAATTTCCTCATTCTTCTGATGTGCTGGTGTGATGAATGATTTTATGCTTTTAGTTCCACTAAGATTAATTTAATCTAAAGCCATAACAGAAAACACAAAAGGCCACACAGGATACTTCATGCAATTAAACCAGCAAAAATAGGCTGATGCTTTGTGACATAGCTATTTGTAAAGCGTTGCTTTTTTCTCTTGTTAAAACATTTGAAATTACAATGTTTTTTCACCTACCCAATATGACATCACCAATTGTTTTAAAAAAAGCTTGTCAAAGGCACAGCTTGGATTTGACCGTGATTGCAGTGTGTAGCCAGACATGTATACTTCAGTCTCTTAGTCCTATACTATTGTTGACAATGTTACAAAGTACAAATTTCTAAAATCTAAATGAGTTCAACAAAGATCCTCCATAACTGAGCTGGAATGACTTCCATTTTAAAATATTATATTCTTGATGCCTGTTTGGTACTGCAATGTTCTGAGCTGAAGGCTTGAGACTTCGATTAAAGAGTTTTTATTCTCCAATTGGTGCTGTAATTGTTCATGTCTTGAAATGCAACAGTAATCCTGAACATTGAAAGGGAAGATATATTAGACAGGAAAGGGGAAAGGAAATGGGAAGATACATTGTCTCTGAAATGACTCCATGTGTAAATTTAATCCCAAATGAGTTCAATGGAGAATGTACTTAGTGGAGACATGTGGTGAGCAACGCTCAGCTCAGTTTAAAAATTGGAAGCCATATCTGTGAAATTAATTGAGAGCATTTCCATCACTCTGTATTTAAAAAGGATTATTATTTCAAATAGTAAGAATTCCATTATACATGAGGATAGAAAGAGCCTTCAGCATCCCATGCACATCGCTTTGTCAAGTGTTTGTGACAAGTCATTTGTTAATTTTATATTCCATAATTTTATTTTAAAGACAGTTTTCTGATCAACCACAACAGAAAATTGCTAAGCCATTTCCACCACAGCAATATATACAAAAAACACATTTAGATGATAGATTGTCTGCCAGGTTAGACTTCAGCTCACCCCAGCCCTGTACTGGAATAAGTGGTTATTGAAAATGGATGGATATGTATGAAGCTCATGCTTGGCACTGCGCTTCCCGCTCCAGACTAAAATAATGGAATTCATAATATATTGGTGTATTAAGATCAACAACAACAACAACAACAACAACAACATGTGTTTTTTATCAGTGGTTTATTTTATGTGCTTATTGAACATTAATTTGTTTCTAGTATAGGTTCTATTAAAGGTTCCAGGTAAATAAAATGTGACCAGTAATCACCAGCACCATTAAAAATAATATTTTTCAATCAAATCATCCAGCATTTTGCATTGCGGTGCACCCCGGTTATTTTCAGATGTTATTACTTATAGCTTTCACACAATATTTTTTAATATTCCTTGCCTTTGTAATATGCATCTGCATGAAATTGTTGAGCCTCTGCTTGGATCCTATATAGGGCCTGTTTTGATCCTATCTTGATTTGTTTGGTTTCAACTACGTTTACCATTTCACTAGATTTAAACTTACATTTTTGCCCTTACTTTACAGATGAATTATTTAGGCAATGTTTATCCAGATTCACAATCCCTTCTTTCACCTTATGTCTTTTCCTCTCTATTTCTGTTGAAGATGCAATTGGAATGCAAGAAGAAGGATGGGTATAGAGGGGGATCCTGGGCACGTCTGCTTTCCGAGTAGATCGGGCGAGATGCCGAACTGAAGATGGATTTGGCTGCTGGAACATTTGTGAGCTGGAAAGGGCTCGATAGAGGTTGTAGTGTTGAGACCAGCCACTGGAAGACTTATGAGAAAGCACTGCTGGGGATAGGTTTCACTTTCAATTTGGCTGGAGTTCCATGAATACTGGAGTTTGATTTCCTTCAAGCTGGAAAAGGAAAAGGGGGAGTCACAGAGAGGGTTGTATGGTAATGTCTGTCTCTGGCAAGAACAACAGCGAAATCCAAAAATAACAAGTAACCAAGTGGGAACTAATAAGCTAGAAAAGTGATCTGTTTATTAAGGCAGGTGGAAGTGGGATTGTGTAGGGTTCAACCTCCTCCTGGACCTTTGTTTCAAAATCCATCTGTGGACTTGCATGCTACAGTAGCTCCAAAAAAAAAAAAGAAACGACTCAAGTTTCAGAGGACCATAGTGATCATGGACGAGACTGCATCCTTTGATCCTAAACTGGGGTGAAAAAACCTAAATTATTTGGCAATTCTAAATTACTCACTTTTTTCTAGCCTTAGAATGAAATAGTGGTGTAATAGATGTTATGGAATAATAGAAGAATCTGACGGATCTACAAAAAAGTAGAGAGCAACTGTTATTTGTTTAAGTAACGGAGGAATATTTAATGAATATTGTTATGCACAATAAAAATACATGTAATGACAGAATATCATTAAATGAACTCTGCCTAATTACATCATGCTGTTCAGTCTTTTGGGAAAAGCAATTATTAAAACTGTTGAAATTTGAAACCAGAGTGCTATATTTGTTCTGTAGAAGGAAAACCTTTGTATGATAAGTGATATATTTGATTTCCTTAAATTGGACTCTTGCCTGAAGGAAAAAAAAAACATCTGTTACAATAAAATAATTGAATCTACTTAGTAAGGGAAAAAATGAGTGTGGAAATATTTGATTAGAGATGTTCAAAAATCTATAAAATGAACTCAACACAAAAATGAAGTGAAAATATAAATGCATTTATATTCAGAAATGAAAGAGTAGTAGCTTCTTTGCAGAATGAGACTCACTTCTCAACCAAGGGCAAGTATTCTATCCAATCCATTTATTATACATTAAGCAGTTTACCCACTGCGGAAAAGACAGATGACAAAAATTGTGCCAAATAAACTACAAAGACACTTTGAAAAGAAATGGAGAATACGGAAGGAGGACTGTAGATTAATATTTACATTAATCAAAGTGAAGTCATCTTTCTTTGATCACAAACCCTGATTTAACAAAGTAATTAACAAATGACAGCAAACTGGTTTAACTCCTCCGTGTGTAGTCCCACCAACTAGAAAATTTGTTAATGAATCTGTTACAGTATGTTAAATTAAAGCTACATCTTTTGACAATCTTCATAATCATTTCAATTAAACTCAAGAAGGGGACATGTTATGTGCAAACTGCCAGCCGTCATAAGTCATAAGTTAAGTTGTTAGAAAGCACTTGTTTTGTTATCAAAATACTGTACCAACATGTCATTTCCTATACAGTATACAGTATATGTATATTGAAAACCAAGAGTCTATAACTGAGCTCAAAAAGCAGAACCTTACTTCTGATTAAATGTTATCCTGATAAAAGTTAAAGTGTTGAATCAGTCTACTTAAAAATTGGTTAACTGTACTCTTCATTTATATAATAGTAATAGTATATAATAGTATGGCTGATACAGTCCTAGGGTCTAACAATCAGGCTCAGCTAAAAAGATGGAACGGGCTTTTAGTGCCCCAAATGTCTAGAGAACCCACTTGTTTTCTGGGCGAGTACATTTTCTGGTTGAAGTACTCAGGAGCTGTAATGCAATATTCCTTTATGTAATGTAATGCTTCAAGTGTAATTCCACAGTGTATGCTCAGAATAAGTGACTTTATGTCAGCACTGTGGTTCAGGTGTTATTGATTTTTATTAGTGGGCATCTTTAAATGCCAGTATTTTTTAGTGCAATCTTATCTTAGACCTGGACCTCCCCATACCTAACACCAACAGAAATGGTACAAATGTGTTTTTACATCTTAAGGTCCATCTCAATAGTTCAGCAGACCCCATCTGATTGGAGACCAGATGAACTTATGAGGCTGGAACTTCCAAATTTCCAACAGCTCCTGTGACCATATAGTATTCTTAAAATTCAACACAGAAGAAGAAGGAGAGAGAAATATACAGTATACAGTATACAAGACGTAGATAGAGATGCTGAAAAGAGCAGTTACAGCTTTACAATGAAACTTCACAACTGATATTTCACCCTGACACACGGAAACAAAGGAGTCAGATTAAATTTAGTGAAAGAAGATTTAGTTTTTATAACAGGGTATTGTTGTTAACTGGAGTGTTTCTTGAATAAATAACTTTCAGAACTAAATTTGATCAATTATTTGAATATCCCAGAATGTTATAAAATATTAGCTCTTTGTGAAGGTTTCAAAAGCTCAAAACAAATAAAACTATTTGAAAATGGGAACGATCAGTAAAATTAATGGTTGAGCTAAGTACAATATACAGTATGTTTATTGAGTTTAAAAAGAACAGGAGGTTTGCATTGATAACAAGACACCTGGTATGCTGGAGATCAGAGTCAGAAATATCTTCTCAAGTGCTATTTGGCAAACATGACCATCTGCAGAGTTGTAAATCACCCATCATACAAAAACAGTTACGAATAAAAGAGCAACAGCTCATCGAGCCTATCGAGATTCAGAACATGAAAGAGGGCCACAAAACTCAAATAAAAAATTTTAATCAAATTAAATAGTGAAGACTTTAGTTAAAATCTTTGTTTTCTTGGAGAAGTGGTCCTAATGCCTTTGACCTGTTATGCTTGTGGCTAGGACCTTTGGACTGTAGGAGAACAAGTACTTCTGATTAGAACTGCAAGCTTTAAACATCAGATATTAGCACAACCATCCAAGATAGACAAGGCATCACCACATTACATATATCTATGTTTCTAATTATATGTTTAGAACTAACAGATGTTTTTCTGCAGTTTAGAGATAGAGACTATAAACATCACAAATAGGAAAAATTGTTGATGGACTTTTTGCATTGAATTATGCATTGTGTTAATTGTTTATATTATACCTCTCTTTAGAAGATAAGCGCCTGGATCTAGTGATGAATCATAGGTTATGTCCTAATAGAGGGATTTAATTTGGAAAGTAGGATTGTATTTGAATATATATTTGTACATTATTAACTTCAATATAACATAGTAGTCAGCATCTTCTAATTTAATGACATATTAAAGAGCATTACAAATCCTGATTATGTTGTATAATCTTGTAAAGGGTCTGAGAATTTTGCAAATGAGTTTGGAATAATTTTATTTTGCATTACACAGAATATGAGTATTGAGATAATGGAAGTCTTCTAGATTAACAAGAGCATCTTTTTTACTTATTGGAGGCATTTGGAGTGTTTATGTTCTTTGAACATAAAGATGAGGCATGCTTCTTTACCCATTTACATACTCCCTCACAAAATAGAATCTAAAATTAAAATTTCTGTCACAGGCTTAGTTATTCATATACAGTGTCTGGCACAGAAGAACTCCAGAGATACAGATTTTGCTAATAACAGATTAGGAATAAAGTACTGTACTGTATATGCCTAGTGGCAGTATGAGTTGAGGGTTGTAGAGGCTTAGTACAGTATTGTAAAACACCACAAACTAGAAACTTCCATTAAGCTAGAAGTGCTTTGAGACCTACTAATTACTCCTTACCCCAGAATACAGTCAGAAGAACAAAGGTGTTGATGATGAAAAATAAAATGGGAACATTGCTATTTCCAGAGAATAAAACTTATTGATTGTAACAATTATTAAGTGCCAAATTGAAAATGTTGAACAAATATATTTATTTTTCAAGTTACCTTACAAAGTTACCTTTTCAAGTTACCTTACAAACGCATTTCTCTCTTTGAGACTAGCAACATTTTAGGAGTTAAAAAAGGGATTAAAAACTAGCTGACCTCATTAAAACTCAAACAAACTGAATTAATTCACCATACCAGTTTAAGTGCACAGATTAAGAACAATATTAAGGGGCCTGAACAGAATTTACTTTTTGGTCATCACAGCAAAAAAAAAAGTTTTTCTTGCTGAGTTCCATTTGGCATATTGCTTTCAGGAGTGTATTATATTGTTGGCATTCGACAGTAGAATTGATAAGTCTTTTTAAATATATTTTGACTGCAAAACAATGCAAATGATATCGATTTTTTTCAGAAAGCTTTGCATCATAATGCAAAAGCTGACTTTGCAAATTAATTCTACTCTGAAACGTAGAAAAGAGATAGTATTGTTTTGGCTGTAGAGCCTTCTTCAGGTGTGTCACCATGATTATGTTTAGGTATTATTAATTAACGTATTTTAGCAAGGTTTTCAGGAGTTCTGGAATCATCAGTTTTATTGGTAATTAGTGATTACTTGTTTGATTACTCCTGTGATTTAAATAACTGATACAGTATCTACTGTATGAGATGTATATGTTTTTAGAAAATGTTATTTTAGGATTTTAAGAATTATTATTATATTAAGAATGTTATTTTAAGAATGGTTCAATAACATCCCCGGGAGTCTACACATGATCATTTGAACTACATATATATATAATGTATTTTTAATTATGTTACCCCAGAGTTCTAAGGAGGAATAATCTTCAACAAAAATGTTCCAAATGAAACTTCTTTTTACTTTTTTTGAACATTTTTTACTACTGAATACTAGACGCATGCTAACTTTGCTAACAATTTTTCATTTGAAACTACGCAGGCACAAAGAATATCACAATTAAAAATATTATCCCTCAAATCCTCCTCCAGCTCCCTCACTATCCAAAAACGAAGCAGCAAAAGAAAGCAGCTCCACCTACATGAGGAACAGAAAAAAGCACACCAAGAAATATCCTACAGGAACACGGTCCACCAAATTATGTGTAACAGGAAAATAAGCCCAACGCCCCCATAGGAGTCAGGATTAGAGATTCAGTATTAATGTACTGGAAGTACTTATTTTTCTATGTATATACAGTACAGTACTGTAACTCACATTATGGTGCATTTGATATATATTCCTATATTCCTGTGGGATATTTTCTGGTGGGTTGTATTTCAACAAATCCATCCACACACTGTACATTTCCAAATTACCAGCAATTCAGATAAGGAAAAAATATAAAAGATTTTTATAACTCCTTTCAAAAACAAAATCAATTAGAACCATCAATCTCAAATGATGACTATAACTTATTAGTTATATACAGTACATTCTAAAGTGACAATTAAACCACCTTTTGGATCCAGTTTAGTTCCTAATAGTTTACAGTTTTTTCAACAAAGCAGAAAATTAAAATAGAACACCACCAAATAGCACTAGTGCATCAAGTAGTTTTTTTTACAGGTAAGTATCAGACAACATTTATTTGCCTTGTGATATGTGTAGTATATTTGAGTCTGAGTTCACTGGCTTGAAGATACAATTATATCTGTCAAGAAACATCCCCATTCAATACAACACATGACTTCTAAAGTGACAATTGTAAATAGTACCTAATTCTGCCTGACCTATCGGGGAGGAGTGAAACACAATTCAGCTTGAGGCACAAGCAGTTCTCAAATTTACTAATCAAAAGTGTTTGGCAAACTAAACGAATTTATGAAAAGTGAACTTGAGGCCAAATTCTCTAAGATTTACCACGCAAATAAAATCCATTGGAGATCTATGTATTCATTGATATGCTAATTCTTTACGGATCTGACTGAAGTTCATTATTTATGCCCCTGGGTATGTTACACACCAGCAAGTGTTGATGATTTTAGATGTAATTGGAAAGCAAACGTGTTTTAAAACAGATAGTGGCACTAAGAATGATGGAAACAACCATTTTCCTTATTTTATTAAATGCTTTGAAATAAAATTACATGCATTCATTTGGAAAAATGAATCAGTCAGTCCTAACCATGCTTGAAAAACCGCTGCCTGTGGTCATAGTCTGACTTAATTTCGGCTAAAATATGGATGTACTATGAAGGGAGGATGTATTTTCTAGAGCTGAATTTACTGCCACAGACACATTGTTCCTAGTTGAATAATTACATAAAATAGGAAACACAATTTAGCAGAATTGTGCAAGATGCATAAACCTTTCTTGCAGCTGTGTGCCTGATAGAGTTTCACCTTTTTAAACTACAGAATTTTTAACTAAAAATCCTTGGACTTAACGAGCAGTCAGTTCAAAACCAATCAATTAATTCAGTAGCAGAATGCAGTGATTTGATGAGAATTTGGCCATCAGAGTTAACAAAAAAAAACAATTTGTGAAGATGAACTTTCATCATTTGATTAACGGTTAAAAATATAAAGAGTGTGGCATGGACATCTAAGAAGTGACTACAATAACAGTTGATCAGCCCGTCTGCCACTAGAGACCACCAAATAGCCTCTACATTCTGTAAATAGACTCACTGGGTGTCAATTTTTTAATTATCAGATTTTTGATGGTGATAGGAAAAGAGTACATTCTCACATGTGGTTTAATTAATAGTATTTGGTTAAATGGGAATACACAAGTGCTGGGGAAAAGGGAAGCTGTATCATGTGCAGAATGAAAAAAACAAAAGAAAACTTTTGTAGTTATAAAACTCATCAATGGAACCTCATAAAGTTAGAGGGGCACTGTTCCTGTAATTGACATAAAAATTATCTTTCTTGTTAGGTTCTTGCAGCATGTGAAAAAGATTAAAATGAATGGCCCAGGAAATGTTGCTATGATCTGGGATATTGAGAAATGATATAAATGAAATGACATGCCATTGAAAAAAGAAACGAAACAAACAATATTGCTTTTGGAGATCTCTACAATGCAAATGTTTTTTTGTTTTTATTTCTTGAGTACATGTTAAATTAGCTAATTAATTAAAAAATCTGGTAAGAGTAGGAGAATTTAAGTTTCAGTTGTGAGATGTGTAAAATTCTAGCTTGTAAAGCTTTTTTCTGAAGTTGAGGTTAGGCATTCATATGAGTTACAGTCAGTTAGGATTTTGGAAAACTCGTATGCCATTTCTGCTAAAACACTCAGTGACCTATAGCTCTGTAGCTTGCTAGATTCATGCTGGAGCCAGATTGCTAGGCAGGCATAATGAATGTAGGTTCAGTGAGGCAGGGGGAGAGGAAAGGAGGGAGAACACAGAGGTTAATAAAGTGGTGAATGAGATCAGTAAGAACATCTTTACCTCAGGCATGTTATTTGCTTCTTCCTTTGCAAATTCCTGAATTAAATATTCATTAAGACTTTTTGCAAAATATTTCCATCTTCTATAATTAATCCGTAAATATACCTCAGTCTCTATTTTGTCTTTCAACGCCCTTATATTGTTGTGGTTAACACTTTTTAATTGCTTTTAGCCCCACTAGCTACATTGCTTTCCAGTGTTTCCCATGTATTTTTCATATACTTTAAAATGTGCTTTGCCATTTAACTGTAGTTTTTTTGTGTCAGTACCTTGTAGTGTGCTCTACTGTATAAAATTGACCATTTTATCTATTATTTTCCTGAAATGTTCTGGACTTTACTAGGGTTTTGTCATTGACATACAATGGTTTAGTATGGGCTTCAAAGTAAAATCTTCCATGATGCTGAAGCCAATACTATACAGTAGTTTCTATCAAGAAATAAGTAGAAGAGTTAATTGAAACAATTAACTACTAACTATCAAACAGGCTAGATATTCCAAATGACATCCACTTGTTTGTAAACTTTCTTAGGTTCTTTCAAAGTCAGGAATGTGAACATCCTAGGCAGCCAGGATGGTCAAAGACTTTGCTGACCCGAGCTAGACTTAGTCCAGCTGGAGGTGTCAGTCACAATTGGCTGATTGACTGATTGACTGGCTCGTGAGAGGAGACAGAAGTGTTTGGCTGCATCCTTGTGCTGGTCAATCATTCAATCAGACAGCTTCAGGGACACACAAGTCCAGCCACTTTACTAGTTAAGTGCCCAACAGCTGATTGCCTGATCACAGAATAATTCCATTTCTATTGTACTTTTCTAATATGTGATTGTGAATCTATTTGTAGTAGAAATGTGAAGACAGAATTAAAGTGTTTTGATTAAAAAAAACACATTTAGTTGTTTGTGAAAACAAAATACATGGTCCAGATAACATAAAGACCAAACAAACATGCAAAAAACCAGAGCTCACAATAAGGAAAAACGGGGATAATCAAATAGGTTTTGAAGATGTAAGAATCTAATCTATAGAAAACTCTCATAGAAACCAGAATATATTCAATTTATTGACTATTTCTACGCTGCACCCTGCACTATCCATGGGTGTCAAAAACAATATTTCCATTACAGAATAAACCTGAAAGAACATGTCCAGCAATACATGTATAAATGATGTACATGGTCTCTCTGACAGCTTCAGGATCATCCCCATCCCAGCCTATTTCTTCTTATTCCCATACTTTTCTCTTCTTTAACCCATGGGGAAGACAACTGAGCTTTATAAAACCTTTATGCACTATTTGTTTTACGTTTCAGTACAATTCAAGGAACCAACCTCTATGTTTTACTAATGCATTCTTATGGAGTGACTGGGTCATTCTTGATTCATGGACACTTTCTTCATCCTTGCCATTGTACTCTGTAGTTGTTTCAAAACCATCTTTGGTCTCAAAGTGGCATACAGTACTTAACCAGTATGACCAGTGAAAGGGACAGCCGTTCTCTGCTAAATAATGCAAGGGACTGATTTTAAATGAGGAAAGAAAGTCTATAGAGAAAAGATCAGTCCCTTTTCAGGGACTTTTAACAATAAAAGCAACACTGGTTGAAAAGGCAAAGAGGTGTCCATCCCATGGTACCTCAAAGCCATGAAGAGTTGAGTGGAATATGTGATGCATAGAGAAACCCAGAAGCAGTGAAAGTCTGACTTATATCCTGAAACGTGCACCAAAAGCATGAACATTTATTGTAGGTCAAAATGAGTAGGTAATAAGTAAAATAAGAAAAAGTTATTCCAAGTAGGTGAAACCTTATGAATTTTCAGGGAGCTGGTCAGAAAGTGGTTGACTTTTATTCAGTGAGTTGGCAATGATTCGTCTCTCTTATTTACAGGGAATGACAATCTATCTAGTTGACAATCACCTAATTGTTGGCTCATAGTTGGCTTAATTAATACCTCCTTAACTTGATGTCTTTAGCCTGATGCTCCAAAATCAAACCATACACTAAACGTAGTCAAATGGAAGTCCCAAAAGTAATATTAAAACTAGATGGAGCCGGTCCACCAAATGTAAACTCTTGCACACATATCCTTCCAAAAGAGGGATATTAGAATGAATTTGCTCCAGGTGCTTTGGTAAGAGTGTAATGAGAATCAAGAAAATTAGGAAATTAAATGCAAGGAAGTTTATTCATTGTATAAAGGAATCTAACCATGTAGAATTGCCTGTAAAAACCATCTAATAAAATGTGCTTGAATTTCATTCAGCTCCTTGTGAATATTATCTTTACAAATCTGTTGAAAATTAGGCATCTTAATACAAAAGTTTTTTAAGTCAATTGACTGCCTAATATCAAAAAATGAAATATTAATACTTTCATTTCAGCTACTATTTGTAGCTTTATTATGTCACTTTTCACAAATATTGTGTTCTAGATTACAGTTTCAGAAAGTTGATAATCACGTAAATGTTTTCAGAATTCACAATAGAATGATCAGCAGTCTTCTGCTCTTGCCTGCACAGCGTCAGTGAGCAACTTTCCAGAATTTGCATTTCCACTACAAATATGGAGCAGGGCCTATAAATATGTCCCATTTATAGAACTGATTATTTTCATACTAGAAAAGACATAGAGACGTAAGGACTAGACAGATTTATTTTATAATTTTAATGCAGCTGACGTTTCTTGATACATTTTTATCTCACAGGTCAATTTATCTGCTGTGAGGATCTCTTAATCAGATTTGCATTTCTTACAGTTGGAAAGAACAGAATGATTCATTTAAATCCAATCTAGCTACTGTCAACCGTAACTTTATGCCTTGGACTCAAGCGCATCTGATCAGAAGGTGCTTTTTATTAATCATTAATTTTGTTAAACATTCATTAATGTTTTCTTAATCCATCTTTACATCGCAGCTCACACCAGGAAGTCCTGTACTGCATTGGGAGAATAAAAACTTGCTAATGTACTCTTTTCACTCTCTCACCTCCCAAACCCTTTCATTTTTCAACCCTGACTGACATCACTGCAATCTTGCATATTCCCTAGGTAACATGGAAGGAGCTGTTTCTCCAAGAGATGTGAGTTCTGAGTGAATAATCCCAGATTATTCCCGTCAACACACTCCTAATATGACACAAAGCTTGGGGCATTCCAGTTATAGTCAGCTAGTGACATGACAAAGGCTCAAACAAATGGTATCTGGGCAACAGCACTCAACCTGTACTCAGAGAGAGCGTCTTTACTGGGTAAGCAATTTATGGCTTTCAAAATTGAATCTTTTGAAAATAAACATTTAGTGTCGAATAGTGCAGTTGATTTGTTTTGGATACCACAAACCCAAGCCCAGGATCACTTGAAACCACAATAATGCAAAGCCTTTCCATAATTCCTATAGTTGGTTTACTGATAAACTGCAATAAAAAATTAGTTATAAACATACAGTCTAAGGTAACAAGGAAACAAGAATTGAAGGCAAAGAGAAAATGAAGAGGAAGAGGCATATCAGGGTGAATATTATTTACCAAATTAAATTTACATTGGCTCGAAACATAAAGGCAGATTAAACCAATAATAAAATAGTTTTATCAGAGAACAAAAAATGACAGATTCTTGAAATCAATACTCTGGCCAGTCTATTGGAATTTAACAGGTTGAGCTTACCCATTGTAAGTGTCATGGGATATGGCTTGGACCATAGACCAATATGACAGATGGCAGTACCTTACTAAATCTGATTAAACTAATCGTTAAACGTGACTAATTATTAGAATTAGATTGCTCCCCAAAGCATGTGCAGGTGTGATGACAAATAAGAGAAATATGACACTCAATATGAATAATGTTTAGTGTAATGCCAGCAAGACATTTACATTTTATTGTATTTCCAAGAATCAGGATTATTTATATACAGTCAAGTCTTTATGATCTTTTCTTTCTCAATAACATTTCAGTAGTATTTTCTGTAGATGCTCCATGACACAATTTTGACTGCTAGAGTGACTGTTATAGTGCTGTCTACGGTAAACCAAATCTAAGCAAAAACAAACCTTAAACCAAAAACCACAAAAACAGAACAGCAACAAAATATTTTTGCTTGCCAGCAAGTATATATATATATACAGATTTGAATCCTATCCAAGTGCTAACTGAGCAAAGAACCCACCATCCAAATTTCAGATTTAACTTCAAGGAAAGAACAACTTGGAGGAGATTCAAACAAGAGGTCAGCACTGCAGTAATCCATTGAGACTAACCCTGTTCTAACTGTTCTTTTTTGATGAATAGAACAATACAAAAATCAAGAGATTAGACAGTTTAATATCTGCTGGCCCAGGATTACTTCCTTAAATTACTTTGCTATAGACGTTTTCCTGATTGTTCCATGTGGGAAGCAGATCAGTTCATTTTACTAAGTGGAAACGTAATCAAGGATGAGTTCATTCCTGTACATGGGGAAGGCACTCCCTATGGTGACTGTGAAATAGTATTTGAGTCACTGCAGAGATGCCAGCTAAGCTTTGAAGCAAATGGGTAGTAGCCGAACTTTAACTCTCCGCAGTGAATGATATTTAAACTGCTTCCATGGTTAATCTTAATGAAATTAGAACACATTTGTGCTTTATTTTATATTCATATAATTTGGAATCATTATTTTTTATGTCTTGACTCAACAACATGTCCTTCACTGCACAGTGCGAATACTACTCATTGAGTACAGTATTTTATCTTTTGACATGTAGCAAGTTTACAGCCTCTGAAGTGAGATTTAGTATTGTTTGGAAGATAGGTGTGGCTTTCATGAAGTCAATGTAAGCCTGCAGGCACCCAGGATCTTACAGAAGTTGCTGTTTCTTTGTTTTCAAAGTCATGAGATCCCTGACTGGCTAATCCCAAACCAGGGAAATCCAAATCACAGCTAGTGATACTCTTATAATTTCTCTGAATATATGTTGACATTGTAATATCAGAAGAGACTGAATATTTGATATACAGTATATTATACATACTGTAGATCATATAGTGTAAGGTGAGTCTTTTTGGTGAAGTTAGTTCACAGGATGCTTGTGCCCATACGGCCCTCATTGCATGTAACTGTTTTATTTTTCTTTGCATAGTGGTACTTGTCCAGGTAAGGTGTTCTAAGGTGTATCAGTGATGATGCAAATCCAGTCTTTGACTGCACACACTACATTTGATGCTTGACATGGGTCAGTTGAGTGTATCAAGGGTCATACAGTAAGCTGTGACAGTTACAATGACATCACTCCTTTGGGCTCTCAAGTTCATTTCAATTCCCTAAGGCAAGTAGTCGGTCCTTTGTGCTAGTGGGTTTGGTTCTTATCTGGGCTGTTTAGGATAGCTGTTTGAAGTGTGCCTAAGCTGCCAACTCCAAACTGAAATCTAAATATGAATGCTATACTTGAATGACCTACTGTACAATTACCGTTCTTCTTCAATGTAGGAGAAAACATGCTAAACAAATGATGAAAGCTTTATGGGGTGAATCATCTTTCCAGAAATAGGAGTGGGGAATGAGACAGATCTCAGCATTATAAACTGTATACAGTATAGCTTGTGATTTTATTTTCTAATCCAGCTAATATATGGTGATTAATGCATCAGTAATGTGTATGCTGATGCTAAATATTTAGGTCTATATTAATGTGTTTGATTCGGAATAATTGTAATACAAAGAGCAAATAATCTTGATTGTATTATTTTAGCGCATCAGCTGTCTGGTGGAGTATGCTTGATAGCAGTCAGAATAAAAATAAATCAACAGTACAGTTAAGGTAGAAATATAGCAAAGACAATTCAGACTGACATGGCGAATTAAATGGTGGGAAGAAGTATGTATAACAACATTATCTTCTATGATAACCTGATGCATGATAAAAAGGGTCCAGAGGGCACAGAAAAGTGTATTTTTTATTTACGTGAGCTGTCCCATTTGGCTTCTGCAGGGTTAAAGGATTTGTAAATATCTTAACGCCCTTGTTTCAAGATCTACAATGAAGCACATCATTAATGAGAGACAGCTTGCCACCTTGTCATAATTAGTTCAGGTTCTGAAAGCTGTCTGCAACCTTCTGGCTGAGGAAAAGGTGGACTCCATTAGCAGTGAGAGGGAAAACAGTTTGTGTTAAAACATGACTTTTGTATTTGATTTAAAAAAAAACCTATAATGAATGTTTGCATTACCCAGAGGCAATTTCCTTATTTTCTTTTCTTGGTACCAGTGTGCATGTAATTTCTGAAGGAAAAAATTAACTATCCACATCTACAGTAACAGGTAATTAGTTGCTTTTATCTTACCTGAATAGCAGGGGTATTAGGAACAATAGTATTAGAAGCCAGTGAATTAGAATGTAAGTATGATGCAATTTTAATCACAGAAATGTAAACACAGAGTGATGGTAAAGTATACAACATCCATGTAGATATACAGCATTCCAAAAGGATATGAAAGGTGGAAGGTGGGGAAGGTGCACTGTACTGTCTAAAAGATCACTTATAAAAAGATATATACATCTAAAAGATCATTGTTAAACAGGAATATAATCACAAATCTCAAAGTGCATATACAGACAAATAAAAACATTGAAAATGTATAATGTTAGAAATATGCCACAGACCACCAAATTAATAAAATAAGATTAAGTTAATCACCACAACTGTATAGAGACATCAAGTACATGCAATATGTGCAGAGATGTAGTGATCATGGGGGACTTTAATTTTCCTCACATGGATTGAGACAACACAATAGGAACATCAGCAAATAACACACCGATTCAACACAAATTCCTTCTTGAAGTCTATTTGTAAGTTCATAATGAACCACCACCAAATTCCTGAGCACTGGAGTGAAGTGATCATAATCTGAAGGAGCTGGGGTCTGTTGCGTTTGCTTTCTAGTACACCAGGAAATAATGAATTACAATAGACAAAGCTAGGATGTATAGAACCTTGAACCAACATTTCTGGATTATTCTAATCTAAAATCTAAAATTTTAATGTTAGCAGTGCACCTCAAATTATAAGAAGCAGATCTAATGATAATCTTCAAATGGAATGATTACTGTTAGATTGTCTGTGAGAACAATCTGCAAGCTTGAGAACGTGCAGTTGTCTGCAGGTTGGCTTTTGAGATAATGCACAGATTTGTGTATCAACAGAACAGAAATAAAAATCTGTTTTGTATTTTATCCTGAAAATCTATCACTATCACTAAGTTGTTGAATGTACATAATAAAGAGCAAGGGAAAAAAAACGGAGTCCTGGAGAACACCAAATTTAAAAGAGACATTGATTTATTAAAACTGCTCAATAGAAACTAAACTGGAAGTAAAATAGTCTTAGGACCATTTAGGTCTAAAGTATGAGAAACTGTAGCCATTTCTTCTCCGATTTTGGAATCAAGTGCAGTAGGAATATCTTGCCTTATAAAAATGGAAAAGAACAGTTTATTTGACAATGGATATATTAGAGTCTATTATCAAAGATCATTATAGACTCACAGCAATGCAATGACCAGAACAAAATGGAGACTGAAATTTCAGCCACAGATCATTTTGGAAGACATGGTCAGAGAGTTGATGGCTGGCACTAACCTTTCAATTATTTTTAAAAGAAAGAGAGAGTTAAAATAGGTCAATAATTTCAACAACCTCTAGAAAGAGATTGCATTTCTTACTTCTTACTTCAGTTTCTTACTTCAGCATTTCTCTAATGCGGTATAAAGGAACAGTTCCAGAATGAAGAATGAATTTACAGTGTAAATTATGAAACATCCAAAAACTAGAATTTACTATTTTTAAATATCATCTGTGATAACCACTCTAAAAAATGGTTAGATGAAAATCAGAAACAGTGGGATAGATACTGAGAGTGAACACTCCTGATGTAACAAGCAATAGCTATGCATTGGTTTTATTGCAAAAGACATTTAAAAACCAATGTTGGATTTGTACTTAAAAAATAATTGGTTTGGGATTTAGAATCTTGTCAATTGAATCAAATACATTTGCAGACCTATTTTTTTCCTTTGGCAATCAGAGTGGAAATGTACAGTATGTAGCCTTAGCTTCTTTCTGTGTATCCTCTGTGTATTACCTCAGGTGGAATTTCCAAAGGTTCTTATCACTGCACAGCTTGTTGTTCTACTTCACTGCTCTGAACTGCAAAAAAAAACTGCAAAGAGCTGAGAATAGTAGAACTTCAGAACTTTAAGGTAGTCTTAACAGGTCTTGATTGAAGGGTAAATGGAGATCTAATAATAATAATAATGACTTTTATTTATAAAGCACCTGTCAAAACCCAACAAAGATGTACAGTACATAGTAATACAGATGTGTAAAATGTAAAAAGAAAAAAAAGAAAAAAATAAGTCACTAAATGGTGGATTTGTTAAATTAAGCAATAAGCAATTTAAAATAAGAATAATTCCTTACACTTACAGTATATAGCACTTTTCTTTTTCAGTAAGGAGAACAGAGTGATGAAGCCAGTTCAGAGATGAGGATTATTAGGAAGCCATGACTGGTAAAAGCTGGGACACCAGGGTGACACCCCTGCTCTTTTAGAGAAATGGCTTGGAATTTGTAATGACTATGGAGATCCAGAACCTTCAAATCTCATTTGAAGGACAGCACCTTTTTACAGTATAGCTTCACCATCACTATACTGAGTCATTAGGACCCACACATTCCACAAGGTGAATGCTCTGATCCCTCTAACACCTCTTCCAGCAGCAACCTTAGCTTTCCCAGGAGGTCTTCCATCCAGGTACTGACCAGGCTCATGCCTGCTCAGCTTTGGAGGTCTGTCAGTTGTGAGTTACAGGGATGATATTGCTGCTGGGTATATCACAAATTTATTTCATGAATTTAGAAGGATTAAGGAGACAGCAAAGTTGGAAGGGCATCTGTTAAGGAGGAACATCTGGCTTTGGCAAATCTACTTAAAAAGCAATTATGGAATGCTCAGTGTCCCCTTGGCTAGATGAAGTAATATTTGTAAATTAAATTCCATAAGTAATTGCATAACCAAAAATATGTTCTTTTTCTGAGTTGGAATAGTTTTGTGATATGTAGAGTTAAGTGAAATCAAGTGATAAAATATTAAAGTCCCAAAGCCCTAAAGAGAAAAAGGTCAAAAGCAGAACAGTACTGATTTCTGCTCACTGTAAGAAAGCCTCAAAATTATTATTTTTATTTGTAAAGCACCTTTCCAAAATCCAAGGATGCTGTACATAGCGATTAAAAAAATAAACAAGAACTTACAGGATAGGATGTAGGGCAATCAGATATACTTTAAGCCCAAAAATGGTGATTTTTGAGTTGAGACTTGAAAGGAATCAAAGAATTTGTCTCTTGAAGAGTAGGAGTAAGGGCATTTCATAACAAAGGAGCAGACAGAAAAGGCACAATCACCAAGATTTAGTCCTACAGTAGGTGCAAGGGCCCAGACACTAATGGACGGAGCCTACAGGAGGGAGTGTAAGCATGAAGGAGTTCAGTGATGGAGCCAGATTATTTAAAGCCTTGAAAGTTAAGTGTAGGAGTGATATGCTGCCAAGGTCTGGTATGAATTGGAAGTCTAGCTGCAGAGTTTTGGACATATTGCAAATTTCTAACAAAAGTGTTAGGCAGCCCACAGAGTAAAGAGCTGGAAAAATCAAGCCTAGATGTTATAAATGCATGAGTCAGTCATTCAGCATTGGACAGCCATAGAAATTGTCTAATGCGGGCAATATTCCTAAATTGAAAAAAAAGCTGCCTTAATCAAATTGTTCATGTGGACGTCAAAAGACAAGAGAGAATGTAGTGTGACTCCCATATACGTCACTCCCACTGTCATATGAGACCAATATCATGATAATATATTGTCATAATATTACATTTCTTTCCCACATGATGCCTCTGGTTAATCTGTAACAGACATTATTTATTTTGTATATATCTGATGTTTACAAGAGCCATTGTAATACAGTATATCTTATATATTATACTGTATTTCCTTAGATATATTATGTTTCATATAATATATACTGTATATATGTCTTAATAATATATTATACTTTTCTGTAGATATGGTTTCTGCTATACAGTAGGTCAAGACAGTCCTCTGTGACAAATTATTTTGCATTTGGTTGCATTAGAAACACTGGGAGTGTTACACACGGACAGATAATACTCGGATCTGCAAAGTGCTCATGGCAGGATCACCTTTTCCCCACAAACAGTCAGGAAGTCAAAGTAAGAAGCAGGAGATCTCTTCACGATCCCAGAGCTCAGAATCCCTTAAATCAGTAGAAAATGTACCCATTATAAAAGAACCAGAAGTAGCCGTCTAAATGAATCTTAAGCAGCAGGGCAGCCCACCTGGGGGAATTCATGCTTCATCGCCCCTACACGGATCAGCTGCAGCATGGAAACACCATTTGAACACAGCCCCCTCACACAGAAAGACAAGCCAAGGCACTGAGGTGAAAGGCAGTGGGACATAGATGACGCAAGTACAGATCCACCAACCCTGAGCGTAACTGCTATTTGAAAACTGCAATAATCCCCGTCAGAAGAGCAGGGCGCTGGAGAAATCGCTGCCTCAGTGCCCACCACAAGACGTGCCTGTAAGGTTCAACTGCAGCACAGTACCAGAACATCCTGCAGTCACAAGAAGACAGTCAAACCACTAAAAACAATGAATGTCGCAGTTCTGACAACCCCAAATACCCAAGTACATACTGTACAGTTATCTCAGCATGTCTTCGTGGGAAATGGAAATAACCTTGATGGGTGAGACTTTTCTTGTGTATATTTCCCAAGGATTTATATTAAAGTAAATAATACTTGCTGTCAGGGGATTTAGAGATTTTTATCTGTAATTGCAAGACTCTCTGACAATCAAATAATATATAGTGTGGAGGTGTTCAAAGCACAACTCCCAGATCCCTCTGTGCAATATTAGCAAGAGTGGAACACAACACAAGTATAAACTGCTCATGGTGAAAAATAATGCTTGATCTTCATTCAAACTCCATATTAGACATGGAGAGTTTCATACTCAGTTTGTCAGAGCACATACTGTACTAGAGAGAATGCCTTTAATGATCTAGTCTTTTCAAATGAGATAGTAGAGTAAGGAATACAGGTGAAAAGCTGTGATCAAAACATTGTGAAGAATATTTTGAAAACTGCTTAATACATTCAAGAAAGCAGAAAAGAAACAGAACTGAAGAGACGTAGAATGGGTTAAGTTAAATACAAAATCAGTAATGAATAAGTGGGAAGAGATTAAAGATATTCTGCTTGAAGCAGAGAACAGATTGATCCCACAAGTAAGTAAATCAAACTCTAGAAAGCAGTGACCCAAATGGTTTAATAAATCGATAAAGAAAAATATAAGGACGAAGAAAGCACTTTCTAAAATGATTTTGTAAAAAAAAAAAACAGGATGCTGTCAAAGAAAAAAGAGTATTAAAATCCACGGACCAGTAAAAATGTTGGAGAGAGAAAGACTATTGCAATAGAAGGTAAAATAAATAATAACAGGTTTCTTCAGTATTGCAATAGCAATTGAACAATGAAAGATGATGTAAAATCTCTCTGAGACAGTAATGGGAAACTTGCAGACAATGAAGGAGGAATGGATAACATATTAAATGAATATTTCATTCAGGCATTTACCAAGGTAGAAATCTACATCACATCTCAGACTGAAAAGACAAAGCTCTTTAAGAAATAGAATAGACAAAGTGTTGCAGTATTGGAAGAATTTAAGGTATGTAATTTTCTAGGAGTTGATAGTATTCTCATATGCTACCAGTTATACCTAGGGAAAATACGAGATATTATTCATAGAACATTTACAAAATTCTTCCAGTAACTAAAGACAGTGATGGAAAAACCGAACTAAGTAATTCTAGACCAATTAGGTATTATTTCTATTACATGTAAAGTTATGGAAATGATCATCAGAACTAAACTGGAGGATCTTTTGTATGGAAATATGATTCTAGCTCATAGTCAACATTGGTTAAAAAATGTGTATTACTTAACTTGCTACAGCTGTAGAAACTGACCATATAGAGCATATGAAATTTTATATTTACTGTTTGTTGCAGAAGGCTTTTAATTATGTGGGTAGCAGGCATTGAGATAATGCTTAACATAAGAACTAGTTAATGGATAGAAAAGAGAGAAGATATAAGGAGTGAAGGCTCACATTGGGGTGACGTTATAGATGTAATGTTTTAATTGTTTCAGATCTACTAGTCACTATGAAATGGTTACTTTCCTACATTTATAGTATTTTGGGATCCTTTACGTTTTAATTATTTTCAAGATGACTATATATATATGTGTGTATATACAGTATAATGTATACGTTTTTTATGTGTAGAAAGACAAAAGATGAGAAAAATGTGTTGTGAAATGGAGGTTTATACTATCCCTTTTAACACCTGCCAGACCTCAAAGTAACGCATCTAGGCTTTGCTTTAATGTTTTTTGTTTGTTCCAGAAAGCTAGCAATTACAATGCAGTAAAGCTGTAAGGAAGCTACAGTGGTTCAGTTAACCCTTGGTTTCACTATGTGAGAGTGAATACCAAAATCCTTGTGGTGGCGCTCATTTGAGAAACTGACAATAAACATTCTTCATGTCCTGCTTCTAATCTCTGTCCTACAAACACTGGCTGGATATGCAACATGTATTTTAAACATGTAACTTGGCTTCTTGGAAACCATTTATCTTCCAAAGCAGGATGTTTTCATAAACATCTGTTAAAGTTTGATACCAAACCTCTTGTTGAGCCAAAGGAATATTTGCTAAACATGGCTGAGTTCTTAGAAAAAAAAACTTGGCCAAAACAAATTATGAAAAGAGATTCAAGGCCATTTGTAACAATCTTTTTGTTTTCTGTGTTTTATAAAGGAAATACAAGAATAATATAGAACAATTACAGGTCTCTTCAAAAATCTTCACTAGTCTGAGCACTTCCACAATAACTAGAATGACATCATTTTCACATTTCAAGATTATCAGTTCTATATTTCTATACAGTATAACTAAAATAAAATATATATATTTAGAAGTAGAAGAAATTTGAAGACTTTTTTAGGAATACAATGGGATTGCAACAGACTAAAACATACAAAAAAAATTCAAAGCAACTTTACAGTTTACTCCCTACAAAATCTGGTTGTCAAATCCTCTACGTTTTGCAAAATATTTAAAAGATTACCTTGACCACTAAATAAATACAGTTTTGAAAGTGTGACCCCCCCCCCATGACTTTGCGGATATCTTCACGGTTGTAGAGATGTTAGTGAGCCTGCGAGTTTGAAGACTTTGATGGTTGTACCATTTGGAGTACAATGTCTACTTCTTCTTATCCTTTCTATGAAGTACAGGAATCTTTGTGGTCAGCTAAGACATCAAGAAATGCCAGAGTCATGCCAAAAAATTAGATCCAATAGAAAATAAAATGCAATTCATTCTCCAGTCAAAGAAAATGTACTGGGTATTCTAGGGAGTCTTGTAAAAGGCTGCAAAGACAGAAATGAGACAAGCATTAGGCAAGCATGTCTTTAATGTATGATTATTTAAACTCCTTTAAGCAGAAATCTCTGCTTATTATAATACAGTATATACACAGTATTTACATTTTTGCTGTATTGAGAAACCACACAACAAGTAATGTCTGCGGAGAAACAGATACTTTTTTATTACTATTGTTTTTGTCAACATCTAGTCAGGTGTGGATAAAGGCACATTATACTATATTGGAAAATGATTAATTTGATATCTACAGTACATAGAAGACTAATCTTTTGATAATGGTTAGCTGACATTTTTATCATAGTCCAGGCTTGTCTGAAGATTACCCTCTCGGACCATGATTTATGTCTGACTGTAACATTAGTATGTAAGGAACCTGATGGGTTTAATTAGTTTTTTTTTGCTTTCATAAATGGCATACTGTTTTATTGTGACACGGGCAGTCCACCAGGAAAACAGTGATTTATAAGATGTTCTACTAAGTTGCTCACTGCCCCTTTACCTTTCAGCTCACAGATAACAATTCTGTTGTTTCTTGCAATGAGAGAACAAGGAGGTTTCAGCTCAGTACAGAGCCAGTTTTAAATCTTTGTCAGGGGAAATTAAAGAGAGAAGCTTTGTTTAAATTACAAACTGGAGCATATTTGCAAAAAATTGCAAGGGTTTTAAATTTCCAGTTGGAGATGGATGATTTGAGAAACCCAGTTAGGTTAAGGGATAGAAAGAAAATTCACAATGCTAAAACGCGGTTAGTAAAGTTAAAGTAAAGTTAAAGGTCTTTTACTGACTTTTAGTTCTACTTCAGTTCCTCAGTCAACGTTATGAACCACAGACAGCAGCTTTCAATTGTCTAAAATGCTGTTGTGCCACATTGATGAGTTCGAATAAATACAAATTCAACTGCTGGTATTAAAAAGGTACAGTATATTGAGAAACATCATCAACAATTTCTACTTGAATATATATATAATATATGCGTTACCTCTGCTAAAAATGAGCTAGCTTTCATTTATTGATTTTTTTCTTAAGACAAATATCTCTTAATCTTCTCAGCAATGTTCTAATAAGATCCGGACTGCAGAATATTGGCCTTCTCTGCCTGTCCGTTGGAATAGTTTGAGTCTCATAGGCCATGCTACCAAGGATTAAGTTTAACTGTCAGGTCTGTTGATATTATAAGAATGGGAGTGCAATTTGCATATGCAATTTCATTGGCTGCTGGAAGCTTGCCAGACGTTTTCCAGTACAAAAACATGCCAGCTTAGATTTTCCCTTTATTTATCTTGACAATGATCTGAGGAATCGGACAAAGAAGCTGACAAGATGTATCATTGGAAAATTCCAGAAAGTCCTTTTTTTTAAATTAATGGCCTTTGTCTCTGATTGCAAAACTTACATGTACTGTTCCACCTGAGCTATACTGATACTGTACATGTTTCTTAGCAGAAAACATCGAATTTCATACAAATAATGACTATCCACTCTGTAGCTTACATAATATAGATATAAACTGAAATATATAATATGTAATGTGTTTTAAAAAGTGGTTATATTTTACAGAATATGTTGGAAGCAATTATAATTTATCTAGTTTTACATCCCAATAATATTTTGGCCACATATATACACTGAACATACAAAGAGCCACAAAATGATACAAAACATCCATTTTCTTACTGCTTTATTCAATACAGGATGGGCTGGGGAGCTGGAGCCTATCTCAGCAAGCAACAGGTTCAAGACAGGGTACACCCTGGATGGGACACAAGTCCATCACAGGGCACACATGTACACAGACCCACTCAAGGGGCAATTTTCCCAGAAACCAATTACCCATATGTACAGTATTTGGATTTTGGGAGGAAAGAATGCACCTGGAAGAAATCCAAGCAAACATGGGTAGAACATACAAACTCCACTGGGATAGTACCAATAACCTAGTCCGTTATTGAGCCCTGCAACAGTAAGGCAGCAATGCTAACCACTACATCCTGACACTGCCATCCTACATGTAACATGTATTCCATTATTTGAATTAACTACAGGCGTGTAGAAAAGCCATAGCTTTAAATAAGGTGGATCAAGGGCTCTAAAAACACAAAATGCTTGTAGTTATGTAACATAAAGGAGGCATAATTTTATACAGATCTTGCAGTTAATAAAAACTACTTGTCTGGAGGTTTCCCAAACTGATGATGAGCTGCTTTTCACTTGACATCAGAGCCACTGAACATTTACTGTCATCAAACCTCAAGCAGGGTTTGTAGGTGACACTGATCATTAATCCAACAACCTGCCTGAATAGCATTTCAGTCATGCAGTTTTCCAAATGAAGTTGTGCCTGCTGTGCACAACTCTGAATGCACCTTTTCAAGCTCCCCTCACTCCACTCCAATTGCACTCTTGCAGCTGCCTCCCTAGTTCATTCCTTAGAAGTTGGGACGGTTGTGACAGCGTTGACCTTACAGCCAGGACTGTCATTTCCTCAGCCAGGTATTGTCTCCTCTGTAGTAAATGAGATTTGACCAAATTACCGAAATATCCTTGAGTGTGCTTTATTATCCCAATAGTTGAATGAGACATCCCGGCAAGATTATATACAACCTAACTGGTGAAATATACAATATTTACTCTTTATCATGTCCTGTGACACCTCCTTTAACTCAGACAGGGACACAGAAACCTCCAGCACAGCTGCCACTGCAGGAGAGAAAGTAGGTGAGTAAAAAGATTGGAGGGACATTGCACACTTCCTCTGATCAAAACGAGTTTTTCTGAGCTGTGAAATGCAGAATAAAACAGGCAAAATGTGAGGTTTAGCTACATGGGATCTGACAGCAATACCCCCTGTGCCGATCTAACAGCAGGAATATATGCAAAACATTCTTTGCTGTGGAATCTCAAAGCTCGTAAGTGACTGGGTTGACTGCCATGAAAACAAAATGGCCCACATCTTTGAATCAAAAAATTGAAATGATTTCTATGTTCTTAAGATGCAAATGTAATTCTTTTTAAAAAGCTTGATTTCCAATGTCATGGCCTCAGAAAAGATGAGTGTCTGTAGAAAAGCCTACTCAAATTCAGTCATTTTTCTAACCTAAGATGTAAGACAAATAAAGTAAATTAATCTTTAATTAGGCCTCTGGCTGTAGCCCACAGAAAATACATGTATGTTATACAGTACATACAATTATATTTAACACAATTAAAACCCTATTTTTGTTCTCAACAGGAGAGGATAGTACCAGGTAGGAATGTTTATTAGCAAATCTACAAAAATCTTGTTGTTGTTTCAAATGAAAGTCCTCTATCATGGCAATATTTAATTTTCTCTTTCGCACTTTGCTGGGAGAATTTGGCCTGCATATGTCCTGGGACAAACAGCAACACCAACCATGTCTATTGAAAAAAACATCCAATGTCAAGAAAAAAAAAACATTTTGAAAAAATAAAAAAGCAAAGTACAAAGCAAAGGCAAAAATGAAAGTGAATAACTAGAATAAAAAAGGCGTAATCCTTAATCTTACTCTTAAACAGGATATCTCATAGTCTAATATCACTAACAGTGTTCAACATGTGTTTGTTTTTAAATACACTGTAGTTGTCATGTAGTTTTTTCATTTTTTGAGGCTGCTCCAAAGTGAGACTCCACCCAAATGGGGCGCCAAGCATGCACAGATACATACATCATTTCTGTATCAATACATTAATTGAATTCATTAAATTGGTTAGGGTTCTGGACTTGTAACTGGAGAGTTGTGGGTTCAAATCCAAATTGCTGTTGTGTAATACACTGCTGTTGTACCCTTGAGCAAGATTGGGGTTTTTGGGTTGTTCACCACAGAAAATCGCTTCAGTTAAATATTTGCCTGTGTATATGGGTGCAAATGTAAGTTTCTTTGGATAAATGCAGCAGCCAAATGCATTAATAATGAAAATGGCCATTTTCTGTCTTTTTTATGAGTGTAACAGAGGCTATGATTCTCTGAAACTGTGTTTGTCTTCATTTCATTAATTAAAAATCAGCACCAACTCATGCAATCAAAGCTTAGATGTCATGCAAAAAAAGCAGACCTTTGGTGCAATTTAATTATTAATTCCTTTTATTTGTGTATCCGTTTTGATCCACACGGATGTCAAAGCTTTTACAACTTCCTGGTGAGCCAGCAGCTCACTACACAGCAGGTCCCACAGAGAAGAGAGAAATTACTTCACCTTAAGCTGATTCATAAACGTATATTTATGCATGACATTGTCTATGGAATTTGCTGTAATTATCTAAAAAACTTTCTTCAGCATGCTCAAGTTTATATAAAGTGTAAGGAGCATCACTGGGGGCCAATTGTAACTAACAACAGTATGATTGAAAAGAAGATATGTGAATTTAATTAATCAGTGTAGTTTTTTTAAGGCTGTATTCATCTAAAAGCTGCGTTATAGATTTTTAAAAAAAAATTTGGTGGTGTTAGAGAATTATTTATTATGAAAAGATATTGGGAAAAGTGAAGTATCTTCGTATAAATATGTTAACTTTGTAGCATGTGAAGACCTTGGAAATATGTTAACTTCTCAATGTTAATATCTGTAAAAAAAGAAAAGGTCCTAGTCTATCTGCTGTTAAAATTAGCTATAGCTCATAGTGCTTCTCAGGGTAGGACATTTGACATTCTTGAATCCGAGTATTTGTGCATAGCAAGAGAAGACCCTGTCACCCATAGCTTGGGGAACATCACCAGAAGGATCTGTGTATTCTATTGATAAATTGTGGATATCTTTAGGCTGACTGAGGAATACTTAATGGGGACTTTCCCTCATGAGCAAACAAATATACAGTATGAAGCATCTCTTGCACAGCCCTGTGTGCACCTTCCTGTTACCCAGATGTGTGTAACCCAGTGTTTTAAAAAGCAACTCATCTTCTTGTTCGTACAGGGAACAAAGAAAGTTGTTGAGGATGAAATTAAGCTAACAAGCTGTATTTTGTTGAGAAAAAATATTTTATTGAGTAACCATAATGGCACGAATTAATTGGAATTGAACTGCATGTTACACTGCATGCACCAACCTTATTTTTCACCTGCCCACCATACAGTAGATTGTCTGCCATTAAGACACTTTATTTGTTTAGCTAGGGGACATTTACTTACAGTAGCTAATATTTTTATTTTGGCTCTTTGGAGTTCATAATCATTGCAATGTTATATTTTGGATTCTGTGAATGGTAAAAAAAAGAGAATTTCTTCTTCAATCTACATCTGATGACACATACAATTGTTTGGAATAGCTAAGTTATTCTTCAGTAGGTTCTTGGAAAGCTGAGTTTTTTAAATATTAAAACAATGAATATGTGTGTCCTTCACGAAGCCATTCAGAGGGCAGCTTGAAGCAGTGATTAAGGCTTTGGATCTCTTACAAAACTAGATAGAATTTCAAGTACGTGTTTCAGATATTGCTTTGTTATTAAGCAAGGTGCTTTTCTTGATTGCTGCGTACAAGTAAGCTTCTCGAATGGATGCAGACATTCACTGGGGTTAATGTGAGGTGGACTATCGACTCCGCTGGTGTGAGGGTGGGTCCAGGGATAATTTTGTGCTGTAAATCCACTTTATGCTACAGTAACTTGGCAGACATTTTACTGTATGTGAAAATCTAATCCGTAAAGACAATTTTGACAAATTGAAAAGATTTGCATTTTGCCGCTGTCTAATTTACTATCATATTTGTATTTAAGCATACGTATTTTTATTCATCGGATCAGAATGATAAATCAAAGAGCAGGTTACTGATGAACTGCTTCAGGCTCATTCTAGGGTAATGGTCTTCAGTACTCCAGCAGACAAGGTTCCACAGTTAATGGGATGAACATGGACTTTCTCAAAACCAAGGTGACATATCAAAGAACGTGACATGTTTTCAGATGTTTGATCCAAGTGCTCTAGGTGTTAAACTAGTTAAATGCCAATGTGACTGGAACTTAACTTACTGTAGCTTTGAACACAGCTGTCCTTTTAAGGCTGAGAGTAATCAACCTGTGAAACAGACTGACTCTACACTCTTTGATCAAATTAATCAGTGCAGATTTAGTAGAATAGCTTATTTCCAGTACTTGCCAGCACTTCATCTATTCTACATTCCATATTATAGACTTTCAGTTTACAAAGGAAAATTAAAATATATTGCCCATTTTAAGTTTTTTGTCAGACAGTCCACAGTTTAATTTTATTTTTACCTTGGGTTTTGGAGGAATATAAAAAGTTCATTATTTGTCAAAGTTACAGCAGATTTTGGTGTGTCATAATTCATCACAGGAGTATATACAATATACTGTACAGCTCCCTAATTTCACATTTATACCTTTGTTGTTTATAGTGGATAAAAGCAACACATTTTAAAACCTAGTTCAACATAATAAATAGACTCAAGTGATGGTGAGGTACAATTCTCATTTTTTATTCTGCTTTTTTTTTAAATAAAAAACATTTTAAATAGTTTCCTGGTTTTTGGTGCTCGTATTTCCACATGAGGATGTTGAACAATTTAATTTGGGCTAACAATAATAAGTAGCAAAACCTATGTCACATTACATAAACAGATACAGATACAAATAATACTCCTTCTGCATTCCCGTGCACAATTTCATATGGATATTTGACTTGCACTATGAACAAATCAACGGTTGTGTTGCTGAGAAAACGTACCTGTATACAGTATTAAATGTGTAAATTTCTATAACAGAGTTTAAATAATATGTCATATATTAAGCTTCCAGATGTAAGCTTTTTTTACTTTGAATAAAAAGTCAGTCATAACCCAAATTGTAATTTGTATAAATTCAAATTGTAATATATTGAACAACTGAAGAATCACATTACCACCTAAATATGGAACTACAGTCTGGAGAGAGCAGAAGTAAAACACATCTATATTCAAGTTAAGGAGTATGGCAAGGCAACTGATAAAACCAAGACAGGATGTCCTTGCTTCAACTACATTCCCCAGAAATCTATGGAAAATGACCCATGACCCATGACCCATGACCCAGACTTCATCTGAAGCCGTCAAAGAAAGAGGGTTGGTCAGATGATAGTATAAGAACGGCAAGCAAACGCTTTCAGGGCTCTGCATCTGCTGATTTTTGAAGAGAGATCATCTGATACAGTATGTGTTGCACCAAGGGATAGAGAGAGTCAAGAGCAAATGAAAAAAACAATGGAGCTTCAGGTCCAATTTGGGATTGTAATTCAAATCTGGGAAACGTCTGTTTAATTTGCCGCTGGTACATATAGCAGCCCAGGAATTTATACAGAAGGTCAATGAAGCAAGCCAGCTTTCTTAGAACTCAGAAAAACTGTAAGTTAGCTGCTGTTCTGTTTTGTAATTTCCTTAGGAATTGAAATGAAAGTCCACTACTTTTGCACACAGGTGCTTTAGGGATCCAGCTATCAAAAAGTCCCATGAGCTCTCCTAGAAGTAATTTAAAATAATGTGTACAAATCCAATTTTTATTGTCAAAAGGAAATGTGAGTTAAAACAATTAAACATATTTTAGACACACTGCTCTACAGAACCACAAAGATTGTTTTCACCATAATAAATGTACTGTATGATTTTGGACTAAACTGATCTGCAGTGCAAGAAACCTGCTCAGTCATCACTTGAATCCAGGTATGCTGACCTGCAGAAACTACTGTAAAGCATTGATTTGTGTTCTGTGGGGCTTCAATTTTCAAATAGAGTGCAAAGTGGGAATGATATTGAGATAGTAGTATTTTTTTTCACAACCTGAAAGCAATCTGCAGCAGTGGCAAAAAAGGTATAATAATGCAGCAGTCATCAAGGAAATCAAACACCATTTCCTTATGCTGGGCTTTCTGTGGCAACTGAGAAAATCTCTCACTGGGATAAATTAGTAGGTATAGAACAATCATGCTTCTGTGATCTCAATTTCATCAGGGGATGCCCAGCTGAAGTCTCCTGTTATTATTTCTGTTGACTTTGTTCAAGCACGTACATTTAATAAAGCCGAAGACTTGTCCAGTGCTGACTTGCTGAGATGTGATAATTCTTCAAAGCTTACTTTGCAGCAGTCAAAAACACAATTGAGAATATAATTGGACCGTTATAAATACTAGGGGCAAATCATTCTAGTGCTCAGTAAAATGTTGCTTGCCAAAGGCAGTCAAGAAACCAAGTCAAGCAAGTTTAAATTGATTCTGGGATCCTAATAGCCTGGCCATTGAGCCTGTATTTGTACAGTTCCAGTATGTGTCTGTTGATATTTCCTTTCTAAGCAAGTCTTTATAATCTGTTTTTGGAACAACATTTGCAAAAATCTACATACAGTAGAAATGTGTATAAACTAAATATATACCTATGTATATTTTAAACATGATTTAGCCAAGTATACTGTATATATTGCGGCATGGGCAGCATAGTAGTGCAGTGGTTAGAATTGTTGCCTTGCAGCTATGGGGACCTGGGTCCTATTCCTATCTGAATGGAGTTTGTATACATTCCCCATGTTTGTGTGGATTTCCTCTGGGTGCTACAGGTTTCTCCCATAGTCCAAAGTTAATTGGCTTCTGGAAATATTTTGAGTGTGTAACTGTGTGTCCTGTGATGAACTGCTGTCCTGCCCAGGGTGTATCCAGCTGTACACCCAGGAATTGCTTGCTGGGATAGGCTCCAGCTCCTCTGTGATTCTGTATTGAATAAATACAGTAGGTAAGAAAATGAATGGAAGGATATAGTGCAGCATATACTGTACCAAAAATTGTTCACCAGTTATTCAAATAAAATTAATTTCTTAAACAGAAGTCTGATTTCTCCAGCCTATGGAGGCTAATGACTTTTTATATGATTGACATACACTGACAGAAATGGAAAATCAGCTTCTATCACTCTAATTCCTAGACAGGTGAGTGTCTGGAGTACTTTAACATATGTTTTTTTGGGGGGACTGGATAATTATAAAGTGTTTGATGAAAAATTTCTTAAATTCACCTTTAGACAACACAGCCTCGAAATAGGATCAAAGTGGGTCATTATAATAAATCATGTTTTTTAATGATTTCTTTTTTTTTCCTCCTTTTTTCGAAATCTGTCTGAGCCATTTCCCCAAGCATCAAGGAGCAAATTTAATGTGAAATGATCTAACGCCTCTCTATATTGTGAGTTTTTCGTAAGTAATGAGATGTTTTAGAGGTGTCCGTGCCCTTGGGGCTGCTAATGTTAGCTTTCTAGGTTTCAAAGTTAATTGGCACAGAGACCTTGGTAGAAGTATTGTTGCAGAAGAGAGACTGCTGCTACCTGAGAGAAAGAAACCTGTAGACAGGGTCAGAATAAATCCTGAATTTCGTATATAAATATTCTGTAAATTTAGGAATATTTTGATTTATATAGATATGCGATTATCATGTCATTACAATAATGGAAAGGTTGGGAATCCTTTGGAGTCCTTGGGAGCAGCTGATAAGAAGGTGGAACAGGGGGTAGATCTTTATTTTTTTGCAGAAATAAAGGTTTTGTTTCCTAACAAAAATCTCTGTTCTCTCCAACTTTATTTATCCCTCCCACCTTCACCCAGACCCATAACTAGTCTTTAAAAGATGAGATGGAATAGGACATTTTCTAGGGTGATTTTCTCCTATTCCACCACATGCTGCTCTGTCCTAATGAAAATATAGATTACAATGGATAGCATGGAACCCTTTCCCGGGATTTTGATCTAAACTGCTACAATTGTGCATTTGTATTGTACAAAATAGATTGCCCAGTTGTGTTGGGAAACACAAGAAGTCTTCTTCATTTATTGCTCATAAGCAGCAGGTATGTCTTGAATCTAAATAAGGATGCCAAGATCAAAATCCCGTTGTAAGATTTCTGATTTGCTGGGCCTAAATCAAACGTCTGATCTAGGTTAGCCTCAATCTGAATTTGGGCCAGATTATGATTTAGGTATGTGAACCTTCATTGCACTTCCTTTCAGATTTCTCATTCATATGGAGGACAAGCTGTCATGTTTCATTAGCTCCTTATTCTCTGTTTACAGTAAAGAAGACTAGCATGAGGACTCAGGGGAGATTTATTCACTCAATTGTGAGTCCCATCAGGCTGTATAACATGATCAGTGACCCAGTGACTCACATTCTGGTGATCAAAAAACACATTTCAGGCACTTTCTGGGAAGGCAAAGTGCCCCTTGAGTTTCAGCCTTCAGTATAAATTAACCCCAGTCACACAACCAATGTACATCTAAGCTGAATTAATTAAAATTCTTCTCCACACAAGCCTAGAACATTTAAATTTTAGTTTGTACTTTATTTGCGAATTGGCAGCTTCTGTGTCTGCTGTCTTCTTAAGTCCTACAGAATTTCTTACAATTTTTCCCCTGGTGTGCATAAGCTCGGTCATATTTTCAAAACATATCCGCATGGGGTTTCTGAAGTGATTGCCGCTTGCTTTTCACACCAGTCTGTCTTCTCACATATTGATACTAGTGGAGACTTGCTGGGTAAATCAGCAGTGCTTCTCCCGAGGACAAAGTCAGTGAGCTGATTGGAGAAAGAAAAGGTACAGACCCCTTTTCCGCAAAACATTAGAGAAGAATTTTATGCAAAACATCTTGGCACATCATAGTTTTCTGAAATGAAAATCCTAATAGGTTTACAATAAAAAAACATAATATAACAGTAATGGCTTTTCAAATATCTTGGTATTTTGTGCACGCATAATACTCATTAAGATACATCCAATCTGCTAAAGGAAACAAGAGATGCAGTTTTCATTACTGAAGTCTAAAGCAGTACTTTAATTTCCATCCCTAAACCTTTGGCCATTCTTTTTCTCCACAGCAGATGACAAAGGAATGTTTTGCTCTTTCTTTTTTGTTGCAGAGCAGACACCACAAATAAAGACAATTCAGAAAATACATTTGACGTGTTTTACAGTTAGGCAGACCTAAGTGCTATAAGCTCAGACCAGGTTTATTTTAAAGCTGCAAGCTTAAAACCAAGCAGTTGTTCAAGTGCTTGTTCAGAGCACAGGGTAAATCCTATAGTTTAGGTATTGTAGACTTAGACATGAGCTATGATACTAATCTATAATGACTTGGATTCCCAAAGCAGTGTTCTATGGCTGAATGATTTGGCTATTCTAAGGCAATAGCAGCCACTGTTGACTTCTACGCACCTTTGAGCTTCCAATGATGTGGGTGGAGAGGTGGATCAGTCCTCCCAGCAATGCAAATTCTACAGCACATTTCTACTGCACAATGCAAATTGTACCGAACATCCATAAGGGAATTTGTTTCAGAGTTATCGGTTACTGTTGCATGACAACCCAAAAATGCGGTACTCTAGACCACAGGAAGCTAATGGCCGGCTAAACAACTTAATCTGACCTCTCAGTGAGTGTCCTGACTTCTCCAGGTATAATTGCGTGCCCCAGAGTTAATCATTTTCCCCTTAAAATGAGATGACAGAAATTTTGGAATTTAGCTCATTTATCAAAGAATTTTAATTAGGGCTCCAGTGCCTGTATATATTATAATATTTTACAATTAAACACAGACTGCACTTTAAAAAGGATGAAATGCTTATTTACAATGAGAAAAAATGTTTACATTTCTACTATTTTTTTCTGTTCTGGACACGAATCAACACATGTCTTTTAATATTTAATACTGTATGTCTCTACATATGCCTTTCATTATGTAGCACACTACTCTAACAAATAACACATGAGATGTATGATGTAATTAGATTTTCCCAAAAATTAATTCTTAATTATTCGAAGATGTTTGCATTTATTATTCCAACACTGAATACAATTAAAAATAATTTTGTAATGGCAGCATCAATTAAAAAACAAACCATTTTTTAATATCTTTTTTATTCTGTTCTCCTTTCTTTTGATCTTGGACAAACGGTTTTCAATTTGTTCTAAATCTCTGCTTAAGGCTTGCCCTGTACCAACACTCTCCTAGTTTCCTGTTTCCTGGTCAGATGAGCATTTAGTGCTGTTTGGAGCCTAAAGGTTCATGGATTCAGTTGTTGAAGATCAGATGCTAACAAGCCCAGGGACCTTGGTGGAAAATATCACCTTAAACAGCACTCTTAAACATGCTGTAAAATTGAGCCATTTCAGAATTGCAGTGACAAAAAAGCTTTTTCTTTGTATAGTGACTTCAGTGTATGCCTTGTGGATGTTTTGGAATTTGATTCCTATTGAAACATTTTTATTCTTTAAACAAAAAATAAACCTATTGAGATTGGGGCCTCTTTTACAAGGGTATCCCAGTATAATTATATCCCAGTATCTATAAGAAATACATTTTAAAACAATTTCAAGGAGCATGGAAGTAGCAGAGAAGCCAAATACGATCTGATGATTAGATTTCAAAATTTGCATTTTGTTTGTTTTGTAGAGTTGTCACTCAGATCAAAGGAAATAGTTGTACCAGCATGATTTCTCTGCCCTACAGTGCTAATAAGTTATTTTCCTTAAATAGAAGTGATACACATTCACAGTTTGGAAGCACCTAATGATGTTTACAGAAATTGCAGATAAGAGCAATGCTCCTCATTATTCTTCAAACCGATTTCTAGTTTCCAAATCTGCATCCTTGACCAGTTAACCTTTCTAAGTATACCCATGGCATGAGGTCAATGTTTAAATTCATACTGTTGTTTGCATTCACACCACCATGTCAGGTTCTGCTTGATCATCATATTAAGATGCAGCTTTGTCAATAAAGGGAAGTGTAGTAAACAATCAAAGAAGCAAGGTGTCTTGTGTTAATTTAGGGTTAGAAAGGGATATTAGAAAAGCCAAGAGACAGATGGAAAGGACTATTGACATTTATGCAAAAGTAAATACTAAGTTATTTCTGTACTACAGCAGCTAAATAACCCTTATGGGTGAAGTAAACTGTATCTGGGACAATAAGGGAAACTTCGAGACAATGAAAGGGAAATGGTCGATGTATTAAATGAGGATTTCACTGTGATGTTCATAAAGTTCATAAAGGTAATTTCATAAAATTACCAACAAGCCTGACACAGTAGAAGGACAGAGTTCTATCATTAACAATATTAGCATAAAATAAGCAAAAGTATTTTGGATTCTGAAAGCACTCAAAATTAATAAATAACCAGAGCCTGGTGATTTGTTACCAATTGCACGTCAAGGAAACAAGAGGTTTTAATTAAAATCCATTAACATCACACTTCTAAAATTCACCCCAGACAGGGTAGCACTTACTGTACGGTCTGTAAAATGTGCCTATCCACAGCAAGTGTGACAAAACTGACCAAAGTAATTATAGGCCAATGAGTCTATTACATGTACAGTTCCAAGAAAACATTTATGAACTCTTGAGATATATTCTTGTGTATTTCTTAGACCCGAAATATGATTAAATTACCTGCACATATGAGGATTTACGTGCATGAACAGCTCACTTCACATCTTCACATACAATTTCAATGTAATTTAGGTAATTTCTGGACTTTAACTGGACCCATCCAAAATGCAAAATTTCTTCATTTTCAGACATTCTGTTGTAAATGTGCTGTCTGTTGAGAATTATCTTGCTCCGTGATCCACTTTTGGCTCAGCTTCAGCTGGCAAATATACTATATGGCCTAATATCCTCCTTCAGAATTTACTGGTACAGTGCGAAATTCATGGTTTACTTCAATGATGACATTGTGTGTGTTTACCTTGGCTGTTAGGAATCAATCAACAGAATAACAAGGATTCACAACATGGAATACATTTATTGATGCATAAAATAAAGTGTACATACAAAAATTCAGAAAACGTGAGAGTTTGCCTAGATGCAAACATCAGCTTGTTATGTGAGAATTATCACACTATAGCAAATATCAAGAATACATACATAAAACAAGGATAATGTGTTTAGTATTCCATTTAGGCCACACTAACTCATTAATCTGTTTCATTAACATAATCAACACTCAGATTTTCATAATTAAATACTACTTTAAGTGAATTAAATTTATATCAACAAGTATTGGGTCAACAATTGAATTCTCGAGATCTATATTGTTGAATATGGAATTATACAACCATGGATTTGTAATTCCTGCCACACAGAAAGACAGAGGAACAGTGGCCTGGGTCCTTCACAGTTTTATCTGATTTGTGCTCTGTTGGATCAATGCCACTCCAGTCCCTCGGACTGACACTGAGGCTCATCAATAAGCTTTGCTGCTACAAACTACAAAATGTGTCTGTTTTGGTTAAGAAAAGGCCGCTTGTTTGATTAAAACAGGTATAAAGGTAGAAAATTCCCATGGTAATTTTCTTAATTATATTGGTGGTTCACAAACTGAAACACAAACATAGAGCTGACCTAACCTGGAGGATCATGAACATGGAAATAACATTTTAGGAAACAGTCACCATGGACTTAAAAAGGTACAGTAGGTCTTGCCTGACCAACTTGCTACAGTTCTTTGAACAAGCAACTACATTACAATGATAAATACTGTACTGAGTAGATTAAATGGTGTATTAAAATTTTCCAAAGGCATTTGATAATGTTTGTCATTAAAGATTAATTCTCAAACTACAGGCGGTGGACATTCAGGGAATTGTGTGTGTTTGGCTTGAGAATTGGTGAATAAATAGAAAACAAAGAGTACAGATAAAGGGTGAAGCCTTAAACTGGAGTGATTGTAATTATTGAGTACCATGGAGATAAGTACTGAGACTACTACTTTCCCTAAATTATATAAATTGTCTAGATTCTGTTGAAATCAGTCTTTCCTTGTTTATGAGATACCTAGGGCTGGATTTCAACGATATTCAGAATATTCACATTATAGGAATTGAGACTGTTGCAGTGGCACCTTCTTTAAGTATTGTGGTAATTCATATAGAATGTTAATTATACAACTTGTATTTTATTTTATTCCATACAGTATATGAAACGTTGAACACTTATTTGTATATTTCATTACTGTAGAAATGTGCTAAATTAAGACAATATGGCAGCTATTGTCATGACCACATTACACAGTGGTGTACCAAACACTGTCACCTGACCAATTGGAAGAAGACAATTGTAGAGCTGAAGGTTTAAATACAGAAAGTGAAGGTTTCCTGTGGCCCCACATCTGCTAGAGACATAAGAGATCTGTGTTGCTGTGTGCTGCATCAGTGGGAGAAAGAAGCCAGGTTTGAGGAGCCAAATTAACAAGGACAGTTTGAATAATCCGCTTCCTCAACAAGACAGCAGATCCACTTGAATGAGTGACCCAGAGGCAAAGCCTTGAGGATAAAGAAAAAACAACCAACCAAGTCAGGATGGTCAAGTATTGCTTTAGACTAACAAAGAGTTTATGGCCAGTAAGCAGCTTAGCTGTCTGGTGCTTTATGTACAGTAGATTGAGGCTGAAGAAGTTAGCCAAGGCCTCTGAACAGACGTTTGTTTTTTATTTCCTTTCATCTGCATTGTACAACAAAAAGCACCTTTTTATATCCTGTTGTATCCTCTGCTAGTCTTTCGGGAGGCTTGCCTGATGTTTTGTCCCAGTACCGGACTCCTGTCCCTGTGGTATCAGAGTATCTACCCACTATGGGATTGCCAATTGTTTCTGTGTTTCAGGTCACAGCAATCATTTGCTAGAAAGCCAAGACTGTCTTGATCAATTAATCCCACTACTAACCCCAACACCAATCTGCAGATTTTTTAATGATTTGGGGAATTATAGTGTTCTGCTAGTGACATCACCCAAACTTATAATCTGGATTTTATCATATAAATCACTAAAGAACCCATATTCTTTTTTGTTTAGGTAAATTCTTTCTAATGACTATAAAGCACGTATACAGTATATTTTATCACAACTTCATAGTCATTATTATATAAAAAAGTTAAAGGAGCACAGTCTATTTAAAAAAAGTCTAAAAACACTGATCCAATGTGAGATCAAAGGGTTGGACGTTCTTGTCAGGTTCTTTGGTTAAATCACAAGTTTCTTAGCCTACAGAATATTACTCCCTGATGATTTTAAACTCTGCTTTAGATCATTAAAATGCAAATTGCATGTGCACACTTTTATATTTGTCATATTCACCCAACAATTGCTTATATCTATATAATTTCCATCTGATCTGGAAGCTTAATTACGTTGGGAGCCTTCTTGTCTTACTTCAAAACTAGGAAGGATACTTTGTAATCAAGTAATCTGCATATATCAGTATTGGAAAGGAACAAGTAGAAGTTAATTCCGCTACTTGCTCTTTGCAGCTCTTAGGCTGACACAGCCCCCCACTCCAATCTATATCAATGTTGTGACATGTTTGTGGAAAAACAATAAAAAGAAACTAGGAATGCTTGCATATCAAATACTGTATAAAGACATCAATGCAATAGCTATACAGTATATGGCTAGTATTTAATTTGTAGACTATAATCTAGGTTGTAATTGAAAGATTTTACCAAGGTGCCTTGAAATACTGAAGAACAACGAGATAGCCAACCTACCCCATATACAGTACAGTAACGTCAGGCGCATAACAGATGCTAAGAAGCAATGGGACTCCATTCAAAGCTAGATAAGTGGATGCCGAGTTCCCCTTTTGCTTAAAGTGTTAAAAACAATTGTACTGATGAAAAAAGAGAATAAGATTTTTTTTGTGTGCTCCATCATTTATAAAGATGAGGTTCTTCTAGCAGTTTACAAGCTTTAAGATAAATCCTGAGTGATCTTAACTCTTAAGTGTCCTTGTTAAGGGTGTTGCACAAAAACAGATGAAGCTACTGTAGGGGAAAATGTCTATTGACTTCATACTTTAAAGTTTCTCAAAAGTGCTTCAAAGGTACTTAAACTCCACCCTTTAAACTTTATATTGTAGGTTACTGTATTTCGGACAGAAGATAAAAATTGGATATTTTTTTATTCATGGATGTGCTCAAAAGTCAATTATTTTTTGCTTTACTTCTATGTTACTTCTTTGGTATTATTTTGCCTTGTTTACAAAAATGTTACCACTAATCTCTGGTCATGTTTTTCCATCTATTCATCCACTTCATAACCACGTTATCCAATTTAGGGTCACAGGGGAGCTGGAACCTATCTCAACAAGCAACGGATGCACGTTGGACACACTGGACATGACACCTGTCCATCTGAGGGTGCACACAAACGTGCACTCACTCACACCAGGGCCAGTTTTCATAGAAGCCAGTTAATCTATATGTTTTTGGACTGTTGGAGAAAACTGAAGCACCTAGAGGAAATCCATGTGAACATGGAAAACGCTACAAAAAAGATTAATGTTTTTCTCATTTTAACTGTGGGTGATTCATAGCTGTGTGAAACAGTTTCAGCCTACCAAACTGTTAAATGATATAGTACCTGTGAGTAGTGTTTTGATACAAAAGGTTAAAAATGGGAAAACAAATGCCTGAGGACTGTATTTTTGGATCAAATAAAACAAATATGCAGTGTACAAATCACAAATGATGTCAGATTCACTGTTTTGTGTTTTTATTTTGTGAGGCCAGTTCCCTTAAGCAATATAGACATTGCGTTTCTCTCTTGGGCATCACATTTTATGCACAGCCCACGTCTTGGTACAGTGAAAGCATAAAACATCAACTGTTTTCCACAAAAACTACACATTCTTATCCAAAAGAAGAGCACAAAGATTTCTTTGAAATTTATTTTTACTGTCAGCTTTCTAAAAAATACATACTTTCTAAAAAAGTGTTACATACTCACTCTTTTAAGGACTTCTGACTGAAGCTGTGCCTGTTAATGGATAATGAAGTCCTCATCTTTCAGCTGCTGCCTTGAATTGATTTTTGGAGCCTATTGGCTCACAGCATTCATCAGTGTACTGACCTGGAGGACTTTAAGCTGTACACCAGCCCTTTAATGCTGCTTAGAGCTAACTGAGGACAAAGCTTTTGACAACACTTCTCATCAGTCTATCATTCACAAGGTCACTGCCACTTTGACTGTTGTCTCTTCTGTCATTGGGTGGCTTTCAGCACACAAAGATAACTCTGTGTTGCTTAGGGACAATCATGTGCTCACGCTAGTGTTAAACTTACAGACTGTCTGTACAAGTGATGGCTTTCTCCTTTCTCAACCATAATCAGAGCATCCAACAGGCAATAGGCCTCACTAGTGTGATCTTAAGTCCGAATGAGTGAGATCTGGGAATCTACGGGTGAATTTCGTGCAGAAATTACAGGCATCGACAAGATTGCATAAATGACTTGATAACTAAAGTGGGTAATCCTGTACTCACAATCAAATACCAATGTCAGACATGTCTGGATAATACTTCTTAAGATCAGATGGGTATTTTGAAACACAACCTGTTGCTGCTGAATGAATTCCCATGTGAGTTGCTCAGAAAGCCAGAAGTCTTCAGTTGCTCTTCTGTATGACTCAAGGGAATTTTGAAGGCACATATTCTAACTGTCGATGACGATGTTGTTATTCCTTCTGAGTCTGACTGTTTGAAATCCTTGCGGGTCTGTGATCTGGTTATTGTTTTCACCTGGATTCTGTATACACTATGTTATGATTCATCATGCTTATTCTATCAAACCCATGCTAAAGTTGCTGGTTTTCTTTGTGCATTTTTCCAATTTATCAGACCGAACTCTTAAGTGTGTTAAAAAAAGACACAGTGATTCCTGGAGCTGAGCAGTACAAACAAGGTTGATCTCCACTTTTGTGAAGCAGCTTAAAGGGTGCAATTCCATACATCTGCCTGGTTTAAGGAGATCTGTTTCTTTATTTTGCCATTCCTTTTTTCTCGAGCATTTTTTTATTCTACAGTACTGCTTTATTCCAACAACTCGACATTTTAAGAAAAAATAACTACAGCAGCCTCAGTAAGCTAATGGAAAAACTGCTGAAACATATTGTTTTGGTGTTTTTCTCCTTCTGATCAGAGGTCAGGGCTTCCTTTGACTTTATTTATATAAATAAATATGATGACAGAAAACAAAGCAGTCATCACTCCAAAGAAAATCCAATTTCTTTAAAGTCAGACACCAGGCTGTTGTTCAAGGACAAGTATGAGATTTAGGAGTCTTTTTATTGGGTCACATACAATTAATGAAGCTCTTCTTTCTTCAACTGTTGACATCATTTACAGAAGAAAAAGCATTACATTTGCTAGCTTTTGTTATATAAAGCACCTAGAAGAAACTATTTTGCATCTTTGCTTCATTTTGTTGTATTTTGGATTACCACAGCTCTCTGCTTGCCAATCCAATTTCCTATTTCTAATGGGATTAAAGTTTGACTATGGGCACAGCCAAATTATTCCTTAAGTCCCTAGTTAGTATAGTTTGTAAGTAAGCAGGAAATGATAACCTTTTAAAGGCACTTAAGAATTTCAAAGCAGGTCACAGTACCAGCTTTTGTGCAATCTATTCTTTTTCTTGGGATCTAAGCCAAGGAATTCTATTAGAAAAAGAGCAAGGAAAGGCGTAAACAAAATTATAACTTCTATTTGGACAGGTTAAGTAAAGAAAATTGCACTGCTAGAAATGTTTGGAACACAGAATTAGAATAAAATCACGCTTTTCTTTTAAATTGAGTCTCTCGATGAGTTAATTAATCTGGAGTTTGCCGAGGGCCTCTTATAGGCCTTTTCACTTTCCTTCAAACAAAAAACACAGCACAAGAAAAGAAACTGACTTATGTCATTGTATCTTTTCCTCTGTCATTGTCAATCTTGGAAATTCAAATTCAAAAGCACTTATGGGTAGTCTTAACTCCCACTATTCAGTAGTATTTACTCTGCTCCATCATGAGTAGTCTTAACTCCCACCATTCAGTAATGTTTCTGTGAACAGACATGCTGTTGACCTCTACATACTCCTTTGACATGCCCACCTGCAGGGCCATTGGAAGTTAACATGTTTCAGAGAGCCTGACAGGAAAGGTGCCATTGACTGGAGAACAGTAATGTCTCTTTTTCTTATTTCTAAAAAAAACGGTAAAACACCCAACAACGCATAGGAGTCACTGAGGCACTGTTTGCTTGAAAGCCAAGTTTGCCCGGCCAACTAATCCCGAACCTGCCCTGGCAGTGCCCTGCCTGTATTTTGGTAAAGCTGCTCCAGGAGTCATATTCATTGTTGGCAAGTAATATAACCAAGGGTCAAACTTGTAAGGGGACCACAGAGGTCAATTTGCAACTCCACTAAACACTGTTACTGGGTGAAGCATTCACAACCTTCAAGATCAACATTTACAGAGCTATTTGGCCTGTATTAGTTCTCTTTTACAAACATTCTAAAATATAAGCACATATCTCTCACTTTTAGGTTAGTTTAACAACCCGTTATAATAGTGTAATAATAGTATAACAGACTTGTTGTGTAAGATGACAGTTATTGTGACATTGCTACTCAGGATTCTTAACAACATTGAGGATCCTGAGAGGAGGACAAGTAATTTCACCATAGTGGGAAGTTTATTTGGTCTGTATAGCACAGACTTTTAGAGGTGCCTGATTCTTTTTCTGAACCCAAGTGCTACGTTAGTGCTGGACTTACATGTTCTAGCAAAAAGTCAGAGAAAAAATAATAAATTTCTCTGGCAAACCCAAGTCACTTGCCATTTCACAATTTGTGAGCTCTGCAGTACTTCACAGAAGAGCTGTCACCGATTGATACCTGTGACACACCCGCAGTGATAAGAGCTCACAAAGTATCTCTTGTGTAAAGCTGTAGCAGTTAAATGAATTGTTGAATAAAGAACATTTTCAAATATATAGGTTCATAAAAGAAAAACAACAATCCCAGATAAAAAAGCTGTATGTGCATGGAGGTAACCTCAGCATGTGTGCTACTAAAGAGGCATTTCAAAACCTACCAGTTCATGGCACTCAACAATCTTCAAAAATCAATATGTTTTGCAGTTTTTCAATTTTATCTTGTACTCAATCATTTTTATTGCCACATCTAATTGTGAAATGCCCTTAGAATCAGAATTACCAGTTATAAAATTGCTTATCATGTCAAAACTGGAGGTTTGAGTGACCATTTGCACTCATAAAAGACTGATCTTTTGCAACAAAAAAAAACATTACCAAATGTACTTTTAAAAACATTTTTTTTTATTAAAGACTCCCGTTCTTCCAGTTTTCTTTATAAGCTCCTTCGCGCTCAGAGCCTCCATTCAGAAGAAAATCTGCCTAGAGGCCTGGCCTGCTTGCTGTCTCTATGGGACAGGCAGTTTTACAGGGCAACACAAGTGGGACTAAGAGGGACTCCACAGCCGCCCTGATTACAACAGAAAGACAGGGCAGTGCCAGTGTCTCCGATACGCAAATTAGCGGTAGAGCTTCAGGGCTTTGCAGTATGAATAAAAAATAGGCACATCTGCATACATTTCCATACTAATAGGCTTATCCAGGAGGCTTGGGTAAGACCAAACTGAACTACACCATGCACGCACATTGCTGCTTCATGTTTTAAGTACTCTAATTACAATCAGTCATAGACACAGCCCATGTACGTGAAAGTACCAGTAACATTTCAATAAGTTTTCTAAGTTTATTCAAAATGTGTTGTAATTGTTTTTTTATCTCATGCAGTTTCCTTAAGTTATGATGAACCTCAAAAAGGTTTACTTTGGCCCGTTTCCAATATTTTCCCCACACAATTCAATTGCTGTAACCTCAATTTTGCTGTTGTGCTGTCAGATTATTACACATAGAGTTTGGTGAGCTCAGTGGGACACACTTTGCGCGCATATGGCCTCGAAGGGAAGTGCAATCAAAAACTAACTTTTATACCGTGCAGTTTACTTAAAGTGAACGCGTCCCTACAGTATACAGTATATACTGTACGATCACTTACTGTACATGGAAATATGCAATGATAACATGTCTATTATAATGTATCATTCAAATTCATGGCATACTCACAAATACAAACTCTGATTGGTTGTAAAATAAAAAATCCGACTGTATTTGGTTGAGTTTTAGGTAGTTTAAAATGACATATTACTGTTTTATTCCTCGCAGTATCAATGGTTAACTTGGGTTACTTTTCATTGAACAGATAGTCCCACTAGAATTTCTGTACATAAAATTTTCCTGTATGCTGCACATATCGACATACTGTACTGTACTCTACATGTAATGTCTCAAAGTTCTTCAAACCATATGCAAAAAGGATCTTCCAGCCAAAAGTCAGGGAGTGTGGATCCTCAAAAGAAACAAGTCTGAAATAAAAATTGTGTTTGCTCTAATACTGTTACAATACATTTTTAGGTTACTAACCTTAAGATATATAAAATCATGCTTCACTTTGTTACCGAAAGGGAGAAGTGGAAGTGGCTTTCTTTGCATTCAGCAGTGTTTGTTTTGATATACACAGCATTGAGCTAGCCTTGAGAGGTTAGCCATCCCGCCTTAATCGAGCCTACTGCCAAATTTCAAAAACGGGTAAAGAGCCTTCAGCTTCTGATGTAACAATTTTATAATTGTACTACAAAGACTGGGCTGCCACATTTTCCCTGGCATTGAAATAGGTGCCACTGGCACACACAGATGCTCATGTGTCCAATTTCTAGATTTCAACACATCAAAGATTTCCTATGGAGCTTATATTTTTGCATTTACATGAAATTTAACTAATCCAGTTATCTGTTTTATCTTTTCCCAGCTGAAATGCAAGGAGGATTATGAATGTAAATAGTCACATATTAAATTCACTTTTACATGTACTTCTTTACAGGAGATCAATTGATTAGTCAAAATGCTTCAAGAAACAATTTTGCAGTTACTTGGAATTCACTGGAAGGAAATACAGTACTGTAGGTCTTTACTCTCTAACTTTATTCCATCCACCTCCATACATCTTATCAAGTCAAGACATCTGTTTTAAATGTAATGTATTATTTGTTTCATATAGAAATAAATATATTACTGTTGTATTTTTTCTCAGTTGTGAAGATTTTCAAGCCATTAAAACAAATCATAAGCAAATTGGGTTTCAACTGGTTAATTTATGGACCCACTAAAATCACACCATTCTCAGGTCAAGTAACAGATTTTACATTCAACAAGCAGTCTTCCATTATATACTTTCCAACACAGTAACCTGTACCTCCTTATACCAAAAGACAAACTCAAAAAAACAAGAAGTAAATTTCCTTTTATTAAATAGCAAAATCCAAACATAACTTTTAATGGGGAAATACAATTAGAACACATATACAAATTAAACTGAAGTCAAAATGAATTATGAGTTGAGTTGTTGACTGTTGATGAGTCTCAGGACCTGATGTGAGACTCAATAAAAATGACTTGAAAACATTAAAAAAATCAATGTTGAGTTTTACAGCTCATGTAGCATGATACAGTAGTTCTCACTCTAATTCAGTAGCTTTCCCCACTTCTCTGCTCTTTACAACTTCTAAGATACATATGCTTCCCTAACCAACTGCTATTATTCTGCTGTTTGTCCAACTACTAATATACTGTAAGTTGGTTTTACTTATTTGTCTTAATCTTGCAACATTTGTTTTCAGGAGCATAAGCTTTGAATAACGTAACCTGTTCTACTGAAACTTTTTAGCATATTCCTACTTTTCTACAATTACTGACCGTGAAGTAAGAAGTAAGACTTCTTGACATTTAAGTATTAAACTTTAAAGGTATTAAAAACAATTTCTAGTAATGTAATCTCAACACTCTCTGACACATTTTGTCTTAACGTTTCAGGTCCTGGATCTTTGTGTCCCTGATACTAAATCAGTCCTAAATAGATGCTTACACAATAATTCAAGGTGAGACTAAATACAGTACTTTTGAAGCCTGTTGAAAAACAATATGGGTATGTCTCACTGTGGATTTACCAATATTCTGTTTTCTCTAAATTTAAAACAACAAATAAAAATGGTTTCTCTTTGCAAGGTCTACTATATATTTTACAATGTACAGTTAAAAAGAAAAAATACTGTAAGCATTCACCTGAAATTAAATAGGTGAAAAACTGTGCGATTTATTATTGAAATAAGAACCTTCAATATTCAATCACTTAATGTTGTCAATGGAATTTATTGTTAAAATTCTGCCTAGAACAATTACTTCAGGCAGTCTCCTCAAGATTTAATGTGTAACTTTGATACCGATCCTCCAAATTTGAAAGCCCATCAAGGATAGAGTATGCATACCTTTGTTCTGTTTTCATCCTTTAATTTCAAATATTGTTGCCAAGGGCAACTGTCTCATTTGCCAAATCTAACATACTCGATGTTTATGGAATGAATCCTAAACTCTTCAAATCACATCCAGAAAATCTTCTACTGAGCATTTATCATCTCACCATTCCATATGTTGGTTAATCCTTCATATTGGAAAACTAGAACATTCATCAAAAGCAAACTGAATTCCTATCAGCTTTCAACCTGTACTGTGAAAAGACCCTGACAAATGTCCTACAGATTAGCTTTTGGAGCACTTAAAACTTCATCCGCTTTTTCTGGGAATCAGTCTGGTCTTCACTCAACTAGGTCTGCTGTTTAAGACATGCTGCTCATGCCTGAGCACATTAAAACTGCAATCATGAAGGGAACAATCACTGGTGCTGTCTACATTGACTTTCAGAAAGCTTTAACATGCTGAAACACTAGCCACCTATCCCTAGTCTTGAACCTTGTATTATTTCCACCTCTGCATGCAGATTCTACTTTTTATTACCTAAGAAATGCTCTCAATTAGTAAATCACCACTTTACCTGCCAGCTGCACTGTTACCATTCCAAATGAATCTATTCCTAGATTCCTTCTTTTTCATTGAATGCATACAGGTAGCTCCGTAAGCCCAATAGTGTCACCACAGTGTCATGTTGAGTGGTTTAGTATTGTATTTATTGAATATTCGTCTTATATTTCATAACCTAATCTATTTAACATTAAAACACAGGTTTGTAAATCAAATTAAGAGTGCTGCCATCCTCATGTAATTGTGATGTGAGTTCTGCGGTAGTCAAAATGTAATGGTGCCTTTGAAATGTTAGGAAAGGAACCCATTGTTTGTCTGGGAAAATGGTGGAAGACACCGGTTGACATGTTTTTGTGTTTTCTTTTTTCATATCAATCAGGAACTTGTTTAGAGGGCTGATGTCTCCAGTGCAACAGACGGGGATTGCCCAAGTGGAGGCCCACAGTGAATTGAGAATTAGTAGGGGCCCATCCAGCCCTTCAAATTGTTAGCAGTTTTTTTTTATGGTGCACTAAAAAAAAAACAGATGCAAAACAAGACAGGTCAAAAGAAAATTCATAAATAACACATACTGTACTGTATCTTAAACAAAATACAATATGACGCTACATTGCAGTGAAGATAGAATCCATGAATGTACCATAAATACTATAATAAACATTCAATACATCTTAACATTCATCCCAAGGGAAGGAGCTCAAACAAGGCAAAAGGTGCATGGAGAGGGGTCTCTGATAATCTTCAGAATTTTGCGATTTAAACGTGTTGTGTACTGTATATGGAAGCAACAGATGGGAAGTCACAGCCAATTATTTTAGAAGCAGCAGAAGCAATTATTTCTATCCAGCTGTTTTATCTTCTGAGTGGCTAAGTTTCCAAAGCAGACCATCACAGAAAAAGTTAATACACTCTCAATTGTTGCCCTGTAACAATGGGATATGGCTTCCATAGACACAGCAAACTTTCTAAACTGCCCGGGAAATAAAGTCTCTGATGGCCTTTTTTCACTATCCCATGTAGAATGGTCTCCTTTGGACTGCTGGTTTTACTGGTTCTGCGTAAGTTGCAGTGTTATCAGTGAACCACATCACTCCTTAAGTCAGTGTATTGAGATGCTTGTGGTATACAAAATGAAAGGACACCTCCAATGAGATTCATCTCATAGGCATGGTCTATATTCCATCAGTCCAGGGACAAGGGTCAAAGTAATTAGACAAGCTGACCAATAGTTCATTGTATTGGGTGGGGAAAGCACTCATTTTACTGTCTCCAGAATCACTAAAGTATATTAGTCTGAAATGTATATTCTACATCAGTCTGTAATTTATATTATGAAAGTACATCTGTACCACTACAATATACCTTATAGTCTTGCTTCTGCTGTTTCCTTTCATTTCATACACTTGACAAATGTTCTCAATTGATAAAAACAACACTGTAATACCACACTACCTGGCGGATGCACTACTACCATTCCAAATCTCTCCATTCCTGAGTTCAAATATTACATCAAATTCACCATATACAGTACATCTGAATGGTGTCTACTTGTAAAAAGGTGTGTTACTGGAATCTTATTAGCAAACTAAGTAAAATGTCATGTTGAGTATCTTAGTATCATAATTGTTGACCCACATTATTAAAATCTGTATTACAATGTTTAGTTTGCAATCTGACCCATTTAACAGTGAAATGAGGTTATGAATAGTGCCATCTTCACATAATTATGACTTCAGTTCAGCTATACTCAAAATTGGAATGCCTCTGCAACATAATTTACTGCACATCATATAAGCTGATGGTTAGACACTGATATACTATGCAGTAACAGGTACTGGAAAGAGTTAGAAAACAGCAGCTTAATTTAGGAAACATGAAACAGCATTTCTGGGCTTGCTTTACAGACTAGACTACTAATACGGCATATTAAATACACAGAGATTACAACACAGAAGCACTAATGCTGGTTAATTTCAGCAAATCATTTTACAGACCTTCTCTTTATTTTAAATATCAGCAAGTATATTGCCTGTAATTGCAGTCTTTCAGGTAATTTATTACTGTAGAATTATTGTGACATTGCCCTTTGCTTTTTGTTCTAGCCCCTACCTGGCTAGGGGATATTCCAAGTCTTTTAAATACGTAGTCCTTCAACCTTTAATAGTGTATTTAATTCTCCATCCTACTGTGTGAAATGTCTGCAGGAGGCTTGACTTCACCAAACTGTCAGTTTTTCAGTTCTTCTCCTTCATTTTTTCTTTGTCTGTTGGGTTTGACATTTGAAATCTTGGTGTTCACTTGAAAAATGTTTGATCTCTCCATTTAGTCCAAGGTTTGATTTAAACTGGGGTACCTCTTAGACACTGATATTTGGTTTTGGTCTCACTATTATGTGTGTAATTACAATTTAGCATTAATTAGTATGATTTGAGAAATGAGAGAAGACGTATTCATTGTCCTTTTTTCTATATTTATCCTATACTCAAAGGGTAAATCTTCAGAAGGGCATTAGCTGATATTTTAATGAGGACAGTCTTTGCTTGTTGCAGGACTTGGAATCACAATCTTGGTTCTTGATTTTTTTTGCAACTCATAGGATGTCCTTTGGATGAGATGTAAGACTGAGGTCCTGACTCTCCGTGGTCATGAAAAATCCCAGGGCATTTCTTGGAAAGAGTAGGGGTGTAATCATGGTGTCCTGGCCAAATTTCCCCCGGCCTTTTCCAATCATAACCTCCTAATAATCCCCATCTCTGAACTGGCTTCATCACTCTGCTCTCCTCCCCACTGATAGATGGTGTGTGGGAAGCATACAGGTGCATTTCGGCTGCCATTGCATCATCCAAGTGGGGGCTACACATTGGTGGTGGTGGAGGGGATCCCAATTACCTGTAAAGCACTTTGAGTGGAGTGTCCAGAAAAGTGCTATATACAGTAGGCGTAAGGATTATTTTTCTAAATTGCTTTTTATTTAATTTAACAAATCACCTTTTTAGTCACCTTGAACTTGTTTCATATTGTACAAAACTGGCAATTTAATGGTGGCCAACTGAACCAGCAGGCTTAAGGTTCTCCACAACCAGGACTGAAGATCTCTGACTTACATAGACGTCTCTACTGCCCTACTGTATTGGTGACCCCTGTGGGGGTCAGTAGAAGCTTGGAGCGCTGCTGCCGAGGCAGTTAAAGTTTTCCTGTATGGGATTCATATTGCAGTTATTTATTATAAGCAAACTTAAATTAGTTTGGTAATCCTTTGGCTGGTAAATGGAAAAGGGACACCACTTAGGGGTAGTGGTGAACACAGTTTTTGCCTGTTTCCTTTAATGACTTAAAAATGAATTAAATTGCCTTCACAAGATGTATATTCCTTCTCAGTTTATACCAGTGCTGTTTCAATTTTCCTCAATTTAGCCTCAAGGGTATTTTACTATCAAATATTAAAACAGGCACACAGGGACATACAGTATAACAAGGCATTCATTTTAACAATCTGCTTCTGGTCAGTAATTGAATCAGTGTGCCTAAAACACAAAATGCAACTACTTGCCTGTTTTCCAGGGCCATCAGTCTTAAATTGCAATTAAAAAGGCTTATCAATGGAAATGCATAATGATTACATTTTTCTATTTGTATTTTTTTAAAGATTTGTTGTGTTTATGGTTAACATTTGATAAACCATAGTAACAGTAAAAGTATGCATGTGCCTGCTCTTGAATATGTTTATTCATTACATACTCTTTACTGGAATTTTAAGTGTAATTGTTAGAATATCAAAAGTCTATAGGGCTCATCATGTGTTCTCTAAAAGGGTGCTTTTAGTGATTGATCCACACAGAAGCCTTAAGAAGTGTTAGCTTTACCAACCCTCCAGTGTACTGGGATGTACGGTATGTAGCCCAAGGGATGATTGCTTTTTCCTGATGAAAAATATATTTTTCTTGTAATTGGGTTCCACACAATGCTTCTGTTGGAATGTGGAGGCGGGCCAAGTATGCAGTCTTGTTCAAGGACTTTGATGCATTTGCATAATTGATCTTCAATAGCAGATCATATTTCAAACAGTCTATTGAAGGGATATTCCCTGATACTGTATACATTACATAAACTTTACTAATGTTTCAAACTTGTAGAATTGTAGTTTTTTTCTAATTTGCTCAAATTGATGAAAAGGTGCATTCTAGGTGTGACGTTTGAGAGAAAAACATTGGAACGACAATGGGATGTTTTGTGATTTTATATTTAATAGATGTACTATAGGTTCCTCTTCAGCTAAAAGCAAACTTATAACGAAAATGGGTCAAAGCACTTACGGTATGAAGTGCTGTATATCCATGACTTGTTTTTTAGTGACCTAAACATTTCTAAATTATGTGCTGTGCAGTATGTCTGTAGAAAAGTTGACAAAATAATTTATTAACCTGGATTTTATCTTTTGTATTTGTAACCAGAGCACCTTTAAACTGTGTCCTACAAGAAAATGCTTATATCTAGCAAGTTTCAATAAAAACATGTTTTTGTGACATTTGATAAAAATGATAAAAAAATGCAGACAGCTGACAGGAACAAATTGTCTGATCAACAAGCTAAACATTTTTTTTGACTAGAAGATCAGACTGCAGATAAATAAAATATCCTAATGAACTTATATAAATATAAATACTTATATAAATAGTCTAATGAACTAATGAAATAGCAGCAAAACTATTTTAATTTTTTTAAAAGTAGAAGATCAGACTGCAGATTATAAATAGCCTAATGAACTTATATAAATATAAATACTTATATAAATAGTCTAACGAACTACTGAAATAGCAGATACAGTAGGTGATGGAAGTTTGCTCTCAACCACAGGATGAGGGAAAATGTCAGTTGAGCCAAAAGCAGGAAGTGGCTACTAAGATACTGTGCTTATCTGTTACATACTATAAAGATAAGCTTGCCAGGAAAACTGGCAGAGAGCTAGGTCTCTCTTTCACCCATGCTGCTACTGGGCCTTAACTTCAGTACTGGAATAAAGGTCAGATGATACAGGTCACCTCTGTAGCCTGGTGTGAGGAGAGAGAATTTACATTCAAAAGCTGTTTTGCGTTAAATTGCATGAGCAATATCTTTATCATGTACAGTAAAATTACCCAGAAACCAGTTATTCTAATGGCCCATTTTTGTTTTTTGTCAATGGACAATGGGGACAAAAGTTGTGACACCATTAATAAAAAAAGGGTGCCTGGCTAGTTTTCTTCAGAAACTCAGCTTCTTAAATTATTTCAATGCTTTTTGAGAGTGTTTTAAAATACGTCCTTACCTGTTGGTTTAGTCCCATCAGTACCATTTACTGTAATTGGTTAGGGAAGTTAATGAAGATAAGCAGCAAAACCATTAAAGCAAATCAACAAACCCAAATACCCTCAACAAACAGTGGGTTCTAAAGAAGACCAAGAGCATTATAGAGTGTGTAGCACATCCCTTCCACTGTGAACTTACACTGCTCCCATCTGGGAGAGTAAACGTTTACACCTAAGTGTAAACGTTTCAAACCTTCACTGAACTGCACTGTGACATTTTGTATTCCTACACATTGTCATTCTGATTTGGGTAATCAATTTGTCAAATGTAAACATTGCCAACGTTTCTGAAATTCGGAAGTACATGAAACCTAGTACAGTAAACAAAACTAGGGGGATTAGCAAACACTGTAGAAACAGAAAAAAAAATTCAAAAAGATTTTGATAATATTCACATCTGGGTAAACAGCTGGCAGGAGATGTTTAAGGCAACAATTCTAATCTTTTTTCCACCCACGGCACACTTTGTAAAAAAACATTAAATCTCAGTAGACAGCACTTTCCCAGAAGCCAAAAATAAATAAAAAAATATTTTAATCATCCCATTCATGATGTGATCAGGAAAAGCTGATATTCTAAATATGCCTTTGAGTTTAAGAGATCTAGATTTTAATGGCAAATTTGGGAAGTTTTGGTGTGTATTTATTAATTTTACATGTTTCAAATAATTTGCACACTTAACCTCGACTGACAGTGTACCAGTGTGCAGTGGCAAGGTGCCACCTGGCAGTGTTATAGACTAGAGCAATCCTGCATTTGACAATTGAGAAAAAAATTGAGACATTATGCATTCTATATAATTGCTTACACTTATATTGCACTTTTCTGGACACTCCACTCAAAGTGCTTAACAGGTAATAGGGACTCCCCTCCACCACCACCAATGTGCAGCATCCACCTGGATGATGCAATGGCAGTCAGAGTGTGCCAGTACGCTGTATCTGTAGCAAGATGGAACAAAAGGACATAATTTTATGTTCCAAAAAAAAAGGTGCATTAAGTGTATCTGATGAACCAATGGGGAATGTCCAAGTACTGTGGCTGACTTTAAATGGATTTCACACAAGTCAATGTGAAATTCCAGAATTAATTTTTCCGCACTTATGTTGGTCACAACTACTACTTCCCGATGACCCAAGCACCCATTTTCAAATGGAATACAGCTTTTCCGCTCTATAAATCCCATTTCCGACTTAGCTTTCCAATTCAAAACAAGCAAGTACATTGTGCTCAAATACAACATTAAATGCCAGAGGAGCAAGCTGCTGAGAAGACAAGCTAGGATGGACAGAATATAAGGACCCTCTGTAAAATCAAATGATTCACCCCATGGCAGGTTGTTGGTTGATGGTGCAAGAGTCTCCCATCATCCTCCATGACCAGAACAATGTCCAGATAATCACAGCCTCATCTCAAGGCAGCCCTGATGGAACAATGGATAGGATTAGGCTGCATATAGTTCAAAACTATCAGTGTTTACCTGCTACTCAGATTGACATTTCTGTATTCTGTATTCTGTACTACTCTGTATATTGTAGGGGTTTTTAATTTTGACCAGTAAATGAAAATTTACAGTCAACTCATAATTTACTGACAACTGTTTCAAATATTTAATACATTTAGGTTCTCATTCTGATACTCATACAACAACTGTAAAATATTTTGTCTTAAAATTGGTTGATATATTACCTGTGTCATGTTCCATTCAAAAACTGTATAATAATTATTTCACAGTTAACGTTCCTTTGAACTCTGGAATAAAATACGACAATGCTGTTGTGATCAATGACCTCATTGAACCCATTTATTATCACACAGTAACAGATTGGTTTAACCCCTTTGAAGCTCTTGTCTTGTCACTAAGGGTAATTGGTTGACTTTGATGTTGCTCTGCACACTAATCCACTCCTTGTTTCAAAACCTTATCAAGCATCTTAATTACTAGTCAACCTAGGGGACTGGATATAAATAAGAAACTCCCCTCAGTTCAGGTCATATACAAAGTGTCAATGAGATAGTGCTTACATATGTTACCAGCATAAAAACATGACATTGCCTAGATCTGTGTGTGGCTTGCATTTCATTTTACCAGGAATATGCAAAAGCAATGTAAATGAACAGCTCACTCAGAACAGCAGAAGATTGCGCAGTATTATAATTGGTTAGATATAAATTCCTTTTCCACTATTACACACAGTAGTGGTTCGAGCTCAGGACTCTTAACTGTTGTGTTATAAATCAATATATTGAAATTTGAAAATTGTAATTAATTATTCTTTGTATTACTGATGGCTTTACGAAGAGTGACTTAAATTGAAACCACAGCTGTATAACTGTCAAAGAATACCATAGTGAAAATGTTACGTATTTTAGGGTGGTTTAACAATTTAGAATACAGCAATTACAGCAAAAGAGTTAAGAGCCATTATTGAAGAATGCACCTGAGTGGAAAACTTGTTATAAAATGAAAAAAATAAATAAAGAGAATGTTTCTGTATTCATGCTTTAAAGTTGTTGAATTTAGATTATGAATCGCATTTCTGTTTCTGAGAAGCATTTGGAAAATATACAGTGCAAAAAAGAACCAGAACAGTGTAGTCTAAACTGTAATTTTCACTATGAACTCCATGAATAATCATTTATCATGAACAAAAAACTGAGTGATAGATGCAACTCCTAGCTATTATATGAAAAAAAAACAGCTTTGGCCTCCTGAGTCAGGATAACAAACATAGTTTTGAACCACTTTGATTTGTAGCAAGAAATGTACAGGACAATAGACTGACAGGTGTTTCTTGTTGTTAGGTAATTAGGCTCCTAAAAGAGCTGTGAACATCTGTAAACCTGTTGTACTTTGATTTCAGCATTTGGCGTTTATACAGTAACCGTGTGTTAGAGAAAAGTGGGCAATTCTGAAGCTGAAAGAAAGGAAACTCATTTAAAACTGGCATAGAATTAGTGCATACCAGAATCAACAATTTTGAATATGACTCTTCACAGATACTGTATAATCACCCATCAGCTAAGACCAAGTTATCCAAGAAAATATTTCCATCATCAAATGTGTACATTTATCAGACCTATAGAGGAAAACCCTAAACAAGCGATCTGCAAAATTGCTAACAACCTCTGGAGTATAAGGATTAAGGTATCACAGTCCACAGCTCACAGAAAACTGACATACAGTAGCAGAATTACAAAGACTAGATTACTAGATTTAAACACATCATTAACACCAATAACCGAAAAGTCAGGTATGAATTAGGTCAGAAGTACAAAGATGAGCCAGGAGAACTTTGGACCATTTTATAAACCCTTTACCAAAGTGACGGAAAGGTTAAAGTGTGGAGAAAGAAAGGAACTGCAGATCCCCCAAAGAACACACCCTCATTCATGAAGCTCCTCATACAGTAGCTTGAGCATGCATGGCCACCTCTGGTGGCTCGCTCATCTAGATGATATAGCTAATAATGGTAGCAGCAGAATGAATTCTGAATTCTGAGTTTACAGAAATATTTGGTCAGCTTATTAGGCAGTACTTCACCTGCAACAAACATGGTCCACACAACCAAGAAAGTCATCAGTTAAAATAAAGAGAGGGAAATGGAGTTTGAACACCCCAGGAATTGACATGAACTTGAAATACTGTAGCTGCAGCAGGATTTTGGAAGGCATCTCAAATAATTGCACAAAGAGTGCAACAGTGGGTTGCAGGCTTCATGCAGCTATTGCCTTAGAGGGATATGGAACCAAAGGCAAACTTACATACTCTGAAAATTACTTAAAGGGGATATGCTCCAAAACCTATTTTCACTTGAATTAACTGAGTTGAGCACAAAATTACTGTTTTAATTCGATCAAATGTACAGTAAGGATGGATTTATCACAATTTAGAACATTAATTAGTACAATGGTTATATCACCCTCCAACTTACAACTAACAACCCACGGAAGCTAAGCAGGTGAGCCTGACCAGTCCCTGACTGGAAACCTCATGGGAAAGCTGATGTCTACCTGGAAAAGGAGTTAGTGGGACCAGTAAGGAGTGCTCACCCTGCGGTCTGTTTGGGTTCTAATGCCCAAGTATAGTAACAGGGACACTACACTCTAAGCTGTAAAGACAGCTCTGTCTTTCTGATGAGATGTAAAACCCAAGTCCTGACTCTCTGTGGTCACTAAAAATCCCAGGGCATTTCTCAAAAAGAGTAGGGGCGTTACCAAGGGGTCCTGACCAAATTTCACCCTGACCTTTACCAGTTATGACCTCCCAATAATCCCCATCTATGAATTGGCTTCATTACTCTGTTCTACTCTCCACTGATAATCGGTATGTGGTGAGCATACTGGCGCACTCTGGCTGCCAGTATGCTCATCCAGGTGGGGGCTTCTACCTGTAAAAGATTTGAGTGTAGTGTCCAGAAATGTCCTGGGTTTAAGGCTTATGTGCAGGGCTTGCATGTTCTCCTTGTTTTTGGAATGGGTCTGGTGGACTCCCATCTTCTCCCACCCCCCACAAAATTGCTGCCTAGGTTTAGCTTCCTACTTCATATTGTCTCTCCCTCATTGGCTGTGGTATGGACTGGCACTGTGCCCAAGGCTCCAGTTCCTATCATTCACCCTGTGCTTCTAGGTTTAGATATAGGGCCTTTGTGACCCGCATAGGGATAAGTGGATTTCTGGTAATGGGTGAGTGGATTGCAAAGAAATAAAATATGAGCTAGCTGTCTTAGAAATAAATTTATATTTGTAAAAAATCTACCTGTAACAGTGAAAATATCTTTACATTTTTCCAACAAATGCATTTGAAATATTGTATTGTTTTGCTTGGAACCACATCAGGCAGTAATTTGAAATATCTAAAATATTTCCCCCTCCCAAACCTGTTGCCTTTATAGTCTGGCACACTATTTGACAGTTTTCTGTGCTTTCCTTTGAAGAGGCAAACACCTTCACTTATGTGCACTTGAGACATAAGACACCCTGTTTGCTCAGGCTATTGATCTACTGTTTTCCCTTATGAACTAATGCTCCAGATTTCAGATGCCAAGTCATTTTATAGGTCATCACAAGGACATCACAGTAATCTTTGTCTCTTCTGGGCATTTTGAACAATTCATTCCTATCCATTCTGATCCAGACAGGGTCATGGATGTAAGAGGCTTTTCTTTTTTATTTAATACTAAAGAACACAATTGCTCACATACAGCTCCTCTGACAACATACTGTTCATTGATCCACTATAGGCTTTAACCATTCACAGCCAATTAATACAATTAAATCTTTTCCTTATTAAACATGAGAGAATATAATGATTGGGAGTATATTCCACCACTGTCGTTGGGGTCTACATTATTATCTATTTCAACAGACATAAATGTTTGTTTAACCATTCAGCACTAGGACAGTTCTGCTCTATTAAACATCCTACACACATACTGTATTACTTTCAGTCTTTATTTCTGACAATCTCTCAAAATACAAATACCATAATCTTGTCTGTGATAAGTCTGACAGAAGAGAGAAAAGCTACAGTGGCCTCTACTGAGAAGAAGCAGAAATGCAGCACATACTGTACATTGACTAGCCAAAATATTAGGAACCCCAAGGGTATTGGCAGGTGAGTGTGGTTGAGCAGGAGACAGTGAGACTTTCCGTAATCTCCCCCAAACAAGAACAACCCCTCTTGTTTATCTTATTGAGATCTTATTGATTATTGAGCACAGAGCATACTATTCAGCTTTTGGCCAGGTAGAAAATATGAGACAGTTCTTTGAACTTGTACCTGGAAGGTTATATCAGACCCTGAGTAGAGCACAGCTGTTATTTGCTTAAGCAAAGGTACTTCACTTATTGCGTCAGTAAAAAGCTAATTTGTATAAATAGGCACAAACGTATGTCACTTTAGATAAAAGAATCAGCTCAATGATCGTAATAATTGTTGTGGGAGGCAAAAGTGCAGATGCTTCATCTGCTCTCTTTGTAAATTGATAGCTTGGATAGTAGGCAGCAAAACTACTTACTTGTTCCATTTTTGTTTTTTGGGATTTTTGAAAGTTAACCCACTTTAAATGCACTGCATCTATTCCCTTGAACTGTTACAATACTTTTAACCTCTAATATAACCACACCAGCTGTAAATACAATGTATTCTATGGTGGTTTTGGTTTTTACGGCTGAATTTGCTTTTAATTTTTCCAAAAATATAAACTACTACCTGGTAGTAGATATTGTTGGTGGGGTTAGTCAACCCATCATTTAGGGGCAGACCAAATGAAATTTGTGTTGAGGTCTCCCTCAAAGCCTCCGTGCTTTCTGGGTGCTGGTGTAGAGTGGGCTTGATTATTAAAGTGGAGGGTGCTCTAGAAAGCAAGATAAGGAGAAAAAAAGTAATTATACTATTATATAACAGGAATACCCTAAAGAAAATCATAAGATCTCTTTCTGCTTCCAAGGACCTGCCTGTCAAGGATGTCAGATAGGGCATGCCATGGAATGACAAGGAGAGCAGTAGAGACCCTATGCATAGCGGCAAAAAAGTGGCAACATGGAGGTTAGCCCAGGCTCAGGGGGTCAGACAATGTGGGGGGAAACCCATGCCCTCAGGCCACGGAAGAGGCAACCTGGTACTAGACGGGTCTCAAGACATCCGTACCCTCAATGCTGAGCGAGAAGCGATATATATACATAATATATACACACAAAGACACACCAGAAGGACAAGAAAAGCACAGGTAAACTAGGAACCAGACAGAGAAGGAGCACCCTATAGATGTAGAGGGCATGACACTGCCTCCCCCAACCGCCACAGCAAACACCCTGTATTCCTTATATTTTAGTTTGTACAGAACTGCGTGATCTTTTGACCTTAATTTGTGGACCTTTGTGTAATCAGTAGATTCACATACTGTACATGTAACCAGTTAGTACTGGACTGCAGTTATGATTTTATGGCTAGGTTTAAGCTAACTTTAGAAGCTAATCTTCAAACCATGTCAACAGTGGTGAAAAAGCATGATGGCTGCAATTGGTATTATATGAGAAGATATGTTTTTGTTCTAATGATGTACTGATTCAGGTGTTTTAATCTCCTTTTCAAAACTCCCCCCACATGACTCAGCAACTGCAACATGACTTAGTATTCCCACCCTCCCCATAGTCATGGTACTTTGTGGAAAGAAAAACTTCCCGTTCTTAATCTTCCAATTAGTCAAAACAATTTCCACCTGTGCCCTTTGGTCCTTTGTATCTCTGTTACGTTTGATGTGAAGATCTGGCTTGACTCAAATCAGCTGTGTATTATTGCTAGGAAAGCACAACACAAGAACATGTAGCTTTGATTAGTATTGCACATCTGATTCTAGATCACAAGCATCAACAAAATACCTGGAGGTCTCCTGAATAACAAAAAATGAGTGAAGGGCCACCTTGCTTGCCTGGCTGCTACAAGGTTATTGATTACATTTCACTCACATCCTGGTTCGTAGCTGTCTTGTATCAAATTTGCATTTATTTAACTTGCCGTGTATCTGTGTAGGGCTGGGTGCAGTCAAAAACCTTTTACATTTCCTCCCTTGCTATCAGAGTTTGTCCTCTGTCCTTTGCCAAGCATGCACCCGCAAAAATAGTAGTACCTGAAAATGTGACAAATATGTCAATTACACTAGATCCCTAAGGTGCTTGCCTACTTTCCACTGTACAAGCTGAGATTAATCAAGGCTCCTACTTTCCCTCCACTGCAAGTAACTTTGCTTTCAGGTTGGCTGTACAAATACCCTGTTTACATGTACACCTGGGGCCTAATTTGGATTAGGAATGATTGATGGTACAGATAATTATTATTTTCAGTTTTGATTCATGGGAAACTGATCTTAAACCATTTAAGCCATCTCCCTGCATGCTGGTTGGAGTCAGAATAAATGGCTCTAAACTTAAACATTCTCCCTTCCCCACAGAGACAGAGACAGGAGAGTAAAGACAAAATCATTATTTAGAACAATACTGTATGAACACTGAAAAGCTAGTATTGGGAAAGGCCATTTACCTCTCTTGTACAACAGTAGTTCACTTTGATGTTAGTTGCCTCACACCTTCTAAGGACATGCATGTCTAATAGGGCTCACTTAACTGAGTGGGTTATGGTAGTGACATCATTCCCCACTAACTCCAGACAAAACAATGAAAAATTCTGCTGCCACTCTTTTTGGCTTGATGGAGCTGTGCACGGTCTTGTGAGTGGTGCTGTATGTGATCAAATTCTGGCAGGGAAATTAGAGCTGCACTTGTCAGTTGTTATGTTTGATTGTCAATTCTAAATTGCCCTTTTCTTGAAGGAGAGTTGGGTAGGGGAGTTTGCTGACATTTACTGTACAGTATATGTAGTGCTTGGCAAATAAAGTAATACACATTATTTTAAACAGCAATTTAGTATAAACCAAGTATCTAGACATATACTGTATAGGAACAAGTATACAGTATACACTATTTAAATTACTAGCTAATTTAAATATGCACCATGTAATTAATGAAAAATTGATTTTAAAACTAGAGGTTTTATAGACACATTAAGACATGTGTAAAGGTCATGGTTAGGGGATGTTTATGTCATTTTTCAGCATGATCCACAGATTGTATTTTATGTATGAATTTCCATTCTGAACTTGATTTTTCATTCCTGAGTGGGGAAAAGAAAATTCTGGGTTGATTTAAGCTGTGATCCAGGTGTTTTTGCGGATAAAGTCAAAGCTTTTTCACTAGACAGCTGGGACCCAAGTGGTTACATGCAATTGGCTCAGCACTACCAGGTGAATAGATTCTGGTTTTGTACAGGATATCTTCAGCTTGCTGCATGAGGACAACCTTCATAGCTGGCAAGCCACTTCTGAGTCTGCTGTTTTCTTAGTCAAAGCTACATCTGTCTTCCCTTTGTTACCCTAAACCCTGTGGTTCATGTTTTTGGGATGCATTGTGCTCAATTAAGCAGCAGGTGGCCTGACAGGAATTTTGTTATCTGAGAATACTGTATGTGTGTATTGTACTCCTTTCTCCTGTGCAGCCACAAAATGAGTGCTGTAACTACTGAGTTGTGATGACTAAAATATTCTGATGATTAAGAGGAAATAGGAAAATAAAAACAGATGATTCTAAACGTCCTAACTTAAACTTAATTAAAGATGACATGCAATATATTTTAATGATGAAGGGCGTGAAGACCTACAATAATCTGAAAAGGTTCAAGCAACAGAATTTATGGTGCCAGTAAGCTAGCTAAATACACCATAAAAATATATTAAAAATTACAGCTGACAGCTAACACTCACAAATAGTTAACATCACCCTTCACAAAACTTTTCACTAGGAACTCTTTACAGTTTTCTATAGCAGTTTGCAATATAATAACAGTTAAGAATTGAAAAAGCAGAGAGGAAAACAAAAACCCCCATTGAGACAAAAGAAACTTCTGGGGGTCATAGGCCCATCGGTTTCCCCTCCTCCAGGCAATGGGTTTTTGTGCTACATTAATTATGATGTCTTGTGAGCAGTTTCCACAATGTCCAGGCCTGATGTTCTGCTCTCCTGGGTTTGTTAATCCCAGAAGTTTCAGGAAAGTTTAAGAGAACCGTCAAGTTAAAGAGAAACTTTAAAGCAGTAAAAAGGTGTTTAAGATTCTGTACAGAGAAAACCAAATCCAATGCATTTTAAAAAAATGAGTGCTGTAAAATGTAAGTGCAACAAAAAATGTTGATGTTCCAGTAGATTTATCATTGTCAGCACCCAAAGAGCAAAAGCTATAAAAAGAGTAAATATGTGCACTTTTTATGTGCCACAAGTAGCAGTGTGTGTGTCTATACAATACATATATACGTGTATATGTCTGTGTGTACTGTACAGTATATTATATACAATTTCTTACGTGAAGTGGCTTTTAGGAGATTCGATTTATGGGACGTTTTGAAACTGTTTGATATACCGACATCTGAAAGCTTGCCTATCTATTTACAATGCTTAAATAAGGTTCCATATCCCTCTGTGGATAATAAATATGGACACCGCTTCTTTATGCAGTGAGTTCTAAGTGTCTAAATATAGCAGCAGCGGCACCAGGGTCCATTATAAAGAATTTTATGGAAGGCTGAGAGGCTCAATGGATTTGAGTTTTAATTATGACATTAACCAACTTTGACCACAATTCTACAAGTAGCAGAAAACATTTGACCCACATGGATGAGATGGAATTGAAATGGCTAGGATATCCACGGCAACCATCTTTCTGTGTTGCCAGAGAGGGATCTAAGTATGGAAAATGGCATTTGCTTTTGCTTTCTTTAAATTGATAAGCTGCTATACAACAAGCAATATGGCAGATAAGTGAGATGGCCAAATAACTTTCCTTCAATTTTCAGCTTTCCTATGTTCTTATGACTGCTTTTCTTAATGAAAAGTAACTACACCTTCTGTATTGTATATTTAGGCATGCTTACATATTTAAACAAGAATGTTCTTCAGAGATTAAGAGTCTGTTATAGTTCAAACATTAAACAATATGGAGGAAAAATAAAAGGTTTGTGCAGTTTTGTCCCAGTTGCATTTGTCTTACTTTGGGATCAACTATGCAAATTTAAACATTCTGGTAAAAATTCAATTTCTAGACAAATGTATGTGTCTAGTCCCAAAATACATGTTTTGCAACAGTTATTATTCTACCATGATGAAACAATGTTAAAAAGCATCATTTGACTTTCTGTGCCTGAAGGGTTGGGAAAAGGAAAAGATCCCTTTTGATAAAACCTAAATAACCAGACAGTAGTTGAAGGTGAAAAGGCAATCAAAAGAAAAATTTTATTCAGCGCTGCGAGGAACCTGCGTGATAAGAAACCGTCACCAGCATTTCTCAATAGGCAGGAAGTTTCAGTGCTCTTATACAGACTGGTGTATGATTTACATAGAGGAGAAAATCTCTTATAAAGGATAATGTAAAACTTATTTTGATCCTTACTGTAAATCCTCTTGCTTGTTGATAGGCTACTACCCTGAGCTCACTTCAAAATGGCACCTTGACTATAGGTTATTTCCTTTGTGGTTAAACTGTGTCTGCTTTTGCTCCTAAAATATTTTAGAAGTGACTAGTAAGTAGCAAACGCTGGATTTGGTTTATACATATGAAAAATGAAGCAAACCACAGAAACAATTTGAGGTTATAAAAGTATTTTGTTATGTTTTTGTTAATGCATAGATAAATTCCCATTTCTTCAGTGCCTAATTGTTCTACATGTTTTCCTCTATTAGGGAATATGATGCTTAAGAATGCATTCGCTTTTTAAGATAAAATCGTATAGTGTGCACCATACGAAACTTGTCGCATATAACTGCAACACATTTATAATAGGAAATGCTTTATCTTTTTTGTAGTAGGTGCATTGACATTTTATTGAACGTCCACCACATAAGTAATATATGTTTATTAACAGCTGTCCGCAGCAAACTTGATCAATAGACAATCTTCAGAGGAAGTATCATGGTAGAAGCATGTGTATCCCCTATTGGAATTAATACATGCTGTTCATTTGTGACACATGCTCTGCAACTGGTTACAAATGCTGTCTTTTTCAGGGACTCTGTACAATCATCTCATAGAGCTCGAAAATGCTCACTTGTCTCTGAGCCCTAGATGTCACTCATCTTTCTACAAGTGTTCCACAAGATTCATGCCTAGTGAGTAGGACATCCACAGCACATCCCACAAGAAAGTCGTTGTTACATGAACAGCAGGAGTGTGTGCTGTATTGCTGGAATGTTGTCACATCAGGATTAGCTCACAGGAAGGGCAGCAAGTCGGAACTTAATCAATGTAGCTCCATGCAGTCAGTCAGATTGTCATCACTCACTACACGTAGAGCTCTGTGGCAACTAGAAACTCCTGCCCAGACCACCACACTTGGACTTCCCCATCGAGTAGCCTGTTGTACACAAAAGGTGCCCATCTGTGCCAACCCGCCTTACATCCATCAGGAACTACACAAAACCTTGATTCATTGCTTAAGCGAATTTCAGATGGACTGCTGATGAATAAACCTGAGTTGTTTCTCTAACGACCCAATGACACAAAGCTGTTGTTCTCCTGATCAGCATAGCGAAATAGTTCCTTTCAGAGTATTTCTGCCTTGATTTTCACAAGGCTTGACATTCAACAGGTTAAACTGCCTCATCAAATCTCTCTGAGGTGATTTAATGCCTTTACAGCAGTTAAAAGTCACTTGAGTGTATCACAGTCGAGAATGATCAATTACCCAAAATGACACCTAAAACATTTTATCATTACCAAAACTCAGTATTTATTTTTTCTCAAAACATGTTAAGGCTGATGTTTTTTTTAGTTTATTGCATGTGTATTTATCTCCTCAAAACGAGTAAAAGAATAATTTAGTTCTTTTTTTACAGATGAAGGATGGCCTCGTTTTGGGATTTTAAAGCTTATCTGTCCCATGTCTTTGCATGTGTACTAAAACACACCCACATACAGTGTATGAAACCATGCATTATTCTTATCTGCACAGCATCTATCCGCCCCCTATTTCCCTCCACCCCATTCCCTCATATTCTTTCTGTAGTTATTACCAGCAGTGGTCTCTTCTGACTACCCTATCTTCGATACTGCAGCAACTCTAAGCGTACGATAAATCAAATTGAAGTAATACAGCAGCATTCTTTGCCCAAAGACTCCTCCCACACATCCCCACTATTGGTCAAACCCCTCCCTCTGGGTTGTTAATTGGACCAGTTCAAAATCCCGCCTACTTCCTTCGACCCACGGATTGGCCGATGCAGTATCCTTGAGCTGTCTGTCATAGGTTCTTGTGGTTTGCTTAGTTTTCCTTTGCAATGCAATGCAAGGTGCAGGGCTGAAAACGCAGTGAATTCCAAAAAAAAAAAAACAATTTAGCTGTATCTTAATGCGTATTTACAGTTATCTGCCTGCCTTCTAAAAAAGACCGCTGGTGCTTTTTCGTGAGAATTTACAGTCTTGGGAATAATTTGTTTTGATTGTTCTTGGTTTGTTTTGACAGTGCACGTTTTTTTTGTTTTCATGTATTTCCACGTTTAAAAACAGCATCCTTTTGGACGGGGTTATTAACCTGTATCAAGGAAGGGAAAAGGAAAGAGACATTGCTGTTTAAACTTACCTGTCAGTCGTGAACAATTCCCACTGACTTGAAGTGTTCTGAACTGATCAGTAGAATTAAAAAAAAAAATATTTGACCGCGACTGAGTTCGATTCAGATACAGAAGAACATCTTAGCAGGAGGAAAATACATCAAAATACACAAAATGAGCGACCCTCTCTTGCGAATCGTGCTGGTCGGAATGCTTTTAGCAGTTCTTGCGAATGGTAAGTGTTACTCATCTTTGGCTGTATAATAACTGCTGTAATTTGTAGCTGTAGCTATCTCCAAACGTGGCTGGAGTTGAATACTAATGTTGTGATTGGCTTTGCTGGGATTGCTGGTGTGCTTTTACCAGAATTAATGCACCACGTTCTGTGCTGTTTCTATCCTTTCCGTTTGTGCTGCACTGCTGATAATCTGTCTTTTACTCTGTTACTTGCTTTTAGCATCATTATTTGTTGCATTTTCTTTTTCTTTCTTTTTTTTTTTGGCGTGTGTCTGGATTGAAAAGGTCCCAAAGTCACAAAATAGGGTATGAATCGCATCCTCCCTCTGGATTTGTCGCCTATAGTCTTGGTGTTTCAAAGCTATCAGCATAGTTTAAAACGTTGGCAAGGCACGTTGACAACTAAAGTGGTGAGAAATGCAACTGCGGATATTTCTGCCTGTGGTTTGAGAGACGAATAAAAGCGCCGCCTGAGCGCTCTAACACGTACACCGATTTAGTAATAGCTTTCTTGCTACGGTATTTTCGAGCGCAGTGCCTTCCGTCTGAAACAGTTAAGATCGAAGAGTTTTGCGCAAGGTGGAATAGTTACCCTTCTCGCCACCGACAGCCTAATAATTAAGGTAGACCTTGAGGGTCTAATAAAATTAGCCTTTTTATTTATTTGATTTTATAACAGCCTCTTTCTAAGAAGAAAAAAAATGTACTGCCGGAGGTGATTTCGGAATGCGCGCTCGACTCCGCAGGGTGCTGAATTGTATCTACAACAACGAATACAAATGATATGTTATAGCTATTGTGGAATTATCAACATCTGCACTATGCGCTACTGTAGCTGCTTTTTAAAATCGGTGTTTTCTGATTTTATTTATGCGGGGATAATAAAACAAACAGTTTAAAACACAAACGAAAAGGAAAAGGAAAGATGTGAATAGCAAAAAAAAAACTATGCTTATACCATATAGCAGAGCTATAAAGAGGAATGGGATATTTTTGAAAAAATTAAGCCTCCCTCCAGGCAGATACTGCATATACAGATCTTCTTGCATTTGAACAGCGTTTGTCGATAAGAACGATGTCTAGAAATGAGTGTAGTCAAACATGAAATCTTGGGATCTCAGTCTCCATTCAGCACCGCAGAATCTACAGTACTGTAGGTATAAAACAAGAAATAGTTTCTGCACCACCACAAAATATCTTGTCCACGCTGTGTGGTGGATTTATACCGAATTCAGTTGACTGCGGCCGCACTGATGGTGGTCTGATCTCCAAGTTACAATCCAGAGCTTATTAAAATGTAAATGATGTAAAAAAAAAAAATACAGCCCCGTCTGGTTTAACGCTAAGACTAACAGTACGAGTTGGTGTACTTTTTCTCGGCGGTGAGGTACTGTAGCGCTAACAGAACAACTTTGTCTCTTTTGAAGTCCTGGCTGCGTAATTCAATTAGGTTCACATTCTTAAGAAGATGTACAGGATGTCAGTAATATGTTCTAGTCTAAAAGCCCACAGCACGGACGATGTAGTGTTCTTGTTATTGCGTTAATGGGATTTTAGCAGCCCTCCTAGTAGCATGAAAGAACATAAAAGTAGTTAAGTAACGACATACTGTAGGAGTTCAGAAATTACGCTTTTTGCTACTGGCTTCATGTCATCCACCGCTCTGAGGCAAAATGACTGCTGTTGCTTTACAGTAACATTTTTATTCAATAATCTGCATGATTGTGCTTCTGACCTTTTGTTCTGCCCAGAGAAGAAATCCGAATACTGTATTTTTCTGTCTGCTGTACCTAGGAGCAAGGAGCTAATTCCACAGCACCGTTTAACAAACGGAGCAGTACTGTATATCGTTTGTTGGAGAAAAGTCCCTTCGCTATTTAAGATTTTTAAATAATTAGGTGACGTGATTATTTCTAGAGATGTAACGCAATCGTTTTGTTTCAAGATGTTTCTTTAAGCCACGTTTCTTATTTAAGTCTGTATCACCATGATTTCTTAATCTTTTGAAGCTTCCTTTTTTAAAGGCAGATTCATTTAAAATATACGCGTATCGTTCAGTTCCTCAGTGTGTACCTGTCATTTTCCATTCAGACTTTAATCGCTTTTAATGTTTTCTATAGTAGAGATGCATTTCTCTAACATGTGATGAGTGGAGATCTAGGTGTCCCTGAATGTCTTGTCATTGTTTAGCACACAATACATTATCAGGCGGTGTTAAATCGCCTTTTACAAATCAAACCTACCTGTCACTTCGGCTGTATTGTTACTTAGTACAAGTACAGTATATAGGTCTATTACTTCCTGAAGAATTGTGTTTTGTAAAATTAATTAGCTTAGATCTCTGATGAATTAACCTAGAATTAATCAGTATATATACAGTGTATTACTTCAGATTCAGATTTTGTATTAATCTACAGAGAAGTAAGTTTTGTGGTTCAGTTATGTGCTTTGATTAATGTATGCTTCTAAAGATAAAAAAGATCTACTCTATTACTGTATTTTTCAGAGGAAAAAAACTTTTTAAAAATTAACTGGTTTTGTAGCACTACAGAAACAACAAGGAAATTAAAGACATGAAAAGCCTCTGTGCTAACTCAAATGACACTTGTGTGTTTTTTGCACACCCAGAGACCTGTATGCTAAACCAATTTCACACACAATCGTAAATTCTTTCCCCTGTAAGTGGACAATCCTGAGCTAAAAATTCTTTTGAAATTCATGACCTAATGAAGCTGCGTTTTTTCCGTTAATATGGCATATAGTTTACATATAGGGTCATGATCAATATGAATTGATTTGGCTACTAAGTAAAGAGCCAGAGAAGTGAACTCATATTCTAGCAGATACCTTTAAGCAGATTTACAACCAAACTTGGAGGTTTGGGGTTTGGGAGTGCAAGCTTGTCCACTTCAATATGTTTTTCTCTGGCATATAACGGGACACTTTCATAAGGGCAGGGTGTTGCTTTCATTTGCATGCTTCCAAATTTGCTTTCATTTCAGGTTTGTGAAATGGAATTTCACTGCAAGTCCAGATATTTCTGCTGGGAAATCAGACAGCTATTGACTTTAACAAGACTGTACACTGTGTGAACTGACTAGGAAGAAGTAAAGGTTTATTCCATGCTGAAAAGAGAAGAAAAGAAACACAATGTTTCGACTGTGGAGCCTTCTTTGAGTGTGACACAGCCGAAACGTTGTGTTTCTTTTCTTCTCTTTTCAGCATGAAATAAACCTTAATCTGTTCCTTTGCAGCCTACACATGCTGACGCAGCTACCTACTATACATGAACTGATTAGTGCAGTTTTTGGTTCCTTATTAATAATCTTATTAATCTCCCATGATGACTGATATAACAATGGTGGAAGGTATTATTCCCAGAAGACATTGTAACCAAATAGAATTGTTTTTACCAGCTTATTTTAGAGTCAGACTACATGAACCAGAAGAATGACAGTTACTGGTGTTGTATTGAGATAGGTAAAAATGTAATGTTCAGACTTTGACCTAGATCCTCAGTAGACTATAAATTAAGCTTGTATCTGTTGCATTAGAAGGACTGAGAGTATATGGGTTACTGGTCAATTGCAACATTATCCTCAGCTGTGGTAACCAGCTCTATAGAACTAAGTGGAGTGGAACATTTAAGTAACTTGACTTGCTCAAGGGAACCACAGCAATGTCCACATTGGGATACTCTATGTACCTACCTCTGAGGACTACATCCAAATACTCCTGAAATTCATCACCAGACATCAGGAGCTGGTCACTAGGACTCAGTGTGAGAGATAGTAACATGCAGTACAGCAAGGACAATAGCTTTAACAGCCCATGGTGACCTTTTACCTAAATACAAACCATGAGAAATTGGCTGCACCCTGAAATATGAGACCCCAAATGCTGTGCTGTACAATAGTGATAAACACCTCCAACATGACCAGTAGTGATGACATGAGTGACATGAGTCTCTCTAAAGCTCCTTGTAATCCATATTGGGTGATATACAGTACCTAATTTTATCAGATCCGATCTCCACATTAGTCATTGTCGTGTCGTGGCTATGAATTACTTAGAAGAAATACATTGAACATCTATCATGATCTTTGTCATGTCATAGATTCATTTTCTAAACCATATAATGCCTAAACATGCTATGCATATGCTGTACTGTACAGTATGTTGTTATTGACTGACGAATATCAGCAATGTCTTGGAAGTGCAGTCCACAGGATATGAATAGATCAGTCTAAAGTACGGATATTTCTTTCTTTCCATTTTTTTCCAAGGATATTATCAAATCATTTATTGTAAAGGTTCTAGAGCGGCAACATGTTTTTTGTAATGTGGCCACCAAAATGCTGTATTGTTTTGGCACGTATGTCCATCTTTGTCAGCCACTCAAACACAAGGTGATCAGCACAGCTCTACAAGAGGAATGCCACTACATGTCATGTTGCTGCTGATTCTAACTTGCTACTAGTAGAAGACAGACTCTGACTGTGTTAATTACCTGTTACCACATTAAACTCGCAGCTAATGCTGGCATCATTGCTGGATGCTCAAATGTTTGAAAATCATATCTGACTTGTTATTCTAATAGCTGTAGGTTGTACTCATTTGTATACATTTTTTAGCTTACACACTTTTGGATTATCGGGAGAATAATTTTTGTTTTTTATCCCTATACCTATGCATTTAGTTGTGTTAAGTCCACAAAAATTGCAACGCTTTCTTCAGTGGTTTCATTCTTGTAGGCTGATTGCATATCCAACTAAAATATTAGTGACACAAGATTGGCAGACTTTAATTTTTGCATATAAATTATGTTGATTACTCTCATTTGTCACATCTGCATGTTTGTCTATTGTCAAGTAGTCTATATCTGTGATTTGTTTTCTGCAGTTCTTCTTTTTTTCTGATGAACATGACATTTAGGAAATCTTTAAAATTCTCGGTGTTAAGATAACCGGTATTTCCTTTTCCTCCTTTGTCAGTGTCATTCTGTGAGATGAGCTGTGTTTTGGTGGTGAAAGAAAGCGATGTTGTCTTGCCATGTTTTTTTAGCCTTGGAATCAGAATTAATATTTATACCACCCTGTTCTGGAGTCCCAAAAAATGTGTGTCAACTCTAAGAAATCAGCACTGCTTAGCCCCCACTGAACAACTCATTGGATGTCTTCAAGACCAACAGCAACACAAGGACATGGACACACAAATGGGAAATCAATTTAAGAGCGTTCAAGACAGAAAACAAAAGTCACAAAGAAGACTGGGTGTCTGAAATTCTAAGATAAATTGAAGATGACAGTGGAATCATCGAAGGAATAGCTCTAGGGTATTCTTGGTTAATTAAAGCTTCTAGAAACAAAATGACCAAGATTGGCCAAATGGCCTTCTCTAATTTGTGACTTTCCTGGTTTTCTAAAATTTGTATCTGTGCGGGAAAGATATAGATGCCATTCACATATCCTCAGATATGAACATTGTCTGGCCATCTGTGTCTTTTTACGCTGGGATCTCCACAGCACCAACCACAGGACTGGTGTGAGAGGCAGAGGACTGATGCGTCTCTCACTGTTAATTGTGAACCCATACAGCCTTGTGGTTCTGCTCATTTGTGCACTATTACACAAGGACCACTGGTTAAAATCGGCTACATGTAAAAACAAAGAGGCACTCACAAAATGTATATTGTTCCAGGTTTTATTAATAATAAAATTTTTAAACATGCAAACATTGCAGGCCATATATGGACTATGTTGAAATAAAACCATACAGTATCTTACCATGCAGTTTGCACAATATATCTTTGTTGTAGAATAGTTTGTTATGAAAACACCTGCATGGGAGCTCACTGCTAGTGTTCTAATTAAACATCATCCTAAGCATCTTTTGGTGTATATCAGAATAAACTGTGATAATAGTTTCCTGTTTTTACACAGTGCTTTATATCCTGAAGGATCTCGAAGTGCTTTACACATAGGAGGTGGTACACTACTGAATGACCTGGGTGACGTGTGGCAGCCTTTATGCAGCAGCAGCCCAAGTGCACAGCAGGCCAGGTGAAGAATTGAGAAATTACTGCTGCAAACTGATGCAGAGTGACGGGACCATGGGGTGTGCACATCCTTGTGGAAACATGCGCTAACTCTTGTGACAACCTCGTGAGGCAGTACTGTGGTAGCAATCAAGGGATGGTGGGGGGATCAAAGATGCAGAAAATGTGTTTTAATTTCTGACAATTTTAAGGTCCAATGGAAAATTCAGCTCTTTCTTCAAAATTCAGCTTTTAGGATAAAAGTGGTTAGTGTGATATGTAGTGGTTACTTTGACATTAAATATTGCAATGGCAAATTGCCCTGTATAATTATAAATTAATATAATATATAATTCATATGATATAAATATTCATATAATTTAGATTATATATATATAATTTGACACCCGAAGAAGGCTCCACAGACAAAACCTTGTGTCTCTTTTCCTTTCTGCATGGAATAAACCTTTATTTGCTCTTAATTATTAACTCATACAGTATGTATATGTGTATATATACACAGACCAGAGGTTTCTAACATTAGGGCCAGTGAATATAGAAACAGTGAGGCCAGTCTCTTTTGTCCTGGTACAAGTAGAATAAGTGGCTGAATTGGGAGTTGAAGCACTGACATCTTGGACATTGGATTTCCTTTACATAGATTTCCTTTACAACACTCTAGACTAGTACATTTTGCCTCTGGAGACCTAAGCTGTTCACTGAACAGTTTCACAAGTGCATATAATGCACATCTCAAACAGTGCATCTCCTTTGGGATTGCTGCTTTGAAATATTACTGTAGATAGCATTCACAGGGAAAGAAAAAGTCTGGGGAAAAATAAACCTATTACATTTTACTCTCCTGTCAAGGCAACCTAATAACATCTAGTAGAAAGTCGTATGATTATAGGATAGAAAAAAAAGAAACATGATATTAAACCACTTTGGGGCAGATGTTCTAAAGGATTGTGCCTGACGTAAGAGTCATAAACATGTCGCAAATGATTTGGAAGTGTCAGGTGACATTCTAAACTAGCGCAACAATATCTTTGAGGATTTAAGAAAGTAATTCAAGTTTGTCTTTGAGGTTAGGGCTAGCTTAGGTCTTTGAAGACTATTAAGTTTTAGGTGTTCTTTCAAGAATTTTGGCTCCCTGTGACCCTGGATTGAATGAAATGGTTAAAAATGGATAGATGGATGGTATCCTAAAGTTGCTGGCAAATGTGGCTCTTAAAATTGAGCTGATGTGTTAAGACCTTTGGAAGGCTCATGTGAAACACTTGCAGTCAGCAAACCTCGGAAAGGCACTGTGAGAAAAATGCAGTCTTAGGGGGACAGCTTTTTTCTCACATTGCATTTTACAGGCTTACAGCCTGGCTGCTCTCATTTCAACGAGAAGGAAACTTTGTCTTGAGCAACAGTGAGTACATTTCAGGAAGAGACTAAATGTTTTTTGACTCCTTAAATCCTTCCTTAAATTACATACTGGACAGTAGATGCCGATTTAGGAACAGGCAATGATCTAAAACGTGATGTGGAATCTCTCGCCCATGCGATTTGTGGTGGCGAAACCATTATCTGCCTTGCATGTTCTTTCCTTTAGCTCTTTCCAGGAGAAAGTTTTCCATTTTTCATGCATTACTAGTTGTGCTTAATGATTCATTGAGGCTACTTTGCTGCACAGGACTACAAGAATACCATCGTATTTCAGTACATGTATGGTACATACAATATGCCTTTGAAACATCTGTTATGGGTACATCAAGGTATTCCTATTCACCAGTGGAATAAAGCACAACATTTTGGTAGGAAAGCACAGGAAACCTATAGTGAAGCCATAGGAAAACCATTATACTGTAATAATGTACTGTACATTTCCTGCGGTAGATTATACAAGCTGACATGTTGCATATGTTATATACAAATATGAAGATGTTGCATATCCTTAGGACAGTATATTCCCCACCCAGAATGGGCCTTAGAGCATCTGTGACCTGTTCTTTCACCACAGGACCTCCATTAGGAAGTCTTTTCACGGCCTTTTACTGGTGCTGCACAAACTTCAGCCTCTTCAGAGGAAAAGCCTTGGGGAAAACTATTGATAATGTTGTTCAGTACATACTGTGGATATTTTGTTTGTTCATCTGTGACAAATGTACTGTACGGTATAAATGTGAGCATGTAGGTGTGTTGCACATAAAGTGTGTGGCTGGGGTTTGCTTCCCCTTATTTTATTCCTCTTCTCTTACTTAGAGGAGCAAAATATTCCACCGTGGATACAGCTGGTGCTCAGTGCACATGTGGTTGAAAATATTTCATGACCTTGTCTTTCACTCAAACATGTAACAGCATAGGAAGAAATGTTGACTCGAACTTCAAAGAACATTTTTTTAAAATAAATAATTGAAAAAGGAACTTAAATAGCAGCATAATGAAGACGACATGGGCTTGCTTTCTAAGCGTTCTCAACAGTATTGTCTGTTTTCAAAATTTGAGAATAAACCTTAGGATAAATTAAAGCATGTTTGAGGTTTAGTGCGCCTAATTTTGAATGTGCATATCAAAAATGGTAAAGATTTCAGTTTTAGTCAAGGTGCCCATTTTTGGAGTTGTTGAAGAATGGAGCAGGTTTTGAATGCAGACCACACACAGTGTCATTGAGTTTGTTCTACCTCAATCTCCATAGTACGGTCCCAGGACTGGCTGAGTCTCAAAATGGGATTTAATCTTGCCAAGTTTTATACTGCTGGTTAAAACCGTAGCCAGCTCATACTCTAAATACCAGTGTTTAGATTTAAGTTTCAATTATGGTATTTTAATAAGGACTCAGATGCAGACAGAAGATGAAAGGGACCATGTAGTTTTCCGTGAGACAACAGAATAGACATATTTTTTCCTAGTATGCCAATGATTATTATCAACCTCACCGAGATCCAAGTCATTTATGATTCTTTCAGTTCCTCTGTTGCAGCCTTCAGCTGTTTTGACATCCTAGTTACATTTCAGTGAAGGTTACAAATAAAAAAAAAACACTACTTTGTGAAGACGATGGAACAAAAAACAATATTATTGCATATTTCTCTAAAAAAAGACACCTGAAGTAGGTTTCACAGCCGAAACGTTGTGTTTTCTCTCTTCTCTTTTAAGCATGGAATAAACCTATTACTTGTTCCTAAATAAAACAAATGTGATAATGTTTAATGGTTTGTTATATCAAATAATTAGATGGGATATGCAAAATAATGCATGAAAAGAGATTAACCAGACAACATTTCCATCTGTGTTTTCTCATTTTTCAAAACAAAATTTTTGTGAAAAAATCTCATTACATGTTTTCATTGTCTTGTGCCAGATTTGTACTTTTAATCTGCAGTTACTTCATAAAATTGAAGATGTCAAATTGGGAACAGGAGCAAAATTATTTTAAAACAATGTAAAGCTTTTTTTTTAGTATTTTCTAGCATGAGAAGAAGACTCACAAATAATCTCCTAAAGGTCTGCAAGATGTGTGCTTTGCTAGATAATACCAAAAAATAATAAAAGCGGAAAATCAATCGATCAATTAATCTTTATTCATTATAGTCCACTTTGCAACAGCTCACCACAGACAGCTTTACAGAATTATACAGCCAATGATTAAAAATAGGTTTACTGAGGTTTTACAATAGAAAATATTCATGATATTTCTTTGTTATGCAGCTACATAAATGGAGATAAAAGAAAACCGGAAGTACAATAGTTGCAGTCTATCAGTTCTTGTGTGCGTCTTTACTATAAAGGTACAATGCCATCCACAGGTGCCTCTTGGACAAATGTTTTTTGTAAAAAATAGTCAAAGTAATAGCCCTTTTCTGTTTGTGAGAAAAAAAAGTTTTTCTTTTACATCAGAATATGTTGCTGACTTTGGTGAGAAGTTGTTTCAATTTTTACATCTTCTCTGGGATTGTTGAAATTCTTCACTGCAAATCCATAAAGCGGAAGTATGAGTCTGGGAGCTGTGGGCTACTGCTTGGACCAGTAGTTTGAGAAGGAATGGAGAACGTCTTGCCTGTTATGTGTTATGGGTTGGAAGGCCTATCAGTCAGTCTGTGTTTAATTTGCTGTAGTGCCCTCTACAACAGTTTGCCACAGAGCACTTAACAGAATTATACAGCTGTTGACAATTTGTACAGCAATAGTAGATCTTGCAGGCACGGAGAGGAAAACAAAAACTCCCAGTGGGAGAAATAAATCTCTGGGCGGTCTCAGGCCAAATGGTCAACAACGAGCTTGTGGTACAAATAATTTATAATAGATCACGGACAATCTCTAATGAGTCAAGGGGTGGGATCTTGCTGTCCTGCATCTGTCATTATCTGACTGAAGTGGCTAAGGTTTCCTTGGTTGACCATCTTATTAAACCATTGTTTTTTGTAACTGTGTTATGGATATTAGATATACATACTGTATGCTATTAGTCCAGGGCGAGAAATTAAATTCTCATTATGAAAATGCAGACACGCGCGATGGTTTTTGGCTTGTGTTTTGCTGCTTTCCTTCCTACTATCATATTATTTTATTTTTAAGTTTCAGTGCACAGCAAATGAGAGATGACACAAACCTGAGGAAAGACATTTCCCAACTGGTACTGCCCTCAATTCCGCAGGGTTTTGACTGATTACAAGGGTTGCTGTTGCGAAGCAAGCAAAGGATTCCCCTGCTGAAACACCTGTGTGCTCAGCATGGTTTGCTTGTCCATGGGGAATTCCTGGACGCAGCCAGCAAGACAGCCTGAATTTCCCAGGTTTATAGGACTGTCACATCCTTCTGTAGATTGCTTTGTGTTTCTCCATTGATCCCACTCAGCATGGTCTTAACTGTGAATCATCTGCAAAGACATCACTAGCAGGGCTCTGATGCAGCACTGTAATCATTGATAAAAACAGTACCGTGGCCATTTACTCAAAATAGCTAGGAGATTGTTTAAGTCGTTTACCAGTAAGTTTGGAGATTGTTTTAGTAGTTTACTGCATTTAGCAGTTAATGGCTAAAGTGCCATTCTTATTCAGCAGTGAAGTTTTGTTCTTTTTCAGGCAGCCTAAGCAAAGCTCTTCTCAGGTTTCAAATCTGAATGCAGGCAAACACCGCAAAACTTTTAATGCAGGAATTCTAATTCTAATGAAATAATTTTACAAAGACCAAAACATACATAAAAGAGTTCTATAGTCCAGACATTGCCGATTTGAAACTAAACTGTGTCATCATTAGCCCACTGGATTCCCTGAGCTTCTAATGCACATGGCTGAGGCCTGTTGGGATGGATCTGAGAGGACAAAGAGTAACATTGACTTGCCACACAACAGTGACTTCTGTGATTTGCCTATCGCTCTTGGGCTTGCAGTGCTGCTGGGGGAGCTAAGTCAGTCTTCCTGTTGCTGCCGACTCTGCTGTAGGCAGTTTGCCACTTGTGGTGTGTGAATGGATCGTTGGTGGGATCCCCGGCTGTCTACTTTGGTATCTCAAGACTTAGCAACAGCTTCACAGTATTATTCTTCTCAGCATTTGTGCCACTGTGAAAAGGATGAAGACTATTCTTTCTTTCTCTCTCTAGAAGAGCTGCCCACGTGGAGAATCCCGTTCTGCTAGTGAAATATGTAGACTCTGGTTTTCAGATTTTGTGTTTTCTGGGTGACCTTCAGTTCCCTATCTGCTGAAGCTACAGTACTGTACGTGGGCTAATACAGCCTTTCCAAATACCAATACCAGTGGGATGGATTAAACAGTTCCCTTTTTAGGGACATTTCTTAATGTGCTAAAACTATTTTGTAGCAATGGGAATCAACCTTCTTTCTGAACAAGCATTTGAGCTGCCTGGGATTTTTACCATAAAAAGATGAAGGGTAATAATAAGATCTTACTTTGAATTCCTTCTGGTGTGTTTAAAAAAGACATATTACTCAGTTTAATTCCTGCTCTAAGGAAACTTATTAAACATTTCAGATGCCAATAAAAGTGATTTTTTTAAATGCTACAGAAGCAGGTAGAAGATAATATAGAAATGGCCTTTTAAGTAAGCCTTTAATGATGTATCTATACTGCTGGAGAGCTGCACATTTACCAGACCCCGATTTGCTGCAGCTCACTCGGGGCAGCAGTAAAACCGATCAGTTTAACATGCCACAGGAAGTGTTAACACTCACTTCATCACTAGATATTAGCCAGTAGAAGAGGTAAAGAAAACAGAAACAGACAGGATGGTTTAGGTGATTAACAATAATAGAGCCAATTTAGATTTCTGGATCAATTTCTCAGGTACCAGAGAGTTGTTTCTGTTCCAAAAGCAGTAGCTCATCCCGCTGATCGTATTTCATGTCTTATTACACTGACACCTGCTTAGGCTCATATATAAATATGATAGGTAGATTATAGTCTTTTAGAATTGTAACTGCTGTGCTTCATGCTGTGTATTTAAGTTATAGGCAAAGACAATTACAGTGACAGAAGGCATCGTCTCAGCTTAGTGTATCTGTAGCATCATTGCATCACAGCACTCTTGTTTATATGTGGATGTATCCCATTCATTTTGTTTGTAAAGTAACATCTTCTTTTTAAATCTTTGGCATTTCTCTAGCTGCATCTCTCTGTGCTAAAACCTTTAATGCATGGGTTGCTTCTCTCCTGTCACTGTCTCAAATTGTTCCTTTAAAGAAGGCAAATGTTTGCTTAAACATGTCATTAACATCTTAAACCTCTAGCACATATTTCGCTATATATTAAATTATCCTTGCCAAGTTTGTCTTAATTAACATCACAAGCTGATACAATGTATTAACATGGAAGATATAAATTCACACATTCAATAAGACAATGTTGGCAGATTTTCTTTTCAGTTTAATCTCTTATATGAATTATAATTATATGAATTATGAATTATCTTGCAGGCATATACTGTCCCAAAGGTATTAAAATGTTACTATGTGTTGTTTTAAACTTGAACATTTTAAGCAACTGCTAACTGATTGTGATAGCATGGCGCAGTTGGCCAGAAGGCATATCATATCCGAACCTGCGATTTCACAATATGGAAAACATTTTTTAGGAATTAATTTCTTGAACAGAGCAAATCAACATAGCAATGTAACATTTTCCCCCACCCTTCTTTCTATACTTTAGATTTTAAATAATTAAAGCTGGAGTCTAAAATTAGGCTTTATGATTGTGGGAAGGCAGATGATGAATGAATAAGCAGACTTCACAATCAGTGAACTGGGAATAAATTAATTCAATAGGGGGAGGTTGAGTTTACTTCAAAAACATAATATTAAAGACTCATAACAAATTCATCCCTAAAAACATTAATTCAAGTCTAGGAGAATAAGGACTAAAAGCAAAAATTAAATAAAAACAATTAAAGGAACAATAGTGCTCTACAGACTACTGTACATTGAAGGATTAAAGGGCCCAAGAGTCAAAGAGTGAAAAAAGTATATTGAGGTGCAGGCATACTGTAGCTGAGAAAATATATTTGAACAGCCAAGTGAGAAATACAAAAGAATAGAATAGTATAGGGATTGTCAAGGTGAAAGTAAACTGCTTCCAATTTAAGAGGGGATTAACAAGAGAAGATAATACAGATACAATAAACATGCTAAATGAATGCTTCCTGGAGGTTTCTATAAGAGACCAATGTTTCCCTTGAAGTTGAAGGTGCTCTCTAAGTATCAGGTTATTTTAGCATACAGCAATTGACATTAAACTTCTACATGATCTTGGGAAACTTAAACAGAAAAACTAGGCTAGGGACTGATTACGTTCATTCAGTTACAATGAAATAAAAAAGGGCTGTTGTTCATACTGTAGACCCTTAACTATGATAATTCAACTCTTACTAGGGATAGGGATTGTACCCATATCTTCACATTGTAGAAGATGGGCCAATTGTACACCTTTAGTTTGTAATGTTACTTGTGCTCTTAACTTTCCAAGACATTCTGCTTGTATTTAATTGGCTGTTCTAAACTGTCCTTCTCTTCCTTGCCCTGTGATGGACTGACATGCTGCCTTGGTATTAGAACCATGTACTGCCATGGACTGCAGCCTTGAATCCTGTGGATTAAGAATGGACTCTAGCTTGTTTCACACTCTCACCAACACGTGTGGCTTTCTATTTGTGAATAGGTAGAGAAAACAACAGGATGATTTTTTCAGGATGCTTACACTACCTAAGGGTCTCTAGTGGAAATATAACAATCTCTTTCTTCTTTGTAGCTTTAGCGGTTTGTTTGATTTCCCCTTGTAACAACACTGGAGTACTCATTAATGGATGCTTGGATGCATTAATGGATGTCTCCAGGTTACTTGCCTGTTTTTTTTTAAGATGGACAAAGCTAATTGTTTTTTTTTTCCAAACGTACATTCCATCTTTCTTTCCATAAATAAAACATGAAAGGAAATTGAGCCGGCACTTAAGTCTTCTATCCATCTAACATCAAAACCAGTTTTATCCTTAGACAGTTGCAGTGAGCCAGAGCCCAACCTAGCCAGCACATGACTGCATGATAGGATGCCAGTCCATTGTAGAGGACATATACACTTGTGGAGGAGAATTTAGTATTAGTTATGCATGTGTTTAGACTGTGGGAGGAACTCTGAACACCCAGATCAAGCCCACATGGGCATATACCAAGGCCCAAGCCTACTACTGCTGTATTAAAGAATATAGATCAGATGTTTCTCCAGAACCTTCTGCTACTCCCGACGCATACTGTACATGACATCTGCATGTTACACAACAGCACAGAATGGAAGCACATGTAAAGGGAAAGGGGAGTTGAATCAACACAGCTATCTAACATAAGAGTAAGCACCTAACAATGCTGTGCTCTGGCGCTGTGCACCTAACAATGCTGTGCTCTGGCGCTGTGCACTTAACAATGCTGTGCTCTGGCGCTGTGCACCTAACAATGCCGTGCTTTTTGCTCTGGTAAACTGTAGCTGAGACACATTGATTTTCACAAGAAATGAATATAATCAAGTATGATTGGTGAGTGTGGCTCTGTTGACTCTTGCACGTTTTTTGACCTGTAGCCAAATCTCATACCTTGTAGTAATTTGGAAGTCGGCAACAAAAAGGAATAGTGAGGGGCTCAATGGCTCGATCACACTGATCAAATCAGAGAACACCTCCAAAGGTGATGTATTATAGGTCACCCCTGAAACATATGTGGATAGATACCAAATGTACACTGAGTGGACCTGTGACAGACCGGGTGGCTGGGAGTCTTTATCTGGAACCACCATTTTGTATTTATTAGATGGTGCAGCATCCCACTTTATCATCTAGCTGCCTAGTTTTCTGTCAATAAAGAAGAGTAGGCTAATTCGAATTGAGAAGACATATTGTCACCATTTTAAATATGAAACTTGCCACAAAGGTTCACTTAGCAATCAGATATTTAAAGTGTAGCCTTTTCTTCCCAATTGCAGGTCTGGCAACCACGGAATATACCAGGAATTACGTACAGAATATACCATATACCAGCTCATGACTGTGTTGTCTTTTTCTCTCCATCATGCGTCTGCACCATACATCAGCTTCTCTCCAACGAGCTGGTGTTGGTTGAGTAATTTTGAGTAATTGAGTGTGCGAGCTTCATTTCAATTCAGTACTGTACTGCATAGCAATTTCTTTTGCTATTTGTAGTATTTGTGCTCTAATTTAGGTGTAACATTTTTATTGCTTCCCAATTATAATTTACATTATTGTCATTTTCGTTTTTATGAAAGCGTATCTGTGTTTTTTAAAGGAGAAATCTAAAATTTATATTAGTCCTTGATGAGTGTAACTCAGATCATTGTTATTTCACCCCTATGCCCCATTTAAGTACTTACCAGCAACAGTCTTAAAGAATAGAAAGCCTACTTTTGGCTAGAGAAGTCTTTATATAAAAACCATGGAGTCCCTGTATGTAAACCACCTTTCTTTTAAGACAGACAACTGCATTAGCTTTAAAAATGTGTTATTAATGATAATCTTAGTAATATTTTTTTTTCTTTTGGTTAATTATTCTGTCTTGTTTGCTCTGCCTATTTACAACACATGGAGAGGCATGAAATGACACTTTATAAAATATTTTATTAAACATTTTCAATTGCTGTTTCTTATTAGCAAAAAGGAATAATACCTACTGCATGTTAAGTGTTACAGAAATGAAAACATTCACAGTACATATTTAAGTGCCTCTAAAAAATGTGGAGTTTTCTCTTTTTAAAAAAAGAACTCCTAGGTGAATAGTTAATGCATACTACCCCTGTTGTGACCATATCCTGATTGGAAAAGCTGAATAATTGATAAATAGAGACAAGAAGTGCAGAGTTATGATTTCATATTCTATTAAGCACAATCCATTGTAGTGCTGAATTGCCAATTTGTATTTGTTGGCAGCTGTGAGAAGGTACAGTGTACTTTTGGAATCTTGCATTCCCTTGCTTTAATGAAGTGGACCCCAGCCTGCTAAAATGGAGCAGTAGTCACTTCTTCTCAATTGCTGGAACTGCACAGAAAAATTACCTTTTTTGTTGTGCAGATTACAGCACAGTCTGTTCTGATTACTGACTATTTGATTGCCAGATGTATAGCAGCTCACAGACAGACCGGGCTCTTCATTCTTTGAAACCAGGGTTTATTATGCATCTACAGCTTTATACCGTATCAATTGCTCTGGCACACTACCTTCTGTTATTCAGCCCTATACATTCTCTTTCATTGTTTCGATATAGTGCACAGTGCTAGTATTTGGCTTTTCAGCTAGCCGCAGAAACTGAATTCATATGTTCATTTAATCCAGTTCCAATGGCAACACACAGTGATTGACTTTCTGTTATTACATACTTTGCATATTAATTTCAGCAGGCTCAAAGGCTCTCATCCCCTCTTTGCCTGGAGTGCCGTTGACTTCCTCTGCACCACAGAAAGAAAATGCTCTCAAATGCACTGCCTTTTTGTTAGCACATACAGTATATTGCAAAGTACAGTAAGTTTTCATTAAGATCAATAGCTTCTTTACTGCCATTTTATCCTTGCTTGGTGGTTTTGTCTGTAATTTGGAAATACAAACAAGCTATTTGGAATCTCCAGTTGGTTCTTTGCTTTTCAGCTCACAGCAGGGGCTCCTGTGTTCCATGGGGAGTATGGGATAAGCTGCTTGTACCCGCCTGCCCATTAGAGCAATTTTAGCATGCTGTTAACTCAGCAGTGCCCTCCAGGAGAATTAGTGCCAATCTGAGGGGTTGTGTGTGATTGCAAGTCTGCAGAAAGTCATAGGAATCTCTGTTTAACTGGAATCCAAAGGAGCCTTGGCCAACTAATTTTATCTGTGTCCTCAGCATCCTCTGCATTTTGGGTTGCCCTAGAACATGCCTTAGACTGGGTTTGTAACATGTGGAATTCACCTGCTCCTGTAGCAGTGAAGGAGAGCTTTTATTGGAAGGAGAGCGGATCATCTGTCTAAATGTTCAATAAACTTTCCATCTTCTTCAGCTAAGACCAGTTTAAGTAAGGAAACAAAACAAAAAATAATAGCAAAACATACAGTAGTAAGTTAGAACTCTATCCTTAAGGTTGTGGCTCTCACCAGAGCATGCAGAACGAAAACACAAGTATCGATATATACAGTATGAAGGTGTCATGATTTGACCACTTATGTCATTTTTCCCCGGATTTTGTGTTTTATATTTACTTGTAGGTCCGAAATGGTTTGCCTTTTTTTGTAGGGTTGAATTTAAGTTAAATCAGATGCTCAGTTTTTTACAGTGTGTTGTTGGATTAATTATTGGAGCAATCATAGTCCACCCAGGGTTGGACAACACAGCCCAACCTGATCTCCCAAACCACTACTACTCACACCACTCAGAAATCCTAGAAATGGTTAATTTTTCTTTGATTTCATACTACAAAATTCAAAAGTAAGAACATAAAAGAGGGCGCAATTAAGATGTTCCTGTTCATCCCATCTACCTTTTTTGACTCCCAGCTAATAGATTCAAGACTCTTTTACAGCCTTTTTTCTTGAAGGTAGCAAAGGTATTAGCTTTGACAACTTGACTACGTACCTTGATTCAGACTTCCCCAACCATTTGTGTAACAGCGTGCCTCCTGTCCTCAGTTATTAATGCATTAGTCTTCCAGCTCTGCTTGTATGGCTCTGTGGTTTGTGTTTTAATGTTAATCCTGAAGACATTTCATGGATTGACTTTGTCATTAATTTTGAGGATTGAGAGCACTTGAATCATTTCTCTTAGATCATAGACTTTTATCTTCAGAACAGTGTTATTCTAGGGTATTCCTTTAAATAACAAAATTTGGAGCTACCTCAAAATTTTGTACATCTTTTCAACTTCATTGTAATGCACAGTCACACACACTGTATACACATACTTTTCTGTGAAACCCAATAATTGATTTTTGATTGTATTCCCTATTATAGTGAATGCAAAAACTGCAACGCTACCTGAGTCCCTCTGTTGCCTTCTTTGTAATCCCTTAGGCAATCTTAGTGGTTAATCTCAATTGGATTTCCACAGCAAAACGCTTTAAATAAATAAATCCATAATTTAGATTAGATCATATTCAATAGGACTTTCAGTCTCTACAAAATGACTTTGATTTTCCTAAGCAGGTATTGATAAGATCAATAAAATTATATTTTTGCTGCTGACAAAGCCTGGCTGTGCTTTTCCTATTGATTGTCGCTTCTTTTAAAACAAACTTCTTGCTTTGAACAAAAAGTGTTGCCTTCCGAGCTGCTTCAAACACCCACATTATGTTATTAATATTAAAGCTACCCCAGATCCACTAAAATATTTTTTGTTGGGAAAATCATTAAAATTCACAGCCAGGTCGCTGGCCAAATTATTAGGACCCCCCCCCTTCCTATTGAATAGTATTTTTGAACAGGATGTGACCTTTATTCAGTCAGGTTTTAAACTCTGTGCTTCCACGGCGACCATCTGCAGTTGAGGTTGTGATGAGAGTAATGTTGTGGGCTTGAACTACATATTGTATTGGTTCCACTTGTTTTAAGAAGGATTGGGATCCATAGATGGTTCTGGTCAGCGATGGAAGTCTGTTTCAAGCCACAGAGGAAATTATTTTTCATTTGGATCATTACTTTTTCGACTGCCATGTTATCCTTGCTTGGTGGTTTATCTGTAATTTGGAAATACAAACAGGCAACTTGGAATCTCCAGTTGGTTCTTTGCTTTTCAGGTCACAACAGGAGCTCCTGTATTCCATGGGGAGTATCGGATAAGCTTCAGGTACCCACCTGGCTGTTGGAGACATTTTAGCATGCTGTTAACTCAGTAGTGCACTCCGGGAGAATTAGAATTGGAGGAGTTGCGTGTGATTGCAAATCTGCAGATAGTCATTGGACTCTCCATTTGACTGAGATCTAACAGAGCCTTGGCCAACTAATCCAATTTGAATCTCTGCAGTGCTCTGCATTTTGGAATGATGAATAATACACCCCAAACTCGTTTTGTAACACGTGGAACTTGCCTGCTCCTGAAATAAGTGAAGTAGATCTTGGAACTGGTCAATATTTTGGTTCATTTTCAAATTTGAATGTTCATTGAAGAATATGTGTAGGGATTTAGCCGTTTAAAATGACAGATTATCAATGTTTAAAAGCAGTTAAATTTTTCAGCAATATTGATGTTTCTGCTTGGAAAATGAGGATAATGGCTGATATTTGCAATGGTAAAAACACTCAATGCTACTGGACTGCAGAGGTTATTTTATCACTTCAATTGTTCAACAGCCATGAAGAAAACAGGGCTGAAAACAAGCAGCCATGAGTAAAAAAAAAAGTCTCTGCCTGGAGAGACTTTTTTTAACTGCGTGTTTTTTGTTAATGGAAGCTGTTGACTGAATGAAATGCCGGGTGTTCCATCACCCTAAGAGTCAGAAGAATAATACGTATTACAGATCTGAGCAACAGCTCCCTACAGGTATCCTGAATGGCCCATCTGTGAAAAGGCTTCTGCAGAACGAGTGCTCTAGCATGGAGGTCTGTGGTTGGATTACAGTGTGGAGAGAAGATGGAGCTGGGGCTTAAAGGTGAATTGGGTTGATTTATTGCCTGTTTCAAACTGGAAGGTAGAAAAGGAGAAAACAATTTTTGAATCTTTATTTTTTCAAGGCTACAAGAGTCAATATAGAACATACATGCTGGGGTTTTGGACGATGTGGCCCATTAAAGACACATGTATAGAATGTAAATTGAGACATACAGTCTGGAATTCATGGGTCTATTTCAGTATCTAGCTTGGAGATGATTTCTCAAAGTTGCATAAGTTGTTCAAGATCTGTGGTGGGTGGGGTCATGTGGGCACTTTCCAGGTCCTGGTCGATAGTGTGGACAGGGCATCCTTGCAAATTAGTATTGACATCTGTGATATTGTGGTCACCTGGAGACTTTGCAGTGATCTCAGTGAGAACTGGATAAATCTACCATTGAAGATTGGTGTAGCAGTAGAATATACAATTTTCAGAAGCTTAATTATTGTTATATTTGAGCATTTCTTTTATTAATCAGACAGTTTAATGCACAGCATCTCAAATCCTGTAATGTGATGTCTGTTTGATATTGACATACTGTAGACTGCAATGGTTTTCATTGTAACTTATGTACAGTAACAGATGCACTGCACAAACAGGACCAGCTGTTAACCTTATCCAGCTGTTATGTTGATTGTAAATTTAGAAGTTTTGGAATGGTAACAGTTGGGAAGTTTTGTTTGGCATTTGATAAAAACTGCAACAGGGCTGTGCTTACTGTACATGTTTGAACAAAATAAAAAATGTACTTTGTGGAAGTGCCTTAATAGAAAATGCTTTATCTCATAAAAAAATCTTTGTTGTTTTCAAAGAATTTTCAGAAAAGTATATGCTGCACAAAAAATAGATTACTTGAAAAGCTAAAATAGGATTAGGACAGAAGAGACCAGGACTGTTTTTATTTCCACATTAAACATCCGTAGGACGGGAGACTTCTTTCTCATCTTAGATCAGCATGCTCATCAAGAAAGATGGAGAGATTACATCAAGAGTTTTCTTCACCCCTTTATTTTGTATTCATAAAAAAAATATGTCTCTTCAGCATTTCATGTGTGCCCTGCTTCTCACAGCAATAAGCTTTCCACTGTTACTCTAGCACATTTAGGGAGTTATATGTGTGGTGTAAAGACATAAAAATCAATACTATATGATTTTCAATAGAAGAATTGCACTCTGGGCCACATAACCAGGGATATTCTGACCTTAGGTGAAGTTGAAACCCTGCACATTTCACTGTTAATTTAGCCTAGGCTGTCACTTTCTTGATTAGTGCCCTAACCTGCAATGCCACCTGCCCCCTTTTGGTGTGAAGGATTCCTCACCTCCTGTGTAGCCTCTGTAGCAAAGCAATTGAAACCGATTGGGTTCATTATCTGTGCCTTTCCGGAGCCTGACAACATATGGTGCTGGCATGGGTGAGGAGAATGACCGTTTATGTGTGCCGAATAGCACGATTTTCCATAACAGATTTCTCTCCGAGGCAGAAGAAACTGTGCCCACTAGAGCAGAACATTGGGCAGGTCTCTTCATAGCCCCCCTCTGCTGAATAGGATTTGATCGTGTCGGTGTTTCTGATCAAGCAGACCTCCCTCTGGTCGCTCTGTCACGCGAGCAGAGACCACTGTTTTCAAGCCTAAAACTGAAAGGAGAGTATTTATGTCAATGAATTAAAGTTGGTGTTTCTATTTTGGAATAAGCAAACAACACTACTCACCAGTCACAATCGTTTTCAGAAGCACTGGTGGATAAACATTTCTTTAAAAAAAACAAAGTATTTTTTTGCTTTATTTTGGGTGGTGAATACATTATGTTCCATTGACAGTTTCAATGTGATTTTGCACATAAAAAATACACAGAGACAATGAAAAGAAAAAACAATCTTTGAAAGGGTTTTAATTTTTTATATGATATGTCCTCTCACAAAACTTGGACAGAGTAGTCCAAATGTGTTTATGGTCTCTTAGTCACCAGTGTTACACCAGGGGTAGTAGCTCAGAAAAGTCCCAGAGTCCCAAATATGCTAAGAATCGATAGAGGCAGCACAAACTATGATTTGTAGTTGAAATGTGTCAAAATGCAAAGTTAATGTTTTTCTTATGTACTAAGAGAAAATATGTTAATGAGAAAGCTGCAAAGAACTGATTCAAGTATGTGTTGGAACACTTCAGCAATCAAAGCATTGAGTGAACCGTGTGACTTCTGAATTGAATAATGACAGGCAGTTTGTAGAAATCATGACTGGTATAGCTTGTTACAGTACTTCAGCTTGTGAAGTACAGTGTGTTATTAGACCAGCAATGCTAATATTATAGGACACCACCCATTGCAAATAGTGAAGGAAAATGTAGAAAAAGACATCTCTCCTGATGAGGATTTGGAAATTCTTGATTTCTCTATCCCCAGTGGGTCAAAAATGCAGCTGTTCTTAACAATGAAGTTATCCCAGGATACGTGACTGGAACATTGTAATTATTAAAGTTCGTGTGAACAGATGTGTGGGCTTGTCTTGGCTGCAAAGAAACAAGGAAGGTTAATTCTGTGCTTAAAAGAGGACATAAAAAACAGCTATTCATCCTTCTTCAGGTGCGAGGTGTGCTTCAGTGTTTCAGAATGGAGTTAACCTTGTTCTGTTGTAATTATTAAGTTTGAAAATCACATATCAAATGTTCATTCACAGATGAGGTACTTCTCCGATTTCTGTACAATTGCTCAAAATGAGATAATGGTTTTAGTGGCACATGTACATGTCTCTTGATCCAAATATGGGAATAAGTGAAACCAGTAAAAGAAGCTTTATATTTTAATCATTGTAGACCTAGGCACCAGCTCCGTAGCTGCTGTCTGTCCCCTTCTGTGATCTAGCTAGCCAATCTGTTTAAAACGTGCGGCAGCTGTCATTCCTATCATGTGAGCTTGATTGAAAATCTCACCTAATGACACAGAAAAGCTTAGCTTTAAAATGCAAAAAAAAAGGTTATTTACAGAATGCCCCTTTCCCATAGCATCTGGAAACCATCCATCCGCTTTCTAACCACTTCTTCCAGTTCAAGATTTAGGGGAGCCAGAGCCTATCCCAGCAAGTAATGGTGGCAAAGCAGGATACACCCTGGATGGAACACCAGTCCAACACAGGGCAAACACACAGACACACACTCACCAATGGCCAATTTTCCCAGAAGCCAATTAACCTACTGTACTTGTATGGTGGACTGTGGGAGGAAATCAGAGCACCCAGAGGAAACCTATACAAACTCAGGGATAAAACTCTATGCAGACAGCACCCCAGGTTGGAATTGAACCCAGGGCCCCACTGCTGAGAGGCAGAAATGCCAACCACTGTGCCACCATTCTACCTGCATCTTTAAAAATAGACCAGAAATCTGAAAGCACAGACTTTAAATAAAGAGAAGCTACTGTATATTAAATGTGTAGAATCCTGTGGTTAGATCTCATTTAGAATCTAATTTAGAATATTCAGTTGAATATTATCTACCACAATATAAAATGTTATTGCTGCTCTGGAGTCAGTCCAAAGAAGAGCAAGCACATATATTCCTGGGCTCAAAGAAATGTCCTACATGAACAGGCTAGAAGAACTAAATCTTGTAAGTCTTCATTAGAGAAGACAATGAAGAGACCTCATTCAAGAACTGAAAATCCTCAAAGGCTTTGACAAAGTCAACCTGAAGGACTTCTTCAGGATCAAAAGTGAAAGAAGAACCAGAGGACAGAGATGGAAAGGGGAAGGAGTATTTATAACTGAGAACTGGATACATTCTTTATGTAAAGGGTTTGAGGAATCTAGAGCAAGCTAACCAGTCATTGAAGACAATTTCTATCTTCTTGAGAACTCATCTGAATGAGTCCCTGCTCTTGTTGTAATTACAGCTTCCATGGATAGGGGATAGATGGTTATCCCAACACTGCTTGACATGCATTCCAGAATGTTCTTAAATCAATGGCTCTGTTTTGATAGTGATACAATTACTGATAACTTTCATATATCTCATGGAAGCGTACAGTCTCCACCACATTTAAATAGCTTCTCATGGCAGTGCCCATAATGAAATAATTATCAATAAATGAAAACTAAAGACTTCTTAACTCTCCAAAGAAGCACATGGTTATAACAATATAACCATGAATCAAAACATGTGACATCACTTAGTGTGTCTGAAATAAAATTGTTTATCAATATTCAGATAATCAGGGCCGTTTTCGTATTTTAGGTTCCAGGTAAATCAAACGCTTCACTAGTGAAATGTTTTACTCTAGCTTGTAAAACACACAACCCATGCTCAGCTTTTTAGCGCTTTACCAACTCCGGCTCAAGTTGAAATGCATTAGTTAAACAGACTGGATGCACCTTGAAGTGAAAGAAATCAGAAAACAATAGAGCTGCCAGAAACGGATTTTATCATTTAAAGCATGATCTTCTTCTAATTAAAATGCATTGGTTTAGACAATGACTTTGAGACAGATTATTTGGAGCAGTTGTATTTGGCACAATTCATACTGTACGTGTTGATGTTACTAGTCAATTGGGTGTTTATCCCTTTGTCAGCACTATTGAGAGTGCTGTCTGCAGCCTGCTCTCTTGCACGCCATTAGTGACAGAAAAGAAGACAGTAGTTTTTCAGGTGGGATTTCATTTGAGTTTTGACCCAGCTAGACTAATACTAAATTGAAGGGACAGTAAAATTTGTGAACTAGTGTCAATGACATTTGTTCACAAGTGACAAGCACCTTCATTCCAAGTGTGCTTGTCCCACTACAGTATACACATGCAGAAACTGTTTCAGAGCAAGAGACAAACAGGTTCTCTACCTTCCTGTGGCCAGCAGGATGAGTCAGGCTCAGGCTTTCGGTAAAACCATCTGCACGTTTGAACTTCACAGCAGCTGTCTGACATCCTGGAGCACAAGCTGGAGGGCAATTAAGACAATTAAGATGCAATTAAAACATCTCTCCCGTAGAGGACAATTTCAGAAACCTGTAACAAAGTATGCAAATAAAAGTAGAGAAGGAAGATGCCATCATTGCTAGTTGAACACATATTGTACATTTTCAATGTGAACATCAAACTCTTCAATTGCTGTACAATACTGGAGCAATAAAGCCTGTGGTCATGTGAAACTTTTGTTTGTGAATATCCTTCATTTATATCACCATTTGTGATTTGTACTGTATATGACCTGTTTCAACTATTAAGAATGAATACAAAAATATTCAGTATGAGCCAGGTTATTGTACATATGTAAGTGTTTCAAAACAATTTCCTCCAGTCTTTACAGAAGGTGATGTAGCCGAAAATTAAGGCAACAATTTTACACATATTGTTACAAAAAGGGTATTAGAAAAATGGAGAATTACAGAAAATACTGAGCGGCCTAAATAATGAAAATAAATAATCATAACCCCCAGTTTGTAAAGATATGCCAAGAATATACCTGAGTGGTTGGTATAATTGGAGGCACTTGAGTTCTTTGTTCTCTGGCACAGCTTTGGTGAAAAAGTAATAGAAGGTAAAGGCTAGGTTAAACAAATAATTATTAAGAGTAACAGTACTGAACAACACACAACATAAAACATGCAAGTTACTTACTGAAAAAGGTCTCGGAGGTCTACGTCATGACCAACCAGAAAAAGTCCAGACTGCTAACAAGTATTCAAATCCTATATAATATCTAACAGGCCAAAAAGAGAGATATGCCAGCCTTCTAAACCAAACAGAATACAACCTATTTAAATCTCTTTCTGTGTGCAAATCCAAATGCTACAAAGTCAGTGGAACTCTATCTCCCTATTCTAAAAAAATCATTAACTAACCAAAAGAGATTGTTTTTAGCCTAGGTATTCTTTATAAAGGAAATCAGAGTTTCCTGAATGGCAAGCTCCCTTTACAAGGTTTAAATACTTAACACGAATCTGGTCTTAAAGTTTGATCCAAACAAGACCCTTCTGCCTGTCTCTCTTGTCTCTTTGGGTCTTTCTGTCCATCATCTCTCTTGTCTTCCTCTCTGTCCTGTGTTTTCCTGGACTGTTGATGACTCTTAGTGATTTGCCCAGAATTTAATTAACAAAAGTAAACCTACCGATTCTTTGATGAATGTGACCCCTTACAACTCACACAAAAACCTTTCAGAATGTCCCAGATTTTTTGCTTTCAAAGTGCTTTGAAACACTCAACTGAATGTACAGTGTGCAGGATAAAGTAGGATGAACTCAGTGGCAACCCAGTAACCAAACACTTTGATAGAGCACCCATTTTTAAATTTGTCTATAGACTTAAAAAAATTAAACCACAAATTAAGGCTTATATCTTTGTTAAATTGATTTTCCTGTTTAATTACGATGAGGCATCATTATATTAAACTGTAATTAGGGTTAACACATTTTAGGGTAACCACAGCGTCCCTGAAAACCAGCGAATGTTTATTTGTGTTCATTATAGATACCAATCTTAAGAAACATCTTCAATCTGATGACTTTTTACAAAACTAAGTATTTTTTCTGAAAATTGGACGATACAGACTTATGATTATAAGATTAAACATTGTATCAGCTGATAGTGTACAGTATGTAAAATTTTCATTGCTCAGTCAATTGTTCTGTTTTTTTATTTGCATTTTAATGTTGATATATTCATCAACAATTTAGCAAAGGATTAATAGAGGTTAAATGAAGCTACAGTATGAGTAGATAGTGTCACAGACTATTTGTATATGAGGTCTACAAGCTGCTGGAAAAGATAGGTATCAAATCTCTGGGCAGTGATAGAGTGGGGTGATTGCTGATCAAGTGTTTATACCAACTCTGAACAAGCATCCCATTGGGTATAAACCTGACAAAAAAGTGCAGGTTAGAATGAACAAACTGAAATCTAGGAACAAACATTTCAAATAATGATCTCAGGCAGCCCTGTATGAGAATGCATTGCCCAACAAACCGTACAGTGTGGCAATGGGTGATAAATAGGCTGAGCATCCTTTGCTTAAAAGAAAATGAAAAAGAAAATCTAAGGCACACCAGTGGAACAACGCGTTGGCATTATATTACATTCAAAATTACAATTTAGATATATGTCTGCCAGTTTTCCTTTAGGTGTTCTGCAGGCGTGAGAGACAGGGAAAAGCAGGCAAACAAATAAAGAGAAGAAAAACAGATTAATAAATATTTCAGCATCTGCTCTCCTGTCTTCTTTCCGTCCTCGCTTACTCCTCCTGGAGCTAAACGAATACCATGCAGGCCCGGCATCGCAGTAAGAGACTTCAGTCTAAGGGGAGTTCGCCGAGCGGCCTAGCACTCCCAGCGACACTTGATGCAGCTGGCAAGTTTTCCCTTTATTAAAATTGGTGAAAAAATGCCTGTGTGACGTTTATCTTGCAACCATGGTCTCCCCCCAGCACTGTCTCTCTCTCTGTTGTGCTGTTCGCTGTGTGGTTCAAGATAAAGCTGTACTTTAAGCTAAAGCAAAACAGAAAACAGCACCAAACCAGAATGCTAATAGGCATGTTTTTCATAATAAATAACAGAACGAAGCCTGCTGTGTTCTACTGCCGTGTCCTAATTTTCCACCGTTGCATATCATCGTTTTCCAGGAAAAAATGCTTTATTTTAGAGTCTCAAGCGTCTCAGTAAGGTGTTTCTCGAAGGTAACTTGAAATCGGCTTTAACAAATGGTTTGTTGTTTTTTGTTGCAAACAATCATAGCTATTTGCGTGAGGAAATTCCTAAAGTTGTATATCCTCAATCAGCTTGTGCCCTAGTTTCTTTTGTGTCACTCCATGAATTGTAATTTACAAGTGTCCTGTATAGTTGCACGTGCTTTTTACCAATAAAGGATTGCAGTCCAGGCTTCCCCTTCGTAACTCATTCATATAGTGTTGTCTAAGCTTTTATTACATCTCACCTTGATGATCGTACCATTCTGTTTGCCTTTTTGTCCAATTCTGTCTTTCCTTCTCACGCAGCAGCAGGACTAAAATTTTAACTGCTCAAGAAATACACAGAGCACAGAACAGGTAAGGCTACAGTGCTTAACTGTCAAGATTTATGCTCCTTTTAAAGTGATCTCACTGTCTTTGAAAACATGGCACTATCTGGTGAGTGGAAAAAAACGACTGGCTGAATTGGTGATGCCTTTTCAAATCCAGTGGGCTGAGCTGAGCTGGGACCAAGCTGAGTACTGAAGAATAGGTTCTTCCCTAAAAAATGAAAATGTGCATGATGTTATTGCACTATACTGAAGTATACTGTTTGTATACGTAAAAAGACTTGATATTATCGTTCAATGTATAAATAGGATTTTCACATTTAAGTATCTGTTCAGTATTTTCTTATTCTACAACTAATCTGCATATTTGTTAAGATTTTCTATGGTTAGAATTCTGAATCCTTTTTAAGCCAGCTACAGAGACTGATCTGTGATATACAATACAATGGGCATGTGAAACCACTTTAATAAATGTAACCTTTAATTTCCACGGCTTATAAGGAAAGTACTACAGTTCCAAAATCCCTCAGCCTATATATTTCCACTTATTGGACATTCGACAATTTTGTTTTCACTGCTCCTTTTACACAGTATATTATTTTAAAAAATCAAATAAAATGTAAGGAGAAAGTAAGCACATAAAATGATTAAAGACAACAGGATCTAGTTAAAATGAGTAAAATGAAATGCAAAAACAGGTAAAAGGGATATTATAGGAGTTCTTATTATAGGGGAATGGCAGTGGAGACTAAAATAATTCTTTTTCAGTAGAGGATGAGCAAAAAGTATTGTAAAAAAATAATGAGAAGCAAAAGAAAAGGAAATGGCAGGTGCATGAAGAGAATGTCATACCTCAGGCTGAAGAAGAAGAATAAATATCTGTATTAAATAGTATTAATAGTATGCTCATTGAGAATACCATTCAACACAAAACTTTCAGTTACACAATACTTGTCAGATAATAAAATTGTACCATAGTTTATACATTTTGTTAGGTTTGGCAAGGTTGCTTAGTCTTTTCAAATGGATATTTTGATGCCCTGAGTTTTATTTTCAGCTCAGAAAATAAAACCTAACCTAACCTACCCAATCCCTTAGCTAGGGTTAGGGTTAGGATTATTAATAAACATAGAGGATGTTTGATCGCATGGTTGTGTTTTAGGACAGAAATGAAATTTAGGAAAAGTGATATTTCAATGCTATCTTCACATTTTTTTCTTGCATACACTGTATGGCTCTATACACTGCTTTGCCCAAAATGGGAATCTTGTCTAAATTGCCCTAAAAGCAAAAGTTTGAAAGAAGGGGGTAAAGCTTTTCATACTGTTGCATTTTGCATTGAATGCACTGGCATTTTAACATATACAGCTAAAATGTATTGGGTATTCCTGACTCTTAACCCTGAACCAAACTCATTGAGAACATCAACACAAAATTTTGGAAAAAATAATTAAAAACGTTCAGCATGTTCTTTCCTGGTTTTAACTTTCACCTGGGTAATTAGCTTCCACCAATAGAGAGAAGATGGCAGATCGTTCCCCACTGGTTTCTGGGAAATGTGGTCCAGACAAGGTACTATGCCATCATGTCTTGACTAAGCTCCCTCTTAGGTGGCTATAACATCTTGGAAGTCCAATCCATAATTTTTGCTTAGTGGCATTAGTCTTTGAGTTATAGTGCTATGCTGGAAGGTGGAATTAATCTTCCTTTATTATCACTGCTTCAAAGCTGTTCCTGTGTTTCACCAAAGCAAAGCCATTAGCACTTTGGGCCATCCTGATTCACTCAACGCTAGTGGTGTGACTCAGAATGTGACTTATGTTTTCAGGGAGCTAGTTGTGCTCTGTGATGACATAAAAGAGGTCATCCAATTAAAATGCAAACTGTTTCTTTTATAAAAGCCGAGCCTTTTCCAGAATTAGGCCCCACTATTTACAAAGACGTTTTCTTCATTCTGCAAGCACACCAGATTGTGAGACAGCTGCTTAAGGCTTCACCCTCTCTGAATAATCAAGGTGGGGGCCAGAGACAATTCGATTTTGACATAGCATTTTTGCATTTCTGCACAATGAGATAAAGTTCCTGTTTAATATCTCTGATTAAATCTTCTACATCATTGGTGGCAGCATGAAAAATGTGTGCAATTTGTCTAATTTACTGTGATTATCAGAAACTCTGGCTACTAGGAGGTATTTTTCAGACACTATTGGCAGTGTAATTCTAATAATTATATTTAATAACCATATCAAAGCAATCTCAAACACCTTGTTGGAGTAAGAACTGCAGACCTACTTGAAGTTCAAATGGGAGCCTTGCACTTCCTAGAGCTCTTTTTAACCCAGAACCAATGATCATCCACCTTGGATTGAGATGCTACCAGTGAAAGATTCTTGTTCAGTTATCTTTCGAATTGTCAGAATACAGAACATGTTACAAGACTGGTAAAGCATACGTGTACAAACATCAATGTTAGACAATGCTGGGTATAGTGAATACACAACTAACAGTACCTTTTTAGATTGAAGTGGCTGTTTTCTGTCTCTTACTATTGTCAAGTCTAGTCTTGATTTAAGGGCATCTTGAAAAAAACACTGCTCCAGGCTGGAAACAGATTGTATATGGTGTGTAGAATTTCAGAAGAAACTATTCTATTTCATAGAAGCTAAGATCTTTGAGACATCCTTCATCTTTGTCAAAATTGTACTTGTATTATTTATGCTGTTTATTTAATGTACCATAAAGAGACATAGAAATATATATTACGAGTCATTTCCAGGTAATGGAAAAGGTTAAAAATGAGAAATGTACGTGTTCAATTTTTCTATGAAGAAAGTCATGTGATTTTCCACGCTACATCATACGGTTGCTTACTCAAAACAAAAATTACAGTAATCTAAAATCTAATAACAGTAAAACCTTATTTAATGTACATTAGAAGACAAGTTCCCCTGACTGACCTGTGATAGTTGTTGGATTTGTAGAATCCAGCTGTTATTGTGACTGTCTCAACACATAATATTCTGTGGAATATTCTGAGTGACTCAGTCGATTCTGAGTGACTCAGCTCTCTTGGATATCACTATTAATTTATAGCCACGCTACTGCAAGGCAAGCTGAGGAAACCCATCCAAATCAAACCCAATGAAACTCCACGTACTGTAGGAGGGCTGTGGATGTCAGGTCCCTGGGATGGACTTTGCTGCTGTATCTTTGAGCGTAAAATGATTGCTCAAGCCCACCTACTTAAATGGCTTCTTTCATTCACAAAAAATGATCGTATGGAAAGAAGTACTGTATGGCTAGATTACATTTTACAAGTAAAACTGTACAAGTGTAAAACTGGGACAGCATAGCCAGACACTTCCTCTGATCTTCAAAGCCTGCTTAATTAGTCCCTCCCTAGTCTGTAAGCTTCCATTTTCTGTAAGTGGGTTATTTTTTTCCTGTCTTCTTTCTTGAAGCTGCTGTTGGTTAACATCACAGCACGGATTTAACCCAGGAATTCTAGGATTATAGGGCTCCAACATGAAAGCCTTTGCTAGTCAAATCACTTGGGATGTTAGTTTCTACAAATATAATTCACAAGAAAAATACTGTCCAGTTGTTTTTTTTTAATTCACAGATATGAAAGATAGCACGATATGTTTTGGAGACATTTAGTCGATAGCTTTGCAAAGAATGGTTTTCTCTACTGCAAACATAGTAAATCAATGATATACAAAAGACAAAGGCATATGTAAGTCATTAAGCCTCAATGCTACAATAATGTATGAATGTAATCTGTGATGACCGTAATTCATCAAAGCTTAATCCAGAAAATAATAATACAAAGAAAGGCAAAAGAAAACATGAAAATAGAAATTGTCCAAAAGCAATATCATCGCTGAAAGGTTCACATTGTTGCAGTTTTATGAGAGATTTGTCCCCTCTTTTTAAATTAAGATAATTTACTAACACCTCCATGTGAACATTACATTCTCACCAAAGCCATTGATACAGTATGTTGTATTTGCCAGAGACCACCTCCTCATAAAAAATGAACTAAGATCTCTATATGTAATGAGAAGCTGGGCTCGGAAGTGACAAATGTTTATTGTATGCATTCTAATATTTCATTCGTAAAGTACTTGCCCAGACATTGTAATAATACAGCAGAAACTGGGTATTGAAACCTGCTGTACATTAACTTTCGTTAGACATCAAGCTACTGTGTCCAATTGATTCTCTTAACATTTCTGAAATGCAGTGTTGTAAGCTTTCAGATTGTGCATAGTATCTTGATTAGAAATGAGACACAAGGAAGAATAGTTACATAACTATATAAGGTACTGTATAAAACCTGAGCCTTGAAAGGAACTTCACTTCAGCTTTATTAAAGTTGTTGTGTTGAACAGTATAATTTCACTCGGTCAACTACTGTAGTAGGACTTTATTTGTATTTGCGTATGCATTCTGTATTATTCATATATTTTTGCATTAGGACATGATAATTAGGACAATGCCTATCATTTAATGTAGCAAAGAAAGAGTTTTATCAGGAGCTTCAAAATTTCAGAGAAGGTAAATTTAGCTGATTGAAAAACAGGGGGATCTAAAATGCAGTCTTCTACTTCAAAAATGCTCAGTGAAGAAGTTTGCTTTGTATGCAGGTTAAGAAGGAACAGGCCCCTACAACAGGCTGGCACTCAAACTGTACCTACAACTGTGTAAAGCCCACAAAGAGAAATATATCTCCCACTGAGGCAGGTAATTATACCCCAAACCTCCACCAGATATGAACCTGGGACTTTGCTTTCCTCATTTAAAATGATATCATTGAGACATCTTCTATTTAAGAATTGATGCTGTGGATTTTACCTCATTAAAAATGTATAAGATGGGATTTGCTAAATTTAATATTTATGAATATGGATTTTTCTTTTTTTGGGGGCACAGACACTGGTAGTCTAGCCAGGGGTTTTTCTGGAATCTTTGTCCAGTTTAGATACGGTATGTGCTAGACCTTACTTCTAAGCTGTGGGATCTGAACTTCCGAGTTCTCGGTCTGTTAGGAAAGATACCCAAATGCTTTCAACTTCAGCCATAACTAATTGCTGTGTCTGCGGCATCCCTTGGGTGCCCTATTTAACGTAGTATTCACACCTAGGATGTATAATATGTCACAACAGTGCTATACCAATCTCTTGCAAGGGGATCAGAAATCCCATTGCTGCCCTGGACTGTGAGCCTGAAATTGCTTACCCTGAGGGCAGTATGTGGCTGCCAGAATGGATGTTCTGCCTTTTCTCCTGTAAATACAGTTAGTGAGAGCCATTCAAGTGTAATAATGCATTATTCTTTTTTCATATATCCTTTGTTTGATTTCTGTAAAATCATTCTGAGTACGTTTTTTAATCTGGGTGTAGAACATTTGAATGGCAATTCGACAATGTCAGCATAAGAGCTTGGCGGAAGACTTGGCAAAATCAATGCCTTCATGGAAGTGCATTGCTATAGTGTCTTAAGAAAAGTTCGGCATTGGGCTTTTGGCAAGGAAAGATCTACATTCTGTACCTGTGCCTCTGCTTCACGATTTGCAGATTCCCCAGACTAATTGGTCTGTGTGAAAATTTTGGGGAAAAAAAAATGTGCTTTGTTCTCATTGGATGGGTAAGCAATTTGTCAGCAACTTTGACAATCAAATTGAACATTATTACATGGGGAAGTTGAATGTCAACCTCAGCAAAAGCTTGGGTCGGCAAAATCTCCAAAGAAGATATAAAAAGTGAAATTTACTGATGCATATGAAATCAGCTCCCTAAGTCAGTACTTGATGGAAACACCTTCGGCTGCAATTACAGCTCTTTCTTTCATATAAGTCTCTACAGTTTTGCATACTAGGATGATGTAATTTTTGTCCATTCTTCCTGGCAAATTTCCATCAGTTCTGACAAGTTTCTTGAGGGCTGCAATCTTCATACTTCATACATTTTCTGTTGCAGTCAAGTTAGGACCTTGACTGGGGCACTCAAGGACATTAACATTCTTCTTGTAAAAGCATTGCATTGGGACTTTGGATCTTTGTCTTGTCAAAAGGTAAATGTTCTACCCAAGGATTTGTCTGTTCTTTTGCTCAGTCATCACGCAGTTCCAGATGCTTCTCAGCCCATATTGATCAGAAGCATCTGTACAATATGATGCTGACGCTACCATGATTAACAGAGTAGTGCATTTTTGTCTGGTGTAAACATAAAACCTTTTTCCGCATGATATCTCATGACTTTAAGATGAATCTTTTACAGGCACCCATGCAGGCCAGGTTTTTGTGGAGTATTGTCAATGTATGAACAGCGGCTTCCATCTTGGACATCTTTCAAAATCACAGATGGCTTCAAACTGGTATCCATAACCAGTTTCCCATTATCATGCTCCCTCTACATCTCGAGGGCTCTCCTTCTCTGTCCTCTTCCTAGTTTCCCTGTGCTTTACTTGTTCTTCCAGTCTGGGGCTATATATTTCCGGGTCTCCCTATCCTCCTCGCTCTGCATTGAGATCAGATGTCGTGAGACTAGCCTCACCAGGTCGCCCCACGTCCGCTGTCTGAGAGCTCTCGTCTCCTTTCCCCAACTCCACCCGATACCTCGACCCCAGAGAGAACCTCCGTGTTTGCTCTGTTCCTGCCGCTACGCATAGGGTCTTCCTGTTCTGCCGGTCTCTCCACAGCTAGCCTCCAGCTTCCGTGACACCCACTTTCCCATCTTTTCAGTTTGGAAAAGTGTGCCTGATCTGCTTTTCTGTGTGTGTGTGTGGTATAATGCACATTCCATTTCTTAATGATGGATTTCAAGACTTCAAAGGGTTATTAGCGTTCTCCTGATCTGTGCTTCTCTACCATTTTATCTCTAATATGCTTTGAAATCTCACTGGTCTTCTTTGTTGTTTTTGTCTTATTACTATGTGAGTCGTAGCTTGAAATCCAATACCTATCTGAGGAAACTTACAGAGATATATTTCTTTACTCTAAAGTCATGTTAAACCAAATTGATTACACACAGGAACCTTACAATAATTTTGTTGAGTTTTTAATCTATTCTTTTCTACCTGACCAAATTTAGAATGGAAGGATAATCTTCTAATTTTCAAAAATAGCTCAAATCTGTTTACATATTTTCAGTATATCATAGCGTTATTAAGATTGGAGTAGTTCTAAATATAAAGTCCTATTTGAGCTTAGATGGTAATAAAATGTATAAGCTTTGCAGGTGGTGAACAATTTTGCAAGTTGCTTTATGTAAAAAAATACAAGCTACACATTTTATATTCCCAATGCAGCATTATATGAAAAACAAAATCAGTTTATAAATATAGTACTGCATAATAGAATTAAAAATGGAGCAACAAATATTTTCAAAACAAAAAGCGCTCAAAGAAAATTTGCTTGCAGTCTCTCAGGTAATATTTAACACCCTTATAATTGCTATAAAGATCAAAGCCATTTTACATACTGGTAATTCACTTATTGCAGTCTGAAAATTCTACATTTCTGTTCTGTCATTATAGTCAAAACATTAATAAGAGCCTTAGGGCTGCGCATGAATGAAGAGGGACATTGCAAATCAACCACTGGGTAGTAATATTTCAAAGAGACTGATGTTTAATGCATGCTATATGCAATTGTGACTGACACTACAGAGAGCAGAATATTGAGACATTTCAGTTTTTACACTAGTTTATTATGTGCAAGTAAAAACTTCACCACAATGAACCTGACACTGACCATATATAGGACATATTCATCTCTTTACATGTATCAACTGGAATTCTGTTTAAATTAACTAAATTCTGAGCAGATCTTGTGTTCCAGAAGGCATTCCGTTTTAAGAGCTACAGGATTAATGCTGAGATTAATTTTTCTGTAGCATCTCTGTTCTGTCATGGTGTGTGTAACAGTCTACTGCATTTCTTGGATTTGGGCAGAATGGTGGCACAATGGTTAGCATTGCTGCCTCACAGTACTTGGGCCCTGGGTTTAACTCCTGGGATCCTCTCTGCATGTAGCTTGGTCCTCCGAATACCCAATTTATTCCCACAGGCCAAAGACATATTGGAAGATTGATTGGCTTCTGGGAAAACTGGCCCTGGTGTGAGTGTGTTGGTGTCTAAGTGTGGACCAGTGTCCCGACCAGGATGTACTCAGGGTGTACCCTGCCTTTCGTCTGTTTCTTACTAGGTGTTACAGTTTCCTAATTTTTTAGAAACCGCTAAAGAATTTAAACAGACCCTATGCAGCACAGTGGAAGCCCTTAATGGGCCAGAACCAAATCTGTAGTCTGAACACAAACTAAAATACAAAGTTTTAATAAAAAACCCATGGAATAACACTAATAACATTGTCTATAAGACAGTCTAAGGTCAAGGGTATCAGACAAACAGGATATCAGGGTTTATAAGTTCAATTACAGGCGTAAGACAAAACACTGAGTGCCCTCAAAACAAGACTTCTGCGATCACAATATAATCCAAATACGGAGTCCCAAAATCCCAAGACCAGCACTGTTCCATATGAAGGCATCCGTCACCAGGAACTGGATACAAGGACATTCCCACGGGGTAAACCAGGACCCGGAAAACCAGGAACACAGAGTAGGATTCACAAAGAAGTCTGGAACCAGGAAAACCAAGGAATCTATGCCGAAGATCCTCAACCAGGAAACCAAAAGTTTAAGTGCTGGAGCAGGTCTGACTGTACAAGCTGACACCGGAAAAGTTAAAACTCTGACAATGCTGAGCCCTGAATACAGGGTTAATCCACCTTATATACAAGGAAGCAATCAATGAACACATTCTGATTAGTGACCACATAATCAGCAACACTCAAAGAGAGTTCTGACAATTAGCGCTTCCTAACCCTAGGTTAGGCTCTGGCTCTCTGGTGACCCTGGATTGGATAAGGAGGTTAGACGATGTGTGGGAGGATGGAAGTTTGGGTACATTGTCACGCATGTCTTTAGGACATGATTGATTCAGGATCATCCTAATCTGTCAAGAAAATAAATAATTCAGAAATTGCATTAATTGTTTAATGGGTGTTGCTGCTAAATATAAACAGTTTCTTTGTTTTCAGTAAACTATTCATATTAAATTGCTCCCAGAGACAGATCACAATTTTCGAGTGGTACATATTTATGTGCCAGAATTACATGTGAGGTATGTTTTCAAGTCTTGATAGAAGCCTGCTACTTGTTTTGTTTAGCAACACCCCACCTGTGGGAGTAACACAATCAAATTGTATAAACCTAATTAACAATTTTATTCGCAAGGCTAGAACTGACAAAGCAATGTTTGATGGCTTGTAGGGTCAGAAGACATTTTTCTTATTGTTTGTATCTACAGTTGTTTTTTTTATTTGCAAATTGTTTGACACCTGTCTGGTACTACTAATTGTTACATGCTCCTATATTTGGCAAAGCAATACCAGGAACTCTGTGTTTCTTACCTCAAAACTTACAGTATAGACAGAAAGTAATAATTGTGTTTTCTGTCTTTTTGCAATCTATTGCTGAGTACACCATAACATGGCCTGATATTAAAACAATAATAGTAATAAAATCTGCCAATATCATCAGCAAGTTCCTATATTAGTATCGACTGACCTCAACTCTCAGGTGATTCCCAGAAAATGAAATCATGAAAGAGCTTTGCTGGTGTTGGTTTTGTTTAACGGGGTAATTTAGCTATTAAAACAATAATTATTTAATTATATCATGCCATATCACATCTAAAAGTTGCTTTAGTTGTGGCTATGTATTTTCTTTTTTGGAAATCCATGTGGTATAAAGCACTCAAGGTTTAAGATGGTCCAGAAGAGATAGCAGAAGGTTGCTAATGGAGGGGCAGCATAATAAAGAGAGGTCACTCCTGCCCTGGCCAAACTCTGAAGCAGATCTTCCAGGAAAAGAGTCTCTAGAGGTCCCAAGGGATGGGAGGTGGAAGAGAAGAAGGCTTAAACAAGAGCTCTACGTAAGAGGAGCAAGATGAGGAGGTTATCAGTTATCAGGACTGTGCAGGACTGAAGGGGATAGAGACTGAAAGGTGGGTTTGGACCTGTCCTGAAGATGCAGAAGCCAGATACTGTTGTTTCACACTAGAAAAGGGGTGCTGCTACCCAACTGCCTTGAAGGCTGATTGCTTTTTGAGCCACAGGAGCAAAGGGGACTGATACTGTTATTCCTAGCATCAAAGAAATTGGTCAATGTTTGTCTTCCCAAAACAAAAGGTAACAGATTGGGTGATTTACAGTAGGTGAATCAGGGAGAATTTGAAAATGATCTCACTTCATCACACCCACTCCTGTATTTTCTCTTTCCAAATGGAAATGGAATGGTTGGCTATAAAGGAGGATATGCGGACAGAGGCTGTAGGTCCTTCCTTCAGCTATATTCCATAGAACAAGTTTGTGGGGAATGATGTACTGACCACCATCACCTACCCAGTCAGAGCAAGATGAGTGATCAAGCAGTGATATAAAAATAAGAAGAGCAGGCTTCCTGGGGTTGTGACCAACATTTATGACTAGGACTGAAAAGGAATCAGTGGGAAGATGCAGACCATTTGGCAACAAAACAGAGAGAGATGTGTGATATCTACAGTACGTACTCACTGTGCGGGGTAGACTAAGCAAATCAGTTTTCATGTACTAGACCCTATCTGCTTTTAGGATTCTGATACAACACATTCCCATGCTGTGTCATAGTGCAGACTGAGGATATACCACAAGTAATTCTGTCACAGCTTCAAACTATTTTTAAAGCATTCCGGAGTATTGATTAAAGCAATGAAGAGCTTTCATGCATTTTTCATGTCTGATAACAAATTTTCTTCTTTTATTGAGTTTCTAGCTGCCCCCCCGTTGTACAGGATGAGCTAAGTTTCAAATTACTGCCTGTATTTCCTTCATGTATTCCTTTCAATATTTTGAGTGCTTCAATCTAGTCACTGATTAGCTGTCTGCTGAGGCTAAACAAAATCAGCTTGCTTAGCCTGTCAGTGTAACACATGTCCCTGGAATAACCAAAACTGCCAGTCCAATGCAAGGTGCTGCAGCATCTCTCTCATCATCAGGAATGAGTCAGAAAGTTGCAGTTTAATAGGGGCAGATAAGATGTCAGATATTTGAAACAGAATGGCAAAGGTGGAGGGCTATAATAAAAGCAATTGCATTTCAGCCTGAAAGTAGTGATTTGTTCTGAATTAAATTACAGATTTATCCAATATACCTATTGTAAATCTCATATTAGACAAAATGGCGTGTTTCGTATTGCGGAAGAAAAGGCTTTGTGTTCTGAAGTTTTTTTTATCAGAATGATGAAACCGAATGAAGGCCAGTAGCTCAGCTCACAAAAATTGCATCCTTCGCCGCCGATATTAAGTACAGTATGTTTACCACTGGAAATGAAGCTCGACAGAGCAATCTTGTGGTTACAGAGCTGCAAAAGGGCAATATATATCCTGTGGTATTAGTAATGGTGCAATTTCGGTGAACTAATTGCTATCTAGGCCAGGGTTGGTGACCTTTGGTATTTCGAGGTGATGTATCATCAGTGTCCATTTTCTTAGCATTTTAAAGGAAGTAGCTGCTGTTACTTTAAAAGATAAAATTTAAGCTTTTTGGCAACAATGACCATAAGACAATGAGTTTTCCCTGATATGATGCATAGAGTTGACAAGCTCCTAGCTAGTGCTAACAACAACCCAGGTGTAAGAACAAATGAGACTGGTATGAACAGCACATTTAACATATTCAAAAAACTAATGAAGCAAGAAACTAATGAAGCAATAAAACAGCCAAAAGAAAAACGTTAAGCTACTGTATGTACTCAGAAGTGCAGAATTCAGAATGAAGGGATGTTTACTAAATTTGTATAACGCATTGCAGGTGTGCCTCAATGGGAATATTGTATACAATTATGGTCACCAAAACACAGTGGTCTTCTTCAGAATGAACAGTGAAGCACCAACCACTGGACACAAGAGGAAACTATGTGAAAGGAGACATAGGATGTTGTGGAGTTATGGACAAGCTACCCAGCCACGTGATTGCAGTCAATACCCTGTTAGATTGAGTAGACTAGGCGTGGTCATTTCACGTCCGGGGTATATTGCTAACTGAATATGTTTAGAATGTTTTAAGTGGCAGAACACATATGGTGAATCACCACCAACCTTGGGGGACCCCTGTGACTTGCCAGGTGTTTGTGAGCTTGCAGTGTTATGAGCCTTCTCCCATTCAATGCTCACTGTACTGTAGGTGCTCTGGGGCTCATATAACGATGAAAGGCATTGGCACATTATAGAGGAAACACTTGTATCTTGTCCATCCCATACAATATGTGGACCATGGTGGTGAACCACATTCACTGATGTTTGTGATACTGGATTACAAAAAAAAGGGGACAAAATAACTCTCGATTCATTTTTTTAATCCTTTTGTACATTATTCATGTCTAACACTATACTTTCTCTGGCCTGAGTAGTAAATTTGAATGGTACAGGTAAGGAAAAAGGTCAATGCTACTGTGGTGTACTGTATGCACAAAAAAAACTATTTCATTTTATTTTTTAGAAAGGCTTTTACATTTTCTTCTGCTTTCCCAACATTTCAATACAATGGTAAACAACTCATTGTTGTAGCACTTTTCAAATTTTAAAGAAACTACTGTAGGTTGAAAATACAAAAATTTACAAACAGGTAAAGTAAAAGAAAAAAAATATTAGAGCAGATTAACAGATCACTAAGCAAGAATGTAATTAGAAAAGAGGCAGCTTAATAAGATATACAGTATGACAAAGACCAAAGTGCAGTAGTGATGGCACATTTCAAATTCAATTGCATATTATGTTAAGAAAGAAATTAGGATTTCTGAATGGCTGTTTGTCAAACAAAACATCAAACTACATAACAGCCTTTTTACAGAAAGAGATCCATTCAGACTGAATTCTGGTACTCTGCTCTGATCTAGTACTGCAGAATGACTTATATAATTAATAATGTATCATGCCATGCAATGAGCGGATTGTGCCTGTTATTTTTTCCAAGAAATTGCCCCACAATTAGACACATGTCAAAGGGTTGGTCAGAGACTCATGTGGTTTGTTAGGTGCTTATGATCTACTGGTATTTGTCTGTCAGAATGGTATTACATCCAGTCGGCATTAACTCTCCTGTTGGCAGTAGGCAAATTTCCAGTTCTATTTCTGATCCTGATTAAATGCATCAGTAGTATTTGATCCTGAAATGAAATGACTGTGTAGATTAGTTGCTCACTGGGAGAAGGTACCGATTATGGTTCTGTGGCAGTGAAAATGCTCACAGGATTATCTGGTGGATTAAGTACTGCTATACATTGCAGCATAGTGACATCAGGTTTAATGGAAGAGTGTCACGTTGTCTCATTCCAGAGTCATACAAGTGAACAGCTTTAAATGTTTTTTTTTTAAATAATAAATCCAGAAACGAATAACTGTTGTCTCCTGTTTACACTGAGCTTACAGTCTGCACTACGTCTTGTTTGAGTCTTTGAGCATAGCGGAGAATATATCCATGTGAGAGGCAGCCTTCTATGTTATATGTAATTGCATATTCAATTATCAATTGTAATATAATAATAATTGCATTTGCGCATAATGTGCATAGTAATTGCATAACAAATTGCATTTACAGTGTTAGTTTGCAGAGTACCATTTTGTGCAGTATAGCATTTTATTGGAACTATTTAAAATTGAACTAACTTGCTCAAGGTTGCAACACCGCTGTCTCATACAGAATTCGAAACCTCATTGCTGTCTGTAAAGAGCACCCTGAGCAGAAATGAAAGCTGGGTCACGGCTGTGACACTACCAAATCATGACCACTAGAACAGCAGGGAGCCACCGAAAGCAGGCACTGAATCAATTCTCAGTCAAATGTGCTGAATCACTTTGTCGGGGAGTGAAAGATAACACTGTAAATGCATCTATTGTAAGTCTCGCAGTATGTATTACAATAACTGCCTCTAGCAGGTTTGTGTTTCGGAGGAACGTGTCGGCAATATCCCTGGTTTGGGGCTGTGAAGTGTAGCAATTAGCCAAGAAGATTAAGAAACTGTTAATTCCAAACTGGAGGGGCAGTCTAAAAACATATTTGGCAGTCCCAAGGTTTTAAGCATGCAATAAAAAGGAATGAGATCTGCAATACAAGGAACTAGTCTAGACTACTTATGACTAAAATCTGACATAATATCCCTGTGCACCAGCACGTAATTGATTTACGGGAAACTGAAGTAATCAAAGTTCTGCAGGCTCTTCGCAGTATTAAGTCTCCAGGAACTGATGGTGTCTATCCTGCTTTGTTCTTAAAGAGATAAAGGCAGGACAATTTTCATAACAGAAATTCTTCCAGCTGGCAGGAAAATTGGAGATTCAGCTCCAATGACCAAGATATGAGATCTTATGGGGTCTTATCTTATCTTATCTTATGGAAAAAGTCTATTTTTTTTTACAAAGTATATGGAGTATCTTCTCGTCCTAAGGCGCAGTGTGGTAAATAACCAGCCCCATTATTAAACATATAATGGGGATGTATCTTCTGTATGTTGTGCTTATGTTGTTTTTTCCCAGGTTACCAGTATTTCCTAAGAGTGAATTGATCATCTTGTAGAAACAAATCTACTGTACAGTATGTACTGTACATTGAATCAAGCAAATGCAGTTCTGAAATCTAGATCTATGCTGACTACATTTACAATTGAACTATTAGAGGAAGACCAATAATAAAATTCAGTTTTAATTATTACCAATTTTATATTTTACAGACCAAACACAAAACTGTCTGCATTACAAGCTTTTGTGAAGTCAGCCCCTTTCAAGAGTTCCTTAGTTCTTACTATTTCCACAAATAACCATTTCTTTCATGTTAGGCGGGCCTGAGTTCAATAAAACTTCAAATCACATGCCTCTCCACAGAATATTTTACAGTCCATGTGCATGATAGAGTGTTTAAATAAAGGGAAAATGCATTTGGCATGTAACTGCTCTGAAGTGAGTTCTTAAGGAATCAGTTATTTATCTGCATGTACTGTAACTTTTACTAACAATCCATTATTAAAATGTACTGGATTGGGAGATTGTAATATAAAAGCAAGTTTAATACATGCATTGTGCACTTTGTAAAGATTCCCTTGCAAAAAGAAAATCAGAAGTACTGTATTTAGAACTTAAGAATATTGCGGCCCAGACTGTGTCCAAAGTATCCTATATAACAATCATTCATCACTAATATACAGTATAGGCTGCTAGTCATGTACTTACAATAGTGAAAAATAAAACTCCGACCTTTTAGCCTTTCTTAACTGTAGCTCCAACATCATAACTGTTCAAAAGCTCTGTGACTAGGTGACATAATATGATCTGTCTTTTTGAAGGCAATTATAAATTGTAGTAGGTATTTTTGTTTGTTAAAGGTTTGGTTTAAACTAGGCTATTGCATTACAATGTTGGCAGAATAAGATTAGAAGAGAATGATTATATTATGTTTGTGTGCACCTAAAATCAGGTTGTCTTGGTGAAAAAAAACTGTCAGTATATGAGGGAGTTTGCAGTCTCATTATCCTTTCCTTTTCCACAGATAAAGGTATTGTTCTCCTTACTAGATCAAAAAAAGTAAACACCTGGTTTATTTTTCTCTTATCTGTGGGCCAAAACAGATTCCTAATCCTTGTCTCCACCATGCAATAAATAAAATTGTCAAATCTGTCACTGCAAATGTGCTTGTGTGCTCATCCCTTTGCTGATTTTAATCTCAAATGAGCTAGTCTGCTTTCTGCAAATTCAGTCAGGTAGTCTTAGCACGTTAACCCCCACCTCCCATTCATCCATATCCCCATGCCATTTGCCTCTGGGTTAGAGAAAATCTGCCCAAATTACCTGTCATTTTCTCCAGGATGTGTAAATACATTTCATAGAAGTGTCTGTTATATATATAAGATGGGGAGCAGATACATCTAACTGGAGCTGCGATTTTTTTAGTGGAAGACGTGAAGAAAATGAGCTTTCCTCTGCAGTACTGTTCCGCAGAATATCATTTAGACAAAAGACCATTCATCGACGACCTGTCATTTACTCAACAGCTAACTAAATTAGGTAGACCTCTACTGTTACTGTATGTACTGCTTCCCCATCCTTATAAAAATGTTAATGGCTGCAGCAGAGTATACTGTGCAGGTTCGTAAATTTTAACATGCTTGTCCTGTCCATTTACTCAAGAGTTGAGCCCTTATTAAAAATATGGATTCTCCTTTTATAGCTCTTGTTTTAGTCAATTGATGTGCGTATAACAAAAGAAATACAGCTTATTTGCAAGCGATAAGCTGGCATTTGAACTTCACCTGCTTCCATCAAGGATTGTAGGAAAAATGTTTCTAAGTCAGATGCTGACTGCTCTTCTAAAGCTACAAGCACATTTGTCCTCAGAAATTTTCCACAGACGGCCTAATAAGTGCTAATTAAGAATGAGCCATACAGGATGTTGTGTTGAATATAATAAGTGCTCATTTGTAATGTCTGAATAATTTGGGTCATTGAGGATGTCATGTTTTGCTAAAATATTACATAGAATGTAGGAGGGTGTTTAAATAAATACTGTAAGAAGACTGTTGGAATAATTAAACACTGTAGCTTTGTCATCAACATCATGACCCAAAGCAAGTGTGGCGCTTGTCCATGATAAAGATGGCTGATCATGTGCAAACATTGGCAAACAGTGAATTCTTAATTCCTTTTCATCACAGAGGATCCCAAAACACTTTACATACAGTATACTAGGACCCACCTCATCACTGAATTGCAGCACTCATTCATGGAACATATGACAGAAAGCTCACTATACTGCAGATTAGATTCTTTGAACAAACAGAAACAGAAACACTCACACAAAGCTTTTGATATGGTGTATTTAAATTCTCAGAAGCCCTTTGAATAAGGGCAATGTAATTATGTCACAGGGAGGGGTGCCCAAGTGAGTTCTTTTAAAATAGAATGATAGCTCATTTGGATAGTGCTCCCAACAAACTAACAAAATAATTATATTTAGTGCAAAACACGACAAAATGAAACAAAAAAATACAAAAAAAGTAATTTCAGCTAACTCTCCCCTAGCCGAGCTAAGGGCCCGGCTTGAAACATTAGAATATACAGAATGTACAAAAAAAACAAACATTAACAAAAAATGTATCCCTTTCAACTGTATTTGTAAAAATGATACTTCCTATACCAAAAGATGTGCGCATGCACCACTTAGCGTTCACACCACAAACCAAGCTGAGAACAGGGCTCAGGTTTGGACCCCTGAGGCCACCATACCCGGAAGTCGGACTGCCCAGGACGCACAGCGATGAACGGCAACTCGGAAAAAGGAAAACAGACAAACAGGCAGAGTGCCTATGGAAGCCCGTTTCCGCCAGGGAGAAAAAAAAAACGCGCTATAGTATTTCGCAATTGCGAAACCCATAGCGCGTTTTTTTTTTACTCCCTTGCGGAAATGGGTTTCCATAGAGTGCTTGTGATAGGTTCAAATAAAAAAAAAACAACATTATCCTTGAGTGTGTTTGTCTGATTTCTCTATGAATAACAGGAACTGATTTAAAAATAAATGCGTGTATGAAATGGGAACCTGTTAGCCGAGCCCCACGTGTGCACCCTCGCTAGCTACATGTAGCTAACAGGCAAATAGATGTATGAATACGTGTATAATTTTAGTGGGATAATGTGTGTGATGTACTGTCCGCGAACAGTGACGGAGATCCCTCTGTCACAAATTAGGGGGGTACTGCAGGGATCTGTACTAGGACTGTCTAGTTTATTAAACAACCTGATCCCAGTTAACCCCCCCAGAACCTCAGTAAACTGGAGGTTTGCTTATTTTGCCTTGTTTCTACTTCATACACCATTGCATATAAAAAAAAACCCATTGGATTTGTGGCTATAAACCCTTTTGGTTATATAGGAATTTTCATTGTAAGAAATTATAATTCCCATAATAATATTGGGGAATTACTACCTGTCTCGCAGAACTGTATAAATACTTTATCATGGGAGCTTTTACTACCTTATTCGTTTAATCATATTTCTATTTTCTTATTTTATTGTATTGTTTTATTTAGATTTCATGTAACATGACATCTTACACTGCAAACGTCTTATGATGCATAGTTCAAGTTAATATTTAATGCTTTTTTTTGTTTTGCATGCAGCTATTTAGAAAAATAGATGTTTCTTCTTGAAATGATTTTTGAACATCATCTAGCGATGCTTAAAGTAGTCATCACTTAAACCTCTTTTTTGCTGATGTGTTGTCACAGTTGCAAGGAAGCCCAGTGTTCCGTTACAGACATGATTAAATCCGTGCTCTTTTCAATAGTTACATTTGTTGAATGTTAAAGGACTTGGCATTTGTCTGCTCTTTCCCATTTCTTTTTGTTTTTACCTCATTCATGTACTAATTTGTGTATTATGTGGGACTGTCTGTTTTTTCTCCTGTGTTGCATGCATATACTGTACCATGGCTTTTCCAAGCCAAATGACAGAAGTACTGTATATTGTCATTCTGCACACCAAAACCCACACTCCCTCACTAAAAAGCTTAATGCTTTGTTAAGATGTTCATTTCCTGCTAGGGTTAAGCTATCTCTGCAGCAGCTAAATATGTAGGAGGGCACTTTAACCCTCCTCTTAACTGTCTTAGAAGGTAACTCCTGCAGTACAGTGGTGTATGTTGTCAGACGTTATCATGTTACAGTGAATTCCCCATGATTTTCTTCTGGGTGTTCTTTCTGATGTACATACTGTACTGCCTGGGGATATTGCTTTTGCAATAACAAAATAGTAGAATCGGTATTTTATTCCACAAGATATCAGAGACATTGACAAGAGTACAATAACCTGTGTCAGTGCTCACAGTTCTTCCTTTTTTGCAAGGAGAGCTACAGTAGGAAAGAAAAAAGAAGGGAACTCAAAATATATTGCGAGAGCTATAAGTGGATAACAAATAGTCATGCAATACTTTTGGGCAGATGCAACATGCTCAAAGTCAGAGGAACAGGGACTCATTCATTATTTGTGTAAGAAAGTAAAATAACGGATTTGTTTGTTGTACACCTTTTGTATTAATCGTGTTGCATCCTTTTATCTTGGACACCCTCTTCTGATCTGCTTACGTTACTTTGAAGTAGCTTGGAAGTTGCCTGTCACGAACACGGACTGAAATCCGTGTCAGATCTTGTAGAAGACCCTATGCGATGCGGTAAGAGCTGGAGAGAACAGGAGGCGTGGTAAAAGGGAACACACAGGGGTTTAATAGTGCACAAAATAATAGTGACAGTCCGTGAGACAGTGTACAGGGAAGACAAAACGGCATCCAAATCCAAACGGTACCAAAGGCAGGTCAAAGCACAGTCCGAGAGTCCATCAACAAGGAATCCATCCTGGGACGCGACAAAGTTAAAATCCCCGGGAGGGGGGAGCACACGGACAAACAAAACATGGAGGTCCAAGGGTGACGGGGCGAGATCCTCCAGACCCCGGGCTCAGGAAGCGGGAGGTGTCGGGGATGAGGCCTATGCCCTCAGGAGACGGATGGAGGGTTTCCTGGTGCTAGGCGGGCCTTGCGACATCTTACCCTAATGATGAGCCCCGAGGACTGGAGGAGCTGGTCTTTAAATAATAACACTAAAAGGGTACACCTGGAGAGCTTAATCACACGGACAATCATGAGAGTAGTGGAGCGCCCTCTAGGGAGGGTTGTCGGGCGTGACATTGCCTGTTTTATTTAGTTTGGTTTTCTTGTATGGATGCCTGAGGAAGTAAAAGTGATACGCATAATTACACAGTACTGTAATACAAGATCCTGGTGTTTTAACACCAAATGAGAATTTCTTGGAAATCCTCTAAATTTGTTAGGGCCTCTGGGCCTTTATTGGTTTGAATGTGGTTCAACCTTCCATTATAAAAAGGTCACTTTTGTTATTATCGAGGGAGAAATATACAAAAGTTTCAAAAGGCTGATGGTAAAGTTCAGAATTTTATTTTAACCACATATTATGAATATATAATTTGAGAAATCCACCATTGATTTCCCTAATAACAGCTCTGACTTGTTAGATTCTAGATAGTTAAGTTTCAATGCACTCCATCCAAGTTAAATACTGAGATTATCAGAAGAATTGAAAAACTCTATGTATTTATTCAAGTAATGGAAAAATGATGTGACATTATTTGAATAGTATAATTTCATTGCATTTTGTGATAAGCTCAAATATAATTACATTCACAAAAACTGCCGTTTAATAATATTGGGCAAGATAGTGAGAACAAGGTCTTGAGTAACATTCTTAATTTTAATGACAGCTAAAGAAATAGGGTGGTCATAATTAGCTCTGCTACAGTACATCACAGATCTCACATCCGGGGTTCAATTCTAGACAAAAGGTGCCTTGTCTGTGGAGTATGCTTGTTCTCCTTGTATTCATGTGGACTCTCGCTACACGCTCTGGTTTCTGTCAAAAGAAATGATGACTAACTGAACTACATTTTCCCTCTGTGAGTTGCATCAAAAATGTAGTATCAAGCGTTTTGCCCTATGCTTCTGGGATTGGCTCCACAATGCCATCTTCTTTACTAGTTATATAGTTAGAGGTATATGAACAGTTTAGCAAAACCTCGAGAAAAATGTTAGCAGTATTACAAAAGACAAATTCATGGGACTTGACTTTTAAATATACCCAAACAAGTTGTACAGTGTGTATAATAATCAAAGATTATTTGAATGCCTAAAACAATACCATTCAAAAGTAATATTCTGTGCATTATACTGTATAGTGTTTACCATAGATTAATTTTATACTTTATACTCTAGTTTTAAGAAATATTTTAGAATGTCAGCACAGCATTATGCTTTTACTTTATGCTTATGCTGCAATGAACTGGCTTCCTGTCCAGGGTGTATCCTGCCTTGCGCCTGTTGCTTGCCGGGATCTGGCGCCCCTGTAATGGATAATGCAGTAAGAGAATGGATGGAGGACTGGATGGATGCTTATGTAAAAAAAACTCAACAACTTGCATTTCATTAGAAGAATAAATTTCAAAGGGAAAAAATAGCAAGGTTGTGATTTAAAGATCTAAAATCTAGTGAGAGACTCAGGTGTAGTTTGTTATCTCTAGGTTTTTATTAAAGCATTCCAAGTGCAAGATATGTTTGTTTATTCATTCATACAAAATGAATAAGTCTGCAGATTGCTCTCGGTCATTTGCTGGTTTAGATGGTCCTTGAGTGCTTTGCTTTTAAACAACAGGAATATGTTTCATGTAATTACAGACTCGTCTGATTAATGGATGGGCAGTTCCACTTTTCAAACCAATCTGTAATAGTTTGACGTACAATGCTATCTTAACATTGGCTGTGCTATTTGCTTTATCAGCCATGAGCATTGTTTTATATGGAATTAGTGCAGGCAGATTTCAGAAACTCTTTTTCTTGTAAATTAAACTCATTTGGGAGTCAAACTTATCATTTTGATAAGTTAGTTATAGAGAATGGTTTGTTACAATGGTTTGTTTGTGAGCATGGTAGCAATCAATGAATTAAGATCTATGTTTCTTACAGACATGATGAATATTTGAAGTGCCTAACCAGGGTGAAATTCATTTTGAATTTCTGTAGTAGTGATTTTCATTACCGGAGGCTGAATTTCTTTACTCAAGGAGATTGATCGCTTGGCATAAGTTACATATTCAAAGAAACAACATTTTTCAATTTCTTGGATAAAATAAGGAAACTCACGATTAATAACAATACTATAAGTGCTATAAACATTTCCTAGCACTTTAGTGTAGCAGGTTTCTTCTGGAAGGATCCCAGTTTTTTTAACCAAAATTCACCACGCCACAGATCAGATGGAGAAATGAGATTTCATTTAAATGTAGGAGATGACTTTCCCAGTTTAATTAAGGATGGAATTTACATACAGTAGGCCGGCTTTAGCCAAGTGGAATTTTGCTTTGACACTGGGCAAACACCCCTGCTTTTACAAACAGTGCCAAGGCATCTTTGATGAATCTTCAATTAAATGTCTCGTCAGAACACAGGAACGTAAGAAAGATCACAAACCAGAAGAGACCATTTGGCTCCTTTAGCTTGTTTTGCAGTTAGTAGCTAATTGATCCAAGGATCTCGTCCAGCTGTTTCTTTATAGAAGCCAGGGTACTGGCTTCATCAATGTGGCTGCGTAGCTCCTCCTGTACTCCCACAACCCATTGGCTAAAAAAGGCTGTCCTGTTATCAGTTTTAAACCCTCTTCCATGTAGTGGAGTCCCACATCTTTGAAGATTTTCAATATAAGGTCCCCTCATAATCTTTTCTATTCAAGACTAAAACTGTTCAATGTATCTGGAATATTTTTCTTCTATAACTTGGTGACCAAAGTTATACACAATATTCCGGTTTGAAGCCATAGTATCAAATGACTAAATTTTAACACAACATCCCTGATCTAAATGCTATATTTGTAACTACTGTATATATGCTAAACATTTGTGTTTTTTTACATTGATTCCCCACATTGACTAGAAGATGTAAATGATGTTACAACACAAACTGCCATTTTAATAAGTAGCCTCTTCTGTTTCGATGTTTCCCATTTTATATCGATAGATATTTCTGCTACCCGAATGGAAAGCCCTATAGTGGGGTGTATTTAACATCATCTGCTAAGTGCTTGCCCACTCATGAATTTTATCTCTTTGAATTTCACCTGCTGCTCCAAGAGTGTTTTGCTAATCCTCCTAATTGTTGTTATCTAAAAACTTGACTGGTTTACTAACTGTATGAGATAATTGATTTAAATTAAGAGGAGTCCTAGAGGTCCTCATACAGATCCCTGTGGTACACCACCAATTAGAACACCCTAATTTGAAATTTCACCTCTTATCTGTACTCTCTATTTTATTAATCAAGTGAAGGATGACACCAACAGCACAATGTTCTGGTCATTATACTTGCAAAATGAGGCTGCAAGGTGGTAATACTGTCATCTTAAATGAAAACAATAGCATTTCTGATTCCTTCAAATTTAATTGGCATCTGTGGAAAAAATCCACTATGCACAGTACCAAAATAGATAGCTCCTTATGCATGTGTACAGTATGTTGCTGAATGTAATTTTGTTGGAACCAAACTTACAAAAGCATGTACCATTAAGTTGGTAAGGTTTGTAAATGAAGAACGTTTTCCACATTCAAATATAGTATATTTCTTTGCTTATTCAACATCCTTGCACAGAACCATTTGCAGTAATCGTTGTTTGTGAGGATTGGGCAATGTAAGGAATTGTGATGAAAAAAGCTTTTTGATATATTTGTCAGATTAATTGCAGGTTGGTGCTGCTTAATGCATATTTGGCTTTTGTGTGTCCAGTACATTTTTGCCTGCTCTTTAGCAGTCCAAACTATATGGTGTTTTGCTAATTTCTCTCCCCAGGGAGCCAAGTTGTTGTAAGAATTAGCCCATCATTCACATTACAAAGTTCTTGATTAAATTCATGTGCCCTAAATGACAGCAGTTGTATTTTTTCCACCTAAAGCTTGTAAATCCACTTTCATGTTACCATCTTTTAACTGATAAGCCTTGAAAAGCAGTTCCAGTTGCTTCCTGCAGTTCAGTGGAGAGCTCAGAAGAGGTTTTAATGTGGAAAGTTTTAAAAACTCATCTTCACAAATTGTTGTGCACCTTTGAAGACCAATATGACATTTGGTTGCTGAGGGATTCAGTCTGTTTAAATTCCTTTAGGGCTCTCTTTGTAGTGGAATTGTAGTACCTTATTTAATCACTTTAGTAACTAATCTGGCAACCTTTTTGAGAGTATACATAGAATCTAAATTCTTTCTCATTCAATATATTTTTGGGGGGCACATGCATTGGTAAGCAGCATAGACCTATTAGAAAAATAAAAACAGCCATGTACTGTACACCAGCATTCACCATTCTTGTAAAAAGTGTAATTTTAATATAAAACTATTAAGAATATAGCTCCTGGTGTACATGTATATCCCAAAGGATCTTTACTGTAAGTAGAGAAGGTAGAAATCCTACAAATTATGTCTAGTTTTTATTTGCAAATTAAACTCTTTTTAATAACATTTTCATTTGTTTTAACTAAATCAGAATAAAGGCCTATAGCATTTCAAGGCAAAAAAAAACTATTTTTTTCCATCATGCATTATTCTTTTAAAGGGGAAGGAGCAGTTAACAATATTACCTAATTTCTATACATATGTGCCATTATGGACTGTTATGGACTATTATGGACTGTCGTAGTAAGTAACTGTCATTCTGTACACACCAAATACCAAATCTGAGGGCAAAAAATGTCAGGTTTCTGCCCAAATACTGACAGATGAAGTTGTGGAAATCCTGGCTGTGTTTTTATAGTGCTTGAAGTGAGCTCATCTGGAAAAAGTGACAGGTTTTCTCTCACATCTATAATAAACAACACAAATATCATAGCGATTTTATTTTGGGTCGATAAAAATTATTTTTAAAAGAATAAGGTAATCCACTACTAGATCTTCTTGTAACTGGGAGAAAAATAAATATGTCCTTCAAGAAACAGGTCATATTCACATCAATAACAGTTGTTGCTAAGCTTTGCTAACCAACAGAACACTTAGAGCAAAGTGTTAGGTACATAGAGCAAAGAATTTAAGCAAAGGAAGTTAGTACTATAGGGATACCGTTCATAACTAATTGAGAATATGGGGCAAAAGGCCATCTGAGTACTATTGTTCTGATTAGAATGCATTAACAAAGCATAATTCAACTATTAGGCTCAGTGATTAGGAAATCCAAATATTTTAGGACCTGATAGGTTTGTTTCACCTTCCAAAAGGCAGTATCCTCGAGTGGTATCATACTCAGGAGACATACGCTCAGGACTGCCAGGCGCTGCTGTATCTTTCGCTCTGCATATTCATAATAATAAAAGATTCATAACACATTATTACTTCCATTATTCTTTTTTGCTCAAAAGAGATCACACAATATGTACAGAGTAGACTACGTATGGGAGAGGTTAAAAATTCAACTCATACTAAACAGCTAAAATATGCATTCTTTGATCTTTGGACATTTCTATGTTTCTTAATCATTAAAGAAATCATCAAGATGCAGTTAAGGTGTGGAGGGAATGCTGTCTGAAGGCTTGAAGGCATCCCTGCTGTTTGAAGATGACGATGTTCTCCTTGCCTTAATTGACCTCCTTTGTGCACCTGCATTTTTTACTGAGGAGTGAGATACAACTGGGATTGGTATTGACTCCTCCAGGCTTCCAGGTCATGGTTTTGTCCCCGGGAAAAGTGGATTGCGTGCTCCAGCTGAAGAGGTAGGAGATGCATTCAGTGGAGGTGTTTACTATTTGTACCCAAGGAAGTTGTTTATGTGCTATGGCAAGTGGGACCATATATAGTGGAGAAGCAAGAGCTGCATTTCTGAATGAAGATCTTGGTTTACAGGTTGATATGTCCCCATCCTCACCGATGGGCATGAAGGCAGACAAAACTGCAGACGAAATCATTGCGGTTTCGTTGCTCTACGTGACACGGGCCAGGAGCTCCCCTGTCTGGGAGAGCCTCAGAGTACAGATACTACTCCTCAAAAAAGGCCAGTTGAGGTGGTTCAGGCACTTGAGGCCAGCAGCTACTGTATATCACCCTGCAACTCACAACTGGCAATTCACTGAATTTCAGCAGGTATGAGACCTCCTGGGCAAGCTATGTTGCTGCTGGAAGAGGTGTTACCAGGACCAACTTATCCTGCAGTCTGTGTGGGCCCTAATACCTCAATATAGTGATGGGGACACTATACTGCAAAAAATGTTCTACTGTTCTACGGAGGAGATGTAAAACTGAGGTCCCGACACTCTGTGGTCCTTATAAATCCTAGGGTTCTTCTGGAAAAGAGGAGTTTTAACCCAGGTGTCCTGGCCAAATTGGTCTTTATCAGTTATGGCTTTCTAACAACCCCCATCCTTGAATTGGTTTCATCACTTTTCTCCTCCCCACTGATAGCTGATGTGTGGTGAGCGTACTGGCGATCTTTGGCTGCCATCCCATCATCCAGGTGGGGGCTACACATTGGTGGTGGCAGAGGGAAGTCCCAATTACCTGTAAAGCGCTTCGAGTGAAGTGTCTAGAAAAGTGCTATATACAGTAAGTGTAAGGATTATAAGTACTTAGATAAGGATGCCCCCTGCCCCAAGCCTTCCTTCAGTTGGAGCAGTGCCAGGTATTCACCCCTGTGCAGATGCCTCAAGGCCTACACAGACCATGCTGGAGGTATGACATCTTTCGACTGGCTTGGTTATACTTGGGAATTCGCAAGGAGGAGCTGGAATATGCTGCAGAGGAAAAAGGTGTTCCTCCCTACTTGATATGCCTCTGACAGGAAAAGCATCCCGATTGGATGGGTAGATAGACAAATGGATAGATGGTGATAATTGCTTAAACTCTTGTGGTGACAAAACCTGCAAGGGCACAAGATAGGATTGCAAAAAGGTAATGGAGTGGTGAGTTTTGCTATTTAATCTTTTATGGTCTTGTGCTTAGTAGTCCTTTAAACACAGTCCTGTACCAATAGCACATTTCTCTTCCCAGGATTTCTAATAACATAGCCCAGATTTGAACTCTGTCTGGATTATAGGGCTCAAGATACACTCTGAACTAAACCAGCTAGTATTGCTTTGTGTTTAAGATTTGCTTTCATACTATTTTCTGTATGAAACATGAAACCATTCTGGGACAACATTATAAGAATCAAGGTACAATCAAATAAAAAAACACCTGAGAATTCCCAGTACACTAGAAGAAATGTTTAACTTGAGAAATGGGATTTAAGTTAGACGTTTTTGCTGAGCAACACAACTCAGTAGTTTTTTTTTACCAAGCTTCTCTTTCCCTGTATCAGCAGAACCACTCTGAGTGCACACAAAGCGCAAAATCTTAATAAAAATATGTCGTTGGACATGTATAATAGGTGCCGTTTTGATTCTTAAAGCATTTTCAATTGTACAAGAAAACTGGCTTTGCTGATATTTTTAAAATACTTTGATGGGCATGCTTCATTGGTCGCTGTGTTTTTTTTTATTCGTCCTTTGAAGCTATGCAGCAAAAGCAGAGCTGGAAATGAGGAATGCATTACTGAGCCAAGGGTTCTTAAGATTTGATTTCCTTCAGACACTGTGGTTAGACTTCACTCTTGTGATCAGGAGAAAGAAAATAAAGCAGCCATGATCTGAATTGAACTTCACTCTTCAGTCTGAAGTTTAATTTTCTTACTAGTTACAAGGGTTTGTGGCTGGGATATCTTAGAAGGAAAATGGAAGGGCAGTGAAAAGTTCAAGTTAACATTTTCTTAACATTCACTACAGGTCTTGGTGATGGCCTAGTGGAGATCCCAGTCTACCCTAATGCAATATTGGTAATATGACAACAACTTCCATTGTCTAGTAGTGCAGTTTGCAAAAAAGATGGTAGGGTTGTTCCCTCATAGAAATAATAACAGTGATGTTACCATCTTCTAGCCTGATCTCAATGGATATCTGAAACTAAGTATGGTTAGGCCTGGTCAATACTAGGATGGCAGAAATACATGGAAAACAAGTTTGTTCCTGTTTTTGGCTTTGGTGGATCAGTAGGTGGCACGTATCACTCTGGACCAGAATTTCCCATGTACTTTCGTTAAGATGTTAAAATCACAGCAGGTCATACTAAGAGTAATCTTCCTAAGAGTAGGATGTTAATCCCAATGTCTTGCCTAAATTGCACTCTGGGCTTACTCAATCTGGCTTGCCAGTTCCCTGTTAATTCATTTGATGATGGGTGCTGCACTTCACTGGGTAAAGTGGATCGCCTCCCACGTACAAAGTCCTCCAGAAGCCATTTAAGATGAAAGGAACAAGATAAATGTAATTAATTATAGAAATGCAACTGGTTTTATTGAGATATGTTCATTCATGAGCCCTTGTTTTCCATAGAATATCCATTCCTTTCTGCCATAAGTACTGTACAGTAGGTGAGATCTCACAGAAAACCTTAGTTCCTTTACAAAACATCTTTTCTTCTGTAAAGATGAGCCAGATGGGATTTTGAGTTTCTGTTCTGTGCTTCAGAGAGAGAGGAACTTGCATATGGTATGCCTTTGTAAAAGACACTTCCAACACCCTCTCATTTATTATACTGTACCATTGAGCCTCAGGTTCAAGCCTTTCTTAAAGCAACAGGTGCATCAGTCTTTGACATCTGCTGTGTGCCATTTTAAGCATCACAGTACACATTAACTAGGTCCCACATGCTTAATTTCGGGAAACTTTGAATCTCTGGGTTGAGGATCAGAATGTTCAAAGCTGTTTTGTCTGAAACTTTGTTCAAGATTTGTCTGAAACTAAGAGGATTGACGTACCTCAGCTCAGGTAAGCAAGCACATTCATTAGTGGAAAACAAAAGAAGGGGAGCCATCTTCCCCTCCAACACCTATGAGACATAAATACAGTAAGTTCACTTACAGTACATGTATATTCTGTACAGTATACTGTATATACAATTTTGCAAATACTTTAAGTGACCTGGAAAACACCTCCATGTTATGACCCTGTCACTGATCACTATTTTTAAAGGGTGAAGAAATAGAAAGAAAACTTCAGGGCAAATTTAAAGACATTGTGAGGCATTCTGCTAATGTTGTTAAGATCCATGTCAGTTTAAATTTGTTGCAAAATGAATATTTTTTCTAACTCTCACTGAGCCTCTCTGATGTAAATACCAGTCTTTCACACAAACTACTAATTACTGGGTTGATCATATGTCTAGGAAGAAACCTAATATATTATAAGTTAAGGAATAAAAATAGACTTGAATTTTACACTATGATTATCGTAGTAGAATAGTTTAAAGGTTGCCTTCTTGAGGGATTAGAGTGTAATTGTTTAAGGACTAATTTTTATACTGTACACGATGCAGACAGCAAAAAGGGCATTATTTATCAGGTAAATAGTAAGTAATAAGCCCCCTTCAATACTGACATGAGGTTATTTCTTTTTCTAAATTTACAGGTCAATTATGCAGTACGTTTATGTGAAGGCAGAACTATTGAGAGGAAATCCATGTCAATTTCACTTCAGATGCCTCAATTTCACTCAGCTTTGGTTCAGTCAGGGTAAACAGTAAACTACAGTTATAATTTACTGAAATGTCCTGTCTAGCAAATTCCCCATTAGCCTGTATGCAGTAAGACATGGGCTTCACAAAACCTCAGAATATGTCTACCAGCTTCATAACCACTGTGGTTTATTAATAGAATGGAGTGTGCAAGCATGAGGTCCGCTTGACTCATCTATTATTGCTGGGCTATATTGATTGTGTGGGGGCGGTTGGTGCAGGAGAGCTGGCGTGCCACAGCACATTAATGTTTCACATTAAGAGCAGCAGATATTGCCCTGGGAGCAAAGTGCCAGGCTTTACAGACCGCCACTCCACCAGGAAAAGAAAACTGAAGAGACAGCCACAAGACATGCTGTCTCCAGACAGCCAACCAGGATGCAAAGAAATGTATTTCAATTCAGAGGTGTTCAGCATAGCCCCGTGTCATCCTAACATAAACCACCTCTGTGTGGAATTGAGAACTGTTTGTAGAAATGCACGTCAAACTAAGACAAATGAGTCAGAGCCGATTTCAGTCTAAAACCACATTGTGGAAGCAGTTTTCTTCATACACAGGCTTGTTTCCTGCTGTGGTATTCACTCTCCTCTTTTATTTTTTTGCATTAACTGCTGTACTTGTGAGATGCTTTACAGAGCTCCTACTTCTAAATGTATTGGATTTTAAGAAAACTGACATTTGAAGAAGAACATGAGAACCTACACAAAAAAAGGGCTGAAATGAAGAGGTGGTCTGACCCATTTTACTCAATTCAACCTTATCAGTTTATTTATTCGATGCTCTAGTAATGCCCTGAATCTTCCCAGGAAAGGCTGCTTTGATGACGTACAGTAAGTGAGCAGGGAGATTCAGTTACATATACAGTAATTCTTTGTGTAAAGGTTTTTCCCCCTACAATTAATCCTAAATGATCTTTTTTAATTATTCACTTGATCCCTAGGACCTTATTTCATAGTTGAGCATGAGGTAGTCCATTAGATTGAATTGTCAATACATTTCAGGAAAGCTGCCCTGATAGATTTTCTTTGTAGCTTGTGCAAATGTGCTGTATTCTCTTTTGACCAGGTTTTGTTCTTCAGACAGGTTTTATTGGGGTTTTCTGTTGTTGATTTGTTTTTGTTTTTTTTTATTGTCATTATTATGGTTGTGAAAAATGTAATCTAACATCTATAAAAATGTATTCTAATCCAACTCAATCTTTTCAAAGCACAGTTTAATAGCTTTATGGTTTAGAACACTTCTAATTATTTACATACTGATCTATATATACTGTATATATAGCTGTATATCTTTATTAAGGATCTGCTCAAATGTATAATCATGCATTTCCATGTTAGATTAATTAGTACACTTAAAAAATACTTATCTACAGTATGTCTTTATTTTGTTAAGGTCACATTACATGTACAACTTGTCCAGTATATCAAATTAAAAGCAGAAAAACTATCCAAAAAGGAGTGGGACTACAGTATCCGTCTTCCGTCTTTACAACATCATTAGACAGAATAATAAATGTTAAGTCCATATTTAAGCAGCGGAACTGGAGTTTTAAATGTTCTGTTCTTTCATTGTAATAAAAATTAAATTATTTTCTTGGCAAAGGAAGTCTCTTGCTGCACAAAGATGAGTAATGTTACCAGCTGTGGTGGGTGAAGTTCAGAAATCTGATTTATTATTTATGTTTAAAAAATAGACACGTTCCATCCAGCCATCTGGACTTATAGTTGGTATATGGCATTAAGTTTAGGGTAAAATGCAAATGATTATCTTATTTAAAAAATACCAAGTACATTGCATTAATTGGCAGTAATAGGCATTACATAGTAATCTTTCTTTCTGCCTTCCTACTTAGTGCTTCTATTAACAGCACAGTGCTTCTTTTTATATGGTTTGACATGATAAAAAAGAACTGTTGCACTGTTTCCTAAGTTCCTTAAAGTTAAATTTGTTAACAGAGTCAGAGCAGAGTTTGTTAAAGAATTGAACTTTAACTTTAACTGTACAGTGTGTGGGTATTGATTTTGGACACTACTAGGTGTGGGAGTAGATAGCTTCTCCCTGGACTGTCTTTTTGGTTAATCCCCATGCTCCTTCCCAGTAGCTTTTGTTTTTGACATTTTGTTGGACGTGAGTTTCCTGCCGAAGACATATAGAAGGACAGGTCTTGAAAGACATAGGCAATTATCCTTAAAGATCAAGCCATCTGCTTGACTCTTATTTGCGGACAGGTTTTTATTCATTTTTAATTTCCAAGAAGAGATGAATTTAGGCAAAAGGAAGATGCAAAACACTATTTCATTCCACCCCTCCATTGTTGGTACCACTTTTAAGGTTTAAAGGATCCTCAAACTAAAAATAAACACCACCAGCTGAAAACATCGTGCATCAGAGCAGTAGAAAACTCCATGTACAGTCAATGATATCAAATTAGAGGTAATGCAGAGTATCCCAAACCCAATCCCAGCAGTTTTTTACTGTGGTTAGACCAGTCAACTAGATCCATTTCTGTAGCTGCAATAAACCCAGATTTAAATGAGCATCTACAGTATTGACAATACCACAAAACCTTTTCTCTTCTTCATAAAAAAAAAACACTTTTGCAGAACAGGTGTACTTTATTTTCAGTACTTCAAAATGGTGTTTAAACTAGTGATCTGCAACTTGTGTGACATGTGGCGCATCCTGGAGTAACTCCAACAGCCACCCGACATCTGTGATAATGGCCACAAAGGCTCGATCTTCGAAAACGTTAATGTACCGGAGAAGAAACTAAAGGCGCTCACAGGGCTCCAAGAGCCTGAAGAACAGGCAAAACCAACATTTTAACACCAGCTAATTAATGACTTCTTATCATACTGACTACTTATCGTACTTTTTCTCAATTGAGCCATCTTACCAGTTTCCCAACTATTCTTTCCTGTATGTTCTGAACAGTCCATCTTTTTTTTTCTATCGAGCCAATGTTGTGTGCTCAGTTTGTTTTCTAAATCTGTGGTAGTGAATGCTGGATCACGCAAAACAATATTGTTAGTCATAGAGCAACTCTTATAGACTCTTCTGTGTGTTCAAGAGTAATTAAGGACACATTTTTCTCTTGTACCACAGTAACACACTTACTGTATCACACCCTCCTCTCATACGCCCATACAGGGTGTCTATATGAGAGAACTAACTGATCAAATTCTTACTTGTTGATTGTACATAATTTTATGAGCATGTGTTTCAAAAGCTTTATGAATGACAATACAAAGTACAGCCTTCTACAATAGAATGTAGTTTCAGAGAAGTGTCTGTTAAATTGTATGTTATTGATTTCTTCACTTACAATGGAAAGAAAATAATGCCTAGTGCTAAAGGCCTTATTATTTTTCATCATCATCTTTATAATCATTTTCAATAACAGCTTATCCAATTCAGGGTCATGGTGGTCCAGAGCCTATCCCAGGAAGCTCTGGGCTCAAGGCGGGATACACCCTGGGCAGGACACTACTATAGTTTATACTGGAAATAAAACTTATTGCACTATTTATCTTCTGGTTCAGTGATCTTTCAGTAAATTTGGGAATTAATTTTCCTCCTGTATAATATGATATATATTTGTTTACTTACCTAGTTATCAGTGAAAAATAGCAATATTTAATAGCTTCTTCACTTATTTCCTTGGCATTGAGTATAAGGTCATACATTTTTAAAGACTAATTTTGTTCTCCCAGGAGTCTGAAGTCATCTAAGAGAGTGCAAGCTGATGTATGTCTCCCCATTTACCAGAATAAATCGTTTATTTATGTGTACCGTATATTGACACATGCAATGCTTCAACTCAACAAAATACTTTTTGCAAAGCATCTGCCATTCTACACTTTTTTTTTCTCCATTGTATACAGGATAAATTGATTCTCAAATGAAAGACTAATTTCCTTTCATTACACGCATGAAGCAGAATTGTTTCAAGTTGATTTAAATCTAAACTATGAACATACAGTGGTGATACTTCAGTTTATGGCCATGATGCAGATCACTGCCCTGTGTTTTATCTCTGGCAGAGAAAGGCCAACAAAGGATTAATAACAACACTAAAATCATTTGGCTAGGTTTTAGTGGTGTTAATAAGGATGCTTTCTTCTATGCCCATCAGCTCTGATCTCTCTTCTTTCTGCCATGACTCTCTGTAATCTGTCTTTCTCAGTATCCTGAAAATGTACATGAACGAACATCCTAGAACATGAGCCCTCCCTTTGTTCCTTCTTGGTTGTGTTCTTTAATGTAAGAGATTTAATGCCACATCTTAATGGATTTTGATTTAGAATCTACAGCTTAAGATATTGTGGTCAAATTTTCTAAAGAATAAAAAATCTTTCCTTGCATCTGTGTTAAACCTACTTTTATTAAATGTCTCTTTATTCACTTTCCTAAATCTGTTATGTGAGCATGTGAGGAATTTAAACATTTTTTCCCTGGTAAAAAAGGTTATTAAGAGGGAGGTAAAATCTCTCCCAAACACACCTGATTTAAGTGGTTATGTGTTCTACTAATTCCAGTATAATTACCATGCTTTTTTTCCAGGCTTTAACAGGTCTCAGATTATTGTCTGTTTCAATCACCCCAAAAAACTAGGTATTGGACATTCTTGACTGATTTAACATTTATAAGACAATGTCCACATTAATGACCACAAAGAGTTCATAAGAATATTGCCTTAAAAGAAGAGTATGTAATTCAATGTGAGGTTAAAAGAACTAGGTTTGTTTACTCTGAAACATGGATGACTTCAGGGAGTTTTAAAATCCTAAAAGATATTGACAAAGTCTGCTCAAACATTTACTTCGTATTACCATGGAAACCAGAACCAGATGACACAAGGTGAAGTAAGGATAAAAGAAAACTATTTTATCCATGTTTGCGCAGAAAGTTTTTTTTTAATTCATGTTGTAGATACCATGTAATATAACACCATGTTACTAGAATCTGAGAAAAGCACCATTTTGGTCTAACAAACCAGTTCATTTAGCATTTCAGTCTCATATCAAGGACCGTTTTCTTTTTTTTTTTTCCTTTTTTTTAGAAATGCTGAAGGCACATGTGCAATGTATTTAAAATGAATAAGTAAAATGTTTTAGTCATTCTACCCTGCATTCTCTGCTGGTCAGACAAAAAATGCAAACACTTCATTTTTCATTTCTTCCAAGTTTAGGCATTAGCACTTAATTGCATTAATAACCCAGGCGAATCTGTTCTCATGCAGTCAGGCTATGTATTTTAATTGACTTTTCCCTGGTCCTCTCAGTATTTAAATTTTCCAAATGCCAGTGCTGAAAAGAAAAACAAAGCAATACTCTAAGTTCAGCACAGTACTGCTACTGACCCCATCATCATCTTCTTCAACTGGCAAATGTATATTACATTTCTTTACTCAATATTGCAAATACACCTTCACTTAAACATGCATTAACCAGAATTACAGAACATAGCAAAAGATCAGGCGACACAGTGACATGTCATTTACAGTAGCATTGCAGCCTTGTAGCTTTTGGGTCTGAAGTCATTTTATGACTGGGGTTGTCACGACCGTAATCCCTCCTCTTAAGGGCACTCCAGCTCTTTCGTATTTTAGCTGATTATATGCCCCCTGTCCCTGTTCTGCCCCTCCTTATTTAAACCTGGCGCTCTCACTATTCCTGGCTCAGCATTGGGAGATGGACGCCCGGAAGCCCACCTACCAGCGGGTCCAGGAGAGACCCGACGGCATAGGCTTCATCATGGCATCCTGACCATCTGAATCCGGGGCTCGGAGTGCCTGGCCTCGTTAACCTGTTTTTATTCCCTGTCCCTGTTCCGGATCCCATTCTGGTTTTTAACCATGTTTTGTCTCGTCTTGGATGGATCACCCGGTTTTGGACTTTGGAGTGCGTCCCGGATTTCCCCCCTGGACTCTTTGGACTCTTTTGTCTTTGCGACGCCCCCCGAGCACCAGATAACCATCGCCACGCCCCCCTGTCTGTCAACCTGTCCTGATCCTCTTCGTCTCCTCCCCTGATGTCCTTCTCCACTTACTTCCAGATTATACCATCTGCATAGGGTCCTGAACTACACTTCGCGGGAGCCTGGACCGGCTCCCATTACAGGAGTGTATTCTGTATGAACTTTGCATGTTCACCATTTTCGCCAGATACTCTGTCTTCTTTCCACATTCCAAAGACATGCTTTTTGGTGTCTATAAAGTGTCACAGTGTTTATTCCATACATTGTATAGGAATTAACAATTTTTTGATTACAGGTGGATGTGCCTTTTATTGAAAATTAAGGAAGCACATGATCAGTAGTCATTGAAACAAATTTTGACTTACAGGACTCCATTAAGAGTTCTATATTAGGTTGTACTGATAGCGGAAGACATGACGTGAAATCTAAGGTTTTGTTTCGTGTACTGACTTCACATTTTTTATTTAATATATTCAAATTGTGCAGTGGAACTTCGTAAAATCTAACGGTCTCATCCGTGGTCATGCATATAAGATCAGTGACAGAAATACTTGTTAATCCATTAAAGAACTGAATTTAACATTTACCATGCTTGCCCATGAGCCACGCAGATATCTTGCCTTTTGTCTTTGCTTGGGGTGGATCAGTTCAAATTTTGTATTCTTCTGGATTTTGTTTTAAATTACAATAATTAACAACAAATCAAAGCAATGAATCTGAATTCCTTTATACTGTACCTTGATTTTATATGACGAATGGAGTCGAGAGTCTGTACTTCCTGAGTAGAAAGAAAACCAAAACAAACTACTGTTTATGAAATGTGGATTGTGATAAAATAGGATTTTCTTTTTTGAGCAACTAGAAAGTCTGACCTGGATTGTACCACTCATAAACATCTCAAACCCAATTTATATTTGTGGAAAGGAAAAGCCTGTTATCACGACAGTAACTTTGTGATAAAAATTCTGATGAGAAAACCAGTGCTTTAGATACTTCAGGTTACATTAATACAAGAGTAGCAGCAACATAAGCCACTGAGCAAAGCAGAGAGCAAATAAAACATTCAGCTTCATCCCTTTCCAAGCTACAGAGAGCAATTTCATCTTTGTTTTTTTTTTCAAGATACAAGGGGATTAGCAGTAGAGCTGATCATGGTTTTAGTACTAACTCCTCATGCTTGCTGCCTGAGACCTGCCATTCACAGACTCTCCTTGTGAATAGTTAATACGACAAGCCTCCTATCTCTGCTTCTTAATGAGCCAAAATGATACTGAAAAAAACCCAAATGGTTTAGATGAGCCGAATTTCTTCTTCTGTGTAACTGGTCTTATTTTCTCATTCTCCTCTGTCTGTATTATGGATTTGCGACCAAGGAGTTAATATACAGTATCCTCCTCCCATTTTCCAGTTGTAACAAGGAAATTTCTATGTAAGGACATTTTTACATTGTTGTTAGCAAAACGTAGTATGGATTGGGCCAGCAGTAGCTTTGTCCTGATTACTCGGTTTAGGTAGAGATATCTTTGCAGGGAAGCTCATTGGAGCAATTGACCAGAATGAGACTAGCTAATTTCTATGCTATCATTGCTTCATAAATCAATCAGCTGACAAGGATGTTCCTGATGCCTGTTTAAAAGTTAGATTGTACCCTTTTTTTTTAAGGCTTTCTGGTTTCACACTTGCATGTGTTTGTTTTCTTTTTGAACTCCAAAGCAGACCTCTTTGTCCTTTCTGTAGAGCCCATGGGTTCAGCATTGACAGGGTGGAGCACAGAATGCGTTCTTCAGTCTTGGAGCAGACGCGATAACCATAAAGGTCTGTTTGGAGTCCTGCTCACTCATCAAACAGGGCTCTGAAAACCAAGTTCTCAAGAAAAGAACGGGAGAAGGAAGATCTACCAACTGGAATAATTCATCTTCTACATTCAATTCAGCTTCTATTTGCGGGTGATTTTACATTCAGCTATTCTAGCTGACAAACACTGCAGCACAAAGAATTGAAAAATGGTAATACCATCCCCAGCACATTCTCCATGCCCATGGTCTGTGATGCCTTTCAGCAGCTATAACTCAAATTGAGCAGCCCCCCTGTTTTGGGCATGAGCGAGAAAAGGTACACTAAACAAAGCCTGCCTCATCATTCCCGACTGGGTAATGACATTCAAAAATGTAACCTCTATGAGGCTGAAGTGGACATAAGGAGCTTTAAAATTAGGGACCCTTCCAGACAATGATGGTCTAGAACACCTTACTGCATTGGAGCCTGAGAACTCCAGAAATATGACATTGCTGAGTTCAACCTACAGTAACAAGCTTGGTAGAGTAACTCAAGGAAACTTGTAAGGATACGTTTTTCTGGAATATCAATTTTGGAGAAAGTTTCTTAGGATTGTACTGTCATCAAGAATGAACTCATTAACCACCTTCATATGTTCCCTGTTGTAGTAAGTGAGTGTCTCTTGACTGTCTAAAATTAGCAGGGAACCATTATGGGTGTGTGATTTCCACCTTTACACTAGACTCAAATGTCAAAACATGGACAACATTCAGAAAACGGAAATAGTATTATCAACTCTGTTTGCAGATCATTTTCTGGATCAGATGAGAGGATAGATGCAACAACAGCATTCCGTACTGAGAGGCTACAAGCTTTGCTGTTATGAATAGCTGTGCGACTATGTTGAAAGCAATACGTTGTGTGATGTCTGAAAAAATGAAAATTTGAAGTGTTTTGTTCACATATTTGCAAAACCACATGCAAGAAAGTACAAAGTTTCTGCATCTTCACAAGCACTACAACAACTAATGAGGAATCAATATTTTATGCTTGTTATTGCTAAAAAGCTAACCTTGAAACTCTGATACATCATAAAAATCACTATTATAGATGTGACAGATGTGTCTAAATTATAGATACAGACTATGAAAAAGAAAGCTTGTGTGAGACTTGTCTCAGCTTTGATTAAAAATAAGATTTTGTTGTATATCTTTGCATTAATGTGAATCATGTATGACTAAGGAAAACTAATTGAATTGGTAAAAGCTACTACTTCACTTCATAATGTACTCTACTTCCATATATTTTAAATATCATTGCAGGGATCAACAGCAGTTCATTCCCAGTATCCTCCAAATATTTGTGTAGCTGGTTAATCTGCTTATTTACAATGATGAAGATCTCATACTAAATTGATCCAAAGAATAATTAAGGTAATTAGCATTTTCACTAAAGCTGTTACAAATTTCCTGTAAAAGAGGGAAAATCAGAGACACAAATAATGAAGGATAACACAAATTGTGACTTCATGGAGAAAAACAAATATATCTGCTTAACCACAGCCAAAGCCCCATTGTTAACAGGCTGAGTACAGCATTATCTATCAGAAAAGAGACAAAAGAAGGGATTGATATATGTCTGCACATCATATGGTTTATCTTTGAGCTGCTCATTAAATATTTATTTGTATACCTCTGTCAAATCAAAGAGAATAAACTGTTTATAGAATGGAAATGGATTTATCAAGACAACATCTGTTGTCATGAGAGAATATTTAAGAATGGGATTGGTTTGTGTAGCTCCCAATGCCAAAACACTGGACAGCACCCAGCCTTCGGATATGTTTGTGCTAGATATGCAGCAGAAGATTATATATCAGTTAGTAAGGGCGCTTGCTGTATTTGAAACACTTGATGACCACTTTAGTACTTAAGTTTTATTCAGTATTTTGTAATTTGCTATAGATTATCTCATCTTCTAATTACATATTAATAAAAGTAATTTTGGATAAATATATAAAATATCCCCAAATCATCATAAAATATAATGATTGAAATAGTAATAAATGCATATTTCCCTTTCCCTTCAAATCAGCGAGCTAAAATGATTTAAAATAGATTCAGTTTGGTAGCACCTGTGTAGCCTGCATTTATATCTGAGCATAAGAGAAGCTCAAGAGCTATTCCTGACAAGGTAGAAAACTGAGTTGTTCCCTTTCTTATACAGCAGGTGGCAAGGACTGAACCCCAACATAAGCAATTTGAAGTAGTCAGTCATACGTTCCCTCTTATCCAGTCTGTTCTGTATATAGTAGGCCTATAACCTATAGCTTATCCTGTTTTTAGGATATGAGAAAATCAATGAGTATGTGAGAAGAGCTCCCCAAGGCTTTAGAACTGTTAACAGTGAAAGCTGCCACATCACCATGCTGTCCTGTTGGAGGATTATAAAGACAAAAGAATTGCTGATTATGGATTTATAAAGAAAATGTAATAAATGTAGACAATGTGTAGCCTTACACACTAGGATCACATACAAAATTCCCCTGCTTTGTTCCTATCTTAGTCATATCTGTGCTCATATAAGTATACTTCACAAGGCCTGATATAACAGGCTTCTGTTTCCAGAGTCACACTGTATTGGACAAATTGACATGTAAAAGCTGCCTACTTCTTACTTTACAGGTATTTGCTGTTCTTTACTCTGACAAGAGCGTACACCAACTGACAACAGCCAGCAGCTGCAGGCTGTGTATCATTGAAGCACTTTATCAAACAATATTGTATATCTTCAAGAAACTGGTTTATTCTTTCTTTTTTTTTACACTAAGGGTCAGATTCCCAACATACTGCAGATGCTACAGTACGTATCTTTTGAGGAACATGAACTCGTACACCGTGATTCTAAAAGGCCATTTTTGAACAGCAGCTACAGTATTAGGTGAGATTTTACTAACCTCATTATTTTAAACATTTGAATTCATTGTTTACAATATTACATAACTTGTTAGTAAAATTCTTACTTTCAATAAATTGTTTAATTGGACCCACTTGTTTGCAATAGCCTCAAAAGTGTCACACACAAGCCTCGGAAAAAAAAACCCAAACAGCAGCAGTGAACATTTCAAGCCATGAGACAGAAATAATAATTCCGAACAGTTATGGTGGGTCAATACCAATTAGTCCTCTCACACTGCCAAAAAAGCAGTATGATGCTGTCACAAAGAAAAATAAATCACCTCAGGAGATAGTTAGATGGTCTTGTTTAATATTGGATCGATGCAGATGTACAATTCAACCAGCCCAAAAATAATGCTGTAACATCAGCTACAATAATTCATTTCTTGCCATTTGAAAGTGGCAGAAATGTGGCTGCCAGTGAAAAAAAGAGAAAAAAAAACTTTGAGAATCAAAAGTTAACTGAAGGGTTGGGTAGAGCTGATTTTTTTTAAATCTCATTGTATTTTCTATCATAAGACAATAGAGAGCTGTCTTTTCCATAAACGTTTCATCTCCAGTCTTTCAGTGCCATCACTGCATGAAAAGAAACATTCAAGCCTGTGAAAGCTGTGTTGTGAGTTTTGATTATCACAATTTTTTTATCCAAAAAGGAACACATTTTCTGACAGGCTGCTCCTTAATTGATGCAGCTTGCTGTCTAAATTCGTATATCAATAAAGAACAAAATCATAATGTCTAAAAGGCCATGGAACGCACAGAATGTGTTACATATCGTTTTTCAAGTGAAAATGAAACAAATGAATAGTTTTATTATTCATAGATTTGTTCCTCTCTCTCTTTCCTTTCCACATGACTCAATTTTATCCAATTTTGTCCCAACTAACTCATTTAAGAAGTCGGAGAAAAAGATAAAATCTCTTAAGGTTGGAGAGGTGGTAATTCCAGGACCTGCAAGGCAATTATTTTGTACAGCACTCTATGTCATCTTAATAGAAATGCAAATTATTTAATGTGAACAGATTAAGAGCGGCAAATCTGACAATGAGAATTATCATAACCATTGGGTTATTTAGTGGCTAGAATAAGGTGAGTCTAGAGAACATGACATGGTACAACAGTGCAAAGTTTAAAATGAGCTAACTAAATGTGACAGAGGATGGGCATACAAGTCACTGAGACACACATAAATGAAATGTAAAGTTAATTTACTGAGTGTTCTTGTTGCAGAGATAACTCTTTGTGAAAGAGAGTTCATTTGGAAATGACTAAAAAGATCTCCCTTAAATGCTTTGATTATGAGAGTGTTTTTGGTCCAGAAAGAACTGTACAAGAGAGGGTGGCACTATGGCGCAGAAGTTAGCATTGCTACCTCACAGCGTTGGAGCCCTGGGATCAATTCCGGACCTGGAGCGCGGTCTGCGTGGTGAATGTTGTACGTGTTTGTGTGGGTTTCTTCTGGGTGCTCTGGTTTCCTCGGATGCTGGTAGGTTTCTGGGAAAATTCTCCCTGGTTTGTGTGTGTGTTTGTGTCTCTGTTTGTCCCTCGATGGACTGATGTCCTGACCAGGGTGTGTCCTGCCTTACTCTTGCCATTTACCAAGATAGTGTAAAGAAATACATCCTGTTTTTAGTGTTAAAATACACAACATTTATTTCTGCTCAGTAGAATGAATGCAGGTCGGCTGTAGAATTGTAGACATGAATCTTAGGGTAAACATAATACCCTCTGTTTGCACCTGCATTATTCCTTGATACCAGTGCAAATTACTCAATGTTGATTATCGTAGAATCCCCAGAGTTTACAATTGTATTCCATTTACCTGCCTGCACACTTGTATTGTTTTTACAACAGCCGTCTTTGGATGTGTGAAAAAAAATGAGTTTTCTATTTTCCCCACAGCAAACAAACTGGTGGTTTAATAGAAACACAAGGATTTCAGTACCTTCAGAATATTCCCAGGAAACTAGAAGACTTACTGAAAATCATGGGAACATACTGTATTAACTAGTGACTACAGCACAATAAATACTCATGTGGTCCAAAAATATATATATATTTAATATTTAAAAAAAAAGATGTGCTACAATTTTAAATAATATAGACATTGTATTGTTAATTACTGGCAAGTTCACATCTTCTTTTTAATTAATAATCAAGTGTGATTCTTGTGTTAGCTACAGAATTCAACAGCAAAAGCTGAGAATCCTGTGATCAGTTATCAGTTTTGTCTTTTCATCATCACTAAACATTCCACCTGAAACTCCATATAAACACTAAACACTAAACATTCCACCTGAAACTCCATATATTCACACATTCAGCTTGTTTGGGTTCTCACTTTCTAAAATCCTTCATGGTCACTGCCAGAATATTGCTTTACTGAAGTAATGTACTGTCTGTCATTTGTACCTATCTACATGGAAGTACCACTTAAAAGAAATGAATACAGATACATAAAAGGAAACTAATGAATAATTGTATTACTTAATTTTGGTTTTGGTATGCTTTCCGCAATTCATTTAGTAACAATGAACTTGGACAAAACCTAGGATATTGCCTCCACCCCCAGTCAGCTATGATTGGGTGATGTGGCCTCAGTTTATATTTCAAAGCTTTTGCAGGTTCACTGTAAGGTGCAAGGTGTAAAATCTGTATATGATCTAGAATTATCAAACCAGCTTGGTGGACATGCAGCAGAAATATATGTTGTTCTTCATATGAGATGTTAAACCAAGGTCCTGAATGCATAACAGTTTTTGTGAAAGAGTAGGGGTGCTTTCCCCAGTGTCCTGGCTGAAGTTCGCTCTAAGTTTATCCTAAAGCTCTCTTAGTTCAATTGGTAAATCCAGTTTCTCACTTCTTTGCCTGATCTATTGGGTGGTGCTACATGGGCATTGTGCATTATCGAGGTTGGTAAAGCACTTCAAAGATGGATGAATTGAATCTCCTTCTGTTGGTAAAATGCTTTGGGATGAAAAGTAATGTAAAGAATTTCATTAATTAAAAATATAACTAATTAAAAGCAATTAAAAGCTAATTTGTTTTATTTCAAAGAAAAAGATCCAATCTGTTACAGACAGAGATATGTGAGTGATGCCAGGATAGGCATAGTGCAAAAAGGTGCATCATATTGCCTTGTGGCAAGCCAATTATTTTGCACATTAGGGTGTTATTTGCCTAATAGATATGGTGATTATTTAATATAAACAGTTAAAGACAGGGGTTTTCAACTCTGGTCCTGGAGACCTGGAGTGTTTTCATTCCAGCTAAAATCTGAGTGATTTAATTGAATCAATGGCTTGTTGATCATTTAAATCTAGTTTTAAAACCTACAAGATTGAAGCTCTCCAGGTCCAGGGCTGCAGACCCCAGATCTGACCTGAAAATGAAAAATTAAAATGACGCAGGGAGGGCAACAAAGACATCAAGACACACATTGCAGCAGATGTAACTCAGTATAAAAGAGAGCTCTTTGGAGATGCCTTTGTCACCATATGTTTGGCTACTGATGAAACCATATGGTCTTCTTTAGCAAAGAGGGTCAATGTTGTCTGTGTTACCAGGAGGACCATGGCATCAGTTGTGAAAAGGTGGTAGGATCTCCCTCCTGTAGTGCAGCAAAGCACAACTGACGGTGCAACATTTGCTTGTCCGGGAATTTGGACAGGTGGGAGATCACAGTAGATATTACTGGATAGACCAAAGCTGAACAGTATCTACAAAAGTATCTACAACATCCACCTGCTAAAGCTAGTCTGAATATTTGAGCTCCCCTGCAAGAGTATGACTTTTTTTTCCCAAGGCATGAAATGGTTCTTAATGCATAATTCCAGGAAGGGATAAAGAAATTTACCCAGGAGTCATCCTCAGTTTGTCCAATATATAATAAGAAAATAATATACTGTATAATTAAAATGCAAATTGTCTTTTTGTACAATACACCTATGAATGTCCTGTGGCAGGTCAATAAGAAATGTAACCTAAAATGAAAACCTGGAGCAGGAAGAACTGTTTTGGACAAAAGGGTTGTGGGACTGAAACAAACTACTCTGCCATCTTGTAGATGCTGGTATCTTGGCTTCTTTCAAGACATGCCTTGGATCAAGTTAGGAAGTGGAAAACAAACTAGTGTGTAACATTAGAAAACCTTTCTTATGTTCACACATTCTTAGGATTGGGAAATAGAGTTGTGTGACAGAGTATGACTTCCATTTGAAGGGGAAAAGTAGCTAAAGAAAGCATAAAAAAAATCCAATCTTGTTTCAAGACAATGAAACACGAAAAGGCAGGAACCTGGTGGTTAGAGTTACATGAGATATGTGTTTTAAAACCGATGCAACTATCTTCATAATATTACTATTAAATATTCAATTCTCTCAAAATCTTCCTGCAGAATACTTAAAGTCCTGGTTCACTGTCAATTATTTGTTTTAGCTATCAGATTGACATACTGTAGTTGAAGGAGGAAACTATGAGGGGATGTGATGCAAAGATATAAAATGTTGAAAGCCTATTGACAGAAGATTCTTGTCAACCCTGAGAACTACATCAAGACCAGTAGTGCAACAATGACACAAGGACACAGGTGCAAATTAAGGAAGTGTACATTGTTTTCACAACAGATTTTGGTGCTCAAGAACAAATTGTCCATCCATATTGTTGAAACAAATACTCATTAGATCATTTAAGGAATGGCTGGCACCCATGGATGAACAAGCAATTAGAAACCAAATTAGCAAGATAGACCATGGTTTCCTTTCATTTCTTACCTTTCTTATGTAAGCTCTTATGTAAGCGATTGATGTAACTTTTGCAGTATTTTGCAATCTACAGTAGATCAACATATACCATATCGTGTGTCGTTGTGGGGGCCAGAGCTGTTCTGCTAACAACTGATATTCCATTACAGTTTCTCAGTTACTTTGTTGTGACCAGTAGAGTTCGCTGTTTTATTTAACCACTCTGGGAACCACCTTAGGATTAAAACACCCCTTCCCTTTTTTTTCTCTGCCAAGGTCATTAATACATTCTGTAGCTTTCATGATTGTCCTTGGGCTTCACACAGCACTGCAAGGTGTTTCTCAGGTTGATCTATCAAAGTGCTGTTCAATGATCTCCGCTTTCAAATCAGGATGAGTGAAGATCAGTAGAAGACGGTTTTTTAGTTTGCGATGAGTTCAATAAGCAGCAGAGTGAATACAAAAACAGAGTGAAGCTTGCTATAGAGGATATCATTTTGTAAGGGCTTGGCATTTTTCCTTCTAACACCAATCTGTGCATACTTTCTTGATGGTGTATGGATCATCCTTCTATCTGACTGTTGTCTGGATAGTCTAGTTAGTTTTCTACTCAACTCACTCATAGCAAAGGATAGAACTTCCTGGCAAAATTATTACCTTGTCCTTTTTAAATTATCTTGCTGCCATGGTTCACAGATTGTAAATTTGTGAAACTGAGCCAGGAGATGAGTATCTCTTGTACAGTATTTATATACTGCACAGTTAAAAAATTGTGTACAATCCTGATGTTTTTTTTTATTCTGTCTGAGGGCACTTTGTGGTTGATTGCCCCTTTCTGTGCTTGTGGACTCCATACAGGCATGTTAATTTTCTTTAAATAAAGAGAAATAACCCTAACCTTTTTAATGATCTGAAATAGAATGTTTGAAGGCATAGCTTGTGGGGTGGGTTCATTTAAATTTCTGAAATAGAGTCAGAAGGTATTAATAACAGCAAAGAAATAATATGTACAGTAATACATTTGACAATAATATACATTTCATATTAATGTGTAATATATTTCTGTTATTTCTTTTTAATATCCTTGAACTTACAATAGCAACTGTCCTGTTTTACATGATATATGTGTAATGTATGGAACTGATTACCGGGTCTTGTTGTGGAAGCAGAGGCAAGATAAGTCTTTACTATAGCAAAAAGCAGCTACCCAATGGCCTGTTGCTCTATAACAGAAAGTTCTTAGCTAACCGTAAGAGAGTTAGAGTGTAATAATAAGTAGAACGTAGAGAAAATTAAAAACAATGCTTTATGTAGTTTAAGAAATGATTGTGGGCATGGGAGTTGTTTTCATGTTTCACTCATAGTTTTTAGTCTCTCCCTTGTTTACAATTAAAATTTTTAAAAAATTATCCCAAAAAAGAGTGAATCAAAATTTCAGTGCATGGCAAGGGATGGTGTTAGCAATTACAGCAGAATAAATAGGTTGTAGAATTCGGATATGTCTCCATGTAGAACTATGATTCATCTGAATGTCAGTCAGTGGGAATGCAGAACACAGTTCTCAAAGGCACATCTGATCTGCAGGGGAAGGATTCCTGTTAAGCAGTTCTAGTGATAATAGAGATTACAAGGTAGGCATGCAGCCCGTTTGCCTCACCACACCACTATTTGATTCTAAATCTGAATTTTAAAACTTAAACTTGAATATACAACTGCACTATAGTGCAGTTGAATTCCATTTCACTCCTGAGGTTATTTAAATGCAAAATGTGCACTTGAGTAGCTACAAAATGGAAAGTGATAAACATTTTGAAATTATATAAGTGGCTTAGAATTAGAACAGATGGTTTATGTACCCCCCAAATTATTTAGCATTTGAACAGTACTGAGCAGAGGTTGCTTAACTCCTTCTAACCCTCATTTATGTAAACGTGAGACCAAACCACAAGAAACAACTATTTCTATTAAAAAAACAAAGTTTATTATGGCAGAATTGTTCTGTGTTGATACCGTTGTTCATTTTTCTAGTATCCTACCCATGGTCATTCCACAAACTACAATCTGATATTCTGGTGCAGTTTTTTTTTCCCCTTGTACTCTGAAAAAACATAATTTATGCAATTTATTTTAAATAAATAATTTTAAAAGTCACCATATTGTCAGTATTTAATTTTTGTGGCTCCTGAAGCACATCACTTATTTAGGCAGCACTCATTTTTTTTTAAATTGGATTTTGTCAAGACCAAAAATAACTTTTCCATCTGGGATTTATTCAGCCTTCTTGTAAATACAATGACCTTGCCTGTAATATTTTAAGATTTCATTACAGATCTTCTCAAACAAGCTTTCAGGCAGTTTCTAAACAATTAATTAGGTGGCTGTGTAATCTAGCATAAGGCTCTTATTACTAATTTTGACTAATTATGGTGAACATGGGAAACTCGGTAAGACAAGGTATTCAAAATACTTGAGCACTTTTAGCTTTTATCAGTTGGCAAATTAGCTCCACTTTCTTAGAAGTAGAGATTGTAATGATGGTTCATATTAAATGTATCTTGAAGTCTAATTTTGGTTTATTTTATATAATTAAGCTGTGGTTCAGCCAAATGCTCCAGTGCTCTCCCCAGGATCTGATAGAAATATTGTTAATTCCTTCCTTTATTTATTTTCACATATGCAACGTATTAATAATAGTATAGAAGGCCTAATTCCCAAAGTTCATCATTTTAAAGGGTGATTCAACAGCTCCAAATGTGATGTGCACACCGTATGTGAGACCCCACTGAAGTGATAAATGTCTTTTTTGCTCCTTTCTGCTTAGGTACATTCTTAAACAGAGTAAGGGTATCCCTATCCCCTAGGGGTATCAGTGTTACTCTGGTTTCTATAATAAATCCTTAACAATTTAAGGGGGGGGCGGTGCGGTGGCTCTGTGGCTCAGGATCTGAGCCTTTGGCTGGAAGGTTGCCGGTTCGTATCCTGCGGCCGGCAGAGGAATCCTACTCCGTTGGGCCCCTGAGCAAGGCCCTTAACCCCAGCTGCTCCAGGGGCGCCGTATAAATGGCTGACCCTGCGCTCTGACCTCAAGCTTCTCTCCCTGTCTGTGTGTCTCATGGAGAGCAAGCTGGGGTCTGCGAAAAGACAAACTCCCTAATCCAAGAAATTGTATATGGCCAATAAAGTGATCTTAAAAAAAATCATTTATTAGCATTTTTAAAAGAAAAATCACTGAAGGTTGCATTGCAATTCAGAACTTTGCTAGCTTCTCCATAATTTAGGTACAATAAAGGTATGTAAATTCTGCAAACATCCCCTCCCTTACTGTACATACAGTATATTCCAAATTGCCCTTACCACCTGATTTGAATAAGGACACACATGTGAACCTACCAGAGTAAACTGTAAATCACTATCAAAATGATTTGAACTTATTCTCACTGAAGTACATTTTAAATACCTGAAGATTGTTTTGTCTTTCTTTGAGTCAGGAGCCCAGGGCATACTGCTTTATTGCTTGGAATTATCATTGCATAAGGGACTAGTTTATACTTTTTGTATTCATTTTCTTAGACTAACACAATTTTAAATTTAAATCTCTCTGTGATTAAGCGGAACTATGTTATAGAGATATCCAATCAGTGAAGATCCTAGCTGCAAGCACAGCTTGAACTTAACAATCCAGATATCTTACAGTACATCTGAAACAAGGTTTCCCCCAATAATGGTGTACAAATGTATTGTACTGGGAATACATCTGGGATTAACTGACGGGAACTTTTTTTAGCATTCATTGAAACAGTGACCACTGCAATGTCTAGGTGCCTATAGGGTTGTGGTGATAGGATGATTCTGCAGTGAAAGCTGAGCCCCTGAGTATGACTGGAGCGTTTATGTTATGAAAGAGAATAAATTGTCAATTACCATACTTGAATCTGTTCAAATTCCACAGCTTGCTCTACATTTTTATAGATGTATAAAATGTAGATCTATAAAATGTGTCTTCTTGCTTAAAGTTTACACAAAGTTTAGCCATCCCTGGGACATTGAACTTCTCTTGCTTTCGGGAATGTCTGTATCGCTCAGCCTATACATTATTTCACTCAATATCTTCCTTAAGGCTGACCAGCATCAGTGGTTTAAATTCATTATATAGATGCCTCTATTTCTCAATTACTGCACACAGAAATCACTTCAGTGGAACGAAACACATTTCTTTCTACCCTTTTAATGACTGAATTTCATAATTTCAGCTGCTCCTTCCAGAACGTTGAGCTGAAAAAAAAGCCATTGGATCACTGAAAATTTTTATACAGTAAGTGCAATAGAGCCTTTTCTTGAGAAAATATGATTTGGGAGTTTCAAATAGTTAAAGTCTTCTCAATGGCTGGTGTTAATGGCAGGAGTCTTACAGTATTTCTTGTTGGCATAGCCTAGCACATCCTAATATTCTGTTTCAATGAGATCACAGAATTCTTCCTTTTTAATTCTTCATCACTGACTAAAAGGAGCTGTGCTTTCTCCTTTAGCTACCAGTTCCCAAGTATAATGTGCAAGTACTTTAAAGGTAGAAGCTCCTGACTCTACATGCATCTCAAAACTTCTTAACATTTCAATATACTATACTGTATCCATTGATTGGAAGCTGTGGTTGTGCTTTCATGTGCAATATGCAAACATACAGTATCTTCCTGAACCAGGAGGTGCAATATTTTTTTTTGTGTAAAAGCATGTTTTTTTATATTTTTCATGATCTCTGATATAACAGCCTCCATCCTCCCCAGGGTGCTTAAATAATGCTTCTTTGTACATTTAAGATTCAACACTACTTTAACTTCCCTTATTCTCTATAGATAAGCAAATTCTTATTGCAAAATCAAATGGTTTTTTTTTACAGTTTGAAACTATCCGGAATGAAACAGATGGCCTTGATTCATCCACAAAGCACCACACTGTTACAAGCTGTACAAACTATAATGTGAAAGAAAGCACAAGAGATAAGAGGAAGATTCACATGGATTCAGTTTGGCTCTGCATTGGCTGTTATTGCTGTGCAAACAAAGGTTTCTCAATTTAATTGTTTTAGTTCTATGGTTTATCTCTTGCCTTGTCTATCTACCAACATTTCAAACAATCTAGATAATGTATTCAGTATTTTCCAGGACAGACAGTCCCTAAAGCTTTCATCAGGAATACAGTCTGAATGAAATGCTTGTCCTGGAAAATCCATGAAATCCTATCATCTTAACTTTACCCCAGTTGTTTCAATAAGCCTTGTTGTACTGTATGTTGTAATGGCTAACAGCCTTTAACCTGCGATGGACTAGTTTTATCCAAACCTGAGTACAGTCTTGTACTCTCGGTCCAATTCAATCTACAGAAACTAGGATATGTTTGGAAAGAGTAAGCCACTGGTTCATAAAGAATTTACCCTAACCTCTGTCAGGAATGTGTCTGATAAGTTTTATACCATCTAAGATATTTGCACGACAATATAACATGTATTATGAAGAATTCTGGTGAAAATATATGCTACAAAACTACATACTGTAGCTAATTCGATAGGGTGTTGCCTTGTATTCATACAACATGACATGTCAAGCTCTTTTGTTAATATGAGCACAATTTCCAAATAAAAAACTAAAAGATTGGATTGTTTGTTGGGATGAAAAGGAGATTAATGACATCAGAGAAATAAAACTTTACTGAACCTTGTATATGGTCGATACACGAAGACATTCAATGCTATATTTTTCAGAACCTCTCTATTTGCTCCTGGAGCTTGGGCAGTTGAGCAGTAATATTGCTGACACTCACTTATTACTGCGATCAATTTGCTTCTGATTTAACAGTGACTTAAACCACCTTGTCGATCAGAAGTGACAATCAGGTTGAAAACAGCTGGCAATGCTCCAGAGGGAGCCTATTGGTGGTAACCATGCCCCGACTCAAACAAATTAGAGTTAAAAACCCAAAAGCGTTTAGTGTGATCTTGTCATGTCATATTTAACAGAACAAACAAACTCAAGCTTTTGGCAGGAAGCGTAGTTTTATCAGTGCAGAGGTGGACAGGCTTTCATTTAAACAAATTACAATGGAATGCTCCCACACTAATGAACGTGCTGAAGTTGTTTCTTTTAATAATACATTTGCCTCCCTTCAGAAAAATCCTAATACATTTTGGGAGACAATTAAAATAATGGAGAATAAACTGCACACTTCTCAGTTGCTTAACACGGCTGTCAATTGTAATTTAATAGAAGCCAATGAAAAATTGGAGAAACTGTTCATCAAACAGTACAGTACATCCATGCAGAACATGTGTTAGATACTAACCTTGTAAATTACAGCACTAATCATAACTCTCTAGGTGATAAAACCTCAATGATTTACTTTCTTTTCCTCATACAGCACATCACCTGGTTCCACTTTTTTTCTGTAATTTGACAATTATTTTCTTTTTCTAAAGTCTCTTCATTTTGGAATGACCAGTTGTTATTTTTTTCAGCTGTAGAGCTAGTGCCCCCGTACTAGTACAGGGATGTTGAGGACTGTGCTCCCAAAACATGCACCACTTGGAACACAAAACATGCAACACTTGGAACACAAGAACCAGCCATTCCACTTCCTGTTGTGCAAGTTCCACATCGCTTTGCATCGGACTGACTTCAAATAAGAAGTGACAACTGGGCCCCCAGAGCTCATTCACCTCTGTTTTACCCTAGCTTATTATTATCCTTATTATCTATGACTTTAATATTTATTGGACATCTTATTCTACACAGTTGGAATTTCGGTGAAAGCACATACTAACTTGTCAAAGGGGGGTAGCCAGTGTTACTTTCAATTATTATAGACCTATATCCTTAATCCTCCAGCCACCTCACATTGTTTAGGTTCTAAGAGAAAATGTATTCCATTTCTGTAATATTGTTGCTAGTGATATCATAAAAGCTCTTGGAAAAAAGGCTTATATAAGACATGTGATGAAAGCCATAACATAGCTGTGTAAAGCTTGGTGAATTTGATTTGCATATAGGAACTCTGGTATTTTACAGTCATTTCAAAACGTATCTTTATAATATGATTTTTTTTTACATTTGGGTGTGCTTTTTAAATTTATATACTCCTGAGCTGTAGTTGCCAATTGTATCTAGACTCACAGCAACTCCCATTTCCACACTGGAAAAAATAAGTGAAAACGAGCTCATCCAACCACGGGGTTGTTGTTGTGCTACAAGGTAGGCAGCAACTTTCAGGAGTTTCAGCAATGACTGGAGGTGTAGTAGGCCCCTAAGCTACTATATACCACATGGGCTAACCACTCATTTGTAATCCACTGAACTACTCCACTTAACATACTAGTTTATTTAACAAAGGTAGGTGGAGGTCTTAGCTAGTCTAGATGGGATAGAATTACTGTATAGAGATTTGGTTCAAGTAAAGAAAGATCTCAGAAAGTACTTCAAATTAGAAAACTAGAAGGAGAGAACTTCAATAGACACAAATACTAGGAAGCATTAACCTAAACATGTTGTGGAAACTGGGTCACTGGCATTCTTCAAAAAGCATTTAAATGTGGCCATCAAATCAATAAGCTAGTAATCAAACAAGCATGATGGACTGCAAAAGCTCCTCCAATATTCAGTGTTAATAAATTGAACTTTAATTGTGAAAACTTCTGTTAGCTTACACAAATTAGTACAGTTTTCCCCTTTAGTGCAGCAAACAACATCTAATTGGCTTATTAAAATGATTGTTCCCAGGGCGTGAACAGTCCTTGGCCGTCATTCATTTAAGCTAGCTGCAGCTAACGACTCGAATGTTTTGCAACAAGAGGGACTTGCATCTGAGCCCATTTCTAGTCTGAGGTTCAATTTGCTGTTCAGGAACTGTATCGTGTTCAGAAGCTTCTATAGCAGGGGCCTCTGACTGTGGCCCTGGAGTTCAGCCTGACTCGAATCCAGTTTGTCTTAGAGGTCACCTGTTTATAAAAACTGGCAGCACCTTGAAGTTATTGATGAGTTAAGAAAGTTATTTTTTCAATTAAGCGTCTTTGGTCCTTGAGGGGCTAAAAAGTACTTAGATTTCAAGCTCAAATGATTACTTTAAATAACTTAATTTAACAAATCACCTGCTTAATTGATTACAATGAAAGTGTTCCAAGTCTTTAGATAAAAGCAATTTAATGGTGACTTGTAAATCCTACTGTACTGGAACTCTCTAGGACCAGAGTTGGAGATCTACTATAGTGTTTCTCACCCAGTGTGATGTGATGTTAACAGAAAATTCACAGATGAGAAACAATTGTAGTAAATATGCCTTATCTATATATATATATGTGTGTGTGTGTGTGTGTGTTAGCTTTGTGGAATAACCAAAGAGCGTTGTTGCACATTAAGTGTGTATAGTGATCATGGAAACACATGCTTAGCCATTGGTGCTTAAGTGCCTAGGTTTTTCAGGTCTGACATACAGTAAAACACAAAAACAGAGAACATCTGACAGTGGTTGATTGGTTGCAAGAGCATCTGTGTTGCACTGTCATCAGTTTCTGCCAGGATAAGAAGACTAGGCACTTTGAGGCAATCTCAGATTAAACGTTCTAGCTGGTGTCGTGTGTTCAGGGTGTGTGTGGGGGAGGGTGGCGTGCTGCAATTCTTTATTTTGATGTAAGTGTGTTGTGGAATGGAAAAGGTCGAGAAACACTACTATAGCATTTTTTTACTCTTATTGTTTTGGGTTGTTGGCATCTAAAGTGCTTAAAAGGCAGCTTTGGTGTGATACTTCTTTCTCTCTGTCCTTTGTCTTGTGTCTGAGGGTGAATATGTTTTTTTTTCCTTCTGTTACTCTATCTATTGCAGTGCTAGTGTGAGATTCCCATGGCCAGCTCATGAATTTAAATGAGAATATGTCAGACATAAGACCTTGATCAGGTGGAATCTCTTTTATGTAGATTGGTGTCTTTGGAAGTTCCTATACAGTATTTGGTCGTTTTCTCCTAAAAAAAATAAATAAAAAATGAAAGCTACTCATTCCATAGACTGATTGTGAATTATGGTATGGGGAGATGTATTTTGCCCAACAAACTGTGAACACTCTATATCAAAAGAGCTTTACTCAGACAAACCCAAAATTCCCAAAATACTGTGCATTGTGCATAACTCATAAAGAGCACTTTCAAACTGGGTGCCAGGGGTTTCATCTAAAGGTTTTGTGGGTTTTGTTTTTGTTTGTATCTCTGAAAGCATCTACAGTCTCTGAAAGCAATTACATAAGCCGCTGCTAAACACACAGTTTAAAAACATTTTATCCCAAAAGTAATACAGGAGAACATTTTTAAAGGTACCATGGACAGAGTGAATAAGAGGAGAATATCATTGTTCATTCTCCTTTACTCCAGTCCCTAATTCACTTGCATACAGTGTGTCTGCATTCCAAAACAGATACCTGATTCTGTATATTGAAGTAATAAGATAGTTCCAAAAAAATTCCACAACCTTGTTGTTATGGGAAGTAGTGGACAGTCCTAGGGATAAGATTGCGTTTGATGTTATTTGATAGTTTTGTGCTATACATCTAGAAAGAAAATCACTGTTCTTCTTTTAGAAGGGAAAAATGATTGTTTTACAGGACAAATCTAAAAAGGGGCTTACTTCTGTCCTATCAAGGATAGGAGTAAGAGGAGGTAGCCAACCCAACTGGGAGGCAGTGTAACCAGATGGTGATCAGTTCAAGTCCCTGTTCTAGGTGCTTACTGTACAGCTCGCCCATGAACAAGGTGCTTTACTCAGAATGTTTTAAGAAACCCAACTATATGCATGGATGCCAAAGTTTGTATTAAAAAATAGGTTAGTGCGGTGTCTGTAAAAAGCTCTGGGTAAAAGCTTCAACCTAATGAATTAATGTTAACTTGCATGTTTATTATTAATTTAATATAAACATTGCTTTGGTTGCACTACTTTGGCTGTTGTATACTTTATCCAAGATACTGCTTAGGTAGATGGTAGATTTATTTAGAACATGCAACCAAGTTACGTGTGTCTTGTGAACTGTCTTGTGAATTTGGCCAGCTCTTTTTCGAAGTGCCTTATAACTACCGTTTTCAGGTCTGAAATTTTGCCAGCAACTGGAAAAAAACAAAACAAATATTGTTTTTAATTTCACAGTTGCGGATTACACCTCACACACCACAGCAAACTCTAAAAACAACACACTGTATGTGATAAGTACATTTAACACCATTTTAAAAAGGGAAAACTAAATCCCTGTCCAAAATAAAGGCAGTTTGAAAGCTGTTGAAAAGGAGTTTAAAGGCAGTCAGAGCAGAGACTGAGGATTATTGTCCATTGGCCATTCTTCCATGGGATGCATTAACTTGCTGTATCTGTGGCAACTGCAATAATTTTGTTTTTCATTGACAGTGAACACTACCATGGGAAAAGGAATGCCTAGATAATAAGAAAGGTTAACAGAGGGGACCATTTGGCAGCTAGTAGTTTATTGATCCAAGGACCTCATCATGACACTTTTTGATAGATTCCCATGAGTCACCTTTCACAGTGTGCTTAGGCACTTTCTTCCAAACGCCTTGTAATCATTGTCTAAAAAGGTATTCCACCTATTTTCAGAAACAATAACTTACATTTCTGTCCTTCAGTCCTCTCTCCTTGCGGAGCTCGAGGCAGTTGCTTTACTTTATCAATTGCTTTTGAGATTGTCAGTAGCCTAGCCTAAATAAGAGTATTCATCCATTCTCGTCAAGTCCCTTTGACCAGGTGTGGTTTGTGGCAGCCTGGAGCTTATCCCAGGACAACAGGAAAAAAAAGCAGAAATACAACATGGAATGGGTTCATCATAGGACACACAAGCATAGCCAATACAATGTATTAATTAGTGCTGTATATTTTTAATTCAGCATGGAAAAATGCTTTGTGATTGGCAAATGCCTTTGGAAGCAAAGTTGCCTCTGGTCCTGAACTCATTAACTGTGCTGCTTTGAAGTGTTTCAGTGAGTGACTGGACAGCCACATGGCACAAAAGATCAGGGTCTTATATTGATGATGGAAGTGGCAGGGGGGCACAATAGGCCTTTTCTCCACTCAAGTAGAAAATAAGATGAGATTAAAAAACCCCACAAGCTCAGAGAATCCCACTTCCATTTCCCCTTTTTTCACACCTTCCCTTTGTCTTCATTCTTTGATCTCTCTTGATTCAATTTCCTTTATAACTTGTTCTTGTTTTCCAGTCAATATCATTTTTGAAATTTCTTCATTATTAAGAATGATTATTTCAGTTCCCACAATAATGTAAAACAGGAATGGACTGCAGGTGAGGTGGTGTTTTGTGCTGCTACCTTCTGATGGTTGAGTCCCGGGTTTGATCCTGGTCTGCAGCACTTTCTGTGTAGGGATTGCAAGGTGATCCTGGGTTGAGCTGGAGTTTTCCTAGTGTTTCAGTTTCTTTCCAAAGACATTCTAGCTATATGTGCCTGGGTATGTCATATTCTACCTTTTCAGTAGTCCTGAAATGGGTAAAGCAATGTTAAAGTACTGTGTTCTTAATCCCGCTTTGCATCCTGTGATTCCTGTGTATGCTCTAGGCTACCAGAGTTCTCACCAGCACAAGTACTGTAGCTATCTGATGATCCGTGTTGCTGTTAAATTTTTGTTTCTCTTTTTAAAATACATTGCAGCAACAAAATGTAGGCTAAAAGTTTGTGTGTACCACCAGTTCTCATTTCAATACATGATGAATGCCTTCTTCTCATTTTTCAAAAGGCCTCCTTGATGGTCCAGTCCTTCAAGATCCAATTTGGGGGGAACCCAGAAGTCACAGTCCAGTTCAATGTAGTTCTCAAGAGGCCATCCAGAGAACAATGTTCTCTAATTCCTTCAGCTGTAAAGCTCAGATATTTGTAGTTGCTTTTTTGAACTCTACATACAGCTTGAATGACAACTTTTGTTATAAATGTCATGCTAGGAAAAAGAAATTTGCACATTTAAATATTTACAGGATATGTTCAAACTTTATCCATCTTCTTTCTAAAGTATGTGTCCAATCTTCTGCCATTTTATTTTTTTACCTTTTAATGGTGTAATGCATGATTTGTTGCTCTTCTATCCATCCATTCTCCTGTCCTATTCTGTTATTCATAGAACATGTTTTTCTGTGAATCCTTGCATTGTGTCACGTTTGTGAAACATTCGTCATATTTGACATTTGATTTGTTTTCATTTTATTGGTGCAATCAGTTATAGAAATCAGAGGTTTGGACTTAAAAGAAAAAAGAAAAAAAATCCCCTACTATAATTTAATAAGTTGACACTACAACTCAGCAGTGACCACTGGTCATAGACATCCAAGGACAGGAACACAGAGCTGTCAGTCAAGAAAATAATTAAGAGCTGGTGAGTGGCTCATGGAGTAAAGGCATTTACTCCTAGCACATTTTGAGCTTTAAGGTCCAGGTGTCACAAGTTTGAGCCAAGCTCATGTCATTAGGCAGTTCTGACTATGCTTCTAAAGTGGTGGCACACAACTGGAAGAGCAGTGCCAGGGGCAGAGCTGAGATTTAGCTGGCCAGGATTATCTCAGCTCTCAAAGAAATGGTGACTCCTGTGAAAATGTGATTCCACTGACAGCCTGCAGGCGTTCATGATAAAAGCCTGTTGGTGGTGTATGCGAAACATAAGAACCCCAAGGATGAGCAGGTTATGCAGCGGTTCTGGTGCTGCAGTAACATATCTGGAGAGGACAGGACTGCTACAGCTGGAGTGGGCATGCTTATACCAAAATAGCAGTGTAGACAGAATAGCTGCAGCTTAATGCCTGCACAGAAAATCCTCCCTTTGCAGTTTGTACCTGATTAAGGAGCTCGTCTTTAGTCCTGATTAAAAAAATAACAAAGCAGAAAGCATATCTGACTTTAGATTTGATTAAATCAAGCACTGAAGAGGGAGTTTGAAGCCTTCGTGCTGTCAAATTCTTTTTACCAGCAGTTTTAATGCTTAGGAGTAGAAGACAGAGACTGATTCTAAAAAAGCATTTTCGAATTACTTGACACTCTTAAACTATAAAATTGTTCAGTGTTCACTGTTTATATTAATTTTATTTAATTTTTACCTTAGAGTTGAATCTGACAGTTTTGTACACAATGCAAGGATATGATAATTTATAGCCACATACTGTACATGATATTGGACAGGCTTCAGTAAGTTATTATGTTTAAGGGTTTGATAGCAACAAAGGCTAATTATACAATATGATCAGCTCAGATGATTAATAAAATGGTATTATTAGATGGATGGATAGATACAGTAAATGGATGGAATCTTAGCTTTGTCACTTACTGAAGCCTGTCTGTTACACGCATACTGTATAGACATTAAAAATGACCAAATTCAGATGATGATTCATATTGCATAAGCTGTGCTATGGTTTTTATTTGTAAGCATTAATTCAACTTCAATAAATAAAAAAATGGAATTCAGTGCTCACACTTTCAGTTTTCTAAATGAAGATCCAGATTTTGTGAGATTTTGTTATTTCTGGTGTGTTGCTCCAAGACAGTGGAGTTATCACGGGTAGCTATCTTTATGAAAAAGATTCAGATTGAAATTCATAAACTTGAAAGTAAGCCAAAATAAAGTTGAAAATAAGTTTTTGTTTGTTCTTGTTTGCCATGGGCCCACAGGCACAGTGGTAACTAACAAGGATGTGATTTTGGGCCAGCAGTAAAAGTAAGCTTTGTGACAGATCAGTAGATTTACAATCATATAGGTTGTCAATCTTTGTATACAAACAAGCAGATTCAAAAGGTACTGCATCTGGCCTTTTCTGTCCTCTGTATTTTTGTTTTTATAAGTCAGCACTCAGGGTGCATTTTTTGATGCTTTTTGACTAGCTGATAAAAGCATGTCTGCAGAAAGTATTCTGGCAGTACAGCTGTGAGTCATTCATTACTTCCCAGCAGGAGGTTTGAGTCAGTGAACAATGTGGTCTTGATGGGCCCTAGAGATGCTTCCCTGTGCTACAAAGGGATCCTCCCTGAGCTGATACAACCAACACATCTACGCCTACCTTATTTACCTGAGGCTGCATTGCAAATCCCAGAGAAAGGTCTCTTTGAGGACACTCATCTTATGGATAGTGGAAGTTAATGCTTGAAGAAACCGTATGTGGTTAACTCTGTGATTCTGAAGAAGCTGTTTAACACAACCTCACTCTCTCTGCAGCCCAAGTTCTGTACCGCATTTCTAGCCATTTAGTCTAGTTGCCATTAAGTGCATCTCATGTTGTTTGTTTTCTTAACATTTGACTCTCCATGATGCCCCAGGGGTTGGTGCACAATGAAGTAGCAGCATGCAGTGGGGAAACACAGAGGAAAACATTTCAATAGCAGAGAACAGGTTTTGTATAGACAGTATTGGCGCCTTTTCAGTAAATCATGTTGCCTTACATGTGGCACAGCAACAGTGTCACTTTCTGGCAATCTCAAGAAAAGATGAACCAAGTTCACACCACATGGCAGATGAGAGGTTCATTTGTGGATGTTTTGCCATTGTCTTGCAGTGAAGAAGATGGCGCAAGTAATTAACTTGAGTTCCATAAACTGTATCTAATCACCAACTGTATCTAGCTGCATTGAGGTACTGTATCTCTTGGTAAAGCAAACTATCTGGGGAATTCTTAAATTGCCAGATATATTTATAAGAAAGGAATGCAGTTGTCTCACCCAGCATGGAATTAAATGCCTGCTCTAAGTGAATTTTTTAAATGGTTTCAATTCATATTGAATGTCCTGTCCTTTGAATGAGAGTCTTATATAGTGTATAGGCACTTTCAGTTGGCCAATGATTAAGACATAAAAAACAGCTGATTTGACTTATTTTCCAACTATTTAGTTTTTAAGATCAAAAACTTAAAGAAATCCCCTGTGGCCCTCGTGATTTCTTTCCATGCCCATCAACTGATTTTATGACTATTTTTATTTTCAGCAGTCAATGTGCTCCAACTGCAAAAGGCAATGTTAAGGCAAACAGACTATTGAAGAACACTGTGACTTGGCTGACGAAGGAGTACATGAGCTATTAGTAGTGTGTCACTGAATCAGGGTGGGAGTGGCAAGATTCTTTGGGGATGAGCTCGAGCTCCCGATCAGTGTGGCAAGGGCTGATCGATTGAATGAATGGAATCAGGAAGGAAAAGGCTTTCTGAGAGATCTTGCTCTGCTGTCTGAAAAAAAGACTAGATCTTCTTGAATTCTTCTGTAGAAATACATCTCTTTCATTTCTGACAAATGCTGTCAGCGTTCGGCTTTTTAACTCTCAAATATGTTATTCAGCTTTTTTACTGTTTTACATTAAATAATACTACAGTACATGCTTTTTCAATGGCTCCTTTTTATTTGTATAGGTTTTTTGGATTATTCCAAATCACATATACAGGATACAAAGGCTTTCCGCAGACATTTGAACTGTATGGTTTCTCTTTTAAAAAAAAAACTTTTGTAAACCTAGTAATAGTTGTGTAAAGTACAACATAGTTGCGACAGATCTGAAAACAGAAAGTAAGGAAAACTTTCTTGACGTGTAGTGTGGTACACTGTAAGCAAAACAAACCAATTCAATAAAGCTGTTTTTACCAAAACCAAACTAAACGTACAATATGTAGTCTTAAAGGTATTCAATCAGTGGTTTCTGTTCCATCATTCTGAAATTATTTAGAAAATCATAAGGAGCTTCTAAACAGAATTATCATCTATAATCTAATTTGTAATTTTTTACTGGTATGCCTGCATGTTGTAAATCACAGTGATATGAGCAGAAATTGCGCATTACTGCTTCCAAAATCTCATTTCCATTTTAATGCCTCTCAGTATATATTATGGAAAAATCTTGACCTGTTCATAGATAACAGAGAATAAATGACCCTTCTAGAGCTCACTAAATGTATGTTTTTCTGTTAGGCATGATTTACAGCATGTGTACAACTATAACCAGGATTTACAGATATGTATCCATGTCATGTGTAGTTGGATTACTCATTTTCAGGTCAAGGGAGCGATGTTGGAATAAAATACAGTTAGTAATAAATATGTTAAAAAAATACAGTTAGTGCCCTGGTAGCTGCTTCTGGTACAAGGTTGTTTATGTGACAGACATTTACTGTACTTTAGTGTTGTTCTGGGAGGTTGTAAATTGCATTTCCTCACAAACCTCTGTACCAGCAGTAGCTGAGATGTTTTCCTTGACCTGCAAAAAGCAATGATTGAAGGAAACACCAAATTGGTAGATGTTGTTACACTTTGCGTAGTGAGCACATGGAAATGAAATGGGACAGCAGGAAGTTACTGAATTCGAAGGAAAACTTGTTTTTGTAGCAGATTAGAGAGCTTGTTGCTGAAATAACCTTGTGTCTTTTAGTAGGTCTGAAAGAAAAATTGTTGTGCAAAAGTATTCCTCTATACTGTATATTAGAGGCGACATTTGCTAGCAAAGAGTGTTTTTAATTCACCAGTATTTGGAATATGCCTTTTTGGAATGGATTTTTATGAATTTATTGTTTTACATGAGTATAGCAATAGCTGTTCCAAATACTGTATATTTGCATGTTGTGCCTTTCAAAGAACAATCATGCCTACTTTAATCTGTATGATAATTAAGTGCCACATGACTGAGTATTCAAAGTGGTAAGCTGAATATGAGGGGAAAAAAATTGAGTACAACCAGTATTTCAGAATACTCCGTAAGCACTGCATGGCAAGGAAAGCTCCTGACAGCTACCATAGGCAAAATGATTGGGCTAAAAAATGTTCTGAACAATTGTTCAGCACTCGAGGTCTTGCTAGTGGGAAAAGTATTTTTTTAGATTCGTCCAAAGAGAGCGGATTTTACATTGCTGTCTGTTGGCTTTTGCGGATGTGTGACTGTTACGTCAAGGTCAAATTTCAGCGAAAAACTGGTAAATGATCACAGTGGAAAAAGGTCACAGATGACCTAGAAGGTATTTTTGAAGCCCCTACCTTCGCATCATGAAATAATGAATTACGAAATAAAGTATTGCCTTGTTTTTGTATTTATTATTTGCTAACATGTGCCAGATTTTGCTCACACTCAAAAACGCGTTTTTACAACAAGGTCAATCAAGTGCTCATCCTTTCTGTGGCCTATTTATAGCATGTCAAGTCCCTTGAACTAAAGCATCAATTAACTGTCAATTACTCAAACAATTAAGCAGTCAGCTGTGCCAAAAACACTTAGATGAACAGATTGGAAAGTCTGGTGTTGACTGACATGAAAATGTTTTTTAGGTTTTCATTGATATGAGCCACTTGTGAGTTTTGCAGTCGTTATTTGCAGTGAAATGGTGGCGCAGTGGTTATCATTGTTGCCTTGCACCACATAAGCTCTGTGTTCAATACCTAACCTGGGTTGCTATCTTCATGGCGTTTTTGTGGGTTTTCTCTCTGTGCTCTCTTTAATAGTCCAAAAACATACTGGTACAGTACAGTAGGTTCATTGGCCTCTGGGAGAACTGGCTCTGGTGTGAGTGTGTTTTCGTTTCTGTCATTGTCTGCCCTGCAATGGACTGGAGTCCCACACAAGGTGTACCCTGCCTTGTACCCATTGCTTGCCGGGATAGGCTCTGGCTCTCCCACAACCCTGAATTGGAAAATGGATGAATGGAAATGGGCTGTGGTAGTTCAAGCTGCTATTACAGTGGCTTTGTCTACAGCTTAGTTATTGTACAAACGTTGCCACTGTTTGTGTTGTCTTTCTCCCTGAAGATAGGAAATCCCTTCAAAAAGAAATGACATTATTTTCACATATATTTTAACCTTTTGACTTCAGAAGCTCAGTGGTGCATGTCATGGGGGTAGCGGGAAAATGTTTGAGAAACAGAACCCAAGTAACAATCTGTTCACTTGCAGATCCCTACTCTTGTGATCTTTGCCACATCACTGTCTACATACTGATGGTACAGAATTCTCTTTGCTAACATTATTTTCTTTTGAGGGATTTACTCTGTGACAGGCCATTTCGCCAGCTGCACAGTTTCCAATAGTTGAAGTAAAAGCTCATCTGTGTTCCCCTGCAGAATCTGTCCTACCTTTAAAGTGAAGGAAAGTTATGATGAGGTACTGGAGGAAACTATTATGTGCACCATAATATAACTGCCTGCAGTCATTCGAAATAATTAGAATGTGCAAGTCGATTACTGGTCAGGGAAGAATGTTAGCAGTGTCGTACATATCAAAACCTATATCCCTGTCTTCTACAGGTTATTTTTTACACATATTTTTGTTTGTTTTGTCATGTAATTCTACTGTATGTGACTTGTGGGAACTCATATTTAAAGATCAACTAATTTTTTTAAGATGTTAATGTATTTATATCCACATGGAATGAAATATGACACTGGCAGAAAACGCCATTTATTATTGATAGCAATAAATGAAGAATTGTCACTTATATTGTTCTATATTGTTAGGAAACTAAACAGGCCATTGCAGGTAGCTTAGAACACAACCTAAAGAGAGGGCATTGGTTTTATCATCATAATGACAAAGAAGAACAAGAATACGGCATTTGTAGGGAAAAAAATCAGTGACTCATATTAAGCAAACCAGTACATTGGCAAATCTGAATTAATTCACTTCACAAGTCTACCGTATTATTGCCTTGGCTGGCTTGCTTTAAAAATTCCCATGCTTGCCTCCTTGCCATAAAGATGACATACGTATACTATTTGTCTGCTAGAGGCTCTAGGGAGCTGGGGCTTTCCTGGTTAGTGTCTGCTGTGCACACAGAGGAGAATGTGCAGGCAAAATCACCACTTTGCAACAGGAAGATTAAAAGGTTTAGCAATCACACAGAAATCACAACATGCTTTGAATTAATAAACAGAACATTTGCTTTCTATGGAGTCAAATGCAGAGGGCTGTTGTAGCAGAGACTTGAATTTTCAGAGCGAACCTTCTACCTTTAGCTAGAGGAATATAATGTTTGTGTGCACTATAGTACACTGTACCGTAAATAAGTCTGACTTTTCAGAATTTGTGTGTTTGTGGCTTTGTTTTCATTTTGAACATATTGATACATTTATCGTATTGTCTTTAATAGTGGAGCCTTGTAAACTGCTACTCTGCTTTGTGCTCTCATGTGCTCTCACGGCCGGTAACTGCAAATTGAACACGGAAGCCCGTGTTGACAAGGATGTGTTCTCTCCTTCCTCTGCGTCATATCGCCGAATCACCACACGTTGCATCATGTTATACTGTAAATGTGTAACATGATGTAGTCTGTTGCAGGCTGGGAGGTGTGAAAAATAAATTGAATTCCACTGTGACAAATTGGGGGTGACCACTGAGACATCAAATGTTACAAAGCAGGTCACAGAGCCCAATGCGGGGCATGAAAATTTGAATTTAATGAGACTACGATTTTAAAGAGAAAATCAGGTCCTGACACCAGCTTGCCTTGCGGGCGAATTGTAAAACGGTCAGTAATATGTACACGCCCCCTATTTCCAGGGAATACTGAGTGGTAAACACTGTAGGCTCCCCTTTCTGGCACAGTGAAGTAGTAGAGAAAGGAAGACTACATCAAATATGAAGGACAAATATTTGCAAGTATTATTCAAACGAGACACTTCTTCCCTATACCAAACAGTGCATCAAAATGAATAATCACAATAAAAAGAGAGAATTTTTGGCAGATTGATACAGCACCATAAAAAAGGAATAAAGTTTTCCCTCAACTATTAGACAACATTCCCTTTGTTAAAACCTAAGACTCGTCTTCTCAGTGCCTGGTAGATTTCTGTAGTCTACCCTTCCAATGGAGAGACCCACTCAAGATGCTGTTTGATGAGTTGGAGGATTTTAGCCCTCTCTTCTGTTTTTTTTTCTAATGAGTCTTATTTACTGTATACTGATTAGGGTCGACTTTGTTCTTGTACTATTCCCAAAAGCGTTTGGCTTAATGATCTCTCAGGAATGGTTTGGTCATTGTTAAATATTACTAAAAGTACCTGGCCCTTTAGACTTTGGTCATTGTGGCAGCTTCAGTTAACAAAATGATATAAAGGACGGTTATTCCAATCAATCCTAACACTCCAAAAAATAGTCTTGGCTTAAAGATAAGACATACTGATATGTATACTTAAACTCTTGATACCCAGTGGCACAGAACACATTCATTTCTGATATGACTACTGATATGCTTCCTGAGACTAATTAAAAGGCTCTTGTGAATCATTTTGTATTGCTCTGTATAAATATCTGACAAACATGACCTTTTCAGTCAATAAACATGACTTGGAAGGTCTGATTTAATTAAGAAAGTCTTATTTTTTTCCCTTTTTTCATGACAATAGCCTATGGGGACCTACAAAATTAATTTCAGCTCTGGTTTAGGGAACAAACATTATATTCGTTTACTCCTTCTAAAACCACCACTGACTAAACACTGAGCAGAAAACAAAGATGCAATTCACGTGAGGTCTCTTCACAAACACTATATTCCTACCCTCTTTAGAAAGAATGCCCAACAATATTCTCAGTGAGGTAAAATGAGCAATAAAAAGACAGAACAGTGCTTCTAGGAAACAATTTTACTTAATATATAATTGAACTAGCTTAAAAATACAATTCTGCAGTTTTCCCACTATGAATCAGTCATGCTATAAAATTCAAATACAAAGAAAGGATTTGGGCGACTGGAGTAAGGGAAGTACTGTACTTACTGTAGCAAATGACATTGTGACCTTAAAAGATACTCCCTTTACTCCTTGTAAATATCTTCTATAACAGGTGTCATATACTGTACAGTGGCTTGGTTTTAGGATGACAAAACATCCAAAACAGCAAGGCCTTTGGATTTGACTTTCTTGACCAAAAAGTGCAAATTCTTCAAAGACAGCCCATAATCTTGCCAGGTACATATTTTTCCAGTTTTGTACTCATTTATTGGTTTTTTTTTCTTCCTAAAATCAATGCCTAAATGAATAAAAGGGCAATCCGACACATGAATATTAGCAAAATTGTCACAGCGATGATTCCATTATCTTTTTTGGCGGCGTCATAAATCAACAAGACACCAAGACAGCTAGCGACTACAGACTCATATTCCTCTAATATGTAGTGCGGTTTTGCCATTTCTTCAGAAATCTTGTTGCCAATTCATCCTTTATTTAAATAAAAATTTTACTCAAAATCACAATGTTTCTTCATATACTGTATGAAATGACATCAGCAGATGTTTTTATCAATATTGTCCACTTCCTTTTCTTAACATACTGTACCTGGATTTAATTGCCTGGATATGAATTTAATTCCCGAGATTCCATTTGACTGTACAGGGTATCTTTTTAAAAAATGTAGTATGAAAAGAAACAAATAATTACTTGTTTGGGACTCCCATACTCAGAGGTTAATGTGTGAGAGTGTTGGAGGGGAGGTGCTTGAAGATATCTTAAATTTTTATACTTTTAAAAGAAAATCTATCAGAACTGTATATGACAGTAATTATGTCCATCCTTGATTGTCTTCAGATATCCTGCCAAAATTGATATATGTAGAAAATGTATACGCATCAATCTTCTTGTTTGCTGGGCGTTTGTTTTTTCTCAGCTCAATAATTGCACTTTGACAGCTTTAAAGAGTGTTTTGTGAAGCATAAAGGACATTCCTGTTGAATGCTTTGGTTTTCGAACCACCCTCCCAACTCTTTTCAACTTTAACAGAAAATACCAGAAGTTGTTAGACTGACTCATACAGTAACTGTTCACAGGTAAGAGTGTATGCAACAGTTTCGCTAGTCCCTGGATATGAAAGCAGATGGCACTGGGCAGCAGGCTGCACAGGGGAGGGGAAAAAGAGGTAATTACATTCTGGAAAGGCTGCTACAGGATTCTGTTTGTCAATTCCTGAGCCTAACACACAAGATATTACTCACAAGCAGTGAGTTTCACTCTTTGCTTCCTGACATTGATTTGCTTTTCTACAGTATAAAGCTAAATTCAATGCATACAGGAAGCCTTTTTTCACTGTAATCCTTCACTAAATAGATATATATATACCTGTACAGTATACAGTATGTACTGTAATTATATACAGTATAGCTGGATAAGGTGAAGTTCTTTTGTTAATATACAAATGCCAATAAATGGGCAATCTGACAAATAAATATCAGCAAAATTGTCACAGAGATGATTCCATTATCTTTTTTGATACCATCATAAATCAACAAGAAATCAACACAGCTAGCACTACAGACTCATATCCCCCTAATATGTAGTGTAGCCATTTCTTCAGTAGAATCTTGTTGCCAATTCATCCTTTATTTATACTGTATGTAATGCAACACAACATCTGTAAGATGTCCAGCTCCTTTTGATTAGAATAACATGCTTTGCTCACATCTACTCTCAAGGTTCAAGGGCACTGAGCGATCCCAGAATGCTTTTAGAAGTATTTAGTTCATTTAGTTGTCAGGTGAATCGCCTTTTGAACCCCCTTCCCAAATACTTCAGGTTACTGTATGCATCAGTCTCATTTTGATAGTGTCATTTTCTATATCACATGTATCGCACATAACAAAAGAACTAAAGATTTTGTAACATTTATGTAGGTGGGTGTCGTTTTGGAAAATTGCATTTCAGAAGGTTTTGAGTTTAAAAGTGTTGAGCTGAGACTGAATAACATTCTGTGTGTATGCTAACATGATTTTCATTACTTTTGTCTCCTGACTAAACTATAAATTCAGTACTTACTGTATGTCAATGGAATCAGTAGAGGCTAATATTTATGGTTTTTTAAAATCGTTTAAGCATTATGTTTAATGACCCTGAACTGTTTATGAAAAAGAACTTTTATTTCAAATACTGTATGTGGCTTAAAAATACACATACTGTACATGTACAGTAAAAACACATTGACTTGACAAGAACATAATCAAATTATAATATTTAGATTTTGAGTTTAAATGGAAATGTGATTTTTATATGCAATTACTTATTACTCAGCTTTGAGGAGGGTTTTTAAGATGTTGAGATGAGAGATGAGGAGGGTTCGGTTTGCAATGGTGTAACAAGCTGATGAGAATCACCCAACTGCCTGTGTTAAAATAAAGCAGTTCTCCAAACTCTGAAGCTGTACACTCAGTACTCGGAGATAGTAATGCCGTTATGGCCATGAGGAAAGTGATTCACTCACATTCCTGCAGTGAAATGCAAATGTACTGTACAGTGCTTTGGATACGTGCCAGTAAAATAATGAATAAAAGTGACTTTAAAAGTGACAAGGAGAGAATCTCAGACATATATTTGAATATGTTATGTGTTTTCCCCATGTTCGAATGGGTTTATTTATGGGTGCTCTGGGTTCTTCCCATAGTCCAAAGACATGCTGGTAGGTTAATTGACTTCTGGAGAAAATTGGCCCTGATGCGAGTACAGTATGTCTGTGTGTAGCCCTGTGATGGACTGGTGCCTTGCACTCTTGGATAAAGCTGTTAGGAAATGGATGGATGGATTTTTATTAATTCCAAATTACAGAGTCTAATTGCCCAAGCTTTAATCATTCTATCTACTGTAGGAATGAATGTGACCATTTACCACTACAACTACTTAAAAACCCCTGTTGCTTCCTGAAAAGGTCTGTGCTGTAAATCTGGGTTTATGTAGGTGGAACACACTTTCAGGTTCCCAGTCACTTGGAACATCCCCTATGGTCAGTAATTCTGGAAATGTTCTGTATATAAAGCTGTCAGAGCTGGAAAACGTCTATGAAAAGTACTTCATAAATCCTCTGTCATTCATATTTTCCCATCCGCGGTCCCTTCAGTAATTTGGATGTGTACATAATTCTGAGAGAGGACGGATGTTGATAAAAAGAAATGGGCTGCTGGCCACAGATGAGGCTTTCAGAAGCATCCAACCAAGACATTGTGGCCGAGATTAGAATTTTACACTTAACTCAAATGACCACAAAAACTATAATTATGTAGATCTGCGCACAAGTGAACAATATGCACATATATATATTTGAGCTTGTAGTTCAGTGTTTTCTTATCCTTTTGCTTATTTAAAAAAAATGATTTGTGTTAAATTTAAATTCCCTCAATGTATTATTTTCATGGTTATGAAATTGGCCCTGGTGGTTGTGTGTGTTTGTGTCCATCTGCCCTGGAATGGAATGGCATCCCATCCCGGGTGTACCCTGCTTTGTGCCTGTTGCTTGTCCTGACAGGCATGACTCTGTTGAATAAAGCAGTTAGACAGTTCATGGCGTTTAGACATTCATGGATGGATTTTTCTGGAAAGGAAAGGTTACAGATGATAGGATTCCAGCTCACAAACAGGGTGATTAATATTTTAGAAATCCGTGGTCTCTTTTAGACATCTTCTTGAATGCCCTGTGTTATGTATGGAGACCTGGGAGCAATTGCTGAGACACAGAAATAACAGCATAAGGTAGGTGTAGAAAGCATTGGTTTAAAAAACAAAAGCCCTTCCTTCCAAAAGAAAGATTTAATCACATGTTGGGAGGAATCACAGATTTCAAGTTTAATCAAACTAAACAAAATCCTATTTATGGGATGCAGGTGGCCAATTAGATGCAGTGAGTAAAACAGGGGTGATTTTAATTGATAGAAACAAACACGTAATGCACGTTTTCATGTTTAAGGCATTTACAGTGCAGACAACGATGGAAGCAGATCCTTTGATGACTTCAAATATACGATTTGGGATAGCCCCTTTCACACATCAGCACTTTCTTCATAATAACCTAACAAGGGCAAATAATAAGCACTGCAATTCATTTCCCCCTAACTCAAAGGCATCTTGCTGACTTCTTAATCTCTTAAATGTTGTGTTGAATAGGAAATTTCACCTGGCCAGGTGGACAGTAGACGGGGAAAAGCTGGTAGGACCAGTGTTTCCATCATTTATGGCAATTGACATGAATGAAGAATACACTCCCAGTTATTTTAGGCATCATTTAGAATATTTCCAATACAGCATTGATTCTCTCTCACATTGCTTTATGACCTATTGCAATTGATATGGAATACAATTTTTTTAATTGTTTTTTTTTATCTTATGTAGAGTGAGCTATGAACTATAATACAGTGAGCTACAGGATAAACTTCATACAAGCTGCACAGTGAAGCAATTATTCAGTGACACACAGAGTACGGAATCATAATAATAAACACACAATATAATGAAGAGTTAAATAAAAAGTACTTGTGGTCTGATTGTTTGAAGTGATCAGTATAGGAGAGCTGTTCTATTGATTGCAAAGGAATATACAACGTTGGATTTACCAGTGCAGACTGGGTTCGCCATGTAGAGCTAAAGGTAGAGAATTAGCAGTCATGAAGGGTTTGAAGGGAGAGGTACCTACTGTATGTGAGACCAGAAGACAGGCAGAGAAGGTACAGTATAGCGTTATGTTGGGTTGGCGACTGGAGAGAATGTGTGACAAGAAAGTTCTTTCAGCAAAAGATCCATTAAGGATGAAGTAAAGTACATCCAGGACAATAATGAGAAACTACTAGGCAACTAAATGTAAATTAGTAAATAAAAATCTCACTTACAAGCTCACTATGGAAGAAGTAAAAAATATGCTACAAGTAGTTTAAGGACAAAATTCAGTATTGGATCGCATTGGCACAGAAGAAGCAGAAGTGTTTCTGGCAGTAATGACTGTATCTGACTTCTGTTAAATGTAAGGTTGTGGAAACAATTAAAAGCATTAATTGTCACTTATTCGGAAATCAGGTCCTTGCAAATATTCAGTATAGGTTTAGAAAATGTAGGTCGTGGTAAATAACTGTATATGATATAGTAGTTCAGGTGGGGAGCTGCGTCAGCATGCGTACTGTAGTCTGCAAGGGAACAAGTAATAGGTTTATTCCATGCTGAAAAGAGAAGAAAGAAAACACAATGTTTTGTCTGTGCCACACACTGGAAGAAGGCTCCACAGCTGAAACATTGTTTTCTTTCTTCTCTTTTCAGCGTAGAATAAACCTATTACTCATTCCTGTATATGATATAGTGTATTTAGATTTTCTAAAGGTTTGGGGTAAAGTACCTTTTTATCATAGATTCTGGTATGGTTAGTAAATAAGTCAGGTTTGCAGTTCATACCAAAATACGAGGATTATCAAGCACTGTAGAAACAAATGGAATTCAACAGGATTTAGACAAAATTAAAAACTTGGCAAACACTTGCAAAATGACATAGCTGATGCCCTGGCATCCTTCAAGAAATGGCTGAAAGAGACCCCTGGATCTATTAGCTGCTAAGAAATGTACAGCAGTAAGATGCAAGTAGAAATAATTAAAAGTCAGTAACACTGTGTTGAATAGAATAGTTTTGCTTCTTAAGTACTGAATATCTGTGTGTAATATTTATTTAACTTGGTTTCATTTTTTTCAGAGACCTTTTGTTCTGATGTATCCTTAGATGAACTCTTTCTATGTTTAAACAAAGATGAGGAATGAATTAATCAAACAGTAGTCATGATCATTTCTTTTCTTCTCTTTTTCTGCTTGCTTCCACTGGCTTTTCATACTCGCTCTAAAACAGGTAAGTTTTCTTTCCTTTCTTAGCTACATTCATTTTAACATTGAACAATTAGACTTACAGTATGTATGAAAGCACATGTACACTGTTCAAGACAGCAGGAAGTCTAGTACAGTACTGCAGGACTTATTAAAAGTCTGCTGCCTGACTTGGACTTACTGTATTGTAGTACTGGTTGATGTACAATTGAACTACATCACATATTCAAAGGCCAAAAGACACAGGGACCCAAATGCACATTGGTAGTGGCACAGACATACTGTAGGTAAAGAAAATTAGCAGAATATAGTAATCTAGACACTAGACTTAATTATTACACTAAAAGATTAAAACTTAATGTCTACGCTTGCATTTCAATTTCCAAAGAAAACTGTTTGTCCTGTCTCTTTTGCAAAACAGTGTATTACAGTTTTTAATTTTGGATGATTTGCAAACACATAAGAATGCAGCAGTAAGAATGCAAAAGGGATGCTAGCCAATTATCTAATGGCAGTCAGTAGGCTGTCACATGTGAGTCAAGTACTGGCATATTTATAAATCGCCAAAACAAACAGGTTGTGCCATGTCATTGATAGGCACCAATATTTAGACTTTTTATTCAGTGGACATTTAACCTTTGAAGTTAACTTCTGCAAGGGACAGGCAACCCAAGGCGATAAATAATGAATCTCATTTGCTGGTGATCAGTGTAACACGATCAAAGGATGTAACTTCAAAAAAAAGCAAATTGCAGATCTTCTTCAACAGCACCGGTGCCTTCCTGCGAGGTTGTCTCACCGAACACGTTGCTCAGCCTCAATATCAGCGAGCTGATGTGCAGTGGGACTTGGAGGAGAGTTTGCCTACCTCTGTGCATGACAATGAGAAGCCACTCAATTACCTGTCATTTACAGTGTTGAAGCTGATTACCAGAGACAGCCCTGCCATCCTGGCCTTTCAGTCATTGAAAAGGTAGAATCAGTACAAAGGTGCTGTTTTGTTAGCATTCAGTGGAATTACGTTGCAGGAAAGGCACAGCAGAAGATCATTTTTAATGCTCTTTCATCTTGCAGTTTTTGATTCTTTGGAGTCTTTCTTTATAGAAAGCCATTTATTCAAACTGGCTTTGTAACTAGCCTTCCTAACTGTACTTCCAATGAAACGAACAGTTAACCTGAACATTGTGGATTGTTGTGACCCTGAAAGGTGAATGAGCATATTTATTGAGCGGATAGTACAGTGGAGGCCAATGAAGCAGACCAACCATTTTCATTTTCCTTTATGCTTTTCTAGACAATGCTTGTGGTTTAGAGAGTAAGCCTTTCAGGTTTCACAATCCAAATGGCCACAGTAGGGAAATAAGCTGTTTGAATTTTACGTTTGATGAATTGAATTGAAAGTGACGTGACTTGATCCAATTTGCATTACATTTCTTATTGGTATGCTGTAAAACCAGGATGTTCAAGGTTAATTCTCTTACTCCGGTTTTTAATCTCGTTGACATTACTTGAGTGGCAACTTTTAAAAGCGCCTTTGCTCTAACTTTTGAATATGTAGGCTTATAAAGACAAAATTGCCAGAGGCTAGATAAGTACCCTTGATAATTTCTCATTTCTGATTCCGGATTTCTAAATGGTCTAGAGGAGGGCCATATGCTCAACTCCTATGAAGAGCAGTAATTTTTGGTACCTTCATCAGTTTGTTTGTGATGTAATTGTATGTGTTCCTGCTTAGGTTGTCTGTCTGTGGTCAGTATGGTTGCCCATTGGACTAATCACGCTGTGCATGCATAAATTAAAATGTCCTCATTGTTTCCTTAACTGTTTGCTGTTTGAAGCTGTTTCACAAAACACCTGATTATACTGATTTCTGGAACCAGTTTAAGAGTGAACAGTATCCTTATTTAATACTTAAGGTGTTCTATGCAATGAGGACCATAATTAATACCTACAGTAAGTCGACTCTAGTATGACATGCAATCTTCTATTTGTGGCAGGCCAGCAGTAGTGATGCTCTATATTAGTTTCAGCTTACCTGCCACTAGAGGTTGCTTGGTTTCTCACACTTGTACATAGATTCACATATGGGAATGAATAAATTAATTAGATAATTGGTGAATGGTGAGATTCATGTTTTACATGGGTTTCATTTAACCTAGGTATGGTATATGGGGAGATCCATGGCGATAGTATTGGGTTGTTAGAGTAGGTGTTGCTTTGTTGTGTATTGCAGAACTTTCACAGTATTTTCCTTCCTGTTGTGGTTTGTCCATGTGCTCAGGTTTCACAAGCCTCGTGAAGAACACATGGTACTGATTATCAGAGAAGGGATACTAATCCCTTTCTAATCCAGGTTTCTTTTGATTTTGGCTCCCAAAAAATGTTCTTCCCTTAGATTAGGTAAGCTAAATAATGTCTTCCTTTTCCACTTTAGAAGGGCTGTGCCTGTACTTCAGTGGTACATTAGGTAACTCCCATCTTACACGTGAAGGGCTGTGGTATTGTTTGTGATGTAAAGCACTACACAATTGGCAGGATTTAATAATACGATAACTGTATCAGATCTTTTTGAACCAACAATATTGTACACAGAGTAGCCTTAGAGAATTTGTTGAGATTTGATCCTCACAGTTGGATCACCAACATAAACACAGCTGTCAAAGTTAAAATACAGAGCATTCTAAGACAATCATTGTCTTCCTGCATTTTCTGATTTTCCCCCCCTTTGCTAGTATGCTCTCTGGCGTTTTGTTTCTTCAATTATTCATTATGTTGTCAGACCCACTCAGTTACAAATTGCATCCAAATCAGCTTGACATTTTATTTTTGCTTCAGGAAAAGGAAACATGACGATTGAAATATTCCAATGGAAGAGAACTATCCAGCCTGGTTAATTATTTTTCAAAAAATAGAAAAAGAGGTTTCTTAATATGCCACCCAGTACCTTTGCATGCACAAACGGGCGTAATACAGTATTTAAGAAAACCAGGAAGTAGAGAACAGTTGCAAAACAGGAAGGAGGCAATTTGGCAAGTTATGCTGCCTTAGTTTTTAGCAGCTTATAAACTGAGAACCTCAGCAAAAGCTCCTTGAAAGCTCCCATCTCTGTAATTTAGACAGATTGCTGTAGCTACTGTAAGTCTACCATCCAGCATATTTTGTATAATAAAAGTGGTGTTCAGTTCTAAATATACCTGCACTTAATTACCATTTGCATCTGCCGTTCTTAATTTCCTTGCTGTACTTGAGGGTTGACTTGTCAAATGCTTTCAGGATTTTTAAATACCCGAATCCTCCGCAAAGATTTCTCAGTTCCAAGCTAAAGAGATTTGATTTTCTTAAACTTTTATGTGCGGCGTACCTTTCATATTAGGAACATTCCAGTTGATTTTCTTTGTATTCTGTCCAGAGCAGCAATTGCCTCTTTGCTTGTATCATATAATGGCATTATGTGGCTTTAGCATTACAGCCTTTGATTGGAATCCACTATTTGCCACTGTATATGTTTAATTACTTTATCGCCTCCCCAGAATTGACTGTTTAGAAAGTGATTAGGTGACCGTTAACACAGAGGAATGATCCCAATTAGTGATGAGCTGTATGTCAGCGTATGAATTTGTTAAGATAGGCTGATCTTTGGAAACCTCATTGAAGTGTTTTCTGATCCACTCACAACTTAACAGAACTAATCCGGTTCTTATTCCTTCAGTCAACAAAAATGCTTCATTCCACTTACCAGTCATAAATGAAACAAAAGAAAAGAAAAAGGCAAAACAAAGGCAAGTTTTGTGATTGTTACAGTTTTGGTAGACGTCGTCATGTTATGCTTTATTAATTGCGTATTTGGGCAAGAGCCAAAAAAAGAAGTTAAAAAGATTTAATTTTAAGAACCGTCGATTTTTAATTACATTTGGAAATATGGATTTTATTGGATTTTTATTTGTGTCTTTCCCTCTAATATAATGATACATGTTTACAGATTCATGTTTTTGTAAAAAGTTCAGCTGATGAAAAATCTTATGGTGTATAGGAAAAAATAAAGTTTGTTTGTTGCTTTTTTCATTGTAAGATGGAAGCAATGGGAGCTTAATTCTATGAGTAAATGCATTGTTGTTGTAGTAGAAGCAAAAGTATGTAAGAAAGGAAGAGAAGGATGTTGTTTTTAAATGTTGATTGCTCTTGCTTGGAGCAATATCTTACCCACAATCCAATGTTTAGCATGTTTACTGAGCTTTTTGTTTTTATCAGCTGAAGACGAAGCCATGTCACCTGTCGTTTAAAAAAATCTGCCTGAAAGCAAAGAACAAAAGTGTTGGATCTTTTACATGTTCCCTTATCTTGGCAGCTCAATATGAGTGTCTGGACTGGGAATGTCCTATAGCAGAGGTCCCCTACTCCTAGTCACAAGGACCATTATTCAACAGGTTTTCTGTATCTCTTTAAATCATTAACTACGCCAGGCCTTTAAAGGAGGGTAAACTTGGTCTATTTAAGGTTTAATTATATTAATTTAACTCTTTATCTTAGGATATAATGTACAGTACCTCTGGGAATTTCTGCTTTTGTAGAAAATCGGATTTGTAGATCAGGTTGTTGTACAAGTCATAGGCTAAAAGTCTATGAAAACAATTGTAGACACAATACAGGATATAGTATGGGGTATGGAATTAGTATTGGATAAAGAACCAGTTTTATTTTTTTCTTTATTGTTAACTCACTGCACACACACATGTACAGACATATAATGTACATAACACAACAGGGTGTCTACATTGCTGCTTTCTATCTGTACTATCGGTATATATACTTGCTATTTCTTTTGTTTACCATTTCATTTTTGACCTTGTTTTTGCTCAGCAGTTCTGTTACTCTTCCAGCTCTATGGTGTTTACCCCTTTATATAATAATCCATTCTAACAACTACATTTATTAAGCATTAAGGCCCTTTCAGGAGCAAAACATACCACAGACGTGTCCTACTGTATATCTCGCGCGCTACAGTAGCTCACATGTGCACGCACACTCTCACACACAAACATGCACCTTGAAGGCAGCCAAACACACTTGTGTGCTTGTCCAGCAATGCGGCAGATTTCTCCCCGCTTGTTTCCATGGCAACAAGCTCCATGCCTGCTGTTGAAAAGTTGAAGCTGACAGGAAGTGTTTGTAGCCTTGAGGGGCCTGAGCTCTGAGGGAGAAGGGTGAGGGGTAGAATGATGATAAACCTTCTGTCTGCTAGTGCAGGCCTGATCTGCCGCTCCCTCTAGGTAGAGGCTTTTGAACGAACCATGTTTCCATTCTAAAGTGAATCGTATGCGTATGTAAATGTTTGAACTGAAAGAAAGATAAACAATGCGTGTTTTTTTTATTTCTCGAAACATACTGAAACTTGTCTTTGAAAATTCTCCCTAGTTCTTGACTATGATAGTGACCTAAAAACAAAATCAAGTGGCATTTCTGAAGGCCTCAGATTATGCAGATGCTTTATAGTATCCAAAGTATATCATGCCAAGAATGCTCATTCATTAAAAGACAAAGATAATTGCTCTGCTGCATGCAGTATGCAGTACAAAGGATATGCAAACTGATCCACAGTGGGTATTGTTTCATTCCAGATGAATCTGTGTGTAGGAGGACTGTCTTTTGGGAAGTATCTACGGGCATCTTATGACCCCTGGGTTCTTGAAGAGGCAATTCAAAAGCTGCCCAGCAGAAAAAAGTTTCGCTTCCCCAAACTGTCTAGCTTCATACAGTATGTTGCTTCCCATCTACTCCTATTGTGGTCCTATAGAGAACCAACTTCATGGCAGAATGCAGAACAGCCTAGTATCTTGGCCAGCAGGGTATTAACAGCTTCCAAAGAAAAAAAGGACAAAAGAGTCATTCAGTGAAAAACACCCAGTTGAAGAAGAGTAGATCCATAATGTTGTAAATCCAGTGTTGTTGCATCACAGCTTGTTAACAATGATCGTGACCATTTCAGCAGGGAATTTTCTGAAGAGAAAAAGTTTCGAAGTGTATTGCACTTTGCATTGGAATCCCCCTGAACTACAGAGATTTGGGTAATTGCAAAGAAAGCACTGGCCACCTAGAAACCCAATACCCACTGTTTCTTGGATCAAAAAATGGCAAATGCTTTTTTGCAGAACAGGTGCCAGTAATTCAGAATGAGTGAGAATATTGTTGTTCATACAGGATATCAATCTGTTTTCAGTGTTCTTGCTTCATAATACATGTCACAATAATAACATGTTAATGTATTATGGAGTTTTACATCACAATTGTGACCTTTAGTGATCCAATAACATTATATTTGCTTGGTTTATTGAGGAGGACAAATATATTTTGCAGTAAATACGGAAAAGCCATCCCACCAATCTTCCTTGTTCATTTTCTACTAGCTTATTAAACCTCATCAGTCTGTTTCTGGAAGAATCAAACTTGACAGTCTTTGTGCAGAAAAAAGGGCCTCCTATTTTTAGTCAGGCATCAGCTTGCTTCATTTCCATTTGTGTCCTTTTGCTCTTGGTGTCTGCACTCAGACTGAAAAAGTGGTCTGGGCTGCCTGAGTCAGCTCCTTTAAGGAATCAAAACGCCTCGGTTCAAGCCTGCGCAAATGTCTGCTTTTGTACAATCTAAACTTTCGCCCTCCAGGCAGGGGTCTGGAAACCTCTGGGGGTCTTTAGAGACTGTTCAGAGCATTCCTACCACTGGTTCTTAGGGTAGGGTTTCTTCAGTATGTTTCTTTATATCATCAGCAACTTAAAGGCATGGTTAAGTTTGTCCATTTGAACCTTACTTAAATTAATGTATCCCTTTCTACAGCTTTTTATAACTTTGGGAGACAAAGGAAATCACACATGATTTCTTTTCTGGTTGCTGCAGTATAACATTCACCAATGGAGTTATCACGTATACTTTCCTAGTCCTTATGCAGGTTTGCCACTTTCTGATTGCTTACATGACAACAGTACAGTAGTCAGCATGAGACTATGCTCTATGTTCCATTTCAATTTTCTACACAAGATTGGATTTGTCATGTGTTATTTGTAGTTTCCATCAATTATTTCCATTTCCATAATTACTTTCATGACTGTAGGATTCAGCAGTCATGCAGGCCCTACAATGAAATCCTGTTTTTATTTTTTATTCTATTAAAGTATCACTAGAAGTATTTTCCATCACCTCTCAGAAGAAAGATTATCTAGCTTCCACAAATTCAGAAGATTGCTAATATTTCCACTAAGTCAACCCCCTACCCTAAGCTAAAATCCAGATTTTTACTGTCCACTTTGTGCATTTAAGAGCATTAATAAAGTAGTGCCCAAGGAAAATATCTGGCACACAGCAGTAGATACAGTATACAGCAAATGTTTTGGCTCTGTGTGCCAACTGATAGCACTATGCATCATGTTTAAAACATTTTAAGAAATCTAAACAAGCTCATCTGGCGCTGTCCAAAGACTGAAGATTGCATCCAGATGTATTCATTAGTTTTCCTGCGTAAACAGGCACAGCATGATTACATTTTATACAGTAAGTACAGATACTGTGACGCCATAGCCATGCATTTTCGAATTAACCATATTTTCATATTGTTAAGCTGTGAGCTTCCGTTTTTGTAGCTTTATTTGCAGTTGGCCTTGTTTGACACATTACAAAAAACATAAAAGCCAAACCTAAACAGAGTTGACAATATTCTGTATTGGGAAAATGGAGATGAATAGGTCTTAAACTGTGAAAAAAGTGAAATGGTTAGTCAAAGAGTTGAGACAATGTGATTTAAAGTATTTAAATAACAGTATTCCATGCATCTTACTGTAGTATAGTTGTCTCACAGTAACTAGATATTCAAAACATGGTGAAGACATATGATCAGATTGACATCGAACAAAGAAAGGTGCTCTTAGGTTTTAAACTTACTAAAAATCTGTCACATTCACAAGCCATGGTAAATTAGGATGTCATTTTATTGAGATTCTTCCCTTGAGCTGTACTCTCATAAATTGTCACATAATCCCTAAAGGAATTACAGCCTCATTATCTACAGCTGAATGCTTATTCTTTATGTTATCCCTTGACAATAATTACTTTCAACTTAAATACCAAGTTGGGCTTTATCATTTAATCCCAAAAGTGTGCTGTGTCTCTATGACCTGTGTTATGAGAACCACAATGAAATTTATTTGTTTTTGTTTGCAATTCATTATTATGTAAGAAACCACCAGTCAAGAATTTATCGTGGCATTTTCCCCCTGTTGAATTGTTATTGCATTTCAGTTGTTTTCTTTCATTGTTATAAAACAACTTTATTGAAATGTTACATTTTCAAGAAGAAAGCCTACTGTTGCATTTTCAATTCAAGTAATTGTCAGTTTTTATTAAAATAAACTGGTTCAATAGGATTTCTTTAATATACTGTACCACAGTGAACTTTCCATAGCAACATCATGGAATATGGATTAATGGCCCTACTGTACCACACTGCTTGCATGTTGCAAAACATAGTAGTTCAATTAGATCCCGATGAATGCAATGGATGGATGAAATTTGTATACAATATTTATAGTTCAAGTAGGTACTGTAGCTGCGTCAGCATGTGTAGGCTGCAAAGGAACAAGTAAAGGTTTATTCCATGCTGAAAAGAGAAGAATAGAGACACAACGTTTTGGCTGTGGAGCCTTCTTCAGGTGTGGAACCAAAGAAGGCTCCACTACCGAAAAGTTGTGTTTTCACCACAACAAACCTCTACTTGTTCCTTTACAGTATTTGGCATGACTCACCTCACTGAGGGCAATGCAGCTTAGCTATTCATCAAGCAGCTCCCTAGCTCATTCCCTCACAATAAAATGGAAATGCTCTAATAATAAAACTAGGTAAAAATAAATACTACCTAGGTTTGAAATTCAGGAATATTAAAGGTGCCCTTTAAGGGTAGGTCAGTTACAATTGTAAGTTAAAATTGGTGTTGTTTGTGTTTCATCTTCTTTAGTGAATTGTATACAGTTTACGACACAGGAAATAAAGCTTGTACTGTTCAGTACATTTCTGATAAAGAAGACATGGGAACAGTTTTCATCGATTGTGTTGACTTTAATTCAAAAGGATCCAGAAAGCATATATAGTGTACAGTATGAGAAACATGTATGTAATATTGTGTTTTTGGACTGAAATAACATCTTTCGTGATTTAACAGACATTTGGCAATAATGGATGATCTTTTCCCCCTTTTGATCCATCCAAGGGTTTACTGTATTTGAAATCAAAGAGACTTTTACAAACGCTTTCAAAAACTTAAAATATACAGTTCCATGCCGTGTGCTCTGTTTGCATTCATTGCCACTGATACTTGTTCAAAGAAGTAACAAGTTAAATAGGCAAGAGCTACCCTTTCTAAATCCATGTTGACTTATGCTAGAATCTTATTGCCGTAAACATCGACCTACACAGTAGGTGAATTTTAATTACTGCTTGTTAATGTACTACAGTATAATAGAATTATGATCTATTTGTTTATAAATACTTGGTTTGTCTCTCTTTAAGAAGATGGGCACTCCATTAGCTGTTAGTGTTCCTGCAGTACAAGACTTGCATTTGAGGTCACGTTCCTGCAGGTATTTACTGACAATGAAGCTTACACTGGCAGTGTTAAGATCTGAACTGAAGGCACACCACCTGCTTTCCCTTAACTTGCTGTCTTTCTGATAACATTTATCATATTGCTTCTCACATGCCTAATTCCATCTGATAAATGTGGATTTCTCTGCTTCCTAAATCACTCTGTGAATTTTTTTTTGCATTGTTGCCTTATCGAGAAGCACCTAGGTCTCTTATGAAAATTATAAGCTTCCTGTAACTAGGTGACCTTTAAAATGTTCGGTGCTGATTCCTTAATCTGTGGTTTGTCAGAATGATGTAATTGAATTTTAAGCCCATTGATAATTTGTATTCTACCACACTGTTACTTCAGGATAGCTGTCATGGGGCTCGCTGCAAAGAGATGTACTGTAAGATGGAGGTCAGCACAAAAATCTGTTAATCACAATAAAGATATTACAGATTGTGGTGACGCACATAGTGCATGAGATCCAAAATGAGGTACTGTATTAGCGCTTTTCCATAAATAAGGCAACATGATCTGTCCTAATTGTTAAATGAGCTACTGTACATTGCCTTGAAAAAAATATTCACTCCCTTGCAAGGATGTTCCATGTTTACAAATGTTGATTAAGGTGCTTCCACCAAGCACTGGCTCAGAATAGAGAATACGTAAGCAAACAACATGTTTTAATTTTGGTTTCTTCTTTCAACTACAAAAGTATTCAGTACGAGCATTCAAAGTTTTGAATGAAAGTATTCACGTTAGGGTGGCATGTCGGTGTGGTGGCCCAGGGTTCAATCCCTATCTTAGTGGAGTTTGTATATTTTCCCCATTTTCACATGGGTTTCCTCCAGATGCTTCAATTTCCTCTGACCGTCCAAAGACATACTGGTAGGTTAATTGGCTTCTGGGAACATTGACCCCAGGATGAGTGTGTGTGTGCCCTATGATGGACTGGCATCCCATCCAGGCTGTATCCTGCCATGTGTCCATTGCTTGCTGGGGTAGGCTCTGGCTCATCCATGACTGTATTGGATAAAGAGGTTAGAACATAGGTGGATGGATATTCACTTAAAAAATAGGTACAGGTATACAGCACCTTTTGTGATGTATTCTCACCATTTGTACAGTAATTATTTAATTTCTTACACTTACATAGTGCTTTTCTGGACACTCCTCTCAAAGCACTTTACCATTAACCAATGTGCAGCCCCACCTGGATGATGCAATGGCGGCCATAGTGCTCCAGTATGCTCACCACACAACAGCTATCAGAGGGGAGGAGAACAGAGTGATGAAGCTAATTCATACTGTAGATGGGGATTATTAGGAGGCCATGATTGGTCAAGACCATGGGGAAATTTGGCCAGGATGCCAGGGTAACACCCCTACTCTGTCCAAGAAACACCCTGGGATGTCAGGACCTCGGTTTTACGTCTCATCCAAAGGACGGCGCCTTGTTACTGTATAGTGTCCCCGTCACTATACTGGGGCATTAGGACCCATACAGACCCATACACCCCGTACTGGCCCCACTAACACTAACACCAGCAACCTTAATTTTCCTGGCAGGTATCCCATCCAGGTACAGATCAGCTTTCAAAGTGATAGGTGATTAGTTATGCCGGCAGCTACTGTGTGTTACCATTTTTATTGAAACACCTCCATATACAGTATTTACTTATAAACATAGTTTGCTCTTGGTTCCTAGTTTAGTGTACAGTTGATAGCATTGTGACACATTTTATTCAATTACCTCAAGGAAAACAGTCAGTAGTAAATTTTCCAATATTTACACTAGACTAAAAATGAGAATATGAGTTCACCACTTATAGTCCACCCAAAACGAATATTATGCTTGCTCTCTAACAGTCTGCAGACTGATCTGGGAGTCCCCTAAGTATCAAATTTGCAAGCTGCCATGGTCCATCTCTTCTAATCACAGCACACAGGTTTTATACTGGGCAGACAAATTGTATTTTTGAATGATTGGTCTTTTTCCTAGTGGTTATATATTTCTGTATTGTACTTTGGATTGCCTGGATTATCCCTGCAGTTTCAAGTGTCTGCAGTACTCCCAGCATCTTCAGATCTTACTTCTTGTATTATTCTTAGATTTTCAGTTCATTTCTTGATTTGTATCATTGCTATAGAGTGGATTAATTTAACTCCCTGGCACTGAATTCATAAAAAAAAGACTTGCCCTTTGCTAAAAGCCTGTTGCATTACTTTATGGTAGCATGATTTATAAAGCTAACTCCTGGAGAAAATTATGTCATTAATACTTGGAAGTGTTTAATGTCTGTCCCGTAGTGTTTAAAAGCAGTTTAAATACACTGTCATCTTTTAATGATTTTATGTATTTCCAGCTCTAAAATTTGAAGTTAATTAAAAAAGGGAAAGCTACCGTCTTTATTACTATCTGCAACAAGAATCATTTTGTTTCCTAGTTTCAAGGATGGGATATCTACAGTACCTATGTCCATGCTAGGATAGTAAACAATACCAAATATTCAGAAACTGGTGCTCATTTGAGACATATTGTAAGGAGGAAGTTGGAACACCAGCAATTTCAATATCTGTTTCATATGAGAAGGAGAGATGGCTTTCTGGATGAATGTCGGGGCAGAAAAATAGTCTTTATCCCTTACCTGAGAAATGTAGACAAGCCTCCTGCACTGACATGCTTTGCGGTTTTATCAGACAAAAAACAAACCTCTTTCAACTGCAAAGGTTTGGATGGAACTTGACTGGAGACTCTGTGTCAAACATCAAGGGACAATGCCAGGTGGGTAGAAAAACCCATCCCAGGAGGATGGAGATATCTCTTACCCTTAAATACGGTCAAAAGCTTTTAATATTGAAATTTCTGAAGACAGAACAGCTAAAACACATTTTTAGAGTAACGCCATTCCTTTTGGAACGTTTATTGAATATTGAAAAAAACCTGCCTACTTCTCTCAACAAAACCATGATATTTCTTAATGTTAGCAATACGAAGAGCCGTGTTTCGAACACCAAGTTCAGTTTTTGTAATGATAGTACACAACACATATTGCTGGTCTAGGCAGAGTTCTAGTGAGTTCTAGATTTAGTGCTTGTATTATATTTGCTCACCAAAAAAAATGAAACAGAACAGTCGAAAGCAAACTACTTGGAAACTAGGAATGATTTTTGAGAAATCTATTCAGGTTTTGTAAATCAAGAATGTAACTAACAAGGCTTGTCTAGCATTAGTGTTCCCCGTTAAGGAAGTCAGGACTTGAGGGCTCAAGGGGGATTTAAATGGAAGTCTGAAAAAAATGCATTACACCAAGACTAGTAGATACAGTACGCTATGACATGAAAGTAGATTCATTTTTTTTTTAAAAGCAGCTTGAAAGAAAAAAAACTTAACAGCCAGAAGTTCTTCTTACACTAGAGTATAATAATACGAGAGACTGCAAACGAAAGAGGGTCATTTAGTCCATCTAACCTGACCTGCCTGGTTAACAGTAGGTGACTGCAGCTCTCTGAGTTCAGCTCTTTCTGTTAAGAAGTCAGAGTTTCAACTGAACCGATGAGACTGGATAACCTTTTCCAGACTCCCACAACCCTTTGAGTTCAGCCTCTTATACAGTATGGAAGTACTGTATATAGGAAGCAATATGGAGACATGCAGCAGTAATCTGATATCTACAGGTAGATCATGTTGCAGAACAAGCAGGGTTTCACTAGACATACAGTAGCAAAGGGAGTTGTTTTTCTTGGTTTACTGTATGTACTCTTTGCCTCTTGACTGGATATTGAACTTGACTGTTCTGCAAGGCACTTTTATTATAGTTGTGTTATTTCTTAATAGAGATCTCCAGCACTCTTATTTTAAAAATCATTATCTGCATTTCCTTCGAATGTACTATATGTATACAGTATATTGACTGACAGCTAGCTGTGGAACTGGAATTCAGCTTGACTTTTGTCTGAGAAGATCAAGAAAAATAAAACTAGCTTGATATACTTGTGTTCCATGACTATGGTACTTCATTGACCTTAATTGTGACACCTGAATTGCTTAGGAAAAAAGGAATGAAATCAATGACATATTACATGTGTTCACTATGTGTAATATACCCTAATATTTTTTTCATGTATGTAATCTTTATATACTGTATTGTGGTCATCTCACATTAAGAGGGATATAGAGCCTTTGACTGCTGAAAATGTAAAGCAAATTCCCAGTCATGGATGGGTTCATTGCTCCACCTGTTGTTCCTGTAAAATGTACCAATTTTAGCCACTTGTAAACTGTTCGACTGACCAGGAATACTCGTTTGTTTTAAAACAAAGCACATGCTTTTCAAAGCTTTCCTGCTCATTCTGCTGTGTAATCAGGAGCTAAAAGTACTGTATCTTCTTTTTTCCCCATCTGTCACTGTGCTGTGCTCTGTAATGACTGTGACCCGGAACATCTCCAGGTGAGCATCCTTGTCTTTTTGTTCCATTTACATTTTCATTCCACAAGTGGAACATTCACAGCACTATTTTCATAATGCTATTTTTCACACTTATTTACTGGTGACACGCACTGTCTTGTGTCTCGTGAAAATTATTCTGGACATAGGGAGAAAGGATTTGTTCTTGAGTTGACAATTTTTTTTACCCATTTTCTGCTCAGTTGTGAGATGTAAAACGTCCAGAAGCAGCATTGTACAAAATGGTTTTCTTGCTTTATGTACTGTATGCTTTGCCTCTTGACTGGATATGACTGAAAGTTGCTTTGGGTAAAAGCATCTGCAAAATGAATGAATTAAATGCAATGTAATGGGTGCAGTGGTAACACTGTCTGGATGCAATAAAGTACCCAGTGGATTTAGATCTTAGAGCCACAACTTAGACAGGGACCAACTTAACTATGTTAGTTGATCTAGTTTGTCTCCTGCCGCAGAAGCATTCTTTACTGTACAGTAGTTTTCAAGGGTGTTAAAATAGTGTTTTCCCCCCCAAAGCCCTCTTTTGCATGATATAGGTTTTTAATGATAGTTAAAAAAATGGTTCTTCTAAACAGTAGCCATGCCTTCGGGTGTTTTGCTTGTCAAAGGTTTCTGAAGATCTAAAATGCTGTCGCAAGACTTTTGTGATCTTTGTGTTTTGTGCTTAGGGTACCTTTAGTAGCTTATTTTTATTGTAATTCCTCAACACTAAACACAAGGCCAGAATATACAGGCTACGTTTATTCGATCCAGGAAGCAATAATAGCGAGAATTTCCTTCCATCTCCATTTTCCTCCACTATGTATGGGTTCTTCACTTCATATTTTTGACAGAATAATTAGCAAATAACAATTTATTCAGGGATGACAGATGACAATGAACTGGGGCTCATACTATCGGATATGAAAAAAGTGAGACCTGCAACAGCAAGGAAATGATGTGAACTTTCTCCTGAACATCAAATGAATGACAACAGGACCAATCTTCTCTTTTTTTAAATCAGGAGTGTGCAGCTGTGATCATGAATCATGTCACATTATCATGAAGTAGCAGTAAGAAGTCTTGTGTTTTTTTTCCTGTTACTTCTTTATTGTTGTATTTAAAATCCTTCAAAGTGGCAGTTGGCTAAGGTACAGCGTATGATCACAGTTACCTTCAGTTTAAAATAATTTCTTTATTATGTACATGTTTTGCTATTAGAATTATGGTGTTTTTATAATGGAACACAGTAAACATACAGTTAGCTGGGAATAAATGACTTACTGTACAGTAGCAAAATTATAAGTAAAGCATACTAACTATAAGACACATGTGGCCTTAAAGATTCATATATCATTAGAAAGCTACTTATGTCAGGGAAGAGTGGCAGCAATCCACTGTTAGTAATGTCACCATTAGAGACAACAGTCTAGTAATTAGTAAAGTCTAATCTAGTATGTTATTGGAAGCTGCGAGGAAACGAGCACCCAACACAAATCCAAACAAACATAGGGAGAACATTCAAACTCCACACAGAAGGTTCTGCAGTCTGGTGTTGAACTCGGGACTTTAAAAACTGTGAGCAGCATAGCCTACCTCTATGACACCTTGTCAGCACTTTGGGATAAAAAGCTTTGTACCAATGCAATGAATTCATTCAAAACAAAGAAACATACAGTTATTATGTAAGCCTATCACAGCGAATAGTTTTCAGTGTATTATAACTAAACAGCAAAGCTGAATGAAGTACACTGACCACATTAATAAATCTAAGGGGCTACAGAAGGTCAGTGTTCAACAAGGAGTACAGTACTTGTGGTATTATATTATAGTGGATGGTGACAAAGAGCACAACTCACGTAAAACATTCAGAGATGTCATTTTAATAAAGAAAAAGTGGGTTACACTGGTCACAGGTTTTCAGGGAATAACAATATTCTGTACTTCACCCCTTCTCCTTAAAATGGTTTCCATCTTCTGTGTAGCATTGCAATTTGTTACACTGTTACTCACATGGAGACTATCACCTTCTGCCTAGAGCAGAGTGCTGTCACAGCTTCGAGAGTGGGAATTTGTCCTTCTTATCTGCTTACCAAAGGTAGAATAACTTAGTTCTTCATGAATAAAAGAAGGAAAAAATGTTTAAAGAAATTACTCAGAAGCCAAGGATTTGATTACACAAACCTTGTTCTGTGTTTCACGTTAAAGAGATACAATGAGTCCAATTGTGTGATTAGTAGGACCAGAAACTACCACTTTGACACAGAAGGGTGGCATAATCAAGGGCTGTTAGCAGTGTTGAATCACAGTACTGGGGCCCAGGGTTCAGTTCCTGGAGTGTTATGTGGGTGGAGTTTATATTTATATATTCTCCCCATGTTCACTTTGCATTCCTCTGAATACTTCATTATCCTCCCACAGTCCAAAGACATACTGGTAGGTTAATTGGCTTCTGGGTAAATTGGCCCTGGTGTAAGTGTGTGTTTGTATGTGTCCTGTAATGGACCAGCGTCCCACCCAGGGTGTATCCTGTCTTGTGCCTCCTCTTTGCCAGGTTAAGTTCCTGCTCCCCCATGACCTTGTATTGGATTGGACAAAGTGGTTAGTACATGGATGGATAGACAGACACATAATAACCTTGTCATCAGCTCTTTCGTGTACCAATCATTGTAAGAGACATCAGTGATAAAGCCATGATGTAGAGACGAGCCTTCATTAAGGGTGTGACTCTTCTGTCAGGACTCTTCTCTGACAGGGAGGAAAACATTTTGCTCATTATTTAGTCCGATATTGGACGTAGAAGTTATCTGAATGTATTGGCCTGTGGGAAGCCCTGATCATGTACTTTGAAGTGGGTGGTCTCTTTGTTTGGAAGACAAACTGGAGTCCCGCCAGCTCAGTTCAGCTGAAGAGGCCGATGATTTGAGAAAGATGAAAGAAAATCAGGCTGGAATCCGGGATGGACACTTTCTATAATATTGGGAAAAGGTTCGGGTCATTTTCATTATCATTATAATGGCCGCCGAAAAAAGTCAAACAAATAAAAAATCTGTAAAAGCATTCCACCACTAGCTGGAAACAAACTTATATACTGTAGGCAAAATAAAGTAAGATGTGAAATATTACCTAATTGTTTTAAACAAGTTCGTAATAAATATATTTTCCACTGTAGATTTTACAGAATGAATCTGTGTGCAGAATGTTCCCACAATAATGGTTAACATACTGTAATTATTTTACAGTAGAAGAGACTTTGTTTTTTTTAGAATCATTTTAACAAAACATTCTCTGGTGGTGCACTCAATAACCTTAATATTTTATCATTATATATATTTATTTGATTTCTGTTAAATAACATTACACAAGGACTTTTTTTGTTTCCTTGTTCCCAGGTGACTCTTTAATTGGTGTGCACACATAAATGCTAGTGCCAGGAAATTAAATTTTTATTGTGCCGCTTTCTTCCTTTGAAGCTTAATTGCAAATTAGTTTAGCATTACTTTCTACAGAAGGAAACAAGGTTTACATTTGTCTAAGTTAATTTTTTGAGGTTTCAAGGTAGACCCTATTGAATCTACAGCTGTAAAGCCGAGCTAAATTTTTCTATTTCTCAGATATTTGAGTAATATTACCCTGTAACATTACCATTTAGCCAAAGGGTTTAAATTGTTTTACAGATGTTTAATTTCTGCATTATTAATTAAATTGTCTAGAACATTTTTGGCTCAATGACAGCAACAAAATAATGAATGTATTATAGACTATTAATCAAGCTATACAAATTTCAAGTAATGGTAGATTTAAAAATCATTTTTTTTCAACATCTCTTTTAAGGGCTGTTTACATTCATATCTGAATTTATTCGTGTATATTGGAATTAATATTAGTAATTATGTGCATTTATAAACTGATTTATATCAATGGGATTCCATTAAGAAGGAGACCCATTTCATCCACCTCTGTAGAGCAGTACCTACTGCATCTAATTGGAGCACAGCAGTTATTACATTACCAGTAAAATTAAGGTATCTGAATTTAGCCAGTACAATATGCTACACTAAACTGATAACTGATGTTACAATCTCTATGGTACTGTACCTACTCTCCCATATGTAACGAACAAAGCAATGGGGTACAAGCTCCACATTGGGGCACTGCTTTGGAAATTCTGGTCCAGAGGTAAAAGCATCACGCTCCAGTCCTTTAACACAACATCAACCCACTTTCATTTAGGTCTGTCTTCCCAGTACTGACCAAGTCTAGCCACGCTCAGCCTTTGAGATCCAATGATATCAGTATAGAAGGCATTAAAATGAATAGGCCTAATCTTTCATTTTAAAAAAAATGAGTAACACTCATTTAACACTCATAAACGTGAAAGTTTAGTTTAGGATTTAAAAAGTGTTGAATTTGTCAGATGTTTTTGATATTGTTTTGCATCAGATTTTAACTCAAATAACAAACAAAATCAAATAAAATCTGGAGCCCTCTTTGTCCGACCACATTTCTGGCTATTGAAGGAATTTTGGAGTTTCGAAAAACGTGCCATTGCTTTTCTTTAATCTTTTCTTGGGTTTCTGATAATGAATGTTTTCTAGTTTTAAAAATTCGTACCTTGTGTCCAGCTAGCAGGTGACTTATCTACTGAGACCTCTAACGCTTCCTTTCATCTTCTGCTGAGGGGCTGGTCGATCTCCATGGAAACCGAATCAGCAAAATATCAGGCCTTCCATTGAAAGAAGGGAACTGAGATCCATTGAACTTAGGTTTCAGTCCTACAGCTGGAGAATCTGACACTCAAAATTGGAGTAGCCTACCATATTATCACAGTTGACAAGTTTATTGGCATTCCTTTGTAAAGTTAATCAACTATTCCCATGAAAACAGGAAGGACTCGAAGGAACTTGTCAGGTGACATTCAATTTGACAATGTTTTGCACATCAGAAGAGCAACAAAAGCTTTTATACTGCTTATGTCAGTAGAAGTAATTTGAATTTCAATTTTCTTCTTTATGATAGATTATTTTTAAGAGATGATAAAATAGGAGATTAATTAGTGGCTAAAGCCTCATATACTGTTTTATTCCATTTAAAACCTGAATATATAGATAAATAAAATATGCATATAACTGCCTGTACAATCATTTTCCAATAAATGTGACAATACTAAATATGCATACTAATGATGACTGTAATCGCAATATTCCATGTACCTGAATTGTAAGCAGGAATATAGACTCATCATTTTTTCTTTCCAGAAAGCATATGCAGAAAAATAAGAAATACACCATGTTCTAAATTCCCTTATTAATTCTCAGCTAGAAATAATTTTTTCTAGGTTAGAAGGGTTTTCCCATGTGTGCTCTGTCATGGTCACATATCATTTTCCTATTGAATGTCCTAGTCCTAGTGAATCCCGCATATTCTGCAGATCCAACATACTACAGACCTGAAACATAAGAGCGTATGGAAAAAATGCTGTGGTTTACACTGTGGCATAGCTCCTGCTTGATTGCCTCTCTTCTGTCACTGTCTATAGTTTTAATGCATTATTTAATTGAACTATTAGTGCCAATTTACTGTTTATCAAATTATTCTCTTCTTCTGTTTTATGTTACTTCTACACTGATGCACATGGTTTGTAGTTTTTAGAAAAGTGCTTCTAATCCCAATACATTTTTTAATGCAATTATAATAATTCCTTGCATCTATATAGTGCTTTTGACCTTAAAAGATCACAAAGCATACAAGAGGGGACCCACATCATTCAGTTTGCTGTGGAGCACCCACCTGTGTGATGTGCAGTTGCCATTATAAAAACCTTGAGCCCCACTACACAACATGAGACATGAGAAATTTCACCAGTTGAAAACAGACTGTACAGTATGTTCTCTGATTTCTTGCAAACAGACTCCTTGTGTGTTACACTGTTTGTGTGATCCTACATTCCTGCAGACAGACCAGCTGCACATAGGTTTCCTGACTGGTGCTTGCTCCATAAGGTGTCAAAATGCTGCTTCCACTCAATGAGAAAAGTGTAGATTTTTATCATGCAGTTTCTCTATACCTGCAAAGTTCTAAATAAATAATCTAGCTTACCACTATTTTTATCAAGCACAGCACTTTGGTAGAATTTGCATAAAGGTACTGCACGTACCTGCAGCTAATAAAAGCTAGTGAGAAGAAAATTAGACAATAATCCTGCATTAATAGTTTTAAATTCACTGTCTTTGCAAAAGGAAAAAAAAACAGTATGTAAAAAAGGAAACCTGCCACTTTGTTCAGAGAAATTAAATAAATGAGTGGCAGTCCATTTTCCCCTGAGATGGCTTCCCCAATTCTCAGAGTATGACAATGGTTTCATCCCATCAGTGGATGACATTGTCTTAGGGCAAACAACGTTCAGTGCTGGTCTAGGAAGACCATAAGACCATAGTGTTTTCAGGTCCATCACTTCAGCTTTTAACAATGAAATCGAAACTGACACACCTGCAGCTGAAACACTGCTCTTCCTATCTATTTTGGAATGTGGAACTCCATTTTTGACCTCTACTTGATCCTTCGCAGTCAAGGCACACTCAAACATCTTTCATCTAAATTAGATCTTGATTAGCATAAAGGGCCAATTTTACAACATAGCCTTGCTCTTCGGGTGCTAGTGAAGTGGACACCTTGGAAACCTGAAGTTAAAATGGCCACCTGGGACAGCCCTGTCTTAAAGAAAAATAAAAAGGGAGACATGGTTAAAAAAATGAGGCAATGATTTAGAGAATTACCTGCAGAGATGACTGTTGTATTACCAGGGTCAGCAGATGGTTTGAGGTTTAATTCTGAATACTCATTGCCCATGTAGGCGACCTCATAGAATGAGCTTACTATAAATTAAATTAAATTATTATTCTACCATGGTATTGATGAAATGTGTTAAAGCTAATATTTAAGTTGGAACACTGAATGTGAAAAAATGCAGTTCCTACCTCTTCATGGGTCTTACTATTACAGTATGCCAATGCAACATCTCAGAAGGGTGAATTCATGAAGGCACATTTATCTGAAACCAAGTGCAGAAACCAGTGTCGCATATACTGACAAGATTTGATTTAAACGATTAAGACAGAGTGCAGCAGAAAAAAAAAAACTTTTTATTGTTAAAACTTTAAAATACAAGTCGACAGTCCTCGAGGGCTAAATTCGTTCTCATCACTGACCAGCTGTACTGTACATCATTTCCACATAGACAGGTTTATTTGTAATTAAAACTGGCCATAAGCACTCTATTTTTTACGAGGAAAATTATTTTAAAATCTTTTGAAACCAGATATTTCCTCCAAAAAAGGTAAATCTCATCTTTAGAGCTTTGATGGAGGTTGTATTCTGCTCTCTGTACCATGTCTCCACATTTTTCCAAACCTTTGTCATCAGTGGGAAGTGTGCCAGTTTGCCTTTTTTTTCCTGAGCCTAGGAAGAGTTTTAGCTTGTCGATTAAAGCACAAAATGGCTTCATGTTATTTGTGACAGCACCTTCAGCTTTCCTTACAAATGCAAATTTGGTTTATTAACAACCGTCAGTAGGCTGACAAGAAAGGCCAAATGCAAAATCCTCCAAGGATCTGTTAGTTCTGGGTACAATTTTCCGTTTTCTCTAAAAAATATTTTCATTGGATTCTGCCACATGAATCGATAAATTATTTTTACGCTAGAAACGGCAATCATACGCATTTAACTCTGCAAGCAGATTTTTAATCCCATCTTATTCAGAGTTTGTGTCCAAATATAGTTCATACCATTCCACAACTCCTCTTAGCCACTTATAGAACCAATTAGTGACATCTATAGCAAACACAATACATTGCTTTAGTAGTAACACAGCTCCATCAATGACAGATAGAAATGTACAGTATACTTGATTTGGGCTCCACAGTGCTTTTAAATTTACCAACTTTTTTTTACCAAATTTAAATATACCAACTTTTTTATTGTATAATGATTAACATGCTGTAATACACAGTTTAAATTTAAAAGTCTGAAGAGTGTACAACTTAAATTCTTAATTGGATAAAGATTGTCCCTCAGCAGTGATCGGAATTCGAAACCGGGTGTTTTCTGGTGACAGCTCAAATGCTGTACAGGAGAGGTTAAGCTTTATTAGCTCCACCTGGCAGTTTTACAAGGTGATTCCGGATACTATTTACATAATCTAATTTGCATACGGCATATTGCAGTATATTGCGATACGCCCACCACGTTGTACCGCAGTGTACCCCGCTCGTTTTGAATGGCTGCATCTGTATTATAAATGGAACAACCTGCTTTATGTAAATGGTTAGAGCTAGGGGCATGGTTCAGGCTATGGTTATTGTTTGGGTTGTTACTAGCCTCCATCTACAATGCAGGTTTGTTATTATCACATTCACATGACAATATGTTATAAATTGTTTAGAAATGACTATTGAAACCCCTGAGTCTGAAGTGTTATGAAAATCCCTTTATGAACATACTGATTTTGTTTTGCCCCTCTGTACTTGAGAACACGTCAGTGTCATTCATTGAATGCTTGCTGAAGCCTGAGTTTGACCCTTAATTCCAACCAGAAGTTCCATGGACTGTTTTAAAACATATAGTATTTGAAAGTTTGAGTTTTTTAAAGGTGTAGAGCAAACTTTATAATGGAGGAATGTCAGTTTTCCATTTCTCTACAGCAACACAATTATCCTTAGGAGTACGAATACAAGTTCCCATTGCTACAGTATTTCATTTTATTTCACTGAGGCTGTGGAACTACAAGTTCACATACATGTATACCATTTAAGTAACTTAAAAACTGTGTTCAGCCACCACAATCTCAATAATGATTTTTCCTTTTAAACTCACAAGGCCAGGAAATTTTAAAATGAGTGCTTTCTGTGTTCCATGAATCCCAAAACCTAACTGATGAATTTCTGTCTTGCTTTAACTCTGAGTTATTCCCCCCCATCTGCTTCCAGAAAGTAGAGAGCAACCAATTCTAGCCTAGAAACAGACAAATCTAATCATGTTCTGAGTCAATTATATGCCTCACAGAATCCCTTCTGGTAGAGTGCACAACCTGATGATCAATTTGGTTTTCTGAAATACTTCTTGTAGCAACGGACAGGCAATTATACATCATATTCTGTGCTCCATCACGTTTTCTATAACGCCCCTTACCAAATATATGATAGAATTCATCACATGTTGCTTAGCACAGACTATTTTATCCCTTTTCCATACTACATAACTAATCAGGCATAAAGTTGTTTTCCTGTGTGAATCCAATCACTGCCCTTAAGTTTCATACCACTCCTACTGTACCTCCTAATAGGACTATAAGAGGATGATGTCCAAACCTCTGACATGTGCCCCCTCCAGAAGACATTTTCCCTATGGTGACTTCAAGATCTTAATTTGATGTCTTCAGTGTACAGTAGTTCTTTCAGTGAAGCAGATTTCTGTTGCAGACTTCTGCTTCAAAGATCTTAAATAACAGCTTCCGACAGCAAGCGTTCTTTCAGATTGATTTATTTTTCTCCAGTCTATGGTGCTAAATACTGTAATGTTATGATTTGCAATGAGCACAACATGTATTCCTTGTGCTTGTGGGAAAGCATGGCACAAAACCGCACAATGCACATGTGAATTCTTCATGTCCTTTCTCTGACCAAATTTCCTCTCCTTAACTGAGCAACAAGTGGTCTTAGCCTGACAGGTTTTGGAATCTCTGATACATTTTCTAGTGATTCACAGTTTGGCAGGTGTTTGGATCAAGCAATTCAATTACTGTACACTGTACCCTTCAGTCATCTGAGCATTTATACTTAGTTTTTACACATGTACACAAGAAAATTGAGCACAGACCTGTTAAGGCATGATAATAGAATGTTTTCAGTAGATAAATGTGTCTGGAATACTATTTATTTCCTGTAATCAAGAAATAAACAAGGCTTTACTGATAGGGGATAAACCTCCTTCTTACTGATAATAATTATAATGATAATGATGGGTCAAGTTACATTCCATGCAACGTTTTCTTTTGTTCAGAGCCTTCATTCTCTCCTTCATTCTCTCACTGTCATCACTTTTCATGCCTCTCTCAAAGGACTTTTCATTCATTAATTATCTACAGTACCTGAAAGGCAAACCTCTAACTTTAAATACATTTTGTCTTCTTGTACCTGTATGTTACTTAAATATGTTAACCGACTATAGAATGCTCAAACAGAAAAAGACTTTAAGGATCTGAATCTTTTTCAACATTTAAGTAGGAATACAAGAGTTGCAAAAACATGTATTTGGTTCACCTTGTTCATCTTATTACTATTGACTCTTTGACACAGATTTCATCTTGATGTTGCTTGAGTGACCCAAGATTGTCTTTCACTTTTCAGTCTTAGATGCATCTCTTCTTCTTTCACAATTGTTCCTCCATGTCCCTTGTTGATGAACTTTCTATATTCTATAAGCTTTTGGGTTAAATAATGCAATGACCAAAATTAAAGACGATCTTCTCAGTAATCAGTCTATTGACCACTCAACTAATCAATCAACCAGCCAATCGCTCTCCCTCATCCTTCCCATCATCACCCTTTCAGCAGCTATCTTGCTCATTCTTCCTCAGATGTGGTTGGCGTTCCTTCATCCTTATCTTTTTAGTCAGGTTTACTTCAGCCAGGCAAGTTAGACCCATAGAACATCTAATTCTTGTCATACCTCTGCAACACAGTAATTAAGGTTTTGCCAAACTACTGAATTTATGATTATGAAAAGATGGCTAAAGAGCCAGCCAATTTTGGTGAAATAAAAATATATTTCCTAGTAATTAAGTATACTGTTGAAATTAATGGATTAAATGATTCCCATTTTTTAAACCACAACAGCATTGAATTAGTTATACCCTGATGACAGTCCTTGAGGATTTAAATGTAAGGGTTTTTTTTTTACTGTGTTTGAAATTAAAAAAAGGTTGAATTTTAAAATGTAGATTAAATAAGATTCTTAGAATGGGGGGCTCTGGTGAATTCCTTATTACAAATTTAATTTGATTCTATTTACCAAGAACATAACAAACCAGGGAAGCGCTTTTAAATTAGCTTGGTTAGATTCAAGTAGGTCTCCGAAAATTCATTCTTTGACATATGCAGAGCTCATTCAATCGACATAAATACTTCCTAAAGTGCAGTCTCTGATAATATTTTAGACTTTTTAGGATTCATGTTTTATCTATTGGATTTGTACAACCCTTCTCTGAAAATAAAGATGAGCACTAAAGCATTATAGTTTACCCTATAGCATGCTTATTGAAGCCCAAGATGAGTATGTGGCTGACAGTGACTGGAATTCATTTAGCAGTGATACGTGACTAAGCCCTTCAGGGTCTAGGTGAGGTGGAGTTCTTTATAGTAACCCAAGTTGGTTAGATTATTCTTGTCTTTCCAACTCACAGCAGTCCCCATGACATACATGGGTGCCAGCTACCTTATGGTTCTATCAATGAAAGTTGTGTCCTGCATCTCTCCTGTAAATGTAAGATACATTCAGTGCAGCAGCTTCGTCTCATTCGTTAGCTCTTTGTAATTACCTGGCAGCCATTTTGGCTAAAGGTCCCAGCATTTGGCCTAATTTTGCCCACAATGAGAAACTTCACATTACATTAGCCATTTCCAGATTATGAATGCATGGGACATACTTTTAAGATGATCTTATCTTTTTTATTACTATTGTCTTTGCACAGATTTGTCATCTGCTCTGCCTTATAATTAATCACAAGAGAAATATACATTTTGTACCATTGAGCGTGTGACCATACCGTTTTAGTTTTCATGCACTGTAGTCTCTAAATCTGATTTGTGATTTAAATTAATGGTTCTTATATGCCTGTTGCAGAAATGTCTGTATATTTCAGGAACCAACAAGTCTAGAAACATTAACCACAGTACAGTGAATGAGTAGGTGGGAATACAAGGTTTTTGTGTGAGTGCAAATGTTTTACAACCGTACAGAAACTTAATTGCAAAGCTGCAATCTAGCCTGTTTGGTGCAAATCCCCCCTAAATAAATTAAACATTTTAACTTTGTATCACAAAAATCCATTACTGAAAGGATGACTGGTACTGATGGTTAAACAAGCCTTGTATTAATAATGTATTCTACTTTTCAATACATGAACCAGTACACGTGCAAATAGTAAAGTTGTCTAATTGTAGAAATGATCTGTTTAAAATGAAGACTCCCTATACTTTACATGTTCCAAACTATGTACTTCTGTCAAACTGAAAAGTTATTTCCTCCGGACTACAGTTTGATAGTTTTCCAAATGGAAAGATTATGAGAGTATGATTCAATGTCTTCTTTTTAGCATTCTTCCTCCATTGTGAAATTAGACAAAAATGGAGAACTCTAAAAAAAAACACATGCACCATTGCATCATTGCAAATCCCTTAAGAATTCTTAATCAGGACTAAAATAACATAAATGAGGTGTGCATATTGTATGAATTCCTAAGGGAAATGTATCCAAGACTATTAACTCCCTGTTCAGCAAGTCTATCATTTTGTTTTGTGAGATAAATTATGTATTTTAATGGGATTAGGAGCCAACTGTCCATGTCCTTCAGTTTTAGTCTACTTGTTTAGAGCTGTTCTTGTTCAGTGTGCAGGAGTCTGACACAAAAGGTGACCTCACACCCTTGATATGTTAACAGGTCACAGCAGGAGATCTGGTCATCAAGTGCAGCAGATTTTACCTCTGGATAGGGGATCATGCTGTGCATGCTCTGAGCCCATGGGTAGACAGGGTGTGCAGTCTTTGCAGATGTTTAACTTCCTTCATCCATGGGAGTGTTCAGTTACAGCATTCACATTTTGACTCACTTCAGAACAAAATGGATACATCACTTTCAGTACAACAACATGGAATAACATTAGAAGGAGATTAAGACTTTTACAAGGCACGGTAGCTATACAGGTTGTGTATATACTGTATATGCCTTGTTCACATGAACTCACTTCTGCAAAGTTCTTTCCTTGGTGCTCCATATCAAATGAATTTCACACACCACTGGTCTGGAATATATTGATCTTATGAGCTGCTTATTCTTTTATAGATACAAGCAGGATAAATGCCTTTACTTAAGTGAATACACTCCTGTTTCAGATTGTATCATATGATCTCCAGCCTACCATGGTGGAGAATTCAGAAGAAAGTATGATTTCATTAGGTTACTATGTTTAAGGTGGTCTACTTTTGGGTGATCTGTTCTCTTTGAACATTCCATATGATTCATAACATATTTGTCACAAAAGAAATGCTAGCACTTAAAGAAAAACAGAAACTTAATATTAGAGAATGTGATGCTCTATAAGAGTGACCCATCTGTACAAAGTAAGGATGGCATTCTGTATGTTTCTAAAATAACGTGAAGTACTTGTAGATTAGTTGAGCTACGATTTGGTTTCACTGACGAAGGTTTCATTTGGTACACTGATGAAAGCAATAGCAGCCTTGGTGATGTGTTAATTCAGGGTGTCTCACAGGCAAGTCTCAAGGAAGGAAGTTGCAGTTGAAAAAATATTAGCAGAAAATGCAGCCAAGGTCAAGGAGCTATTCTCTGATTCTGCAGTTGAAGAAATCAATGCAGCATTCATATTTGTTGGAAGAATTACTGTAGCTACAATCACAGAAAATCACTTTTGCAGAAATAAAAAAACAAGGATTTTTTATTGCACACGTGACCCACCTACATAAAATCTTGATCAAGAACATATCAGATTTGCCTAAAAAACAAGATATACTGTTTTGTTTGATCTTGCAGTAGTGTTATATGACTGCTGCAGTGAAAGAAAAAATAAATAATTGGGACAGAAAGAAAAAAGCTGTAGATTTAGCTGGATAATGGCCTGTAATAATAACGAAACTATCAGAAATACATTAACATTTAAAACTGTGGGATTATCTACCAACACTTTTTTTACTAAGTGGCTTAAGTACTCAGTACAATCTTATCATTCAGAGACGTTTCAATTGATGTTTTTTAAATAAATATTTTTCATGTTTTTCAATGATGCCCTCAGTATCCCACAGTGTATTGTCACAAATGCATTTTCTAGTATACAGTATGGCATTTCATGAAAAGATCAAAAACTATATTCCATTGTTGCATTATTCTTTTGCAATATTAAATTTGTAAATAGCAATCCTGTAAAAATAACTGTTAAATCCCCCACCTCTAGATTAAGAAACGCAAGAGTACTTTAAACGTTATTAACTTATCTAATTTAAGTCGAATGTTGCATTTGTATCAGTTGCACTGAGTATGAGGATTTTCATATGACATTATCTAAAATATTAAAGTTGCTGTCTGCAAACTATACAAAATAGAATTTTATGATTACTGCTATTCTAGACATTAATATTGCAATTATGTACAGTATACAGTGTGTGTAAGGACATAATCATTTTATTTGTATTTAAACAGTGTAAACCTAAAAAATGTTTCGAAATGGAGTGAAAACATTCCTTTTTAAACACTCCTTTGTACAGTAACTGGTTATGTAGAACTTATCAATGTTATATTTCACTAAACGTCATTACAATCAACAGTGCTGCCAGCAATATTTGTTTTTCTGTGTGTATTTTGATGTATCCAAAATATGATATAGCATGAAAATCCATGTAACATTAAAAAAGCTTAAAGACTTACGTCTTTCAGTGTTATATAAAGTACCATAAGAAAGTAGAACTGCTCTCAAACGCATATTGTTAATGCATTACAGGTATATCAAAACATATTCAAAACCCGATGATCATTATTTTGTGTACCCTCTGTTGGATTCGATCACCTCACCTTATCTTTTTTATTCCAAGGTTTTTAAAGGGTCTTATGAGGAATATTAAATCGCTCCCCATACAATCCTCTCCAGCTGCTCCAGTTTGTGAAAACTACATTTGGTGTGCTTTCTTCAGCTCATACCACAAATTCTCTGTCATCGTGACCAATCAAGAACATAGATCCCAGCCATCTGATCGTGGGTTTTATGAGAGCTTTTGTACCATTTCCTATTCGAAAGTTCATATGTGAGATTCCTGACAGAAGGCACCAGTATTTGGCAAAATTATCCTGGTAAACTTTGGTAACCATCTGCCCCTCAGTTCTAACTAGGACACTGGGATCAAAGGGATCTGGAACAATCCTAAAACAGAGCTTTTCAATTTCTCCTTTCTATAATTTTTTTTCAAAATGAACTTCATTCACCTTTCTGTGCTAATCATACTTTTCCCGGGGAGACACGAAACTCAATTTGTATTTAATTTAACTGCTTCATGTGGTCCCATTTGACCTGGGAGTCAATTAGCTGCTATTTGGCAAATTCAAGTCTTTCTTTTCTTTTTATGTCTCAATAGAGCTTGCCCTCTGTTCAGATTAATAAACTAGATTCATCGACCTAAAATTGTACTTTTGGAGACTGCTTACAATTTTTTGAAGGTTCACAGATGTTGTCCCCTGTTTTGAATTAGACTGCCGACTATAGAATTAGATGAAAATATCCACTAAGGAAGGTTTTATCCAGAGAACCTATTTGTATAAAAAGTCCTAATTCTTTTTAATATTTACTCTTGTCCTTAAGCACTTTTTATTGTTGATCTTGTAGGGTGTTGACTTTGTCAGTCCACTTTCAGATTTTGATTACTTGTCAAGTCACATCAAATCTCAAGGCTAAAAAAAGAAATACAGTAGTTCCCTTTATTATGTCTGAGCAGTTACAAGCCTGTGTTTCTTACTATATATATCTCTCAAATGGCTGAAAAAATACTGTAGGTTGAGTATAAAGGGAATTTTTTGACAAATATTTTATCACATCCACTTTAAGTCACTAGAAACCTGCATACTGCATCTGAATTCTTTCAAAAGTCATGTCAGAGAAAGGAGTAGTTCTCCTTAGTTATGTTTGAAAGAATTTCTTATTCCAAGTGGAAACTGCAGAAACCTTAATACCTCAACCACAACTCCAAAAATAAAGCTATGCTTTCATTTGAAATAATACTGTAGATCCAGAAAACAAAACATATTTAATGCAATGTGTAAATGAGTTGTTTTCTCTGTGTACTAAATGGTACAAACTAACTAGGACATTAACATGAGCAGTATAATCCAGGTTTGTTAGCGTGCATCTGGGTTACTGTATGCTGTTATGCTTGACTGGGTTACTCCAAGTAGTGGCTCATCACTGGATAAGAAAATTTGGAACATACATAAAGAAAAAATAATTGGTATTTAAAAAATACCAATGTAAATGCAGACAATGTAGGATCACAGACAAGGAAAGAGCACAGTGAGAACCCTGAATTCCACAGAGACATACTATAGACTAGCTGGGCTTATTTGATTTGTCCTACTTGTAAGAAGAAAAAAAAAAGAACTTAAAAATTAATGAACAAGAACCTAGTTTATGTAAACACTTCCCTGATGCTTGAACTGAAAGCGTATTTTGTCCCTTTTTAGTTTTCCCCACAACAATTGACTGGGAGGACTCAACAGTACTTTTCTTGTGTGGGAGTTTTTCAGGGACATCTCAGTGTCTACGCATCATTTCCAACATGATCACAAAAGTCACAGCATCAGATACATATTTTTTCGTACTATTTGTATACCATTCTTGTATGAAATTCTCCTTTAAACCCAATTAAATGAAAGCTAAACAAAGCTAATTTAAAAGAATCAAGGAGCTTAAGTGTGAGGTAATATTGTAACACACTCATCCAGAAACCTAATAGGATTTTTCCTATTCTTTGATTTTTTTAATTAATATGACAGATAACCTAAAACACTGAATATATATTCTAGTACCGCTCTGAATACTGAACAGGACAACCTTAAAAGACATTGACTTCAACCATGCGTATAAATGTTAGTGGAAATGCAGGACCACTTTGAGTAACAGTAAACCTAACTGATTTATTTATGAGGAAGGAACTTGGGAAAAGTCAATGTCAAACAGCCGAACGGATAGCCAAAGGAGCAATCTGGTTGGAGGTCTTCCAGCATCATCCAGTTGACATTTAAGGGTAATTTCTATTTTTGTCACAGATAAAATATGACCAAATCTCCATTTGATGGATAAAAATAATTCTTCCCTTTTCTGAGACATACTGTACAGTATGGGTCTACGCTTGGCTTTTCTCTGTACATATCAGGAATGTCATGTATTCATGGCACAATAGTTTACGGCACAAACAAGGTGTGCAATTTACAGTTCCTGTTTGTGAAGTATAAACAGGGGAATCTGTCAGGACGCTTGCAGGTATCCCTGGACAGCTAATTACATCATCAACACTGCCAAAAGGGAATCCCTTACGTCTTGTGTCTTAGTCTCCAAATATATACAGTATTCCTGTGCAAAAGGTGTGGTTATCTCAAACAAGTGACTGAAAATGTAGTTGAAGAGAAAATGTATTCCGCAACGCAGGCTGACATGCTGCAGTCCCATGGAACTGCACTGAAATAATGTTCCCCATCTGCCAGCTCTCTGGATTCTGTTCCTTTCAAAGTGCTATTTTTTGTTCTTGTGGGTTTTGTTTTTAGGCTGTCCCAGCTGTTCTTAATATAATTAATATATCCTTGTGCTCCGGAGAGAACAAGATATCTTTTCAAGTTTGACGATGGATAAAACTACATTGTTTATTAATAGCAGATCTATAACAAGTAAAATAGGAAACGATAAAAGTATCAACCTCCTTTAAATCTCCTCTTACGAAAGCCAGATTTAGATTTGCAAATTCCTTAATATTTAATTTGTGACTTATGGTTGTTCGTCATGTTGTGCCCTTTTGCAGTTATTAACAGATGTGAGCTGATCTTTGGTATCACTTTAAAGCATTTTATTTTTATTTTAAAGCATTGAATGTGATGATACCAATGGAGTACTAGACTGGTTTACATAATGTTTTACTGATTTTCTTTTTCTTTTTACTACAAACATCCCATTGGGTCCTATTTTTGTCCCGTTTTGGCAGCATTAGGTATTGGTAAGCTGTAATTTAGCTAAACACAACTAAAATATCTGCATCAATAAAAGAACGTATGGGACATTTTTAGATGAGAGTTGTATTCATTATTGACCTAACTTTTGGGAAGCATGTCTGTTGAATTCAGAAACTAATTTTTAGCATCTGTGCAATTAAATTTACACAAAGTCATCACTTTTCCTTTTAAACTCTTGTTACTTAAACAATACTGTTTTTCTTTGCACAATAAATGCAAAGTGATAAAACAGCAGTAATAAACTGCTGCTGGGGAACCCTTTTTAAAAGACTGTTTTACCATTTGAATTCTCACATAACACAACTAATTTGACTAATAACGGGTTACAGGAACATTTCTCAAGACTCTTAACTCCATTGATGAACTCATGTGAACTCAAAAAGACGAATACTTTCAGACATACAGTACAGTACTTCATAATTAAGTCTCACTGTAACTAAATCTGTGTCTTCTTAAATTCAATCCCACATCTAGTTTCTAAGGATGGGCTGCTCCAGATTCATACAGTTAAGTTTAGAGGTTAAAGTAGCCTTCTGATTTTTCTCTTAATCTACATTACAATTTGTAACCATAGTTGTGTGGTGCCCTGCCTTCAGATATACTGTAGAAAACAAGTTGTTGTGCTAGGGATAACACAACACAGTGTGTTGTGGCTCAATGGAACCACATTTTGAGTGATGACTGCATGGAGGAAAGATATGATTCACAGCTACTGTACATGCAACTGTTCACTCTTTGAGTAATTAAAACAATTGAACTTGTTACCTGTGGTCCAATTTGTAAATGCACCAAATTCAGCTGCTTTGTGGTACACAGTACCATGTATTCACAGCTCTTTCAATACACAAGCAAACTGCTCTTCTTGTAATATACTATATCCAAGATGAACACCACAACCACTGAATGACACTTTGTGTGTACAAAATGAGGTTTTTTCTTCAGAAGCCCAGGGACCCAAAATGTCGATGAAAACAAATACAGAATACATGTAACCAAAGCATAATTCTATCAAGAGGCCCTGAAAGTCATTGAAAATTGATTAAATGCAACTAATTTTCCATGACACTAGTGTTACACATCATTGTTAGCTTGAAAAAAAGAAACATTTTTCCAGCTCAAAATTTAATTAAATCTTTACAGATATTCCATTAACTCTGGCCTGTAACACAGTCAGCTGTAAACATCAAGGCATTTCAACAATATAATACATATGCATATAAGTACTGTACACACTCCTAGGGATTCAATAGCAGACTGAAGCATGATTGTGAAAATAATAATAATAGCATCAGTTAAATGCTGCTGTTGGTATGGTATATATGGTACAGTTTATCATGTATTTAATTTCTAGTTCTGGGTTTGTTTTCTACCTCATTTTGTCTTTGTTATTTGTCAAACTAACCACTCAAGTAGAAAAATGCAACTGATGAGAATTCGTTTTGTAGAGGTTGTGTTGCAAAATTGAGACTTGTGCTGTACTAGAATAGCAGGCTCTGAAAAGAAAAGAAAGCTTAATGGTTGTGTTTGTTCTTATTTTTTGGGGAGGTGGGATTATGCATGTTTTCAGTTTTTATTCCTGACAGATTTTGAATTGGATTTTATTACTGAACAATTATTGACCGAATATTGAACGGATGTTCACTTACAGTAAATAAGCTCAGTTCAGTATTATGACTTGGTATCGGTATCAACCTGGGTTATTGTAGGGCCTGTGCAACTTTCTATCTAAAATGTGCTCTAGTCAAATTCACTTCTTTGTGCAGCTAGTCCCCTACTGCCAGAGTAGAGGAAACAGTACTGATTTATTGGGCAATGAGGCTTTAATTGAGGGATCTGCATGCTTATATGTGTTGCTATTGAAATTTTAAAATGCGAATATCTCAATAAACCCAAATCTAGGCAGCCCCTTGACAATCTTACTTTTGGGGAATCACTTTCATTGCCCATTAGTGACATATCCAAAACTGAAATGGACTGAAATCCAGACTACAGAGGTATACCAGTACTCAGTGAGCCAAGGGAGAGGTGTGATTGAATTTTAAATGTATTTTTAAAGAGAACAGATATATTTGACCCCCGCTGTTATCTGAAACTCAGTTCAGCAAATTCAATTCATGGAGTCACAGAGATATTCTGAGAAGAGCAGACTCTACATCACAGTAATTGAAGACAATGTGAAGACGTGAGTTTACAGTACCAGTGTGGTACACACCATACCACGTATTAGACCTGTCATAGCAGGTGTTAATGTTACAGTGCCAAAGATTTTGGAGTATTCTACATCATAAGGCTGCTCTTCTTTCATCTTTTGTAATGAAAAGCAATGATCTCTCATAAAACATCAGAAACAAAATGGTAAAAGACACTGTAGAATACAGTTACATTAAGCAATAGCAAGCGATACTCTATGAAGAAAAAAAAACATTTTCCTGCAGTTTGTGATGGGTAGTATTTTTACTACTAGAATATTTAGTATGTTCCTAGTATTTTTGCATCTCCTTTAATTGTCTCAGTCTTTGGATGCTGTAAAAATACTTACAGCTTTCTATCTGACTTTGCAGAACTGAGTAACAACATAGGAATCAATCTAGCTACAGGAGTCAGAACACGACTGACATTAAGGCATTACAGGCAGCTGAGGGGATATCTGAAGCTCAAAGACAGCTTAGAATGTGAGACAGGTCAAACGTCTTCTCAGACTCCAGACATGCTAAAAAATATAAATGTTAGAAGTGTTTCAATTTTAGAAAAAAAAAGAGATATTCCACTTTATCCTATTCCTATGAAACTATTAGAAAGTGTAATGAATTATATTCATTAATATGCTTAAAATGTTTGATTATTAATTCTTAAAGGCAGAGCTCCCCGGTTTGAATGGCTAAAAATATCTTAGAATACCAGTTACTGTAAATGTGACCTTAAAGGGATTAAAGTGAGAAAAGCATTTCTGTTTGGTCCTATTGTGGAGTTTTTCATGTACAAACTATTATTGTAGTCCTGATGGTGGTACGGCTGGGATTACCTGGCCTGGGCTATCTCGCAGTGCTCCACCACTGCACTGACAGAAGTTGTATTGAAAAGGTGAATGAATGGCTGTTGTGCGAAGGTTAGAGGTGCTTGTCTGCCCTTCCCTATTCTCCCCATGTACTACAGGAGGTGTTGTGGCGAGATGACACATAAAGAAACACTTGGTGATTTGAAATTGGCTGGAACAAAATGAAACAATTGTTAAAAAATATTACCAGGGGACAATAAAATTGCTTTTTTTTGTGTGTGTGTCGTCGAAAAAGGCACCTTTCTACAATTTGCACTGTGGTATTTCAGTGTCATTCAGCACCACTCCTGGGGTGGGGGGAGGGGGGGTGCCTGGAAAATAGACATGCTGAAGCAACAGATTTATATAGGCAGGAAACAAGCTGTTTCTGATGAGAGCCAGGTACTTGTGCGAAAGTGCTGAAAAAGGCTTTCAAATCTGGCAGCCAAGAATACTGCTGAGAATGAGACTGAGAAACCAATTGAGAATTCAACCTCTTCAATAAGCCTATTAAGTAATTAAAGACAGGAAATGAGTGAATTCCTTACTAGGTAGTGCTCCGTGCTGTTTTAAGTTTTATGTATGCACTGAAGGCCATAGACATAGAAATATACCATTTTTGCATCTTGTTTTACAGCATGGATAGCTGATTCTCCATTTATCCAATTGTTTTCCGTAGGGCTCCAGCTATCGTAAATGTTTTATTTTGTTCTGCAGCTCTTTGTCTTTCTCAGTTTTTGTATTCCTCTGTGTACTGTTAACCGATTCCAGAAGTTAAATTATCCCCTATTAAAATTTAATTACATGGAATTCAACTTACTTTAAGCAGAAAAATAGAATTGAGAAAGGGATATAATTTTAAAATATAATCATTTCTACAATAATTTAGCTTAAATATTACCAGCCATTAGAGGCCCTAAAGAAAGTCTGATTTATTTTTCATTAGAAAAAAAGGAGAGGGAATTAATTCAAGTCATAGTGTTAATTTAGTCCTCTTTTAGGCCGATTATGTTCCCAAAGAAATCTGTTATGTTTATGATCTGAGGGGGTTAAGTCCCTGTTTTTTCTTTTTGCTAGTTTTCTTCATCGATGTGAGGAAATCATTATCACCATTATTACTATCCTGCAATGCGATCAAGGAGATTTTCAGAATCACTGGCTAAAAAAGCTGACCATTAATCCATTGTGTTCTCCAATGTTCTGTCTGAGAACTCTTCAGCAGATTACTAATTTTCAGTGTGGTACCTTATTTAAAGCTTTAAGCTTAAGCCCCTTTAAATAAAAATTAAACACAATGTGATAGCCATTTCTGTGTGTGAAAACCAGGCAGGCAGTGCATCTTATTTACAGCTAGCATGGACTCTGGAGAGAATAAATAAAAAGACACATTAAGTTAGGAAGGATTCTGAGAATAGGCCACAGTCTGGCTACAAATGCACACCACCTAATTGATTCCTTTATGTCCTTTTTTATTTAGAAGTGCTTGACATTCAATCAGCTTACCAAACCTCCAAAATCAAAATCTGAAGAAGTGTTTTATGTCCATGTCAGAGAATCATGTAAACAGGGATTGAATTTGGTATGATGACTCATAAAACAGCAGGTTTAGCCACAAGTGAAGAACTGAAAATGAAAACAAGATTTAGTGTGTTTGAACCATCTGTATTGGAAACCAACCTCAGCAAACCTTCTTGAAACAAAAGGTGGCACAGGGAACTACAAGAGATGGTAATTCTACACAGAATATTTTGAGGTGTCTGGGACCACTCTTTAGTCAAAGTGCTGAGGGTGGCTTGTTTGGGCTTCTGCAAGACATTCTAGTTCTCATACTAGTAACATGTGCCAAATGGTCTCCTTTTTTATAACTCTCCTTAAGTTCTTAAATGCTTAAAACTGCGATTAACAACGTTCTGTATTACAGTTCAGTTACGTACAGTAGACACAGACTTTAAGATCTCACTGTGCCAGAGTGTACTGCTGAATCAATGTGTTAACTTTCTTGCCATATATATACCCTAAGCATGTTGATGGAGTAGAAAGAGAAGAGCGAAGAGTGGATCTTCATCAAAACTGCTGACTGCTATAGTATGGGTCCACAGTCACTGGCTGTAGTCAGAGCCCACCTTGTACCCATGTACTGCACCCTGGAAAGGGACCTTAAAGAAAGCACTTAGAAAGCTGTTGTCTTCTTTTCCCTGTTTTTTTCAGGATATTTCTTTCTAGTGTGTGTACTGAGTAAGGTATATAAAAAATATGGTTAAGACAGGATGTCCAAGGGGTTTTCTTTAACTCAAAATCCTACCCAGGCCTAACTGTAGAATTTACAAAATTATTCACTGTGTGCACTATGACTGCTGTCGCATCATCCAGGTGGGGGCTGCACACTGGTGGTAAAGGGGAGCCCCCATTACCTGTAAAGCGCTTTGAGTGGAGTGTCCAGAAAAGTGCTATATACAGTGTAAGTGTAACGAGTTATTATTATTTCAGCAACTCAACCACTAACAATATGTGCTATACATTGCATAATAGTCACCACAATATTACTATATAAGTTCTGGAGTTAAAAGTTGCTTTGCTGCTGATACATGCTCTGTCAGTGGATATCACATTTACTTAGTTGTAAGCATCTGGATCATTAGGAGAGAGGCTTTCTCAGCACTGTGCTTCCGGGGATAGCAGCTCAGCAACTGATCAATTATTAATGCAATGCAAATTAAAATTAGAGCCGACAAATGATCAAATGATGGCAGCTGATTCCCGGGCGAGTTTCGCCTGGCCCCAAGGAAGCGAGAGACTTGCTGGAAAACTGTTCTCTGTTTGTCTCTCTTTCTTTTATTTATTCCACCAGATAATTCTCAACCTCACTGACCCAATTTAAGAGAAGTTGAGTATGTAGGTAAAGACTTATCACTCGATGCAAAGGGACAGATAAAGACAGACATATCATCATACAGAAAGGAGGACAGGAACAAATGCAGAAGGGGGAACAGAACCTCTTTTGTAGAGAAAAATGATTTTTTCTTTCATTTTGTGAATATCATGATGTTATTTAACCTAGTATTCCTTCCTAACAAAGCCCTGTAAAGCCTGTGCTTAGTGCCGCTGCTGCTGTTTGATTGGGATTATTTTAAATAATTTCAGGTGCCTTTACTCAGCCCATCCTATATGTATTAAATAAAATAAAGATCTTCAAGGGTCAGGATGTGAATCATTGCCCGGCATTAACTGGATTTCACATTTTGAAAAATCGCAGCTTGAGAATTTGCTCTCTTGACTAAAAAGGCAAATTGTGCTTCTGCCACTTTTAAATTCACAGGTGGCTTGTGGTTTGAAGCAAGGCACACGCATTTCCAATTAACTGAGGCAATTCCCAGAAAGACAGTAACATTTTCATATGCGGGGTTTCGTGAATTGAAAAATGGTTATCTACCTTACCTCCTAAAGCATGTGCTTTAGTGTTGGCATTAAATTCATTAGTGGTTCAAAAGGAGGAAAAAAAGATCAAGAGATGAGAAGCAGCTCTTTGGAGACAGAGAGGGAGCTGTGCAGTATTGTCTTTGAGCTGTCACCGACTGTCTAAAAATCTGGCTTTGTGTGGCACATCCTTGCAAATCCCTGACAGTGATTCCTGTCTGTCTTTATCTTTTGGCCCAAAGGGTTACTCGATCACCAGGGGCTAAACTGTACAAAACTATGTGACTTGCCCTATTCCCTGAGTCAGATAAGCCGAAGTATTAAAAGCTTAAGGTTCAAGAGCAGTTGACGTGCTCTTTTGTGCCGGTTGGATTTAAAAACAAGATACATGAATGTACATTAGAAAAATAGGAAAGGGGATTAAATAAAATGTGAAATCATACAAATATTAGGTGGAGCTCTAACAAAGACAACTTAGTGGAGCAAAAACTGACAGACAGACACGGAAGTGACTTGACATGTGCTCTGTGGTTTATTATTGTAGAGGATGAATTCACATGGGAAATCAAGTGCAGTCAATTTCAATATTGACGTTCAGTACTTACCTGGGCCATAGCAAGCTTTATGCATTCACCCTAATTAAAACGTAAAAAATCCACTATTTAAGTTACATGTTTAGACATGGCTTGCAATTACCTTTCCATACTACACTGTATTGCTTTTGTCATCTATGTAAAATCTGTTTCAGATTCTTCTGAATGAATTACCTTTGTAAGAAACAAACGGGAAGATAATATAATCTATTTGCTGTACTTCTTTATAAAAAAATCACTTAATTCATTGTGAAATACCAATTTTCTGTGTTAACAGAAGAGAGGCTGTCTTCTTATGTAGGTCTAATAATTATGTTTCGGAGGCAATGTACCTGTACTGTACATGAATAGTAATGAAACTTTTTTTTTTCGGCAGCTCAGAGTAATAAGATGCACTTGTCCAACTAATCATCAATATTTCATAAAACGTCATATTGAACAGAATAAATACACATAAATTGGTGGAGGGATAATATTTTTTTTCAAAATGCATATTACAGTAAGTGTATTTCATGTCAACATCTTGTAAGAAGTACTGTTGTTCAATGGTGCTCAGATACACATAAAGTCTGTTTCAGTGGCCAAAGTATGGCTATACAACGCTGATAATAAAAGGGAAACAGATGTTGTGTATTGTGTATTTTCTAAATGTACAAAGCAGAATTAGAAGTCTCTGCAGATGGTTCAGCCTTCAAACATTGTAAAAGTGAAAGAGATAATTAATATTCATGTACACCATAATTCATATGCTATTGAAAACAACTCCAAAAGTCTAAATGGTGTTTTTTTGTTGACAGAAAAGCAGATGGGATTATGTCAAGTTTAAAAAAGCACTGAAGGCAAAATATTCAGTTCATAGTTACAATATCCAGTGAATTTTTAAAATGAATAACATTTCTGAAAGGATTGTACAATGTTCCTCACCTCCAATATTTGTTGTCTTTGAAAAGCTAACATGTTTCCTACAAGAAAATTGCAGTTTACATGCAGACATTCTTACTTGAAAGTATCCTACAGAACTCCCTAAAGATTCCCTTATTTCTTCTGTGAAACGAATCTTGCAATGACTTCCGTGTGGAATTGCATTTAAATATCAGTAAGACAATCAATGATCTAAAGTGTAGTGGAAAAAAAGATTGAAGTATCATACTAGCATAATTAAATATATATGACAGAATGGCAGCTCTCAACTTCTCAAAGTTTTCAAAACCAATAGCCCATACTCTAGCCTAAAGGCTCACTTGGGGACAGCTGATTCAACACTAAGAAGATGTAATTCCTTGGGATGCCAGTCCATTTTAGGTCTACCCCAAGCAATGCTGGTGCCTACAAGTAGTTGGATAAGAGCAATTGCAGGTAAATTAGCTTGCTCAAGGATACAACAGTAGTGTCTGCAGCAGGGATTTGAACACAGAATATTGCAGTTGTACGTCTAAAGTTTCGACCACTACTCTGTCCTGCATTATTTGAATAAATATTTGTGTAATTCCTTTTCTATTTTTAACGATATATCATCTTTTTGTGATGATCAGCATTAGCGCAAGTTTAAGGAGGTATTTGACTGATGCAGTGAAACCCAAAATCTATGCTGTACATATGTAATCTTCATAATATAATTACAAAATGGTTCTAAAGTCCATCCCCACATCCTCACTGTAAAATCTGGGCATTGAGTTATGTTGGGACAGTTAGAATGAGTTGATGTATGGTGGGATTCCTTCATTCCTGAACTCAGTTTATTTTCTGTGAAGGCATGTTAGGATACCAGGATCCTCCAAAATCAAGAATAAAGGATGTTTTCAAGCACGACAGACAGGAACCAGGACTACTCTTACACGATCTGATCGTACAGATTTGCTAGCGAGTTTCCACAGGGCAAGGAACCGTATCACCCCTATTCTAGCACAACTCCACTGGCTTCCTGTCCACCAGACCATGGATTTTAAAGTACGCCTCCCCATTTGTAAGGCATTGAAAGGCTTTTTTTTCAGACTTCACCCCGGTCTTTATTAAGATCAGACCAAATTAATCTGCTGCAGGTTCCTAGAACCAAACTACATACAATCGATGACCATGCCTTCTTCATCTCTGCTCCTTGCTTGTGAAAGCCTGTGTGTCATTTAATAGAGATCTCAGAACCCTTCTCTGTCAGCAGACTTAATTTCTTGTTTATTTTAATTCCTAGTAATATTTAAGTTCTCTTATGACTTTTTTTTCATTTGTGTGAAACAATAGTGACAATCATTGTAAAGTGCTACTGTCTATAATGTACTATATAAATTAAATGTATTATTGTTGTTGTAGTAGACATGGAATGGAGAGTTCATCCTGAATTATTATGAGAACCTTCAAGAGATGATTAATTCAACTGTTGAAATTAGAGGCACTCTAATCATCCAATGGATGTTCTCCAAAATCTGTCAGCACTCTACACCTGCTTTATCATGAAGTGGGTGAGATAGTCCTTAGTAATGGATCTATTGAAGTCCAAACTGATGTTAAGCAAGGATATGTCATCACGCTTCGAAAACTGCTTTCACTTTTTCTGAACACCATGGTTCATGTTATTACAGACAATGTGCCTGCTGGACTGCAACTAACTTACCAAATGCATGATAATTTAACTAATCTCTAGACATCCAAAATGCAGTGCACTGGAGAGGCTGGAAGATGTGTTGTGACTGAAATGACTTCCCAGTCATTTGTCTGAGGCATTAGTATTCCTTACTGTTATACAGTATAAAGCTTTTCATCCTGAAGGATCTCAAAGAGCTTTATGTGTACCAGGGGATCCCATTCATCCACTAAGAAATCTCACCTCACCATGCTTTTTTCATATATATAGTATGTGATTATGCACTGTACAGTATGTGTACAGCTCTGCTCTACCAATACCAGAATTCAATCTTACTCATTTATGGGCTCAGAACATACAAAGTACCACTTATTAGACAGTGCCTTTTGTTTTGGGGGCATTTCTACATTGTCTCGCTTTACGTGGGGTTGATGCCACTGTAATATTTTTTAGTAAAACAAAGTGCCTTGTGATCCCTGTATTTCTGACTCATAATTTTAAAATCTCCTGTAAGTTGTGTGCAACACACATTTAGTCAGATCTGTCCATTATAGAAGGATCTTTGTCCAGACTCTACAGTACATTGTACTGGAAACTGACACTTTCTCCAAAGTGCTGCATACACATGCAAACCACAATAAATAGAAATTGCCATCTCTTTTTATTTCAGTGCCAGAGGCATGAATTATCCTTACGTTGCTAAACCCTCAAGCTCACCTCAAGTTCCACAGGGACCCAGCTTAAGTAAATGCAAGATCAGCAAGAGAAAAAATCCTGCACACTGCGGAGGCACAGAAATGACACTACACTACGTTCCTCTAATGCTTTAATCATACATATTGCACTTATACTGTGGCTCACAATTAAAGATCACATCTACTGCAAGGTTTTTAGCAAAGATCAGGTTTAAAGTATTGCTAAGCTGTGATGGAAGATCATATTTCAGGAAATCTCATGATTCACACAGTAAAATGGTTCTATCAAGTAAAAAAATGCTAGGTAGGATTTGGCATTGCTCCCACACATATTGTCTGTAATTGACAGGCTGTAAAGAGTATGCCACTTGAGGATCCCACTCTGGAGAAGAGAAGCTCTTCAGTAAAAGGACCGAGATGGTTCAGGAGAATTCTTGCAATGGTCTTGCCTGTGAGGGACAGCAGATGAATCCCTCTGTAAATTCCAAAGTTAGAATCTTCTCTTTAGTTGATGGTTGTGACAATCGATATGTAAATCTCACTGAAATAACTTTTTATTCCAGATGTTGTTAATGGATGTGTAGTGCTAGTTCCTATCCATCTGTGCTTAAAAAAATGAGAATTCCATTCACTGCCTGCTGCTTTCTTGCTCTGCGTGGTGACCATCTTGTAACAGCTGTGCCAGATCAAGGCTTTGAGGTTCGATACTATCCTGCTCCTGCCACCACTAGCTGCTTGCCAAAATGTTTGTGACTTTTCATGGTGTAAAAACTGTTGCATACAAACTTTTATGCATATTGTATCTTGACAGTATGCAACTTTGATCCCAATGGCATAGAGAACAAGATGTTTGGAAGTCTCATTCAGCGGCAGCCTTCTGTTGAAATATCCCATTTTATACATCATCTTTCATGCGTTTTGCCCTTGAGGACCTGGTTGATAGAGCCCCTCCTGCTGAGTTTGCAGGAATCCTAACAGGATTTAATGGTACCCAAAGCAGCTGCAGGACTAAAGGAGTTCTTCTGTGCTTCATCCTGTTGACTCTATAATACACATTGCCCAGGTCCCACAGTAGATTAAAGCCAAAGATAGGAATAGCAAGAAGAATCAAAGTTTTCCATTCAAGTGGAGACCATTCAATCTATATTGCTCACATGATTAATGTTTGGCCCAAAGATCTCACCCATCCATTTTTTGCCACGTCTAATGGAATCAGCTTCAACCACACCTTTGGTTCCACCAAAAAAAAAAAACTGTTGGATGTGATTTTGTAATCAATTAACTTATATCAGATTGCCAGGCTAGGTAGGGTGAATGCCTTCTCCTCATTATTAGTCTTTCCTAGTTTCAAATTGTAGTATTGCCAAGTTGACTGCTGACCATTTGGTAAATCACAGCATGTTGCTCTCAGCAACTTTTTAAAAGTCAACTCCCATGTGTCCGGTGTTCTGGCAGTGTTGAATGATTGATGAATTTATTACCCTGTATACAGTACCCTGCATTACACAAAACTGGTAGCATATCATTTTACAGTTTGTTTTTACTGGCACAATTCCTTTTTGCTCTACAATGAATAAGGTGGCAATCATCCACCATCATATAAGTGATCATTATACAGGATACTTGAGTCAGCATCACAAAAACAGAGCAGGCTAGTTAGACACTACATTTAAATGAAGTGTTAATAATGTAATATCCGAGAGCTTCAGTGGTCAGGCAGTTCAGCCATGAATAACTTAGCACAAAGGTTGTAGTCCCAATTTGTTGGAGCTAGGGGAAGGTTACAGGAGCTGGGCTGCGGATGCCTGCTTAGAGCAGAATGCACCAACTTTGTCACCACAGTGGGCAAAAATCAAGGATATGGCGGTACAATTCTAATCTTTTAATATCTTAGCATTTGAGGAAAATTTAACTTTGATGCTATACCCCAAACCCGTTCCATTTCTATGAAAATAAAGTGAGACTTTAATGGTATCCAGAGGAGAAAAAAATGCATCTGTAGATCAATATTTAATGTTTTGCCTGAGGCTTTTACCATGCAATGATCCTTGAACCATTTTCTTTATCGCAGAGGTGTCAGGAGAAACGTTTCCAGTAAATATTTAATTCGTTGCAGCGGTGTTAATTATGCTGGGCACTAGGAGATAAGTGTGGCAGGGAATTGTAAAGCACATCAATGATGGATGTCACTGGTTACAGGGTGATGGTGGCGCAGAAAGTGCTGCAGCCTTATGACAGCTGCACACTACAGAGAAGGCAGAGAAGTGTGAACTTTTAACCTTGACCAATGCATGCACTGGCAGCTTGCATTTCCCTTACCTTGCAGAGTGACTATACCAGCTGCCCGTCTTCTAAAACCAGAATTGTCATTTTCTTCATCTGATCAAAGTCTGTGCTTTTACCTTCGTTCAAACATCACATGACGTGTTAGATCCTTGAATCATTGTCTGCTACCAAAGACATGACATCAAAAGCGACTGCCACTTTCATATACTAATTTTTCAAGTTATTTAAATCGTCCCATTTAAAAAACAAATCAGTAATGGATCCAAGTTAACTTTATGGAAATTGCATACTGTATGTTCTGTATGTTGTTTGGTTGAAAAATTCAGGAAAGCTTTGTCTTATTTGGTTAAGAATGTCTTCTTTCATCTTAACTGCACAATATGTTTTGTTCAAACCTGGCACGGACATTGACGAATTCTTTCACAAACAAATGTTTCTCTAAAGTTACCAGAAGGCCCAGTCTTTTTAGAGGTAATAGGTAACTCCTTCCAGACTGGTTCTGATTTCTCTACAATTTCAAAAAAACACAACAACACTGCTGTAATTGTTTTGTTATCAGAGTGTCCTTAGCTGATGTCTTTTTTTTTTTGGCAGGAAGTGGTTTCATTGCAGCAGAATCTAATGTGATTAAAGCTTTTAGCAACACATTCCCACGACCACTTAATTTGGAACACAATTCAATTTGGGGTTTCGTAACCTTGCCTGGAAGGACATTTGCAATACACACTGCAAAAAAATCCAAATTCATTATTACACTCAAGCTCCTGAATAAAAAATAGTGTGTTTAAATAAATAGTGGAGGCCACTATTATTTTTACAGCAAACAGTGTGCATGAATAATTTCAAACCTTCCTTTTTTATTTCAAAAGCACAGCTAAAGAAAATTAAGTGTTTCCAAGCTTGTTGCCCTCTCTTAAAACAATTTAAAGAACAATGACCCACCATTTGAAGGCTTTTCACGACTGTCTTGGTATAAATTATGGAGCAAGTAACTTGGCAAGCTTGCTTTATTCTCGTAACCCATTAGGTTCACTACAAAAGTCCTCTGAATCTATCTTAAACCTGAATTTGCTACTTCTATAAAAAGTAAGGTACTGCATTTCCCCGATGAAACTGTATGATGCTTGAAAAAAAAAGACAAGGGGAAGCCAAAAGTGTCATACATATTTTGCCATTTGTACTCACTGTATTTAGAATTGGCACTTGTTTCCTTAGATGGAAAGACAAGCTCCTCGTTAAGCCATTAATCATTGACATGCTGTGAGCTTCATACCATAGCACCTAACAGGAGGGCTGCACTTGATTGGAGGAGCTGTGTTTATCACACTGACATTACTGCAAGCCTGTAGGCGCTATAGAAGTCATACAGTAGTTGCTGCTGCTTCACAGACGGAGCCTTTGTTGACTAATCCCATCCTAGCCTCAGCAACACCCTGCCAGTTATGTACTACAGCTTGGAAAATCCTAGTCACAGTTAGCTAGTGATATGAACCAGGCTTAAACTCTCGGCATCTGGGTCTTTGAGCACCTGAAGAGTCACAGTCATTGTTGTGAGACTTAACAACATACTGAGAAGGTATAACTTTTGCTCTGGAATGGATTATGAGTAAGTCACTGTAGAGCAGTGCATAAATAAAGTGTTTTGAAGCCAAAATTTGAACTGATATTCTCAAAGCAGATTTGTTCATGTCAGTATAAAAATGACAAAATCGAGACATTTCGATAAAACCCTTAAGGTAATTTTCAGAATGTTACCAACTGCAATTAGTGAAGTCATTTTTTGTAAAGATCAGCAATACCTCTCCTCCATAAGACCATGAATATTGTGATGTACTGTATATGATTACAAAGCATAGGTTTCTTGTGGAGTGTAAGATGAACATTGTGCTATTGAAGATTTCTATGAATGCATAAAACTCAGAATCTTTTACTCTTTTACCAAAACAGTTGCAAAAGAAGTGAATATCAAATTACGTTTTTGAAATAGCCACTCTCAATACATGTTCAGAGAATACAGTTTTGTGAAGCAAGGAACATCCTTTAATATCACACAGATGTATCATTTCAAGATACATCATTTATTCCTCTACTTTGGTAAAATTCTATATTTAATACCTCTGTTGGCTACTCTTGTTCTGCCTATACTGGGAAATTCAGCTACAACCTAAGCCTTAGCCTACAAATCTGAAAGTATTTAACCATTCCAACCACAATGAATAATGTTCTAAAACAAATTGATTGAGGTTAGTTTAGTTGTTAATAAAATTGTTTAGCAGTGATCTAGTCTCTGTTGTACATGTTAATTTTTTAGAGTCTATCAATCTAGAAATTTGTTTAGAAATGATTTTAATTAATGGGTTTTATTTTAAATTAAATATCTTGACCCTTATCTACTGTCCTCTTCATGCCCTCTCATCTTCAGTTTCTCATTTCTCATTAAACCTACTCTATTCATCTATGACTGGTTACTTAGCCGGTCCTTATTTTTGTTCAAATCAGATACATCAAAGAACAGATACATTCTTTCTAAAATACAGTGTGTAGGACTACAGAACTACTGTCCACTGCATAAAATGTATTCAATTTTAACTTAAAGTTTATTTTCATGTGCCTTGCGGGATTATCCTTAACTCTGCCGTAAGCACTTTAGTGTGCCTTGTTATGTCGTGTGTGCCAGAGCTTTATGTTACATGTTAAACTTTTTACCCTGCACTATATCTTGTGATTCTTTCACTATGTTTATGCTTGTAATTCTTTTTTTTTTTACCGTGTCAGCCAGGATACTTTTATCCGCTAAGTAAATGAATTATGCAGGATGGTAGTCAGCTTTTACGACTGTTGGGAAAGCTGAGTTACTAAAGTAAGGCATATAGTATGGGCTAGCTTAACAATTTGTTTAAAAACAGTACACCAGTGTTTCCAGCTCCATCTGTTCCCCCAAGCAGTACCTTGTAAAAGCCCGCAAGTATCCTTGAGAGAGCTGTTCTGCTGAAAGTGCCTGGAGGCATGCTTTAAATATCAACATTGCTGCCTCACTTCTGTCGCAGTCCCTTTTCATGATCATTATTGAAGGAATCCCCAGCTGGATTTATGGACAGTGATGAGTGCAGCAGTTCGATACTAAGGGGATGTGGAGTGGGGGTGGGGCATGATTTTTACCATTTCTATCCAAAATACCCTTTCCTTCATACACCTCCCCCAAAGGTAGCACCTTTAATCTTTAAACGTTTTTAATGACTAATAATGCTTCATTTAATATTAATACTAAAATTCAATTAATTTTAAACTGAATGGACTGTGAACTTGAATTTCTTAAGTGAAAACCCATTCTTTTTGTGCAAGGCTGTGGGGAAAATTTTCCTTGAAAAATGTTCTCTTTGCGTATTCACAAGTAGGAAAAGGAGACTCTTATTTACCAAAATAAATAAATGGAAGAGGTGGAACAAGCTGACCTGGCTGCTTTCTAAACTGAAGAGATTGCCTTCTCTTGTTTGTTACTGTTCCTATGTTCTTACATCTTCTGGAATATAAAATCGATGCATATTCACAATACTACAAATTGCTTTTGCACTAAATGGTGGACAGAAGCTATACTTGTAATTGTGCAGTATTTTACATCCAACTCATTCCTATACTGAGATTTTGTCAGTGACCTGCTCAAAGGGGAGCTACAGTAAAAAAGGCTTCAAAGGAAACATGTAATTGCGTTTTTTTCCTGGATTTTCATTTTCCCTCTCGTGGGTATGGCATTACGTGGGGGCGTGTCCAGGGTGGAGGCGGAGCCCTGGAGGAAGGGCGACGCTTCGCCTTTGAAGTCCCAGCTGTCTCGGCTTCTAGATGATGAGCCACAGCTGGGCGGGTCCTATAAAGGCACACTGGACACCCCCCGAAGGGCCAAGCAGGGACAACCCCGGAAGGGGAGTTTAATACCGACAGTCCCAGAGGGGATTGCACCCAGGTTAGGCGTTCTTTTTCTTTTCTGTTTCTTTTTGCCTGTCCTATCATCTATTTTCACCGGGGCAGGCACACCTTTTTCTTTTTTCACCTTTTTCCTGAGTTTTGTTTTGTTTTGTTTGTGCCTTACGCGCCCTGCTCGGCAGACTGGACCCCACTAAATAGGGAAAGTACTGATGTCCTAGCGCTTCTTCTTTTTCCCAGGCTGTACCCATTAAATAGGGTAAGCCCAGCCTGGAGATCACGAGATACAGCGGTACACCTTTCTTTTTGCTTTTTGTTTATTTCTTCACCTCTTTTTGTGTTATTTGTGGTCCCTGCGAACCTCACACCGGTGCTTTCGTCCCCTCACCCAGGGCATTGCCTTTTTACCGGTGTTCGCCGCAGCACCTCCCACACAGCACTGTCACAAGGGCCTTTCACTTTAACTGGACACTTTTTTCTTTCTAAGTTTGGGGAGCTACACAAATCTTTTCTACAAAGTTGTACAGTTTTACATTTTCGGGTAGGGAGGGTTATAACCCCAAAAGCAGAAATGTCCTTGTCCTTGTCCAGCGTCAGGGATTAAAATCTGGTGTACAGAGAAAGAAGATATCATTTATGACCATTTTGAAGTGGTTGACCCAAGGAGCCAGCAATGCTAAGTCGTTTTTTTCTGTCTGCAGTACCGGTAACTATCTCAAATGCCTGCACTAACTGTACATAAATCAGCTTCAGTGTACTTCCCATCACAAAAGCACAGCTACAAAATGACTCTCAGTTGAGAAACCACAGTGCAGGAAATAAGTAGCTGGGGAATCATTATGATTGTCACCTGCCAAAGTGATTAACTCTATAAATCACAGACTGTAGCCTCTATAAACCACCTTGGAGCCTGATATCATGAGTTTTCAGAGGCTGTAAGAATCTGGCAAGTACAATTGAATGACCTTAGATATTTAGTTGATATCAAGGCCTCCCAGGTGGTCCTACCAGTGAACGTGTACACTGAGAGCACAGGTTGAACTTTGTAGACCAGACTGGCTGGTTTCACTGTCAGCAATGAGCATTGAACAACTGGTACAATTAAATACCTGCCAGTGCGGCAGTATGGACTTGAGAAATTCAAGGTCTTTTTGGCTTGGATCTACTGTACAGCAGTAGCCCTTGGGACTTGCAGGGCAGTTGTGGTCTTGCAGTGTTCTCACTCCATTCCTTATCCTCTCAATTCAACTTTAATTCTCTTAGAGGGATTCTGTGGGATTCACAGAATTCTATATAGGTTTGCAGGTTGGCGGACGTATTCACACCCAATATTTGGCATTCAGAGCCTTGCTCTTAATTTGATCCTAATTCTATGACAGTAATTACTTATGGCATTACTTATGGTAATTGCTTATGAAGATGGCAGTTAAGCTGGAAACAATCTAGGTAGGGATGATAAGTAGAAAATAGGTTTACGATTTTAATTAGATGCTATCTGGAGAGAGCAAAGGTGGAGCAAGTTTTGAACAGTAAATACTAATATAAAAATAATATCAAATATCAAAATGCGTTGAAACATGCCCTGTTAACAAAACACTGGGATGAATGTCTATTCTACGGGAATCTACAATGTCAAATAAATATTCATAAACTACAGGAAATGTATTACATTTGCTAAATTGGTGAAAAACCCTATTGGAGATACGAGGCTCTCATACTGATGTCTGCAGCTGTATTTCTATTTTAAACATAACGTGGCATTTGAAACAGAGTATGTTGCCATGTTATAACTGCAGCAGACCAGAAAGACTTACCTTCCATATTTTAAATCATCCTTCTCAGGCAGAATGTGGTACAATAAAAGAGAAGCTGAGAAAATATAGGCAGAAGGTTAGTAAGGTGGGAATGAATGTTTCAGTGTCATGATTTTAAATTGGCAGTCCTTCTGGAAAAAAAAGGGTATACAGACACTTGCTCACGGACTGCTACCTACAATAAATGCAGTGACAGCAGCAGTAAACGGTGACTCTGATTAAGTAACAATAAGCACACTCACTCATTAGGGACTCTTAGAGAAACACAGACAGAACTCTCTTCTTAGAGAGAGCAGATGGATGGAGGTGGTCGTACGTGTGCAACACCAGACATCATCACGTTGGCGAACAGAACGATCACATTGACAAAACTTGTTTGAAAGCTGGCTCCTAAACCTTGGAAGAGCCATCCAACAGGCTTTTCCTTTCAGGAATATTCTCTGAAAGTGCCAACAGAAAAAGCAGGGTGAGTGATAATTGTATACTTTGGCAGTGCCGGTGAAGTTCTTCAGAACAGTTTTGTTGTCTTTAAGACTGACAAGGAAAGGTTTATAAGATTGGATAGGAAAGGATTTAAGGTTTTCTACTTTTCTTCCAAATCAAACAATACACATGACCATATGGTAATAATGTCAATTACTGCTTGTAGATAGATGGATATTTAATGTCATTATGAATTAAATATTTTAGGATTATTTGCTTAGGTTAGTAAAAAACTGATCTAAGGGCTAATTTGGTGTACAACCACGTTAAATGACCACATGGTTTTGTAATAATATGCCTCAGTAAATATGCCCATCCCATATAACTAGATGAATTGCATTAAACATTCAATAAAGATATTATGGTAGAGTTGTACACAAAGCAATTGTTGCAACATGAAATAGGCTGATGATAGGTGACAGTTTGTGAGATAATAAGCAAGTCAGCTCTGACAACTTCATAATGAAAGACAATGAACTCATGGACCAGACAGCAGCTGTGTCTGCCCCGTATGAAGATTAATTTTCACATAACAAATCCTAATAACTATAATTATGGTTAGAGTGATACTAAGTCGCTATTATTATTATCATCATCATTACCGTTACTGCTACTATGTGTGGACACCACAGTGGCATGCCTCACAACTCTGTCCTAAATGTAATTTTAAACTGGGACTCCTTCAGTGGAGTTTCCAAGTTTCTCCTATATGGGTTCTCTCTAGTTTCCACTCACTTTCCAAAGGCATGCTGGCTCGCTTAATGGGTAACTGTAACGGTATACTGTATGTTTGAGCCTGGCATCCAGTCCAGACTGCCATCCAGCTTTATGCCTTATGCCCTGTGCTTCTGGGATAGGCTCCAGCTTGTCATGACCTTTACCAGGAATGAACAGATTTCTTGTAATAGATTAATTAATTTTTAGTTTTGTAAAGATGATTCTTAACCTGTAATACAAAAGTACTACAGTGCCTTAAAACATGTATTGTCATAAAAACAAACGTCTAAATAACATAAGACACAAAATACCCCACTTTAATATGAACAATTAATTTAACTTGAGCAAGAAACGACTCATAATTTATGACTTAATTTAAACAGATTAATTCAGCCTACTAAAATATTGCCTCACGCCAATAATGAAAATTATTATTATTAGAATTTTCAGTGTACAGTACTGCAAATAAATTATATAATGTGGATATAACAAACTGATGTTAAGTCGGTCACAAAAACTAACAAGAATAAGAGTACCAATACTAGCTAGTACAAGAAAACTGTATTACCTAAGATACAGGTTTAAGTTCTAAGTATATTCAGTTGAAATATGTTGAAATCTCAAATCCTCCTACTTGTAGAGGCCAACATAGTTTACTACACTATGTTGAATGGTTCTGTTTTCAATACACAGTGAGCAGCTGACAAAGCACATGTGTACCACACATGTTCAAATAGTAGTAATATTTTTTTTTTACATATAAGGTGCTTTGAATCCCAAAGTGCTTTACATTCAGGAGAGAACCCACTTCATCACCACAGATGTGCCATGGTGATGTGGTGCTACTGTACCATTCAGTGCCGGCATCCCCTCCACACAACAGATGAGTGAGAGATAGCTTCACCAATCAAATTAAGGAGAAACCTAGAGTCATATGGTTTACAGGAGGCTTGCACCTTGGCCTAGGTTCGTGAAGTGTTCACATATTGTTCTCATATGAGCTAAAATTTTAAATTGTGCTTAAACTGTCCTTGTTTCTTAGCTGTGTTTCTAATAGTAGTTGTATTGGTTTGTTAATTGGTGGTGACCTGCTTACAGTAAACTTTTTATACATTCTTTGAAGGATTTTATAGTTTTAGCTTTGTGTTGCATTTACTTTGACCACTGTGTAAGAAAATTAAATTTGGTTCATAGAAACTCTGTCACTGTTGACACATAATTATACATAATCTGTTCTTGTTTTAATGTTATGTGTGTATAGTTTAACATATGTACTGTACCTGATTTGAAGTTGACTTTTTCTAGCACTTCATATTCCTTATTTTGCCTAGTTTGTTCCATTAGGAATGATTTTTTTTTTACAATGAGTTTCATTTGAACAAATTCCTCCAGTATTCCTTTCTTGCTGATTTGTACAGTGTTAAAGAATCTGTGGTCCCATTAGTTATTTTTTGCAAACCTGCAAACCGTCTGTTCTTGGATAAAGTCTTTCATTGATAATCACTTGGCCCTCTGCATCTTCCACTTGCATCTGCTTTCTTAAAGAAACTCTGGGCAGACCCCTCAAAACATGCTTGATTTAAGTTACTCTTTAAAATGGAATTGATTCTCCATATAACTAACCTACATAAAGAAAGGGAAAACGTTACATATGCATTGTGGTCTGTATCGTGATTTAATTTCATGCTTCATCGGTTATGTGTGAATTCTTTCTGCTGTCCTCATTATAAATTTTGCTCAATGGTGAGTGGAAGCCGATGTGCTGGAAAATCATTATTCAAATCTACTAAGGTCAGTACAGATTCTATTTTTTTTAAATATTATTTTCCGTAAATGTGAGCAAAACGAATTACTCCAACTGTCCACATGAATACTGATTAGAATTCAAACTTGGTTTCTAAGGGTGGGATGGTTTGCCAGACCATGAGGCTGTTTTGAATACACAACATTAAGACACTGACAATTTACCCGATAGAGTACAAAAGAAGGGCTGAAAATTCAAAAGAAGCATTGAAGTAGCTTCAAATAAAATGAAGTATTCAATTATGGTATCAACCTGCTACCTGGTACCTTTCTTCAACATCCAACCCCTCAAAACTAAAGGAGAAAGAAAAGTAAAACACTAGAATTCAGGAAAATATGAAAGCAAGAAAAGAAAGCAGTGTGTCATTTAAAGGCAACACAGAAACAATGAGAAACATCCCCTTTAAAAGTATTTAAAAAGTTCATTGGTAGATTGTGTTTTCAGATTTTTACTTTGGTTTTACTTCAGTATCGTTGTGATTTCCTATCCACTGCAGTGAGGCGAAGTGAAACCATATGGACGAGCTAAATGGAAGTGAAAAAAATACTGTAGCTTTTACCAATGTAAACTGGAGATAACAAGCAGAAGTGTTTTTATACTGCATCTGAGTACGTTCAGGCTTGGTTAGTAAAGCCTCTTCCATTCTTCAGGAAAATCATGCCCAACAGAACTGGGCAAAAACCAAGGGGATATTGGAACATTCTCTATTTAAGTTCCAGTGCATCTTCAAACATCCTCTATTCAGAAAGCACCCTGCACTATTGGACGTAGTTATCTTCTTCTGCACAAGACACCTGACCAGTGTCTCTTCTGCTTCCTCACTATATCTAATCCATACACTAATTACCTTTTATATGACAATGGTAACTGTATTTTTGACTTTTGATTGTATTCTTATTGTATTACAAATCTTACTGTTGTGCAATTATTGCACTATTACTGTGTTTTGTGCTTTGAATGTGTATTTGATTTGAGCTAGTATTACTGTATTATCATACTGAACTCTGTATTGTAATTGTGTAAGCTTTGTGAGTTTACTTGCATAAGGCCATCTGCAAAGGGAAAAAAAAATAAAAAAACAGAATGCATAAATATCCAGCTTACACATAATTTATATGCTTTAACATGCTTGCTGCATCAATACTGATTAAGGTTATGCATTGACTTCCAATTTTCAGTAGACAGTACTAATTTAGCACAGTTTATAGCTACACCACCAAGAGAAATAACAGGCCCTGACCTAATTTTCTGTAATAATTGGGATAGAATTTGCAGTAAGGTAGGTGGTTTCAGAAGTGGGTTCAGTTGATCAAAACATAGGCATACTTTAGGTCTTTTTGACAAGTTAGCAGCATACAAAAATATTTCATTTAATTGAAAAGGTAATTTCGATGTGATACGATATGCTTCTCAACATCTATACAGAGAGAAAGATCCTAGCTAATGGAATTGTTATATGCAGTTAGGAATTTATAAAGAATACTTCTTAGAATTAGAAAGTACTGTAGGAAACATGTTCCTAAAGACCCAACTGATAAAGAGATCTAAACAGAGATCTGGGTATTTAGTTTAATTCACTAAACGGCAGCTGTAACAGATCTGAAAAATAATTATCGGATATCATATCAAATAACGTGATCTGCTGGAATAGAGATTTTGAAATGCTACGTGGAGACTACTGTACCTCTAGGACTGTCGTAATGATAAAAGCTAATATTGAGCAAGAAGTTAAATGCATAAAGGACTGTGAGTAGGGAGATTGTACAAAATGACAAGGAAATGTAAAATACCTCTCTCACCGAAATCAGCATGGTGAAAATGGCGCAAGAAAGCCTACTGTTGTGAACCTGAGTAACATCCAGTAATTGCTCTTATTCCAAAAGAATTTTGAGCTCTACAACCCAGATGTCAGGTGTTTGAGCCATATTCGTGTCGCTAGCTAACTGTGACTGGTATTCCCCAAGAGGTGGCACACAAATAGCAAAGAACAGCTGGGAGTACGGGTGGGATTAGTTGGCCAGGTTTGTCTTGTGTTTCAGCGAAATTTCCCTGGTGCCTGAAGACTTGCAGTCATGTCAGCATCTCTGGCCATGCTAACATTCCTGTGCAGCTTGTCAAAAAACGAATGGCTGTGATGGGTGAGCAGGCTGGAAGAGCTTATCCACACTTTTTTTAGTTTAGTTTATTGAACAGGAACAGCACACAGCTCTTACACTGCAACAGAGTTACTGTAACTCAAAAGCTAATTTTACCATTTTTGTCCCTGGGCAGGACACAACCAACAACGTACAAAACATAGATGTGTAAAAAACATATTAAAACATGTTGTATGATCAATATAAACATATATTACAAATGTAATGGCATGTTAAATCAATAAATATATCAAAGGTTGTAAAATTCCTAAAAGGTTCCTAAAGGTTTTTGAATTGAAGACAATCACTTATGAAAATCAATCACATGATGTTAGTCATTAAAAGAGAAATTAGAAGACTAAAGGTTACTTTCTGATTCTCCCCATGCAATTCAGCTGTCATTGCTCTCATACAAAACATAAAGACATAAAGAAACATCTGGCAAATCAAGAGGGTCTTAAAAAAAAGTCTAAGAACAATTGGTCAACAAAATCAGCTGCTGTCGTAAAAACGATTAGATGACTAAAATACAACTTTTAAAAAAAGGTTTTTTGATGAACAAAGACATTAAAACAACCAAGTCTTAATAGCATCTTTCTACTTTTTAAAAAACAATCAGTACAATTAAGCTATATACAAGCTTTTAAAACCTATTTCGTCACCTTCCAAATCACAAATGAATGGAGAGTTAGCAGCATAAAGCTAGATACAGTATAGAAAAAGGAGGCCATCCTGGTGAAGAAAATGCTAGACTTCTTGGCTTAACACATGTTCTGTATCATGCATAATTATGGAATCTATCATTCGCGAAGGTTTGAATGATATCTAAACACCAGTGCTATCGTGGGAGATATTGCAGTTGTTGCAGGTTCCAGAGAGAGTTGTTTAACTAATCTGTAACTAATAGACTTTTTTAAGGGTACAGAAAGCTTTGAAACTAGAAAACAATATTACAAAAGACAATTATTAATGCATGGAATAAATTACCAAGTCACATTGGTAGATGCAAATACGCTGGAGTCTTTCAAAGTCTTGAGCTTGGCTCTGCGATAGAATCACTTAATTTCTGAGAAAATGGTGAGCTGTAATGAACTGAATGGCCTGTTCTTATCGAAATATTTTCCTATTCTTTCCAATTATATTTGTAACACCAAGAGCTGCGTCATGTGGCTTGGTACAGTTATTTTTTACTTGAAAAACATTGTGTCCTCCACATTCCGGTTTATGTGTAGAGTTCAAAGCAATGCTTGGACCTCCAGACCAGAGTGATGTGAGCTTGAATTCTAGATGGTGCACTGTGTTTGTACCCCTGAGCATGGTACTTCACTCAGATTTCTTCATTAAATTCCCTGCTATGTAAATGAGTACTCCCCAGGTCATCTTTGTAAATGAGAACATGTTCTCCATTGGCTTATGTGGTTAAATAAAGAATTTAAAAAATCTAATTAGCTTGAATAATTGGGGGAGATTTCTGTGAGGTTAAAGGGGGACTCTATAACCTAGAGCCTGTTATTATACAGTGTGTTCTTGTAAGTATTCATGTGATGCATTAATTCGCTATTCTTTTCAGATTTAGTAATTATGTATAGCCACCCTTTAGATTCTCCCCAGCTTTTTATGTAACGGTAGGGAATGAAAAGTTAAGGTAAAAACCTTAGCGATTAGTCTTTAAAATAACAAGTATGGGAAAATTTTTAAAAGGTGAATTTTAATTGAAAAAATGCATATTAAAATGTGTTTCTCTTAAAGTAATGTTTATTTAAAGATTTATTAAGAGAGGTTTTCTCATTTCTGTAAAGTTTTTTTCATTTTAATTTTAGTTGTTGCACAGTTTGTGTTTTTCTACCTGTGTTGCTTAATATCGCTCTTGGAGTTGTGCTACCGCTATATTTAAGTATTTTTTATTTTTGTGACTTTCTTACAATGCTTCAGAAACTTCATAAATGTAGATATATTGCTTTCTGAAGAAACATATGCTACACAGCTATAATTCAAAAATCTTAACAATGTGCAATCCACTACTTTTCTAAAAAAAAAGTTAATATGATCGCTTATCCTCAGTGGTTTCTGTGCTGTTATTGATTTTATGGTGTTGTTTTTATTGGGTTTGCAGTAGTTGTACAAAAATAACAAATCAATATAAGCTCTACCCTTTTGTGGGGACATTTAAGAACTGAATTGGAAGGACAGTCATTAAAAGATTAACCATTACGCTGCAGTCAGTGTGAAGGAGGTTGAAATCCCTGATCTTAATTTTCCCTCTGGTTTTAGCATATTAAAACTAGGCCAAACAGCCTGTAAGAGACATTAATTTGTCAACTCTTTTCATTTTTGTTTAGTTTCAGTTTAATATTGTTTTTGTGTTTAGCGTTAACCAAGGGACCTTACAGTAATACAAACTAACATTAATCAAATGACCACAATTAACAAAAAAAAAACAATCAACCTATGCCTGCAAATTAATTCAACGTTAAGCATGCAATGTATTTCCAATCCTGATTGGCCTGAGCTAATCTTGGTTTCCACAGTATTAAATAAACAAGAGAGCACATGACTCCTTCCAGACAGGATGCTGGTCTGTCACAGGAATTAAACCCAGCAATGTTGATCCCCATTTACAGTATACAGTATATATAGTTGAGTGAACTGGAGAAATTGGAATAAAACACCTCACTCAAGGTTAAATAGCAATGACTGCAGTAGAGACATGAACCCACAATCCATTCTATGATCCCATGATTCCATTAATCCATCCATCCATTAGCAAAGCAGAGTCTTTCTCAATATGCTGCACTACAGTATACTGTATGTACAGGTATTCAAACAACAAAACTTACAACATTACTACACATACCAACAAGAACAGCACAGAATATTAAAAAATAAAAACAACAACAATTATTAAAGGAGAATCTTGAAATATCTTAGTGCATACTTCATTTCCTACACCAAATGGTCACGGATGATTGTTTAGAAGTAACTAGAGGTAAGACCAGTATCTGCACACCCTCTGACAAGCTGAGGATGTGTGGACTTGGGAGATGCCTGGTTGTGTATTGTGCAATCTGGTCATGGCAAACTCTTGTTGACAATCTTGCTTTGCATCTTTGTTCTCATACCTTTGCATTTCAAAGTGCTGGGCTCCTCCAGGGTATTCTTCTTCAGTCTGGAAGACAGTATATCTTTTATTGTAGAGAAACCATAGTACACCGCCCGCCAAACACATCTTAACAGGGTGCCACTTTCATGCAGGGCTATGGAGAATAAAGACGAATCGAGGGCTCATTCTGTTGCAGCCAGAACAGCTGTTGATGTATCTGAAGTGATGCATCTTCCGCATGTTCAGCCTCCAAGCACTGCAGGAATCCTAAAAGGTCTTCATGATAACTGAAGAGGCTTCATAACTAAAGGAGCCCTTCCATATTTCAGGGGCAGGGTCATTTTGAAAAAAATAGACATAAAGGATATTGTAGCATATGTAGCCACTACTTGATGTGCTGGCTACTTTAAGACCACATTCAAATAAAGCCTCACCAGCATTCCTTCATACGATTCGGTGTTTCTGCATCTTCAATATTATCATTCTTTCCATAAGCAACCTTTCCTGTCTCAGTCAGGTCTTTTGAAACCCGGGTTTCCAGTTTAGTTGCTTTCGTATCCTTTTTTTCCCTCCTCTGCTCCAAGTCAGCCGCATGGTTTGTTCATTGAAATGTAAAATTGTCTAGCTCCATATCTTGGGGATATCTGCATTTCTGTAACATCCCAATACCGAAAGACTCTCATTCAGTTCAATATTTGCATTGCAGCAAGGCATAGCTGTGGTTCTGACTAAAGCTTTGTCAGCTCAGGGCAATTCACGGGTTTATTGCTACATATGGCTGCAGCCCTTAGGATAAAGTTCATTTTAAGAAATGTGGCAGTAAAGCAATGAAGTTTAAAGATTTATTGCCAATAGCAGGTTAACAGATTATGGATACACCCCTTAAAGACTAACAGTGGAAATATGCCAGCGCTATGATGGAATATTTTTATGGAGCATGGCAAGAGAATTAATCCATACATTACAAAACTTTATTTTTGAAATATTATGACTGACAGCGGTAGATTAATACGGGGCACAAAGTACTGTGCAGCCAGCTTGTGGTTTTAGAGGTTGGGTGATTAGAGATGTGTGATTTCTACTGGCAAGAGTTCCTACTAACATATTTCTGAGAATACATCTGATAACAACGCAATTAGTAAAGTGATTAATGTTTTGAAATCAGTGCTGGGTTTTATTATCACAACAATGGCAAGGGCAACACAGTGTTTCCATAGTCTCTTAAGCACATTTTAGTCAACCCATGTGTTACCGGTAACTAATACATAGCTGCTTGCAATCAGTTGTCAGTGTGTTAAAAAGCAGTTCAGAAATAATGCAAATAAATAAGACAATTTAAGATTACACCCTTAACAATCTGAAAAAAGTTACTGGAGTTTTATGATGAGAGTTTATTTTTGTCTATGCATTATTTGGTTTCTGCAGTATTTCACATAAACAAGGACACAGCAATGATAATGAGAGAAGTACAACTGCTGTTCCTGAGGTAAAAAGACTATATGCTCACGCCATGCAGAAACCAGTGCAATGGTATCCAAAACTGCATGCAATATGATAGGTAATGCAGTAACATCTCTGAATTTTGAGCACATAATCAGAAGATTACAGTGTGTCTATTTTTTTATTGCATGTCCTTTCTCACTTTGGTTATTGGCCTCCACTTGATCTTAACAATATTTCTAGAAAAACTGAAACAGGGGAAGGTGATTCTCTATCATCAGTTGTATATTTTGTTCCTGTGTTAATATAATTGATTTTGTTTCATTTTTGTAGGTTGTTCTTTTAGAAGACTATGATTCATCTCAATTTTCCAATCATGTGTACACTATGTATACAGCATATTATAATGTCTTAGCTAACTATATCACTTTGATATGCATATTGTTTTATTTTATTTTTATGCAGACCGAGAAATATGAAAATGTAGCTTGGGCGTGGACTGACACATAAAAATATAAAAGTAGTATACTGGTGTGTTACTGTCTTGTCCAGAATGAAGAATAAAATATTTGATCTGTTTCTTCTGCATTGTAACAAGTCTAATTGTGATGTTTTGGAAATCCCACAGAAGTCCACACAGAACGATCTGGGATCAATTATGAACACAGTTCTACCACAATACCTGTTATAGGGATGTAAAGCTTCTTAGACAGGGTTAACCTGTATGCATTTTCTCTTGATGCTCCAATGTGTCATCTGGGTTGGGTGTGTGTAAAAGTGTTGTGGATGTCAGAAATAAGCCTTTAAGAAAGGTTGGGAGATCAGTAAGCTACTTGCAATCAAGTAAGCAAGAATGAACAAGTGGTCTTCACTTGTTTCTAGCCTTTTTGTTGTTGTATAGTCTAAATATGAACTGTGCTTTATTCTTCCTTTTCAGGACTTTATGTGGAAGGTGCAGAATTCACCCACCTACCTGACAACATTACGGTGTGCCAAGGAGAAAGCGCAATTCTTCGGTATGTCCTAAGCCTGGTGTTTCACTCTGCTGTCTGTCAAACTTGACCCGATAACTCAGCAGTTTGTACAATGTCACTTGCAATAACTGGACTTATCCAAAGGCATGTACTTCGGTACATCAGAAACTCAACAATGTGAAAGTTACCTTCACAGCACTTACTGTAGTTTCGTTCTTTAATATTAATTAAAACACACTCTCTTATTTGTTTTTTCTGTTGCTCTGTGATTCTTTCTCTTCACAGAATGGTCAAGCACAACTTAATTCAAAATGCAGGAAAAATCAATAAGGATAGTATTGTTATTACGTCTTTGAAGAAATGAAGTAATGTACAGTATAATTCAATCAAGCTACTTCATCAGAGTTAATACCACTTCTTTATTTTTCCCTCATCCCATTTCCTTTCAATTGATTATTTTTTAAACCACTCTTACAATAAATCTATTTGAAAAAAACAAGATGATCAGATTTTGAATGAAAATCTGTATTCATTCATATACATGGTTTCACTTTAAATAAATAGATACATATGGCATACTATAACATACTGTAAGTATCAGAGAACTTAAGAAAGATTATAGATGAGAGGAGGCCATCTACAGTAGCTCATTTAGTTGCCATTAGCTAATTGATCCTAAGATCTTATTCCGCTGTTTCTGGAAAGAATCCAGGATTATCATCTTCCTCAACATGGCTGGTTACCCTTTTCCATCCTCCCACAGCTGTATAAAAAATGTGAATCCTGGTCTCCATATCAATCTGTCTGTAGTTTTTACTTGTGTCTTCTGTTTCAATTTTCACTCTTGATTCAGACATTCATGGTCATGGCACTGTAAATGCCTTTTAGGATTTGAAAACAGGCCCCACCATACTTATACTGTATCTGGTCCCCTCGTAGTCTTATGTATTAAAGAATTAAAAGTTGCAGTTCTCTTTGCCTACTTCCTATACTGTAGGAACATCTTTTAAACCTAAGAATCTGTTCCCTTATACTTATACTGTATCTGGTCCCCTCGTAGTCTTATGTATTAAAGAATTAAAAGTTGCAGTTCTCTTTGCCTACTTCCTATACTGTAGGAACATCTTTTGAACCTAAGAATCTGTTCCCTTATATGTACTCCATCCAGATCAGCAATATATTTTTGAAACAAGAGGACCAACATTTGATGCTACGTTCTAAATCAAATTTTACTAGTGAATTATAAAATTTATTCATAACATCCCTTGATTTAAATTCTATGCTATCGTAGAATTTAAATCCCTTGATTTAAATTCTATGTTCTAGACAATTGCTTCAATCAATCATCTCTGCTCTAAATATTGCCTTTGCATTAAATGTAATTTGCCATAACCAAGAAGAAGTAAAGTTGCTTGTCTTTGTAAGCTTTGTAAGCACTGTGGCTGCTTTTTAGGTGCCGCACTTATTCAACTTCATTGGCTGTTCTTTTGTATAAGAACATAATTAAGACATGGTCAGTTGTTATAATCTTACAATGTTCTGTTCTGTAAGGCTCTTGCTGCCTTCAGGGGGTATATTTTGTCATATAATAGTCACGCCATGTCCATTTACAGACACCTGCCCACAGGAGCGCATATTTCTTACTTCCAAATTGAAACATGAAAAAGAACGAAAACATTAAATGTAAGCTAATAATGTTTGCTCATGGTAATAGTTAATATTAGTTCAGGGGGGGAGCTGCGTCAGCATGCGTAGGCTGCAAAGGAACAAGTAATAGATTTATTCCATGCTGGAAAGAGAAGAAAGAAAACACAACGTTTCGGCTGTGGAGCCTTCTTCGGGTGTAGGCCGAAAAGTTATAGTTAATTCAATTCAATTCAAGTTTTATTGTCCCCTAGGGGAAATGTGTTTTACGGCACAGTCAAACACAACACTGACACATAAACATCACCAAAAGGGAAGAGAATACAGCAGTGTTACAGGAGATACTGTAAGAAACAACAGACGAGGTGGTTACTTTGCATTGTTTAAGAGTGTAATTGCAGTGGGAATGAAAGATTTCCTGAGTCTGTTGGTTTTACAACTGGGGGCATAGAGGCGTCTCCCAGATGGGAGAAGTGTGAATTCACAGTGGAGGGGGTGAGACACACACTCCATGATGCTTTTGGCTTTCTTAGTCACCCTCTGTTTGTAAAGGATGCTTAAGTTGATTTGATTATTTTGCCACTTAATTTACTAATTGACCAGCCTATTACAATTACCGGTACTTATGTTGCCAAATCAGCAAGTGAAGCAGTATGTTAAGACATATTATTAATATTAATATTATTCGTATAATTTTAGTTAACAATGGAAATAAAAAGATTGTGTTATATCCCATTCATGAGTAACAGGTGAGTATTTGTGAGTTTAATTGTAGATTCTGTATTTAAAAGCCTGGGACACATTCTAGTATGTCTGTAAGCAAACACGCCTAGCAGGGAAAAAAGGCTACAGGGTATAAAAAGTAAGTCTGGGCTGTCACAGTGTTGTCAGTCAGGATTTGAGGCAAGAACTATGGGTGTGCTGTTCATTTCCACAGTAATTCACACTGTTACTTATTGCTTATGAAGGTGACATTTCCATTGCATTTGTATTGTTTTCCTGGTCTGTGATTTGTCCTGCAAAATCGTGGGCCTAGAAATTTGATTATGTGCGTCTAACCTCCTGATTTGCCTGTTCATGGAGTTATCTTTGCTATACTCTTATATACTGTAGTAGTTACACAAGCCACTCTTTCGTAAATACTTTACAAATATTACAAATAAGAGGAGGTCTGCAATTATTTGGTACTTCATTTGGTATTAATCAATTTATTACACCCAAAACATCAACTGCAGATACTGTATATGCAAACACAGTACATTCTCCTGTACATGATTCCCCAGACCTGCATTAGCAGTGTAGCTTTTCGCACATTTGATGAAGTTCAGGGTAGTCCTGTTTACATAATGGGTGACTTGGAGATATTCTGAAATCTGTAAGAAGAAGTTTCATTGGACATGGACAAAAATGAGATTTACAGTTGGGCTCACAGGACAAAATCATTATAGAAATGGAGTATTGTGCTAAAGTGGCAAGCTGGGAACAAAATTAAAAACAGTGATAAAGAATGTAAAGTATGAAGTTTGTACTGGAATTTTTCATGTGGAAAAAATAGTTCTTCACTCTTGCCTTTGAATTTTGCGGTCCAGTATTTTGTTTGTATGTCTCTTGTTTAATTGAGCCATTTTAGGTCTTCTGAAGTGGTCCTGAGCTGTTTAAAAAGACATACAGTACAATACCTGCTGGATTTCACACCCTGAGGTTTGGAATTCCTCCTCCATGGGATTTGAAACTCACTCCTGTTGGTTCAATTCTCTACCCTACAGTAGTAAATGCAGAAAATTAACCTGAATAAATAAGTGATCAAATACTGAAGCAAAGCACTGAAATCTGGAGGTATGTGGAGAGCAAACTACCTACCTGTAGCATGAGGAACAGATGGCTCAGGTAGCGGACAAGTCTGGCATAGAATCAAGTTAGAAAATGTCTTTTAGTGTACAGCCTGTTATCTGTGATCAGAGCAATGCCATTAAACAGGAAAATCCATACTATTATGCAAAACAAATGGTGCAACACATTATAACAGATTGTGTTTTTGTATTTTTAAGGGTTGTTATTTTCTTCATGTGTGATGGAGGACCTCACTGGGTTATCTGCCTAACAGATTCATGATGAGGGATTAGGTACAGAATGGACCAATGGGTCTAAAACAAAGGAGATATACAGTAAATGGAATGTTAAAACATATTTAAATTCTTTTAATACACACTGTTAACTATCTAGTATGTACTGCATTTAAAGGGACTTAACAGTATTATAATTTTCAGTATCTGATTACATTATTTTACATTGTGCTCTTCCATTAGCAGCTCATGTGTAATATACTGTAGTTATTTATAGTTTTAGCTATGTTAAGTTTGTAGTTAATCCTGATTGTTCCATATTTTGGGTTCAAAATATCACTTTCAGTTTTATGGAAGTATAGAGATGAGGAAATTATATTATATTAATAATGAGGAATACCTGACAATGAGTCAATCACATTTGATTGTCAAATGTGATGGATTTGTTACTACAATACTTCATGCTGACAGCTCACATATACATATACTGTACTGTAGTTTACCTTGAACTGTTATAACCAAGTGTTTTAAGATTCTGGTTAATATAAATTGGACTTAATTAAATGATATGTTTGGTCGTTCGCACTCAAACCAAGCTGTATTAATAATCAGTTGTTTTAATAGTAGAAAATGCAAATACTATTAAATTATAGATGTTCGATTACATGTATTGTAACTAGCAAGGTAAGGATGCCTTTGTATAGTATGTGCATTGTGTGACAAATTTCCCTAAAAGTAAGCCTCTCAGGAGGCCTCAGCATATAAAACTCCCAAAAGACAGTAGAGATACTGTAAAGAAGTTTGTATTCAGCACAAATCGTCTTCCTGTACACCAGCAAGACTTGTTCTAAAACAACCCAAAGCCAACTACTGTACTATGTTATTTTAAAAACCATACAGTATTAATTATAATACTAAATATCTTTATATATTTATAAGAGTGCTTGTGTTAGCCCAGGTGGTTTGGTTAAATGCTGATTTGGACTTGCATAGTTAGGCTTACTTAAACGTTTGTTCTCATCCTAACTTTGGTTTCTTACAATATCTAAAGTTCTGTATCATTAAAATTATTACTAATTAAAATCAGAATGGAAACCCACAATGTTGTTCTTCTGCTATCAATTCATTTTTTTTAATTCACATTTTTGAAAGACCTTGTTTTTTTCCTGACAATACTTCAGCTTTCTCGTACAGTACATAATGATAAGAAGAAAACTGCAGGAGCAGATTTTTTTTTCACTGACATGAACATATCGAAAATGCCTCTGGAACACCTGCTGTTGGGCTCCTGAGTGACTTTACAACTGAAGGTGCTTGCTCAGCATACAGGTTGAGCCCTGTGTTCCTGACATCACTGTTTCGAGTCCAAGTCATGTCACTAGATACTGTAACTGTGACCAGGATTCCTCAAGCTGCAGTCTACAAATCCTAACTGCTGCAGGGATATGCCTGGAACTGAGAAAACAAAGAGTCCTGGGACCAGCAGACCAACTGCAACTGGCAATTCCAAATTAGGTATAAGAAGGACAAATAATGTAAATACATTTTAAGCTGAACATTGATTATTTGAAACGTTTCAAATGGTTGTACTTTTTGCAGTCTTTCGAGATGTTTCTAAAGTGATCCAAACACTAAAAAAGCACACCAAAAATTAAAAATCTATGCTGTTTTAATATTTGTACAATAGATGTAATCAAAACCACATTTTAATCCACACCCACAAGGCTATATGATATGATATATTGCATATTTAAAACTATTTGCTGTCCCACGCATTCAAATACATTTAGGTTTAAAATATGAACCAGCCATAATATATTAAGATGGTTCATAATATATTTGCTTTATGCAAACATGGGATTTACCGATCATCTGCCATTTTGCATAAGCTAATAGAGCTTCAGGACGACTGTAAAGACGTATCTCTCTTCCCATTTTGAATCAGTTGCAGTTTTAGGACCATTTAATATACAAAAAATAAAAAACTAATTAATCAAAACTTATCATGTTAAATGAAGGAAAGCGTCCAACCAGCCAATGGAGTGAGAAAGCAATTAATAAATGTCAAAGTTGCCCTAAACAAAACAATTTTAAAAACTGAGTGTTTTGTTTATGGTAGTTAGTGCACTTGAAATAAATAAATGTTGAAATGGAGCAAGCCTAGGTATAAGTGTACTTCACTGAGTGTAGTTATTAGTGATGCATTTAAAAAAAAGGTATTTTCCCACATATTTAATATACAGTATGCCTATGTTGGTGCAGTCAAGTCTAGAGGAATTTATATTTATTTTAAACAAAGAAAATACCCAAAAATCTGAACTTAAAGAATCATGATTAATTTTCATTAAAATTAAAAATGACATAAAATCAAAAAACTTCAACATTACCATGTTAGCACTTAGTATGAAGTTACTAAGCATTAACACAATCTTGGGCACACTGGAGAAGCCTCATCAGAGCTGAAACTGCTATAGGATATTCATTCAATCTCCATATGTACTGTAGCTATAGCCAGCTGTTGAATGCTGTCTCCTATGGAAGAAAATCTTAACCTACTGGACCAAGACCTCAACAATATTTTCTTGAAGTCCAGCCATTGGATTCATAGCATTGTGCGTGCTTTATCAATGCAGTAAGGATTCCCAAAATTAGCACCAAAGTTTTGCTTGTGTTATGATAGATTTGTACTCAGATTTCACAAGTCCACTGCCCATGAGGTTATAATAAACAATGCAATGATCAATGTAATGTCTAGCATAACATCTTTGAGCTATGACTAGAATGTCCAAAAAAAAGCACTCAACATTTCTTTCCGCATCTAACCCAGATGTTCTCTGGCCCACAGAAAATAGCAATTTCATGTTTTGGTTTGCAGTATGTCAACAAATCATGGTCTTTGAGCCAGGGCAGTGTTATCCAATAGGTACAGTACAGTAAGCACTAAATTAAAGGGCGTGTAAAAAAAGATCTACCACTTTTTATGTGAATGATAAAAACTGTAACAGATCTCTATTTGAACTTATATATATATAGCAAAGATATGATATCCAAAAAATATTCAAGATCATTTTGACCCATCTCCCTATAGAAATTGATACACCCATAAGCGTGCTATCACCAAAGGACCTATAGTACAAAACAAAAGTGCCTCAAGCCTACAAGTACAGTACCTTAATCTGGCTCTGCTCTGAGCATGTATGTCATTTAGATGCATATCTGAAGTGCAGGTTGTTTCTGTCTGGAATTGTTCATATAGCCACAACCTTTTGAAAATGATTTAAAAAATAGATCAGACTTGTTTTATGGTCTTGGTTGGTATGGTGACCTTCTGCCCTTTAGGATGTGACCCGTTCCTCACCCATCTGATTGTTATAGTGAACATTTCATTTTCCCAGGCACATTTTCTCGGAGAGACTTATCACAGATACAGTAAGTCTCCTCCTATCATCCTGATTGCAACCAAATGATATTTATTAGTCATGTGGAGTACTGTATGGTTGTATGTTTTGTCTTTTTTGGGATTAATATTTATTTATATTAATATTGATCTCGCCGCTCCACCCTGCCGGTTCATCCCATAACACCTGGGCGCGAACCCGGGTCTCCGGTGTAATGCAACAGGGAACCAGCCAAGTGAGCTAAAGGAGACCTCCCCCAGCCGAGGTGGCTGAGGTCCCTGTTGCACACAGGGATGGCGATGACGTCACCGTGCCCAAACTAGCTCCTCTACATTTTTATTTGGAAAGGCAGAAAAACTTTCATTTGCTTCTGTAACTGTAGTACTGTAGCTGGGTTCTCAGCAGCTGTGGATGACAAAAACAGGAAAACTGGCAGATGGCAAAAAGTCTTTCATCCTCACCGTTCATCTACATGGGGGATCAGAGAACACGTACAGTACAACCACCTTATTTACCAGCAAAAGTTCTAAACCAAATCAAAACCTGCTTATGTGCATTTCAATGTGAGCACTCTTCCCGTACTGTAAGATGCATGACAGATTCATACACATTCCTCTGTTGCATTATGTGTATTCTGTCACTAGCAGAAGTGTCTTGATTTCATTTCGTGTTTTCATCCCATTAACTGCTGTCTTCATGTCATTTTCCTTGTCTGTGGGTGTACTGCCCACTTGTATGGAAAGGTTTATTGCAAGCATCCCTCCTGTTTTCTGAACAAGAAACTTTTCAATTAATGTCAGAGACTGTGCTGCAAAGAAAAAAACAGCAACCTTAGCAAATTTTTGAAGCCCTCTCCAAAACTCTGACTCAAGGAAACCAACATAATTTGAAAGAACTGTCCCAACCAACACAGCTGTAGTTCATATGTATTCCAGGTTTTTATTTGCTTTGACACAAAAGGCTGGATATGTAACAATGTGGAAATGAATCTCACGGGGCCCAATGGTATTTTTATTTCTGGCTCAGTATTTTATTATTTGGTTTGAGAAAGGAAAACACCTGCTTGTTAGGTAAGATGATTTTCCACAGCACTGGAAAAGGGAAAATAATTAGTTTGGTATAACCGATCTTTCATAACTAATAACATGAGGACTCAAATCATATTAACCATGGCTGAGGCTGGACCGACCATAGTGTAATAAAATCATGTACTGGCCTACCCCTTTGTCTAATTTGTCCTTAGTAGGGTAAATCTCTCACTTTGAGGTGATCCCCAAAAGTACCCAAGAACTCCCACCTGTTTTGGCAATAGATCAGTGGTGTATCTATACTCCTTAACCAGGAACAAATACCATTACAGTATATCCAATCTTTTTAGCCCTGAGTCAACAGTAGAGCACTGAACCTTATTAGTATTAATGCTTTGTGGTAAATAAGCGTATTTGAATATGATGGTGGACTGTTGACTGAAGGCATGTTTTGTGTGCTTGTATAATGTTTGTAGGTCTTCTTTTAGCACTTGTGATTGGTTGGGACAGTATGTGACAATTTTAATTTTTGGGACAGACTTTGGCCTTAGTAAAGCAATTTCTTCCTCAGAACTTGCTAAATGAAAGATTGTTCTACATATGTGACTACCACATTCTAGTTTTCTCTCCCGTTTAATAATTGTTCTATAAATTTGTCTTGGAGCTCTGCTGTTTCTGCACTTGTTTTTTTTTTAAACAAAGGGTCATTAACATCTACTAAATATACAGTATATAGTTAATTTTTGTAAGACCACTCATTAGCCATAATGTGTGTAGACTATATTCGGTTTTCAAATTCCAAGACAAAGCCCTTTCAGTTGGCATTTTCACTTTTGCAAATTGTTTGCCTATGGAAGGAATCTCAGTCAGAACTGACTACAGTAATACTACAGCTATCCAAGAAAGAGCCTTTACAAGAACCCCTGCAAAACATCTGATGAAAGTGGTATTAGTTCCCACCATGACCATCACCACCCCAACTCCCAGACACACAGTGTTCATGCAAATTATGGAAACAATCCGTAAAACCATTAAGGTAATCAAAACAATAATGGAGACTTGGATGGAGCAATGAAGAACCCATTAATAAACATTCCAAGGTTTTAAATGTTATATGTGCTGGGAATAAAGTATACTTCGCTCAGCAACCCAGATGATTAATAAGCAATCTTAGCCTCAGCAAAATGAACCTTACAATTTTACAGTTTCTGCTAATTTAAATAACCATTTTCTAAAGTCAATAAGATTTGAGATGAACTGCAGACTCTGCTTAATTCTTTAAAGGTCCAGACCCTTTCAGTGCAAACAAAGTGTTAGTATTTTATTTGGTTTTACTGTTGCCCCAATCCAATGAAGTTTATTAATTTTAATTTAGAATTAAGTGTCAGTTACCAATCCAGAAAGTCTTGTTTGGAAAGTGGTCATCCCACATGGTTTTTCAGGCTTTCTAAGTGCTTTCAATTAGTGGTTATACTGTAGATAATGTATTTCACAAATAAACCAATAATTGGTTCAGTTTCTGCACGTACGCAGGCTGAAGACCCTGGTTTAATTATCTATCTTGTGTCTCTCTAATCTGAAAAAGCCAATACTGGAATAAGCTGAACTAAAAAAAAAATGCCATTTTTTTTTTCTTGAATGTGGTGCTTCCAAATTTAGTATTGGCTTATTTTGTTATTGAAAAATCCAAAACAATCCAAGGCTCAGGTCTTTCATTTTAAGTACAGCAAAGTTCCATAAATATAGCAAGCTGTGACCTGTGCTGGTGTGCTGGTGTTGACAGAATAACAAAAGGACGTGGGAAGGCACGACTATACCATGCCAAAAAGCTCACAAACAGAAAATTGCAAATTTACCATTTAAAAGAAGTTTGCAGCTACACTTTATCCTTTAGCTAGGAGACAGCCAGAAATGACGATGGCTGTTTAAGAATCAGACTACTAACAAAAAATATTTAACTGATTTATGGGAATTTAATGTTATATATAGCAAATTCCTTTAAATACGCCCTTAAGAAGTATTCTCCCACACACATTAATTTTCAGTTTGTTCATCTTTGCTGATTGTCCACCCACTAGTAGAATATCTATGAAAATTTTGTGTCAAGAATTGTTCTTTTCTATGATCTAACATTATTTGTTAAGGCAATAGTTTCCTGTTCTAGTCTGTTATATAAATATTTCATTTAAGTAGAGTACTTTAATCATTGATTTAATTATAATAGCCTTTTGTGAGTTTCTAAGTAGCAACCCCCCTTCAACTCTTGTTCATATGTACAGTATAAAGTAAACTGATCATCAGAAGACACTTTGTACACTATTTATGCCTGTAAGTTTAATAATATGAATTTTGGATATGAAGTAGATGTTTTCAGAGTCAGTTTAATTAATTGATCACCTACAACTGGCTTGGATGCAATCAGATGACTCAAATGCATAAGCTCTGCGTCATTGCGTTAGTGAGAAAGTTGTGCACAGGTATCACAGATATGAATATTTAACTTGTTGATTGTCACAAGTGATGAAAATCAAGAAAGCAAAACGCAAACAGTAACCAATACACCCTGCTCATCATGGGAACAACCCCTTTGTGCCACTGGCAAGTTAGAGGCTGGATTAATTCAATGCACTGTCACTGTTATCTGGGGTGTTCACAAACAGCAGTTTCTCACCTGGCTAAATATTATAAGGAAACACAATCTATCAATGATAGGCCATGATTTGGGAAACAGTACTGTCACGTGATACGAGGGAGAGCCAAGTGTCTGGGCAGGGGTATCTGGTCACTACAGAACACCATGTAATGATTGATGGCCAACTGACTGCATGGTGCTACAGTGATCAAGATCACTTCAGTTGCCACGTTTCCCATGGGCTCACCCTACTGTACCAGCATACTAGCTACTGTATACAATGCACATCTCCGTGTCTCTCATGTAACAATGACTTTCTTGCTAGAAGATGATATGATATTCAGTTGATCTGTAGATGCCCTGATCATCAGATTTCTATTGAACATTTTGGAATGAGCTGAGGATATTATATGAGTGATATAGACCTTTTCTTCCAAATTTGTTCCCAACATAGACTGTGACTGCCATGTTCTGACCTTCACTATGCTGGTGCCTATCCACCCTGGAAATTATGTCTGTTACTTTTGACCTCAGGAATAGAAATCTATCAGTGTTCACTTTCTGAGTCAGGGCAGCCCATGTGTATAACATGTCCTGTGGCGTGGAAATCACAATTATGATGCGTAGATTTAATTGTGTTTTAATAATTTCCTGAATTTCCTTAACACAGCTTGGTTTCTATACATCCTTGGTTTTTGGATGTTGATTTAATACACGTTTCTATGTTTTAACCCAGCAAAATCCTTTATCCACTGAACAAAAATACAGTACACAAGCACATGATACTGGTAATGTCCAATATTCCTGTCAGCACGAGAAACATTGCATCTGCTACATGTTTGGAATGCAATAATTATATGCTTTTTTGTAATCTAAGCTAGAGGCAAGCATCTTATATTTGATATTATTACTCCATTTACATTATTACTCCACTTACAAGTATTCAAAATTGACATTCATACTGTTCAGCTTTAATGCTGATGTAGAGCTCTGAAAAATTACCCCCTATACTTTTAGTGAAAAAGTCACAAATCAAACAGAAACATTGGTATTTCACTTAAATCATGGGGGAGTTGACCAAAGATCACTTTGTCTTTTTCAAAAGGTCTGATGCTGTTCAGCTTAAGACTTACAATGAGGCATTAGGTCTGCACACTAATGGCAGAAAGAAATGTATCTCTATTATGACACAAAAACAGTTGTTGCTGTATTGAGTCTTATCTTTCTGACAGATCCCATTATTGAATGAGGATGTGGTATTTAAAAAAAAATCAGTGTAATATTAGAATTTATTTAACAAATGCACCTCACTACATCCTCGCTTTATATGTAGGATGAGGAGTTGTAGCACCCTCTTGTGTGGCAAAACAGTCTGCTCCAGCAGATCAGGCTAACAAGCTTGGGAAGCTGGAGAAGTGATGGTTACTCTGCCAGTTAAACTAGAGGACGAAATTCATTGTACAGTTGGTCAACTGTATTGTCAGATCACATAAAAACACTCAGAAACATGGGTGGTTAAGGTTTTAACAAATAGAAAAACTAAGCCAGTAGGAGTGGTTTCGTGTGAACTTTCAAAACCATCAATATTTGTTTATGGATTTTACACAGGCAGCACTGTTTCATGTACAAGAGTCAAAAGGCACCATCAGAGCTCTTCAAAGGGTTTATGAGCAGCATGTCATAATATTAAAGTAACACAATGGTGGCATGGCAATTAGCACCACACTGTCCCAGAAACAGTTTCCTGGGGCATCTGATTCTGCTTTTACTGTCTGTAAAGCTGACGTTTTAATGCTCTTCCTACTGTATGGGGTTTCACCAGGACTTCCAGTGTTTCCCCAGGACCAAAAGACATGCTGTTAAAGTAGATTTTCTACTCTAAATCATCCTTTTAAATGGCGAGCTACAAAGGGATTTCATACTGGGTGTTTATTTTAGTTCAGCAAAAGAATGGGGCTTTCATGTTCATGAGAAAGGGGATCGAAAAGATTTGAACATGAAAAAACCTGAAAGTGCTTCTGACATTTTATTAGGCTTTTTGTTGTGAAACTGTACTCCATACATCAATTAAGCAAACAAACAATATTGAATATTAATGCTAATAAGAAAATGTTATGGGCAGTTCTATTACGTTTTACCATATAGTGCTCACTAGCCTTTCAAAGTGTTTTCCAGCAAGGATAACCCAGCCCTGTAGTTAGGAAAATAATAATTATGACACATATGATCCTTGAAATACATAGGGGACCATTCTGCAATGCCAATGAAGTCTATTCAGAATCCTTACGGTATTTTGGAAACAGTCTGCCAAGGAGGATCTGGATGAGTGCCAACAGCTAGCCTCTGGCAAGGGCACACAGCAAAGGAGCTGGTATGTTGAATGAAGCACTGAACAAACTCTTCAATCACAAGATGCCAATACATATAGCCCACACTGTCAAGGGAAATAGAAAAGTAACACCTCATCATCAAAGCAATGATTTGTAGCTGAAAAACCACAGCATTTTGCAAGGTTTAGTAAAAGATAATTTAGAAGTAATTGACATTGTTTTGATTTGATCACCTGAATAGATATAATTTTTTTGGGTGAAAAAAAAATTATTTACCATGAATTTGTAGATGAAGTTAGTTGATTGGGTACCTGATTGAACATTTTGATTGTTAATCTGCAGTTTCACATAATGTTGACTGACAGCTTCACATTCAAGAATAGCAGAGTTTCATTTTGGATTTAGATTGGAGCTCTGACTGTACCTTGACAGTTGTGGGGATATAACGAGAACCTACGTTCTCATAAAAGCCAGAGCAATTTCGACTTGTGTTTTGGTAGCACATTTTTACTGAAAGAAATGTCTTAAGAAAAACAGGAAACCAATGAACTGTCACGGATGTAAAAAAGGCATGCCGTGGAATGGCGAGGAGAGCAAAAAAGACCCTATGCGTAGCGACAAAACGGGGGTTAGCCCGGGCTCAGGAGGTCAGACGATCTTGGGTAGAAACCTATACCCTCAGGCCGTGGAGGACATCCTGGTGCTAGGCGGGTCTCGAGCCATCCGAACCCTCAATGCTGAGCGAGGAGGAAAGGGTGACCTGGAAATATATAGCCCACACAAAGACACACCTGAAGGATAAGCAAAGCACAGGGAAACTAGGGACAGTACAGAGAAGGAGCGCCCTCTAGCTGTGTGTAACCTCACAAAAAGTGTTCTTGCTGAGAGGTACTGTAAAACACAAAACTGAAAGCCGATAATCCCCCAAACTATAGAAGAATCTAATTCAAGATTCTTTCTAGGTGCATAAACAGTCTCTATGCTCATCAGATTTTCCAACATATAGTACCCTAAAGCTCCCATGTTACTCTATCTGACAAACAGCTTGCAACTTTGTAAGACAGAGCCACAAACTTTAAAAAGTCATTTAGTGTCTGCTGTCTGATGGTGCCATGCATGAGTTGTGAAGGATAGCTCTTCCAGATCTACTAAGGACTCTAGATCACACATCACAACGCATTTTGTCCTGTCAGAGGCATACAGTATTTTACCCAGATCACCTGGTGCCTACTGAGGTAGAGAGAAGAACTTTCTTGCTGTAGGAAACAGAGATACACAGAAAAGTAAGAGTATAATTTTCTGTTTTCTTTCTTTCTAATCCATTCATGCTTCAAGCCTTTTGTTTCTCCTGCTGGATGTTTAAATCTGTCTACTCCAGCCTTCCAAGTTCCTGTGGTGGGGTCGTGATCTCCCCCAACCCTGAAAATCAGCACCATCTATCATTTCTTTCCCATGCCTCCCCAAATCTCCCCTGTTCAGACTGCACTTGGTAGATCACACCTCATTGCTTCTGATTCCTAATTTGCTTACCACTGCAGCTGTCTCATACAGTACTGAATTGCTCTACATTTAGAATTTGTTTGCAGTGTTTTCTAGCTTATTGTTGTGAACATGGTGCATTTGTATGTTGTAACCCCATGTGAATTACCTTGAATAATGGTGTGAGACAAACAGAAATAACCATCCCTATCCAGTGGTGCTTTCTTGAACTTTCCTTGGGGGTACATCTGGTATTATAAAATATCTGGTTATTTACATATTTTATACCCATGTATATTGCCAAATCAAATATATTTAACATATATGGTATAAAGTAAAGGGTCACGGGTAGCTTTTTTTTCCTCATTGTATTCATTTATATTATAAGAAAGCACAAGGAGTCTCTTATTTTTGAAAGAGAACTTTTTTTCTTTTAATTACTGCATGTCCTGTTGCTGCTATCTGGTGGCTGGAGGCTGTAACTCCCTTTTCACAAATGCAAATAGGCCCGATCATTTTTAAAGGATAGCTAGTGAATGCTTAAGTGTAAATCTAATAAGCTAATAAATGTGTATTATATTTATATCTAAGTTAAACTGTTGCAAATTTTAATTTTTGACTGCCAGAAGCATGTGTAAATTAACAGAGTAAAGTAGGTGAAGTAGGAAAACACAGGGTTACAAGAGTCACTATTACACTCTTGGGAAATTTCTTTTTACAAGAATTACCGTTACTTCCACTACTACTGTTATGACAGAGCACCGCAAATCTTTTCCAGTGGGTAAAATAACAAATCTATCAATACAAATAGCATTACTGTTACTTCACAGATTGAATTACACTGTATAATCGTGCTCTGAGGTTTTCAAATGGATTCAAAATGATTCAATTTATTTATAGCCAACAGAACCTGGTGTATACAATTTTTAAATCATTTTAAAATAACAGTATATCTGAAGACGCATTAATTCATTCTATTTGTGTCACCCAGGCTGTGTCTGTAGTAGGTGCCAACATGGAAAATACATTAAAGAGGATAAATCCTCTTCAGTTTTGGGTTCTCAGTAGGTAAAAACTGGGTCCAGCTGCCCTATTTTTTCTTAATGGAAAAAGTTATCTTCTATGCACTGGGTATCAAGGTTTAATGAAGATTTAGAAGAGGTATTTAAAGGATACATAGTATTGTATGAAAATTAAAAGCTGTAAAACAATATTAACAACTTCAGACCCTGCAAGAAATGAAGTTTGGGACTTCATTTAATTTATTTTAATCTTTAAATTTTTCTCTAAAAAATCCAGCTATATTTGATGAAAACTATGTCTCTGAAGTTCTCTGCTGACATCTTCTATAAACAGTTAATGAGCTGTATTCAGACATCAAGTGAATTTGTGCATCTACTCTAAACATAAAAACTCAGTGAATCTCACATATACAGTATATAAAGAAAAATGAAGACTATATTTCTGACATTCTGTAATAAAAAGCAGTTCACTCCCGCACATTTTAGTGAGGTTTGACAGACCTCCTTCGCTTTACCTGTTTCTTAAGACCTACAGACATTTCCTGTAAGGCTTCCTGATACATGATACTACACTTTTCTTTTCCCTTCTCTGAATCTTGTCAGCATGAACTTGATTCAAGGACACAAGAAGCTTACAAAGAAATTTTTGTAATAGTGTTGTAACTATTACTGGGTTGGAAATTAGGTATAATGTTTATTTTAAAGGGTTTGTATTAAAAATAGATCTTCTCAAAAGGCTGCCCTGGTTCAATCGACGAATAAATCAGACAACCACATCAGTCAACCCATCAATTTCATTGTCTGTATCATAGTTCACTTGGTGGTTTTCAGATCTTAAATCCTTTTTTATCATATGTTGGTGCTGTTTAATGACACAATACAATGCAATTTTTTTGCCATTAGGCTGACACCTTCACCCTTTAATGCTTGCTCTTACCTGGGTGGAGATGCCATTATTGTCATGAAAATAAAAGGAACAGATGCTCACCTCTGGATAAAAGCTTTTATCCCTCCTTAAATTTTTTAAGGTGTTGTGATGCTACTTTTTTCTCTTCGTACACAGCAGTTAATAAAAACAGCACAGATGGCTCTGCTGCCAAACAAACAAGGACTAAGCCCCCAGTCCTACATCCAGATCTATTCACTAATCTGTGCTGTTGGAGCTGTTTTGCGATTATTTTTGTCTGTTGGGCTGGGGCTGAGAGACTGCCAGCATTTCATATGTGCTCAGAAAAGAGCTACCACCTAACAGCTCCTAGGAGCTACAGCTGAGTGGCCTGACTGGGAAACACATGTGCTCTGAGCCCAAATCGAATTCTATAATCCAGACATCACAAGTTCAAATCTCGGTCATGTCACTAGCCAACTATGACTGTGACTTACCATGCTCACAATTGGCTCATGGCATTGGGGGTGGAGATTGGGATTAGTCAATCATGGCTCTCTCAGATCCCAGAAAAACTCTGACCCTTGCTAGTTACTGAACATTTATAAGCGTGTAGTGAAGTAAGAGTGGGAAGCACTTCTTCAATTATTTCTGAACTTATTGTATGTTGTGACACACCCAGAATTGTGGTGCTGTAACTAGACTAAGTATTCAAAATAGGTGAGCCCTGGAGAACACACACAAATGCAGTTGTAAGGCACAAAACAAGGGTTCTTTATTGATAGTGTAGACAAAACAAATCTGCTGTGAGCATCAGCCAACTCCTCCACTGATGAAAACATGGACAAATTTCCTTCCACAGCTCGTACTCTCCAGCGCTTCATCTTTTTTTTAGAATGCCATCCATGTTGTCATACAGAAGATGTGTTTTGCATCGATGTGTTCGTTTTTTTTCAATTCTGTGAAAACATCTATTAAAATGTGAATTTAGTCATCCAGATGCTGTAGACAAATTTGGGCCTGACTTTGGGCTACCAGAATCTTGTGAATAGCTGACCATAACTTGAACACCTGTATTAACACTGCTTCACGAGAGAGTCTCAGAATGGGAAAGGTGTGGGTGTGCATTGCTCCCTGACCATCACACAGAGAGGCAAACGGTTGTGTCTGTACATTTAGCATTTGAAGTACAATGTCAAGAACATCAGCAAGGCCAGGACTCTTTTCTTTAGTAGCAATGGATTCCAGGTGTAACATGCAGTGTGTCCACATTAAGCAAGATGCAATTTCTTTGATGAGCGCAAGCAAGCCGCCTTTTAGGCCGAACATAGCTCTTGTGCCAGCTGTACATCTCAACACCTTCTGCCCAGGGTATATTATTTGCATTTAGGTAGCTTTTTACGAAACAAAAACTCTTCACTCGTTTTGTTGTTGTCAGCAAAACACACAAACGCGAGGACCTGTGCCTCCATAGCAATTTAGTCGACTTGTACAACGGTACTGCAAACGCCTCAGCTAATTTGAGTTTTCGGAGATGTATTGAAATGTCATATCTGACATCATATCTGCTGATCTGATCTCAGATATCATCTCAAATATCTCAGAGATTAACATAATGAGTATAGGAATGTTTGGGGCCCATTAGAGACATACTTGAATGGCACTGGATGTTAAAAATATTAGTAGGAATTTCTTGAATTAATTTTTTTGTGAATGTAAGTTTTTTTTTTTGTTTTTTTCTATTAAAAAAAAAGAAGTCCTCCAAAGTTGGGGGGGTGGAGGTGGCTTAAAAAAAGAGATATCTCAGAGATCTGATCTGATAGCATAATGTCATATCTGACATCAATTCTGCGAACAATCATTGTGTCCGACAAAGGTATGCACGTTATTTTCCCACACTCTTCTCCAATCACATGTCTTGCACGTACAGTATCAGGCAATATCAATCTCTCTGAGATGGAATATGCTGCTCTACATTGAGAAAAACACTACCACTTGACAGGAAGCTTTGAGGGCATTCTGGCTCACCTTGGATGATTTTTTCAATGACTATTTATATTATTTTAATAATATGTCCTTTGAAAGTTTTCAGACATTGCTGGAGATATTCCAGTGATTTGCTATTCAAGTGAGTGCGTTTTGTTTCCAAGTGTCACTATAGCTTTAACGGTTTCATACTGAGCATACAATTACTTTGAACGTAAACTAATACTTAAGGTACTTCTCCAAATAGTTCCTCAGTTTCTCTCTTTTCCATGTACCTTGGGTTTCTTGAACATCTGCTTTTTCTTTTGTTACACCGGTCAAATGAGGTGGAGTGCTCAGCAGGGTTCCTGATTAGATGCAACCCATTATCCCCTTAGCTTTTGTCCTTCGTTTTGCCGCGTATAGCATTCACATGTGATAATACAGTGAACAGTGAACATGACCAATCGCACTGACCAGATGTTGCTGCACATTGATTGGTTGAGGCAGAGATGGTGATCACTGAAGCTTTGTACTATAAAGTGGTGAATGCATGACTTAGCATGAGTTAGAGGTACATCGTAAAATGTATTACTATACTGTATATAGAGTAATTATTTTTTCCTTCCAGAACATTTTGACTTGCAAAAATATTTTTTCTACAGATTCCTTGCTGTACCACTGCTGACCCTCATTTGAAGACCTCTGCTTCACTGTGTTTCTTAGAATAATATAAACAGAAAATAGTAATTTAGTCTGGATAAACCCCTGGAATTAAGAATTTAAAAAATCAAGTGAAGTTACAGTTTTAAAATAAATGCTGTCTTTTGTGTGTCACCCAAGCTTATTTAAGGTATGGAACAAAAGCATCTACAATTAATATTCTTTTATTAAATACAATAATTATAAAGATTAAATCTATTAATAGGAGCCGTCACTCTGCACTGTTCCTGTGGAAAATTTTGCTAGCAAATAATTCACTGTAGAATGGTTATTTTATAGTATGTGTGATCATGCACTTTATCTGTCTTGACCTGGGTCAATCCATATCCGGAAATGGGTCACTGCCAAATCAAGTACACGGTATCCAACTTGAACAAAATTGAACTGCTGGTAATGACCCAGTTTAGACTGTCAATGCGAAAGTCCCTTCTGAAAATTACACTGCAGTACTGACTACCAGACTGCAAAACACAATTTGTCAGTCATCCTTGTTCTTAAAGTGATTTTTTGTCTTCAGTGAAGTAAAATCCTGAGAGATCAGTGTGGTACTGTAGATATGCAGAGCAAAAATAAGAAGAGTAAGACACTGTATTTGGTGTTGCTGGAAAGTTAATAAATGACCTTTCTGTCACTCCTAAGTGTGGACACTCTGGAATATACTGTACAGTATGCATGTGATTTTCAGCATTTCTGTGTTTCAACATTTATGTCTCTACAAAATGCAAATATATGTACCAATCACATTTAAAAAATCTGTCAAAAGTAACTTTTAAATACTATTTCAATATAAGCTCACAAAATAGAAATAAAACAGCTAACCATTTTTTCTTGAGAAATGTCACATTTTTGTAATGATGTGATTGTGCCGCTATGTTTAAGCTTGATTGCCAGTCCTTTTAAAATGTCAATTATGGTTTTAAGATAATTATGGCAACAGAAAATTTGAGAATAATTATGCTAGCAGCAGGGAGAAAAACAGAGAGGGGCATGAAGATGTTTTTTAAAGGATGATTTTTAAAGATGTTGTCCAGGAAAATTGGAGATGAACGTTACAGACATCAGGGAGATATTCTCCACCTTTAACCCCATTCCCCTCCCCATGCCAAGAAGAAGATAAAATGAGAAGCAAAAAGTCACTTTTTTTTACCTTAGTAAACATACAGTAGTAAACATACTGTAGCTCCAGAAAAAATACTGAATCTGTTCTTTATCTATATTACCAGTATGACTAGTATAAAATGAATGTATATATAACATTGATCCCTGTGATGAGTTATCCTAGCTGTCAAAAATAGTCTACAAAAGAGAGCAATTTTAATTTTGTTTCAGCAAATATAGTAAGAAAAAAAGGATTTCAAGAAACATGAGCCTTTGTCTTTTAACTAGTTCCAGTTCAGTTCAATTGTAGTGCAGTTGCAATACAGCTTCTCATGTATTATATAGCTCTTTAAAGAGAGTTTTGGATGGGTAGAAATACATTTTTTTACATTTTTAATTTATTGTCAAAGCACAAGGGAGTCATCTAGTGGAGACTTTCAACACCATATACCAGCTCTGAAGATCTTTAAAAATTATTTGTACAATATAATTTCTCACTCCCATATGAAAAGATTTTGTCAAGCAGAAGTACAAAAATAACTTGATAAAGCAACAAACTCATATTTTTCATAATTGTGGCTTTTTGTTGCAGCAACTGGTGAAATGTTTTTTGTTCTTTAATTTAACCTACCTTATAATTGGTGAGCCTACTCTGAGGTGACATTGAGGTGAATTTATCATTAAAAATCATTTTTAAAGATTTGAGCTTTTAATTTTTTTTGTTGTACTTCCAGGCTCAATAAAATAAAATAATCTTCACAATTAGAGAATTATAGCACTGAAAATGTTAAGTTATTCATAGAGTGGATATCTTATGGTTTGAGTTTTGAAGGCATAATTTATCTCAGCCACATTTAGTTACAGTACCTGCTAACTCTTTCATCGATATTCTATACATGTATCTCTAGATTTAGAGAAGATCATATAGATTTAGACATGATTTATTTTGCTACGTTTTCAGCATTTGGTGAACTAAAGATTCTCCCTCACTGTTCAAATGTCATTCTTGCCTGAATTGGAATCTGTAATTGTAGGGATTTTGGAATATTATTTTTTCCAAATGTCATAGTATTTTTAAGTAGAATTTAAGGATGGAACCTCCTATAGTACAATATCCCAGGTCATCATTACTGGGACATTTATTAAATTAAATAAAGATATAAAGAAAAGTAATGTATATTAAAGTATATAATTTAGCTTTTAGCTAAAAAAAGGTCTAAAAGAAAAAAAAGACAGCCTTTGATTTGAAAACAGAAAAAAAACCTTTGAACACTACAAAAAGAATTATTATTGAAGGGCAGACAGCTGCACATACAGTACTGTAATACACAAGAGGAGATTTTAAAGCAGGAGAGACATCTTATCTTGCTCTTTATTGCAGTTGTATCATTTTGAAAAGGTAACAAAACAATATTTGCTATACAACCTGACTTGTTTTTTTTTTTTACTAGTTAAACAAAAAAAGGGTCTTTGTGCTTCTTGCTCCTGAAACAGAGGTTGAAGCTGTAAACTGGAATGGAGAGGACAGTAGTTGAAACTCATCCCTTCAATCCCATGATACTCATCTCCTCAATGAGATCTAAAAGATGAGGACTTCAATACCCAGTTCATGTCAGGCCACATCCTCCCCTCCTACACAGGGGGAGGGCTTTAAAGTCTCAGGAAATAAAACTTATGTCTGTTCAGATTTGGAGTGTTGCTTACCATGCAGTGTTATTCTTTTTGGAAACTAGTTACTGGTATGTTCGGGCATATGTGAAGTGTAGAATTTGAATTTCTAAATACTATGGAAAGGTCATCCACAAAGAAGGAAGTTACTGTTGTTGAGAGACATTGAGTTTCACCTCGCTAGACCTGGGTGTTTGTTTTCGTCTTCCACAGGTGCAACATCGATGACAAAGTGACCCACAAGGCCTGGCTGAACCGCTCCAACATCCTCTTCACGGGAAACGACAAGTGGTCCCTAGACTCCCGCGTGACGCTCATCAATAACAACAAGAGTGAGTTCTCCATCCAGATTGACCGAGTCACCGTTTATGATGAAGGACCTTACACGTGCAGCTTCCAGGCCCGCGACGAGCCCCGGACGGCTCACGTCTACCTCATCGTACAAGGTCAGTGAACAGGTCGAGGGCCCGTTGGAAAATCTCCCACTTCCTAACTTTTTGTCTTTGCAGGTGCATTTATTTCGTAACGAGAAATGTTAGAACTATTTTTCCATTTCAAATTCTGCATTGCTTCAGTAATGGGGCATGGGTTCAGCATAGTTCACTGGGTCCTGGGTTTAGTTGTGGACAAGACTGTGTGCAGCATTTTAATGCATTTGACTGGGTTTTCGCCGGGTGCACACATACACATTTGTGTATATAAAGACATTGGAGGGTAATCTGTGCCTCTAAATTGGTAGTATGTGCCAGTGAGTGAGTTCTAAGGTATAAGAAGACACCAGGTTGTTATGATCTGTACGAGTTATGTTAATAGATGGAAGGAGAGATCATTATCACTTGATGAACATTAAAATCTAACTATTCTGATTGAAATCTGTTTTGTTTTGTAGAGATCTTGGCTGACCACTTGCTAGAATACCGCATCAGAGATCCAAAATGCATGTTAAACAAATTAGAAAGGGAAAAGAATTTGATTTGGAAACAATTAATGATTTAAACATATTTTATATCTAACAAAGGCGGTTTTACCCTTGTATGAATATAATAAAAGATTTCAAAGAGTGGAGACCAACCGATCCCATCGTACTTGTTTGACCTGCCAATAGTTTAGCGATGTAAGGACCTTTTCATGCCATTTTTTTAAGGATCCTGGGGAATGTGCTGGAACGGCAAGGCTGGGTAACTTTTTCGACTAGCCCAGAACCCTTTATGTAAAGATGAGCCTCCTTTAAGTCAGTGGTGCACAATTCCAGTCCTGGAGGACCACACTGATTTTCATTCCACCTCTGGTCCTAATGCCATACTGGCGCTTATCACTAGCTTAACTGGACCAATTTCACCCTCTTTAAAGGCCAAGAATGCAGGCTGGAGTTTGTGCCTTGAGGACTGGATTTGTGCAGCTATGTTGTAAGTTAATTGATTTCCCGTTTGGTGAATATTGTATTGTTTGTATTCTGCATGTCTCTGACGCTATCCTGAGAGTTAACAGTGCAAAAAGATCGTAACACTAGTAATCTGGGGTTTACTGTAAATTGTCAAATATCATTATGGTGAGTTTGCAATTTTATATTTGCAAGCATATTAACAGAAAATGTTGTTTTTTTGGCTGTGCTACATTACAATGTGAACTGTGAAGCAGACGTTGGACTCCTGTACATCAGGGATGGGCTACGCTTATTACAGTGCCATAGCAATTTTGGTTTTTGAAAACTGTTGTTGTACATAATTGAACTAATTATGTGAAAAACCCACCTCACAGTTTTGTGCGGTGGGTAGGTATGGTAAGGTGTTTCAATCAGTTGGTAGTTGAAGAGTAAATGCCGAAACCTACAGTATTTCACTACAGCTCTTAAATATTGGATGTGCCCATTCCTTCTACTGTATAAATGATTATGATGTGCACTGTGCCTAGTTGTAGCAGGACTGGTTCTTTGATATTATGAGTTCAGAACTGTACTTTAGAGGTGAGTAATTGGCAGGCATGAAAATGCAGACACAGACATTCTTATTGTATAGACATTTCTTGTACAATTCATTCTTGAACTTTATCATTCTAAGGCCAGTGAAGCCAATTCCCAGTACCCTTTTACCATCCATTCTTCTGTAGTTCCATAGCCACTGTACAAATATTATGATTGTTTTTTCTTACTGGTAAATTTGCATTTTGTTTAAAGAGGAGATCACATTACCATTATAATTGCAGCATACTGTATATTTCACCAGATTGCAAAACATTAACAATTTTTCTATATGGGCTGCTTAAATGTTTGGTATCCCACTAGGATGAGTGTTTCCTCTAATTTTGCACTTATGGCCTTCTTAAGCATCTTGCTTATCTGTCAAGAAAACTATAGTAGGAATCCTAGCTTGCCTGCTGCTAGGATTCAAAGTACTTGATGTGCTATATTTTATACCTATTAAAAATCAAAGCAAAAATATTCCTGAGCTGCAGTATCTGGTTTGCGCTCTTTCTATACTTTGTACATTTTGATCTACATTTTACAAACATCTTTTTATATGAAGCACCTGAAACTCTCTAGAGTCTTGGATCTTGCTTTGGTTCCATCTCAGCATTTGTTTATTTATTTAGATTAATTACACGGTGCTCTCAAGCTTTAAAGGGCAAAGTTTAATTGCTTTATAAATTTCTATGCCTTTGAAAGACCTCAAAGCTGAATGTGAGGAAACAACATTGAGAAGCACATCAGCATTGCACCAATAGTGCTTTGCCAATAGGCCAGAAAGCTAATGATGCAACACTAATTGCATTCCTCTGCACACTTTCTGGCTTAGGCATCCAAGATCCTTTTCAGTCTTTGGAGAAGTAGTTAATTATCATAGAGAATAACAATTTTAACATAAAGAACAACAAAGTAGAAAAAAGAGGAGTGTAACAGGATACAGCAGAGATGCATTCAGACTCTCAGTCAACAACATGATGCTTTTATGGCATTTATTGCAGCTTAAAGAGGGGTTGCACACATATCAAAATAGTGAAAAACATCCCCTGCGCTTTAGATATCTTTTAAAAGCTATACCACTGCTACCTGCCATTTTTATGGTATTCATTTTCCAATGAGTTAATTGCAGTTGATTACAAGCAATGATACATTAATCCTTCTTCAACACATCTTTCAGGAAATAGGTGGTGCCAGGCATTTTGTGAGATCTTTAGAAACTTGTTTTTGCAGAAATGGCATGTTCATTTTCTTACAGAAATGTCAAATATATCACCAACAGTGCAAGAACCAAAATGTTGAAAAACATAACGTATTGTCTTCTAAGTGCAGTCTAACCATTTTCAGAAACTCATGTTGTGGGTAATTCATTTTCATCAGGGTCAGATTCATCATTTTATTTTGCATGCAAACATCTTAGCATTTTTCAATTGAATAACTCCTGCTGATCTTATTTTAGTTTGCAACCATCCATCCTTCTGTAATACCTGCTCTTTTCAGAGCATCAATTGCCATTTTTTTTTCACAATTTGTATAATTTGTTTTTAAGATTTCCCCATGAAAATGGAGAACACAGTGGATAAGATCAGCTATAACCAACACAAACATTATAACATACTATACTAGTACTGACCTCAAAACTCTCAAATGACTGTTGCCATTTGTTGACATTTGTCAAAACGGTCTTTAGAATTTATTGTTCAAGTGGTTTCAACCTCAGGCTTGTCAGACCAGCCGTATGATTATGATGAAATAACATATATCTGTCAGTTTTTGAAGATCCTGTATAAGTACATTGAACATGAACATTACTGTGTGTCCAATAATGATTCAGATCTTTTTTTTCTTGTTTTCAGTTCCAGCGAAGATTATCAATATCTCCAAGGACATATCGGTGAACGAGGGAAGCAATGTCAACCTTTTCTGTCTGGCTATTGGTAGACCAGAGCCCACAGTGACATGGAGACACCTTAAATGTAAGTTGCCAATTAAACAAACAGAGGGAGGAAGAATTTAGTGATGCTTGGGGTTGCTAGTTCATTTTTAAGTTCATAGTAATTGCTTCACTTTTGACAGGTCGAGTGTTTTTTTACATCTCTTAAACAGCCTTCAAGGATCTACAGATCTTCTTTCTTTACTTACTGCTACAGATCCTGAACTGTACTGGGATAAAGAGGACTTTTGCATGCAGTCCCCCAACATGCCCTCCTGTCAGAATTGTTAGGTATTTGATAATCTGTGAGTTCCATGCTGCTTTACAGGAGAGTTAGTAGGGACTAGAGGGTGAGAGCTTCTTCTGTTAATGGCACTGCACACTTACAGGAGCCTGGCAGATCTCCGTAATTGCTGTTGCACAAAAAGTCCATTTTGATTTTACAATGCATTTTTTAATTTTCTTTTATGTTTTAAAAAGTTGAATTAGATTTGTAAGTGGCATCAACCAGTTTTCTAGTTCAGGTGTGTTACCTAAAATATACTGTAGGCCAAAAGGAAAAAAAGATTGTCCTGTCTGTGTATGTTCATAATAAATTGATCACCTATTATGTTGTGTAGTGTACAAACTTTTAATAGACAAGTTAAACAGAGACCGATGAATTCCTGAATGCTCAGGTTGTTGGAAAAAATATGCTGTAACTAGGACTAAGTTCAGGAAGAGGTAAACTAATAGATCAATAAAAGACATCAATTAGCACTGATGATTAAAAGCTCAGTTGCAAGGAAAACCAGCAAACACAAGGACCCCAAAGGATAAGGGTTGGGAACTGCTGGCTTATTGAATTATTTCAATCAACAGTGGTGGTGTTCAGGCACTCAAGACCTCATGTCCACTGGGAACCTGCAGTACACCTTGGATTTGAATCAACTACCTTCATTCTAAAAGAGGTCAACCTGGAAACCAAGAAGAATATGTTGCCTGATTTTTGAAAAATTAGAAAGAAATACTTTATATGGAATAAAAATCAACATATCCCATGAAGCTAAAGGCATGCACTGAATGTCAAAAGTGCGGCAGAAAGAAATGTTTCTCCTTCGGCTAAAACCCAAAACACATTTTCCCCAGTATCATTGATGCAAAGGAACATCAACAGATAATACAAAAATTCAGAAAACATAACACATCATACATCATCTCATCTTAGTACTGAGTGACTTTACATTTAACATAACTGAATTATTAGGAGGCCTGAAAGCACAAGAATCTGAAAAATAGGGCCAGAAGGTACAGTATTTATAGTATATCGTTAAAGTATATGAAGAATATTGTATAGAATTCACTGACACAAATCTTCTGGTACATGATAAAATATGTTGTGTAAACTGAGTTGAAAGCTCTGTTAAAAAGTGTTATATTCTTGTTAATTAAGTGACATTTTAGGGATAGGAAGAGGACTGTCAAAATGGAGTGGGATGCCACATGGTTCAATTCTAGACCCACTGCTGTTTCAATCCATATCAATGATCTAGACCAAGACTTAATTAAGTCCACAACATTTATTGATATCTATTTTGTATTCTTGTATTTTCAGACGTTCCCCCATCTACAGTATTACAAATGATTAAAAACATCTGTTGCAAAATGGTCAAACTTTAGATGTAATATTTTACAAGTTGCAAAGTCACATCTTCATTTCATCCAAAGTTAATACAGGAAAATGTGCTCCCTTGACTGCAGAAAAATCCTTTGTCTTTATTCATATTAACACAAACTGCCCGAAAGAAAGTATAGCCATTAATGCTAATTAGAGATAACAAAATTAAACATAGGGATTCTGCCTGAATGCCTAATTACTTTTATCAGATCCTAATCAATATTCTATTTAAAATTGCTTAGTGTGTTATTAAGGTCATTGTTCTTTTTTATGTTAGAGAAAGAAAGAGAAATTAGATTTTGTTCAATATTCAGCCCAAACTTGAATATGTCTTTGTTTTTTATTTTCTGTCTTTGGAATGTGGACTTTTACTGCATAATACTTCACAAAACAATATTTAAAAGTCAGATGAACAGAAAAAGATGTTTGTTCTAATTAGAACAAGAAAAATATTTTGAAACTGGGTCTTTGTTCCATAAACCTCACTGTGTGGTATTTGTCTTGTTGTCATCATTCTTCACTTGACTGATCTTCAATCTTTCAGAGAGAATAACTCTGGGGTCTCCTGCCTCTGCCCAATCTATCACAGTAATAGGCACGAAATGGGATTTATGGCTTGTTGACCCCCCCACGCACACACACTGCCCAAACCATGATAGCACAGGCTAAAGAGATTTGAGCTTTACCATGTCACACTTACTGCAGCCCATTGCAATCCCACATGTGCTACACCAGGAAAACATTGGTGTTCTTTGCATCTTCACAAAAATCAATACTGATTCTGAAGAGAAATCAATGAATAAAAAACTTTGCCTGTTTTGTTTTAAATTAGAGCAGAGGAGAGGGGATTTGGTAGTACACAATTATTTTGTAATATTCAAATCCTTCTTTAGATGTTTGACATCTACTTTCCAAAATTTTCAAAACAATCTATATACTGTAAATACATATTTAGAAACAGTCTAAACCATGGATGAGGAACCAATAGTTGACGATTGTTGATGTGTAGAAACAATGCACTTCAGAAATAAGTAGCATATCAGTGAATACCAAATCACTTTTCTTATTTTTTTAAGAAAACAATGCAGTTAAAAGCATTAATATTAAGAGCTCCAATGTGTTTGCCAAGTAATGTTTGCAGCTTGAGTACTGTAGTCCAGACACCAGCATTTCAAGTTTGGGCTATGTCATTTGGAGATAGTCCAGACTTGGTCTGCACTGAGACTGGGATTTCCCCAGTTATGGTACTTAGCAGAGCCAGGTTAGGATGGTCTTATATTAAAATTATATTAATAAAAAACATCACCCAAAACATACAAAAAATTACAGTACAACACACTAAAAAACAGCATATTATAAATCAATAACATTTTGTTGTAATTAATGAGGTGGTGTGGCGAAAGTGAGGCTTCTGCTTCTTAAAGAAAAACCCTGTGAAGACTTGTATCAAGTACAATGTAACCTATTGTATATGATTGTCATGAGAAGTCATATTTTGAAGTCACTCAAATCACTACTGGCTACTTTTTCTGTTTTTTTACATGTTTATTTGCTTTTACTTTGTAAAGCATCTAGGTATGTTATATTTTTATTATCAAAGTCTAAATAAATACATCTGTTTGATCATTACAATTTAATCATAATTCTCTATACTGTATTAAGTTAAAAAATTAGAAATTCTGTTAGTGTTGTACAGTATTATGACATACAGTATCGGAGTTGTTTGTAATCATTCTGTTTAATTAAATTTTGTGTCTAGTACAGTTTGCATACTATGCAGTATAATTACTAATGGGTTCATAAACTTTTCATTTTTATTAGTAAAATAAGATTTGACTGACAACCATATTCAGCAGCTTTCTTTAAGGATTCACTCCGCCACCTGGCTATTTTACAGAGTAGTGTAGTCCTGCATCAGATTATATGAAAAAATTAAAACGCCAAGAAATGATGCTGTTCATTTTGCCACGACATTTGTTGCATTATACTGCCTGACATCTCACACATTTTAAGTGGCTGCATTCTGCATACTGAAATTAGTTTACTTTAGAGATTTTAATTGGGGAGTAAAATCAGGATTATTGCTAGAAAAATAATATTAATTTAATGCAAAGAAGCACAAATCTGCCTCGATTTTTTTAATGTCAAGAATTATTTTATTCTACAAAAATGATCTTTTGGATTTAGGATTTGTACCAATCCTTGTGACAAATAATAATAACCTGAAACATAGAAAAAACTGAATATGGATAAGGAGGGCTCAGGCAATTTTTTAATTAAATCAAATTTCTCTGCATTTTCATGACATTTTTTCTGCATCTTCTGGACAGTCTAAAAAAGAAGCTTGTCAAATTTGGATCATTTTTAGCCTTGCTGGGTAAAGAAGAAAATCTTGTCCATTTCAGAGTAAACCTTTTTGGACAGAAACAAAAACCTTTTTGGTGTTGAGCTGCGAATGATGGATAATCAGAGAAAATGACAAAGAATATCCATCACGTCGAGGTGAAGAGTTCATTTTTTCTGTGTGCTTGGAGATTGTTTTTCCCTGTATATATATTTGAAGGCTTTAAATATGAATGTTTGTTGTTTCTTTTTCCATGGATTACAGACAGTATTATTTTGGTACTTTTGATTTAAGTACACCAAACAGAGGACAGAGGTTAGAGTCATTTCAGTAGACTCCTGAATGAATTTGATCATCCTTTTGAACCACCTCAGACATCCCAGTGCACAGATGATCACGAATGAAGATTTGATCTACAATTTTACATCTTTTATGTAGACTTTGACCCTCTTATTTTCATTTTCCCTGTCTCCAGTGTGATCCTAATTCTGCTGTGCTGTGGCTTGAATGGTAGATCTATTCTTGCTCACTGTTGTAACTGACAAGGTAATGGACATCCTCCAGGCATTGAAGACAAAACAGTATGCTTATTAAGAAAGCACGGTCAAATTTAACCTCAGAAATTAAATCGTCTCCTAAAGAGTGTGTAGTACAGTGGGCTATAAAATCTTTCAATGAAGAGAGCGGTGTATTACATAGTTCAAGCAGGCTGATTGATTAGTGATTAGTTGCAGGGAAACAGAGGTATCAGAGACATCTAGTCCCCCATTTTCTGGGCTTAGAAGCTATAGCTTTTTACCTTGTTTTGGTAATTTATTGTCTCTGGATTTGAGAACAGAATAGAGGGTCTTCTGGTTCTATGGCAATTGCATCTATATTATTATTTACAGGAAGTGACACTATAGGAATGGAACTTAAATGCCATCGGTTGTTCCTGTTGTGAAGAGCCTTCATCAAAGTCTCTTGTTCCCCTTTCCCTTTCAATTTGACAAAGAATTGGGCATTGAGAGGTAGAGCGTCTGAACTATGCCACCAATTACTGTACATCAAAATCAGTGGAACACTAGCAATCTGTCATCCCTATAAAAAGACAGCATATTCACAATACCTCAATTGTGATTTATCCTATTCCTTTGAGTCTTTGGTAATTAAAATCTTGTTTTAAAGAAGGAAAAACTACAAGTGTACTATGAAGCTTGAATATATTGATTGATCATCTTTACCTTCAGACTACACTCTAATTTTAAATTAATCAAAATAAAAAAAAAACAATTTGCTAAGCTACCAATTCACTTAATATGAAAATGCAGACCTGAACAGGAACATCATTAGTCTTATTTTTGATTGGGGTATTCAAAATCCTGATTAAAAAAAAATGATGACATTAAATTCAACACACAGCAGAACCAGAGGACACAAATAGTAATTAAACAAGAATATATGTGGAATTAATATTAAGCTATGCTCTTGTAATGATTTTATAAAAAAAAACCTCAAAAACTGTGTTGTAGAAGTGGATTTCCTTAGATCCTCTGAGACACTGTTTGATGAGGTTTGCAAATCCCTAAGCTTTTAGTAGCTATGCAAGCAGAAAACGCATTTTGACTGTTGAAACACCAGCAAAGGGGTCATGCTTTCAAGCTTATATAATAAAACATTTAGAAATGTTAGAAAATGTGTCATGTTTGCATTCCTGGTAATTATATGTGAAACTAATCACTATATAAAATTTTATATGTTTGCATTTATACAGATAAATGTTACATTTACATTATGGTATTTAAGGTTTTAACTCCCAAGTTTGTTTTCTAATTACAAGAATAGCACATTTGCATTTTCAATGAGGTAAAGAGCTGTTTACAATGGGTTTCATATTATTGTTGCCTGCTTGGGAAACTGAACAATAGATTGAATGTTGATTTGACTTGTTGTTCTTTAGCATTTCTGTCAATTGCAGGTACCGTACCAGCTGTTTCACAGACCTCAGATTCATCTGAAATATAGAAATTGAACCCTCTTCTCTGTGCTTCTAGATGGTCTTCTGAGTGAAGGGGAGTTTTTAGACATCACTGAGATCAAGAGACAACAAGCTGAAGAATATGAGTGCATCACAAACAATGGCGTCTCTGCTCCTGACACACGCAAAGTCCGCATCACCGTCAACTGTGAGTGTCAACTGAATCTATGATTCTTTACCTTGGCTTCTTCACTAACCATGTCAAGGAAAGAAAGCTAGTTAAAAATGTCATATACTAACCAGAAACCCGAGCGACTGTCTAGACTTTGACTGTACTCCTCATGAATGAGATTAGATGTACAGCATGTAATTGTTAAAAAAAGGTCAAAAGATCCAGATAGCACGTATAACACAAGTATATAGATTTCTCATAAAAGTTTTTTTTGTGGGCTGAAAAAAACATCATTCGTGATTTAAGGGACTTTTTGACAATATACTGTATTCTGTAGGTCAAAAATAAAGTGTGAAGAGATTACATAATGTTATATTATACAGTACAACGTTACATCCTGAAAATATTCTAATGATTCTATCATTTCAATCATACAGTAAAATGGAATAGTGGTGAAACACTCAATATTATGATTTTCATGCAATAGGTAGAGTGACTGGAGGAAGTGAGTCATGCCATCGTAGCTGGGATATGGCTGCTTCCTGTCAACTAGTTTGGTAAACCATTTGTTTAGTTATTGGAGGAATGTGCCTGGATTATTACACCAGAAGTCTCCACTCACACAAAAGAAAAAATGAGACAAACAGATCTGACAAAGAAACTTTGGTGTGATGACAGCAGTGATCTAGGCTTGGAGTGCTGTTATTTAGCATTCTGAACTACCTTCTCTAAGTAATCAATTTTGGGCTCCGTTTCTGAGTGAACACTCAATACTTTGAAGCAGAGTCTTGGATGCATTGATCCAAGGTCTGGTTCTTTCCCTTAAATTGATTTTTGACAGATGTCTGGAAAAAATCACTGTAAAAAGCAATGTTTAAATGAGATACATATTTTCTTTGACAGATCTGACCCTATTACAATTCACATCTACCCTCCTCTATAGAAAGCCAGAGTTTGGTGCCTTATTCACTATGCCAATTTTTCCCAACTTGCAACTTGAATATAAAACCCACAAATTTAGCTTTTGCTTTTCAATTTGCTAACCTAAAAAGATAGGTCAGCAACGTGCCAGTAATATTAGGACATCCTTTTTGGAAATGAGACAGACAACAGGACTAATGATTGCTATAAACAGAGAACAGAGGATGGGTAATGTGCCACCCATCCATTTTCAGTAGCCTCTAAGGGTCAAAGTGAAGTACTGTCTAATACACAGTGAAGAGGTCCAATTCATAGCAGACACACACACACATTCACTCACACAAATACGATGACAAACCAGAGAAGCCAATTAAGCTGGACACCATGTGTTTGGAACATTACAAGAAAACCAAAAGAAAACCCAAGGAGCCACATGAACATGGAAACCCCAGTCATGATGTAAGCCAGGCTACAACTGAATTCATAACCCCAAAAATGTGAAGGAGCAGCACTGTCATATGGCTATTTTATCCACTATATAATGTGTCCTCCCACAGTATCAAGATGAATTGTGATCAATCAAAATATTAATTCAAATTTATTGAATATAGAGCATAAAGAAAAGGTAAGTACTGTAGATAAGTAGTTCAGGTATGCGGTGTTTAACCAAGATAGACCAAGAGGTATATGCTGTAAGGGGTCATTTTAACAATTCCATGCAATTTATACACATTACATGCCTGTCCTGCGCTGTCCTATTATGATTTTCATACATTTTGTGTGATTGTGTGTTGCTTCAACAAATTATTACAGAATTTTATTATCCAGAAACAACTGATTTCCCCGATTATGTCCCTGTGCAAGATATCTTTGCCTCTGTCTCCCTTAGACCCCCCAGTCATCACAGATGTGAAGAACATGCCTGCTCAGCTGGGGAAGGCAGCTATTCTGCGGTGCGAGGCCATGTCTGTGCCTACTGCTAGCTTTGAGTGGTACAAGGATGAGAAAAGGTAAGACATACAATGATACACACTTGACGTATATAGATTTCCTGGCAATTTAGGAATTGTCCTGAGCTAGATAGATACCTACTGTATATACTGTATATTGAAATGGAAAGCCAGCATTGCTAAATGTGTATATTGAAGCAGTGCTCACTCTTGGTAATTTTGTGGATAGTTATAGCTTTTAGGGTAGCATGGAAGAGCCGAAGGTTCAGAAACATGAGAGCTGTAAAAGGAGTACTTTTCTGACTACAGTATTTGTCATTGGGTCAGAGTACAGTAGTTGTACCTTTTTTCCCATTCTGACTAAATGTACAAAAAAGAGTGTAAAACACTAAGCTTAACGTGTTTTTGAACAAAATATTAAATTGTAAATTTAATATTTAAAATTTACAACGAGGAATCTTAGAGTTTTAAGAGCCCTGTTTTAATGGCACAAAGTTAAAAACAAAGTTGTTTCTCCATGGATGCCTATGCCTTCAAGCCGCGGACGTGGGGCTAGACGGGCCTCTGGGCGTCCGTTTTCCAATGCAAAGCCCCGAGCTTCAGAGGCACGAGGTTTAAATAATAAACGGTGAAATCAGGGACAGGTGTAAGTGATAATGAAACCAAAACACAAAAGGGTCAGAGTGCCCTCTAGAGGAGGGTTGACGATTGTGACAATTTGCTTACAAATTTATTTAGAAATTTGAGGCACTGCTTTCTAACCTTGGATGTATTTAGTTATGTGCTGAATTGTAAAACTAAGCAAAAGTCCGAGCGACAAACTTTATGCTTTTAATGCTGTATTTAGTGGTAACATTGGCATCACATTCATAGCATGAGTTGATAAATTGCTTTTCTTTAATGCTTATTTGCATGAATGCATATTGAACTTTGAAGTCCAGACCTCACCTGTTCCAGTCTGAACTATGCCTTTAATGTACAATTTCTTTGTTACTTGCATTATTGTTATGGGTTTCATTAATAACATGTCAGTCTTTTGTCTTCAGATGGAGTAAAGAGGGTGCAGTTTATTTTCTTCAAATGCCTTCATCTTACGAGATGCAGAAAAACACCTCTTAATGATTATCTGCTAATAAGAGATTGTGTGACTTTTTCAGGCTTGTGGAGCATGACAGCAACGTGAAAATTCAGAATGAGAAGACACGCTCACTGCTCATGTTCACCAATGTGACAGCAAAGCACTTTGGGAATTACACCTGCTTTGCCTCCAACAGACTGGGCTCCTCTAACTCCAGCATGCTCTTGTACAGTGAGTGACACAGTACAATATGGCTTTTGCAAATCACAGTCACATAATGTACTGTATAAGGGAACAACTGAAGTATAATCGACTTTTTTTTTTAAGGTTTTTTTTTCTTTAAAAAGGAACATTTGACACCAATATTTGACTCTATCAAAGGTACAATTTAAATAATACAATTTGTGGTTTAAGAAAACAGAATCTACAATAGACTTTTATGTACAGTAAGTGTAAAGATGATATCCCTTTCATGCATAAGATATTTCCTTTTTATTTACTTTGTATCTTATTTTTTGTGGGCCCCGCTTCACAAGCACTTTCTTTCACCAAGAATAGTTTTCTGCATTCTGCAGACAAAACTTCCTAATTGAAGATTGTAATAATTTTAAATGAGTTCAAAATGTGTTTAATTAGGACAATGTGCCCCACCCAGTGTATTTAAGTGCTCTAATAATGTATCTCTTTTTGATGTCAGAATTTTCAGAAAGAAAACCTGTGAAATTTTGTTTTTTGCCAAGTATGACTGACACAGAGGCTAGTGTAATAAAGTGGATTGTGTTGATTGTGTTGTTTATTTAAAGTAATATTTTCTTCATCTCTCCCAGGACCTGGAGCAGCAAAAAACGGGGCTGCAGCATCAGATTTTGGGGTCTTCATGACAATTTGGTTCCTTTGGCCAGCACTCCTCGTTCTCCTATTGAAGATCTAAGTGTGACAAGTTGAATCTGAAGATATGAAACTACGAACCCATCACTGTGAACGAAAAATTATGCATTAATTCCAAGAGCCATTTCTTCATCGTCATTTTCTTCTCAAAAAAAGAGGCTCTTTCTCTCTTCCCTCTAATAACAACAACAACCATGATAACAGAAGTAAAATCTTTCCTCGTTTTCACTGACATTTAATCGACCCAGTAAAGTTTATATCAGGCCAGCTCTGCTATTCACAGTGTGGTTGTGCATCTTGGGTACCTATTAAACTATAGCCACACTAGACAACCTGATTGCTTCTCACAGCCTGAGAAGTGTTTTGAATTGATCTATAGGTCTGTATTATCTAGAGATTAGATAGTGATTTAATTAATTTTCTGTTGGAACAAATTTGACCAGTCATAAATATTGTAAACTGATGTGAGAGGCCCAGTCCACAATGCTTTTCCAAATGGATTACAATAACTTAACATTGTTATAAATTTGTGTAATAGAAAGGAATCTTTGAAGACCTGATATGTAATTTTGATTTCATTGAGAATACTAAAGGATTTAGCATCAGATTCCTAACTTACTACCAAAAATAGGAAACAAGTTCCGGAACACAATTTAAAAATCTAAAAGGGACTAAATCTAAAAATTAAAAGGGAATAAATCTAAAATAAGATGAAGTGAATTTTGTGGTTGAAATATTATAAAATCTGTAATTTCATGAATTAAAGCTTTTATGCTGCCACATCTGATAAGATGTAATTTAATGGAAATAAGGAAAGGTCAGAAAAGGCAATTCATTTAGCCTCTTTTCAAGTCAATTCATATAGTTAGAATAAGTAATTTATCATTTTTAAGGAATGCAAACAAAAATGTTAGGTCATTCCACTGTAGCAACAAGTGCAAGTATGATTTCACAACTGTTAGAAACAGTGTTTTATTACAGCAGATTTCTAGCAATGAGAGAAGGAGTTGAGCTGCAGTATTTGTGACATACTGTACAGTACCTAGCACCAGGCTTGAACATAGTGAACACAGCGCATAGTGCTGTGGTTGAAAGCAGAGCTTGAGACAAAGCTGTAAAAAAATAATCCAAGTACAGTACACCAATATGGAAGCTCTAGGACTATTTTCGGCTCCTGTCAGATGTCCTTTAGGCACCTAGCGTATTTAATATTATTAAAATTTAGAAATGAAGCTAAAACAAATAGTAAAGTGGACCAATTAAATATTTAAGAAAGAGGTGATCAAACAGTACTGAGATCTACCTCTTTCAAGACTTCAGATCTGATGAATAGTTAATATGAGTTGAGCCGGTTAAGTCTTTTATAAAAAGTCATTTATAAAAAGTCATTTATAAAAAGGTTCCTTTAAATGCTTTGGCTTAGTTTTTTTTTTTACTTTGCTCCCTCCAAATTAACCCCAAATATTTTTTCCAAGTCTTGTTTACTTGAAAAACAAATACATAAATGTTCTCTGTTTGCGCCTGTTGTAATTTTATCTTGAAATATTTGTGACTTCATAATCTGTGACGTTTTCAGAAAGCTACAGTAGGACTACTCCTACTGATTCCAGCAAACACGCATAGTCAGTTTCCAATCTGACGGAGTCCTATTTCCATGTCAAAATTTGCTTTGCAAGATAAATTCTGTTACTTTTTGTGTCACTCAAGGTACACATTAATACTGGAGTTATTTACAAGAATACTATGGCATGTACAGTATTATAGTTTGTCTTATATTTCATTATAACTTTAAAATACAGTATGTGAGAGATGCAGGTTTTAATGCTTTCCCAAATGATTTTGAAAATGAATAGGCTGGGTGGTATGGAAGAAAATCCTATTTATGCCACTGATTGAGGGTTACCAAGTGACTCTACCAATAAAGGTGCTTTCCAAAGCACAGTGCTTGCCCGGATTATTGTGTGTGTAATACTAGCCTATCATTGCGATTCTGCAAGTGGCAAGGAATGATAAGCACAGCACAGGCCAGTAGGGATAGGAGCAGATGGCCAGGAGTCTCATGGCTCTAAGTGAAACAGTGACTGCTGTAACTTCCTGGGCACCTGTGGGCTTGTAATGAACTCAAAGAGCATGCACTGGACCTCCTAAGATGCTTATTCTCCTGGAAGGCACCTTGCAGAATGTACAGTAGCACCTCAAAAGACCAGTGGTTCAGAGTGAGAGGAGCATTTCTGTACAGCTTCTGTCCTCACTGTTCTAGTGTAGCACAGGAGCTGTGCGCCGTGACAAAAGGCAATGGTTGATATATAAAAACAAATGCAAAAGAGTATTTTAAAAAAGCATCTAAAATGGCTCATTATTATGTCATCCATTGAATTCTTTAAAATCAAGCTGGGACATTCCTGCTGAAATACCTAATATTTGAATGCAGATTTACTAAGCTACTGTCAGATGTCCAGATTAATGATGGACTGTTCTTTGTAACTGTTCTTGTGTTCTCATAGATCTACCCATTTAAATGATTTATAGTAAAAAGTTCACCTTATACTCTACTTGATAAAGTAGATGTAGTGGACTATGCTTGACAATGCAGTTTACAATATAAATTATTTTGCTATGAATGTCTCAAACTGAGCTACTTTATTAAGAAGCTAAATTGAGTTCTGATTTTTTTTAACATAATGTATTAAAACACCAAAGGAACACCTTTTATTTCCCTGAGGGGATTTTAATCACAATTTTCAGATGAAACATCCTGCTCTTAAACTAGGCACCTGGCAAGACTGACATTTTTACTACATCCGCAGAAGGTCAGCAAAGAAATGGGTTCTTGCTTTGGCCCTGTCCACACAATCAGTGTGTGTAATCACTGAATTGAAGTAGATTTCAGAATTGGACTTAGAATTCAAATCAAACGAAAGTTAAAAACATTGCTTTCCTATTTCTAAAGATACAAGTTGTTTCTGATTAATTGCAAGATAACAGATAACTGTACAAAATGTCTAAGAAAACTACAGTAATTTCATTTTCTCAATGCGTGAGGGATTTTTTCCTGTTTAGCAATAGAGTGAATTCCAGCTGTTTTTTGTTTCATGAAGTGTATAGCATTATCTTTTCCTGCTCTTTCTGTTCCCTTCCTAATGCTGTTTTATTGAGATCATAGTTAAACTATGATTAAAGTCAAATGTAAATTATGAGAGGCAAAAACCAACTGCATAAAATTATTAATTTAACACTTCAAGATGACACGCTTAAAAGTGGAGAAATGATATTTGATTCCTAGGCAAAGCACGAGAAAAGCACGAGCTTGTTTATGGAAAATGTTTCAGTATGATTAAGTTTTGTCATTTATATGGTCTCTTAATTTTTTTAAAGTGATTACATTTTTTTTACTTATCACATTATTATCACTATTATCATATTTTCACTCTCACAGTGCATTCGGTCTCTCTTTTTTTTCTTATAGCAGTTTTTTGTTTTTTTTTACTCAAAGTGAACATGAGTTTGTTTGTGATGAGTGTTTCAGTGACGTTTCCTATACAGTATATAGACAATAATGCTAAAGGAATAAGAATAAATAAAATGGTTTTTATCAAGATTATAAAGAAGACAAAAAGCAAGAAATAAATACATTAAACTGGAACAATATGTAATTGGACCTGTGTCACTCCTCAACTTTGTTTAGTTTGGTCAGTGTGAAATATGTTCAGTTAGGTACAGTGTAGTAAAACCTGACCATAAAGTGATTTGTATTGCAACAATAAACTCATATTTTACCTTTCTGTAAAATAACTTAACCTATTACTCCATGTTGAAAATCACATTTGCTAAAGCCCAATACATTCTGATCTGAAATGTATATCGTCCAAACAGTTTGGACCCAGCAAGGTGAAACATTGAATCACACACTGATCTATTTATTTTGATTTCCTTGCTAAGTGAGGATGAGTTCTTTTTTCCCCAAATGTAAATATGTCACTCATGGGCGTATAAAGTATTTGATAAACTGCTTTCATCACATAGCTTCTGTCATAACAGAATGTACCATAACATACCATATGTGCTGCTTGGGTGATCCACTGACTAACTTTGTTATAATCCTACTGTCCTGCTGTCTTATGTGTATCAACCTTAGTGCTATAAGGTGAACTACTATATATCTGGAATGTAAACTGTATATTAAAAGGAGCAAGAAAATATTATAAACCCAGAAAAAGAGCAACTGCAGATTACAAGCAATATTTTTAGCAATCCCATGTTATTAAATTATCTGTTGTTATGTTTTCTAGAATGTTGGTCTGGTCATTATTTATGCAGGACAGCCTCACAAACTACTACCATGTGATGAAAATGTCAAAATGTTAAAGTTCAATTCAGGAGCTAGAGATGAAATCTAAATTATGTGACTAAGATGAAAACATAACAAGTTATGGAAATGTTCTGGATTTAACTCTTGGTTTGAGAGGATTTGGATAACTATTTGGATGAGGAGTTTATCATAAATGTATGAGAAACCAAACAGGCTGAAGGGTTGCTTCCTTCACAGGGGTACTAGGGTTTCTGGAGGGGTATTACCTTGAAAAATGTTGGCATATGAAGTCTTAAGGCCCATATTTATACTCTAGAGAGGTATTGATTTGTGGGAAACGGGTCATGTCTTTCTACCAAATTTTCCTGTCAACTCCACATTTTGTAATGTTATGAGACATCTCACCTCCCTTCACATACAGGTTCACATCACATCTACACTGGACTTCTTTACTGTTTAGTTTCAAATTTCTAACCACATTGTTTATTTCCTGTTCAACATATTAGCTCCAATACTGAAGCAAAACAAAGGAAGTATGACAGAGTGTCTTAAAATCATTTGAGAACAGTGAGTCCCTCTTCATTATTTCAACCTCATTTCAGTGTGACCCTTTTTTAAGACTTTACCTTGTTTCCAGTGGTGACAGAGGTTACAACGTGGTTACAACCCAACTGAAGTATTCTGTTGATTCCCATGAACTTTGTTGCCATGACAGCAGAATGGGAGAGAAGCTGAGGGAGAAAGAAGACCCTCTTTATAGCCATTTTATAATGGAGAGACTTCTAGCCTGGAAACAAGGCATTAGCATTTGAAGAAATTATACTAGAATATCTGGTTTCATGGGTATTATTAAGTTCCACCAAGCCAGATTTATTTTAATTAAGGTATCACAGAGGGACTGTACTCAGTCATATATCTTTGAAGCACGATTCTTTGATATCAAAATGGCATTGACTGTGTGCTTCCTTTGACATCATGTAATTATAACATTCCTGTGTACTTACGATCTATTGAACATTTTTATCAGGTTAATTGGCAATATTTGTATATGTTTCATGAAAGATGGTTTTACAGTATTTTTTGTTCCACTTATTTGATGGATTATCCATATTAAGTGGGGCTGTTGAAGTATTTAACTTACATCGTAAGCTGCTTCTTTTTTGTCTCCTTAAAAATGTGTAATTAATTTAGATTTGAACCTTGGTGAAGGGATCTGTTTATCTGAATTCTAAAGTTCTGTTCAGAAAAAAAAAAGTCTATTAAGTTAACCTTTTTAAGGTACTTTTGTGTAGTTGCATCACTTTTATGTGTACCATGCCCTTATTGAAACGTTTGCTTTTACATCACCATGCCCAAAAGCACCTTCAAATTATTTTACTTTATGAAAATTGTGAAAATTAACCACTAAAGTTTTCAGTAGGTTACAACAGTGAGCAGTTTGTGTTGGCGAGTTTAACTCATTCTAAAAGAACAAAGCCCCATTTGCCTATTGGATATGCATTTTGACTAAAGTCACACATCTACAGTACATTAATCCAAAAATTAACATATCCCTTGCAGGAGACAAGGAGATTGTACTTGAGTTAGTGCATTGCAACATTTTCAACACAGACAAGAGGAAAACTGCACCCCTGAGCTATGCAGTTTTTTCAATCTAACTAGAAAAGTAAAAAAAAACACAAGTTATCTCTGTAAATCAGAGAAACAAACATTAGTTGATATATCTGCTATGATGTCTATGCAATACTGGGTTGCCATCTTTGTTAAAAGCACAGTCAGAACTGTCCGATCGGCATTTGTCATAGGAATCAATAGGCAGAGAGAAATCCAGTCAGCAGCATTAGCACACTAGTTTAATATTGACATCACCTTGGTACAGCAGAGTCAATATTTCTGCTATCTTACAATAAGACATGTATTTTACCCACTGGAGTCTAACTACAGCTGATGTAGCTGATGATCCACTCTCAGCAGCTTTAAAATATTAATGGGTAGAATTTCAAAAAGCACAAGAGAAGGTTACATGGTCAGTGCTTTTATTCCACCCCAGAAGCTCCCCTGTCATGCATCCTGTTTTGCAACGGAACATTTTTCATTGGAATGGAGTGGAACATTCGGATGCCTAATACCGAATCATGACATCCTTAAATTCCTAAGCGTCATGTACATAATGGCTAGCCATAAAAGATGTCATAATATCAATGTGGGTTAAAGCATGTAAATGTTATCAGCATATGGATTTTGAAAATCTGAGTCTTGTGTGGGGTATATTAGGGTTTCAAGGGGGGAGGGGTATTTGGGAGGGCTTCAGTGCAAATATTTCATATGTTCATATGTAAGATCCCAGAAAATCTGAATAAAATCCTGGGAAAAATGTGAGCCAGTGGTTTGAAGAGAGGAGATGTGATCAGTTAAGGCCACCGATGTGATATGTTTCCAATTTAAGACTAAAAGCACTAAAAGCAAATATAAGAGCCAACAGTTGTACTTCATAAAAAAATGTTAAAAATACATTGCTTTATTTTAGGGGCTGCAAATCATACTTTATAAAAGTAAAACACACAAATGTTAATACTGAAGTAGCCAGTTCTGAACTATTTACATACTGTATGATAAACAGCTAACTTAATGTACTGCAATTAACTGAACAAGGAATCCTTTTTAAGAGTCACTTGCTACCAGATTATTGACAGACTTTTATATGATCTTTCAAATGCTATACTGAAAAAATCTAAATAATATACCAGTTAGAGCAACAAAACAGATCTGCTTTTCACAAGTGGTAACTTATAAGAAACTATGTCAGTATACCTCTTTATCTGCCCAAGTATTTAACACATTATCATTATCAGGTAACAGCTTAGATAAGTTTTTATTCACATTAGTTGCCTGACCATAATTCTATAACTTAGTGCCAGTTTCCACATTTTCTTTCATATACCAAATTGCTGTTGAAAATAGTATCCAAAAAGGCATAGGAATATAAATGATGCAGGAGCTGTAATTCAGTGATGCCACTAACACAGATGAGTACAATTGAGTACTTCTAAATGAGGACATACAGTATACAGTTTGAAAATATCTGGGCTGCGATCTCGAAGAACCAACATCACATTTCAACTCATATGGCCATCAGAACATAATTTCAAGTTTAAATCGTAAAAGCGAAATTATTTTTATATCATTAGAAATGCGCTTTTAAAATTTTTGTTTTAATTAGCAGTCTAGTATTAATTAATTTAGGATAATTAGTATTGATTAGCAATGAAAAAACGCAGCCTCGTTGACATTATTTTATAAATATATTGCACAACATTATAATTTATAAAGCAATGTTGCAAAGCAAACCTATTGATACCATGTATCTAGTGGTAATGGCTGACAACAAAACACGTAGACATAGAAACAAATAGACATATAAGTAAAGATAGGTAATACTGTAGAGAGATTTAACTAATGTGATACATTATCAAGTGAAGTTCAGCAAATCGACAGAGCTTTTTTTAGACCTGGTACTATGTATCAATGACAAGAAAGACTTGTGTCATACACAGAAAGACCAACATTAGGTAGCTAGATGGTGAATTACAGTAGGTACAGTACCTGTAGGTGCCTGTCATTATACAGGCAAAGTCTTTGCTGTCTGGCATTATATTTGTAATCAGGAAAGATATCAAGCAAGGGTTTATTGAACATTCCACTCACTCTACCTCTCTACAACTGTACCAATAAACTCACAGTTGAGAACTAATACATTACAGATGAGAACGGCAAACATACTTTTCAAACAGGCTGAAATCAGGTGGCAAAAACATTGGTTGAAAAATGATGTATTTATTTTTATATGAGTTTAAATTTGCCAGTTGTTTTTCCACTTTTGATACTGACCGATTTAAAATATCCAATCAACATGACTTACCACTGACACACTCCCTGAGAAAATGCCCACTCCTGTATTTGAATCAATCAGTTCCGTTCTATGTGGAGTGTGATCATTTATTCAATTTATTTTTAATAATAATGATTGAAATACTTTTTCTTGGTACCCCTTTCAAGGCAAGGGTTGCTTAAGGGACAACTTAATGGAATGATTGAGTTTACTAGTATTTATTTGACTTTGGCAGTCCTCACACCAGATTCCAATCTCCCCTCCTCCCTTGTCTTCTCAATTCCACACTACGCTATCTGGACTTAATGACTTGCTTTGAGTTCTTGGTCCTAGTCAGCCTGGGCCAAAGCCTGAATTTAAACTGGATTTAAACTGGCAGTCCTCCTGGCTGTATCCCAGGTGTCCCTTGTTTACCTCGTTTACTAACTTTGAGGACAAAAAGAGCATTAGGCACATAAGAGTTTGACATGATACATTTTCAATCAGGAAAAAATTATTTCTTAAAAAAAATTATATTATTTTTAGTCTTTAGAACCGATGAGTTTAAAACTACATTGAGAAGTTTGCACCATCACTATCATGGCAAATTGAGCTTAAGCTGGAACCATAAGAAATATGCTGTTCACAAAAAATTGCAAAGTTTATTATTAGACAAATACTACATTTAATTTAAACGCCAAATAAAACTAGTTATCAGAAGCATGGGCGAAGGCTCTAACATTCTTCAGTTAATTCCAGTCAATATAGAACAATAGCTCAGCAGCTGTTGCAGCGATAAAGAATGGTTTGGCACCAAAAATAAGAGGACATGCCATTTCAAAAAGTAAACAAATTATCTGAGTTTCATTTTCTTTGCTCTAATAAATCATAAATACAATAGACGCAGGCAGCCCTATAAAACAATAATTCCCCTAAAATAATAATATATCTGTAGCTGTGAGAAGTTAGAGTCATTGTCATTAAAGATGTATATTAGAATTTAACTAATAATGATAAATCAATTGGATATGACTAACTGAATTCCATCCCTCTCTTTATCTTCTTTGGCCTTTTCCCACAAGGTTTTCATAAGTCAACCCAGCACAGACCCTCTGCTAAAAACATCACTATGTCAGGACACATCAACCAGTCCGGAGATTCTGTATATCTATATGTGTGTGCGTGTATGTGTGCATCGTCTGGCTGTTCATTTCAGGCATGCTGGGTTCTAATCTTCCAGACCTGAGAGTTAATGTATCCAACTTCAAATGAACCATTGTCTTCCACATTGAAAAAAATCTGTGTTGTGAAGATCCTGTTTTTTTTTCAAAATCCATGAAAAAAAATAAACAGAACTTTGTTTTTAACATATTTCTCATGTCTGATTTTGCTGGAACCAACTGTTTGTTATTATTACTTGAAGTCACCAATAGGGAAAGGACAAAACTGGAAGAGAATCTGAGCCAAAAAGGAAAATTTCACAAAAGAACTCTTTTGCAAACTGATTTGCAACAAGGAGTCTCAGAAAGAAGACTGAAAAAGGGGAAATTACCAGATAAGATAAAAGGATATGAACATCCTGTGAACATCTACCATATACTGTATATACTGGATTCCTGGATCAATGTCTCTATTTGAGAAAGGGATTTATTTTTTTGTGGTTGTGAAGTATGGATATTTGTAGTAACAAATGTCACAATGAAATTGAAAGTAGTTCTTTAAAAATTCCCAAATCCTATTTGTTTTTTTTTAAACTTGCAATTGTACAAATTCAAAACAAAACATTCAGACATACTTTATTAAATCTTAGCACCAAGAAAGATGTGGTTGATACTATTATTATTTTGTGGGTAGGAAAAAAGCAGTAGCCGTATTAAATGTTTTTGGAATACAGCCCAAAACAATGTTAAAAATTGTAAATGCTCAATTATAAGGAAAATCTGACTATAAAAAACTGCCTAATGTCTCATTTCTACGAAGTAATGACAACTAGGTTGCAAACTATAGTACTAAACGCGCCTAAAATTAATCAAGTAACTATAAGAGTACGTGATATAAGTCAGATACTGCAAGGACTCATTTATTTAGGTCATTTGTCTTGCACAATATATACGCAACCTAATTTGTGGTGCATGCACTTATGATAAGTTCTCACCGTCGTCACTTTTAAAACACAAAACCACATTCAGAAACTGCTTCCGGAAATTTCCGTTTTCAACATATTAAAGATGTTAGAACAAATTAAGAAAGGCTTTGTTTAATCCTTGGAAGAGTTTTAGAACATTAGTAAAAAAGAGAACAGTTACGCACATAACCTCTGACCTTGTTCTAAGTGGTTTACAGTAGTTCTGTCACTGAAAGGACTTCTTCAGTTTGGAGACTGAGCCCGGTGTCATTTCTGGTTGATGTCACTTTGCCAGCTGTAACCAGGAAATCTCCAGCTAACATGGGTCAACAAGTACGGGCTTAGTAAGTCAGGGTCCTCTTTTCAGAGAACAATGAATTATAGGTAATTAAAGGTTGCAATGACATCAGTGAATGACATGGCTTTTCTCCTGTCAGCACTAATTCTACTGTCAGGCATTGTGGAGCTTTCAGAGTTTCAAAAGATGAATGGCACAGACATGTCCTTCTCTCCAGAGCAGGTATCTGAGGCCTACCACCTTATTACTTATTACACAGGCATCTGGAGTCTACCTGCATCCAAACATCCAAAGCCTGGCATCCCAGAATGCCCAATTATGTCTACCCAGAACTGCTTAACTATTCACATCTCTGTTTTTCTTGAGAGCCTAATGACACAGCTTGCCCAGGATCTTCATTTTTTACATAAAGGAAATGAAGCATGCTCTTATGCAAGTCATGTTTGATAGGTTTCAGCATTAGGTTGCAGAATATTTAATTCCGAGGACAGATATCTAAAAGCTCTCTCACACACACATTCAGCAAATGTACAGTGCAGGATTTCGCAATTCATATACTGATAAAAACAGCATCCGAAATACTGTACATTTTATTTCAACAATCTTTTCTATAGTCGGGTTAGTGGTGTTGCCCTGGATACCAACCAAACTATCCTAGTTGCTATGCAGGTTGAACAGAACCTGCTCCTTTTCTGCTCCTACAGTATACAACTCTCCCTACAAATTGACATGACTCCTTTTTTGACTCCTGAACATCTTTCAAATACCTGGGACTATAAACATCTGTGTATTTGCAAATTATCTCTTTTACAACAGTTTCCATCCTAGACATACTTAAAGTTCTCTTTCTTTTTCAAAACTTCTCAGGCTTTCCCATTATTTACATCAATACACCCTCATACTGTAGATCACAAGACTGTTTTTGACTATGGTTTTGATTCTGTTGATCAGAAATGCTTTTTGGTTGCTGCTTAAAAATATCAGATAACCACACAAAAGTGAATCTCATGAAGGAACTCTATACAGACAGCTGCATTCACATGGAAATAGAATTCCTGAATGTCTCAAATTAGTACCCAAGATGCACTGGGCATGGCCGCACCATTGCTGTGAACCTGGTTCCTTTCACCAGTGGCCTGGATTTATCAGTGCACAATTCACATGTGCTTGCTGTAAATCAGGACAACTGCGGACAATGAGATGTTCACCAATCATACTGTACCTGCAATTTCCTACTTAAGTATAAAGGTTATGATTCTAAGCCAGTGAAATTGATTGACTTAAAAATCAAAGAATAACATGAAATGGTAATTTTAGTTTAACTTTAACTTCACATTAATAGCTTTATGGTGTTTAGTGTTACAGAAAAATTAGATTAATTATTCTGTTCTTAACCGGAAAACAGAAGTTATTTGCCAGTAACTGGCGCAGCATAGATTAGTGCTCCATCCACATTTAATACAGCAGTTCCTTGTTATCTCCAGATAAAAACACTGACAAAGGGCACAATGTGTCCAGTCACCATTTACTTAGTCCAGTTACTTAGATGTGGTCTTATACAGCCACATCTGTGATGATATAATAGCAATAAGACCTGTTTATGCATATATTGCTATACAATTAGGCTGCCTCTGTCTAATGTTATTGCATCACATTTGTCATAGCAGACAATGTGTTCGGTTTGGGAGAATTTTTTAAGGTTGGAGTTAGGATTAAGTTTAGGGTTAGGATTTTCATGAAAGCTGACTTTCAGAAATGTTAATAAAGGATTATGAATACCATTACAACATTATGATAGTGATGGAAGACATTCAAATAACCTGTGATGGTTTCCCCATAGGTTTTTAAAGCACCTAGTAAAAAGACACCGACATAGAGATTGCACTTATACTGTACATTATAATGCAGATTCGATCCTCTATAAGAAGGGTACACCCAGAAAGTTGTTAGACACAGCAGACATACTGTAGGTACTGAACATGCTAATTATGCCGACAGGAATACTGTACCTACAGTAGCACATACTATTTCATACTGCATAGCAAAACCTAAGTACAGTAAATGTGTGAGCAATACAGACAATAGAGCACAAGAGAGTGATGCCGGCTGCAGACCCAAGAAGCCGCAGAACCCAGAAGCGAATAAAAGGTTGTCAACAATGACCTTCCATAGGAAGGCGTATGTTAATTTTTTTCACAGCAAAAATGGCATAAGTTATGCAATCATGCAACCAGAAAGCGGCACATAGATTTACTGCGTGCAAACATATGTGAATCGTTTCGCAAAGACAAGAAAGCAGATCAATGTCCACACAGACAATGCATTCTGTTTCATTGCAGTTCTACGTGAGGCATAGCATGGGACAAGTGCGTGTTTCCCAGTACTACACCTTCCTCCATATAGTGATTTTTTTAATGACATTAAGTCCAGGTGAGTACTCTATACTGGACCACTCCATACTATGACTATTGTTTGTTTTAATCTTTGTGTGATATTATTAAACTGAGAAAAGGTGCAAAGAGATTCATGTTAAGGTTATTTAGTGCATGTAACATCTGTGTGTGCTTCTGTAAGATTTATTTTTTTAAGAAATGAGAAATTAATAATGCTAGTAATATCTGAAATTGCTGTCCTTTGTGTAGCGTTGGAAGATGAAGTTACATTAGAGATAGAAATTGAACTCAACAATTACTATTAACTTGTTCATACGTCATCAGGAATTCACTTTAATTTTGTTATTAAAGTCAAGTGAATTAACAATTGAAAACCAATAAGAATTCTCAAGAGCAATTCTTCTGAAATTTCTTTTGAAATGAAATTATGCTCTTTGTACAGGGTTCTCTCTTAAACAGAGAAACAGAGCACAATTAGTCACACAATAAATAATTTAAAATATGATAAATTTAAATAAAATTGTTTATGTAATCAAGAACCATTGTTCTTAGCTTTTACATACTGAAGAAGTACCCTTCTAAAAATAAATCCAAAAGACCTCAAAGCAGCTTTAAACAACTGTAAAGCTGGAAAAGCAAGAGCATTCTGCCCTCAAAGAATGCAGGAGATTTGGTTTCACCTGTGCTCTTAATTACTTAATTACACTAACCATTGGGAATGCATGTGCTAATTGAAATTACCTCTATAACCTGCAGGATTATGTCCTCTGAGAACTAGTTTCTGAGTTCTTATTTAGATCTTGTCTGACATGCAGTTTTGACAAAATCATAAAATGAAGCACAAAAAATAATGACTGATCTCTAAAACTTGGATTGCACAGCAGAAAGAAAGCAGAAAACAGACACTATTACAAATTGTATTTAGATTTTGGAATTTTTTTCTTTGTAGCTGTCACTAATTGCACAACTACCATGCTTCTTTTTTGCTTGTTTGTATTACAACAGTTCATTCTAGTGTAGTAACTGTAATGTCCAACGGAATGAAATTGTTCAGCAGTCAGTCTGGAAACATTTGAAACTCAGTGATGAAAAATAATTATATTGTGTAGGCTTTGTTGTTAGTATTTTTCTTCTGAGCTTAAATTGCCATTATAAATGTACGCTACTAACATATCTAGGTAAAATAGATAAAGAATGTTGACAGCAAAATTGGAGATGCATTAAAAAGCATTTCTTGCATGAGCAATCACTTGTTCGGAGTTAATTGCTTTCCTCTTTTAAAACTGCCAAAAAGTAGCCTGTTTAGTTGTTCAAACTAATTTAGCTAAAATATTGTTTGTATTTGTATATTTGTCATCAACAAATCAACAGCCTGGGAATGAAAAACCGTAGTACAAAAAAACTAATATTTACGAATAAAATATGTTGTATATTCATTTATATATATATGTTTATTTGTAGTTTAAATATTTATGTTTACAGTATACTGTATATATAAAACTGCTTGCCTTTTTATATATGAAAAGGCTTGGTTCTTTCATGACGCTGAATAGGATGGTTTAGAAAATGGACGGATATATATGAAATGTTTAGTGTCGCGGATTTAGGAAAGGGAATGCTGTGGAATGACTAGGTGAGCAGTAGAGACCCTATGTGTAGCGGTAACACGGAGGTTAGCCCAGGCTCAGGTGGTATAGAAACCTATGCCCTCAGGCCACGGATGTGGGGTGACCTGGTACTAGGCGGATCTCACGACATCCATACACTCAATGCAAAGCCAGGAGCAGAGCAGACACAGGAACTAAATAGGCTACATAACAAGACACACCAGAAAGACATGAATAATCACAGGGAACTAGGAACAGGACTGAAGTAGAGCACCCTCTAGGTGTACAGGGCATGACAGTACCCCCCCTTCAAGGGCAGCTCCTGATGCCCAAAAAAGAGCTGCACAGTACTGGGGGGAGGAAAAACCTCATTTAACTGAAAGGAAACCTCTGGGAGTCCACGGCTGAGAGCTACTCTCTCCTCCGGGGTGAAAAACCTTTATTGAGTAGAGAAGGGGGGGGGGGGGGCGGTCTGGGCTCCAGAGGAGCAAGACAAAATAACAGACCGAACACGTAAAAAAATCCGCACAACAAAAAATAAACCCTGATGGAACAGGGGAACATACAACAGATAGGGAGACCAGAGGGCTTCAGAGCCCGGGACCAAGACAGCAACGGGTGTGGGAGCCAAACCTTGGAAAGGTTTTTGCAGCAGATCGGATTAAAAAGCAAATATTGACCACATGTATATTTCAACAAGGCCTCTCACAGATGTTTAAAAAAACATATTTTCAACAATGTATAGTTGATGTTGATGTTTAAAACACAGGCACTTATTTTCTCATTTTTAAAATTCTATTGTTTTAAATTCTCTGTTGTGTTACTATGGAGCATAAATACTTATCATTTCGGTGAACTACAGAAGCTAATTAGTGCCATGGAGAAAAATAAAATCAAATTTATACAAGATACTATTGTGTTTATACGAGAAAAGTATATTAACCTTACTTACTGTATGTAAGCGTCAACATGCATAGGCTGCAAAGGAACAAGTAATAGGTTTGTTCCACGCTGAAAAGAGAAGAAAGGAAACACAATGTTTCGGCTGTGGAGCCTTCTTCGGGTGTGAGAAATAGGGCAGACAGCAAAGTTTATATAGCATAGGAGAACAAAAGCTGAGAGAGTGGAGGAGGCGGGAGCAGGGCAGAGGCAGAGTGGTGCGAAGCAGAAACCTACAAATGAATATAAGTTATATAAAATTGCATTATACTGTATATGCAATAACATATACAGTACATAACATACGTTTGGAAAGCTGTGTTATAGCTTCTTGCTGCAGAATACTATCTCATAAAAACAAGGTCATTTTGTTTTCTTCATGGCGTTAATAAGCTTCTGTGAGCAAGCCTAGATTTCTGATGATGTCTACTTCTATTGACTGCCACTGGTACACTATAACCAATACAGTTTTGGGCAATTAAACACCTTGAAATATTTTCTTTTCATGTATTTTTCTTCTAATGAGTTAGGACACGGACAAGCTCTGATGGTCTGGCAATCCCCGCAGGAAATAAAGGAAAATCGAGGAGGAACAGTCATCCTGCCCTGCAGTTTTGAAGACCCAGATGGAAAAGCAGACCCTTCGACAAAGTGTGCGGTTCAGTGGTATAAAGCCAAACATGGGCAGAGCTTCAATGAGAGCATACAAGTAGCCCTGAGAACACGCCATGCGCTTGCTCAGCCAGAGCCCTCACTTACTCAGCGAGAAGCCTCCCTTGTCATCACGAATCTTACTCTGGAGGATGCTGGGGTGTACTACTGCACTGTGAATGTGTGGCAAAGAGGTAAAGGCACAGGAGCAGGTACAGAGCTACACATCCATTGTAAGTAACCCCACTACTACAAACAGATATTTTACTGCATTAATGTCTTAAACAGTTATTGCTGATGTTTGGACTACCTTATGGGATTTAAATGCTCACTTTTTTACATTTAAGACCCCTCCTTTTTGAACAGCATGGTAGCTAAATATGTTTTTAGAAATTCTCTTAAGTGCCTTTTTATTATTATTTTAATCACGTTTTACAATGTATCCAACCCAATTAGACACTGGCATGTCTATCACATCTTAAGTGCTTTTAATTTAAAAAGAAATTTAGTTATTACTAACATATGCAAGTCATTCTTTTTTTCAAAGCAATGCACATTTACACCCATTTAACTTGAGAAACCCAGTGCAGTTTGCTCAAGGGTACAAGAGCTGTACTCCACCTGAGATTTAAACCCATAACTTACTAAAGTCTAGAAACCTACCCACTTCTCTATAGTGCTGCCTGATTTGATCAATTTCCCAGGTGTGTTTCACCATGATAAAGTTTCGTACAATTTTAAACTCTGACACAAAATACATTACTTAATATAAGAGCTATCAATAGGACCTAGGGGAACACTCTGCTATGAAACTCTTTTAGATGTCACTGCAAGATTAGTACATTATTCACTTCTTCAGATTTGTCATGTAAGAAAAAGAATAAAAGATAATCATACCTTAATGCGGTACTTCTCTGTCTCTTTTAACTGATATAACAAAAAGCTTTAATTATCTCTAGTTTTGTATAATCTTTAAATTTCAGTTTTAGTTCAAGCCTGTAGCTATTATATATTTGATTTCAAATCTGTACATGCCTTTTGTCTTCCAGTCTAATTTAAAGTGGCACCTCAGTTTTGTAAAAGCAAATCATGTTTTTTAACCAATACCAGCATAAAATTACAGCTGACTACTGTATGTATTTCAATACACAGAGTTTTTAAACAGAAGTTCAGGAGGAGTTTAAATTTTAATTTTGCCCAGTTTCACTCTTCAACATATAAATATCTCTCCTCCTTTGCACATCTTTTTTGCACCCCTCCCTCCAACTCATCTTCACTCTTTCAGTGGCTCCCTAGCTCATTCCTCATGAAGTTAGACACCCAGTCAGTTTTGTACTTAGAGAACGTTACAGTAATTACTAATGCCAGGATACCATTTCCTCAGCCAGGTAAGGTATGTCAATTAAACTTTCAATATGGTCTCCTATTCAATGTTATTGCCACATTGGATTAATTATGATTTGACCAAACCAATGAAATGTAAGAAATCTATATATATCTAATAATTACAAGGTAAACTCCTTAAAGTATAAACTAACAAATGTATTGTTTTGACAGCTCCACCATCTGCCCCTAAGCTGTTCCTACAAATGCCCTCTAATCCAGCCACAGAAAAATGGAGTCTGGTGTGTCAGACAAAGGGATTCCACCCTTCACATATAATTGTGAGATGGAGTAGAAGCCGGGATCTCCATGGAGGAGTTAATGAGATTCTAGGCAGCAGTGAGAATAGCCCTGTTCACACTGCCTCTCTTAAAAAACATATGGGAGTTACACTCAGTGCAGATCACAGCACCTTCTTTGAAAATGGTATTGACAAGGAGCACAGTACTGCAGTGCAGACACTTCATCTGTTTGAAAACAGCAGCAAGGAGGACTACGTAATCAGTCACCTTCAAATAGCTCATCCTAATTTGACTGGAGGTACATACTTGTGTACCATACACCATGTCTCACTGGAAGCCCCTCTCACAGCAGAGTTTAAGTGGGGTGAGTGAACTTACAAGAGCTGAGTATTTTAACTAGCTGAGTGCAATCGTTGTGGTCTCTATGGAGCATTGTGACTTCTGGGGAGAATATCTTACATGGTAAGGGAATAGTAATTCACTATACAGTCCTATGTATAGTGATTGTATTTAATAATTGCAATAATCACATTTATTAAGACTCAAAGACTTGGGGGGTTTCTGAAATTGTTGTGTTGTGTACAGAAGAGTATGAGAAAACACAAACTTTCAAAAGTGATTTAAGGCTTTTCAGGTTAAATTCTCTTTGTGATACAGTACGTGATGATCCAGTAGAGAAAATGGAAAAGATCTAGTGTGTGTTAACATTTCTTCAAGACAGAAAGGGTAGAGAATTTGTTTTGTTCTTGTAATGCAATTTCTTTTACCGTAATGCTCACCACACAAATAAAACTATACAATGGGACCACTGCCTATAATTATGGTGGCTTTGGGGCACTACGACATTCTGTTCAAAGCAAATTAAATTACAGTATCTTGGAAAGATGATGCAGTGTCTGAACAAATCCATGCTGTTCTCAGATGTCCTGCCTGTATTAATTACACTGCATTCTTATAATAAAATTGCACTGTATATTGCACTGTATATGTAAATTTAGAAGTGGTAATCATGGAGGATTTTAATTTTCTTCACATAGACTGTGATAAGGTATGTCATCAGTAGGAAATTGAAATGGAAGACCAGGCAAACAATTGCTTCCTTTGTCACAACTTATAGAGTAAATGCTAGTGTTTATCTCATATTTTTAAATAATCAAGATACAGAGACAAAGATTAGGATATGTAAAAAGGAATAGCACAGATATGGACTGACAAAATGAATAGCAACAGTTTAAAGATATTCTGCTTGAAGCACAGATCAGATTCATCCTAAAAGTAAATATATTAAGAAAGCTTGAGTCATATTGTTTTAATAGCCCAATTAAGCCAAAAAAAGGAGAAACAAAACTTCACAAAATGATTATTTAATAGGATCCACTTTAAAAAGAAGCACGGCAAAGTACAAACATGGTCATAGTGAGAGATAGGAAAGATTTAGAAAGGGAGACTAAAATAATACATTTTGTTCAATATTATAATATGAAAATAAAGGATTAAGGTGTCTCAGAGATAAAAATGTGAAACTAAAATTAGACAAGGGGAATTGATTAATATATTTAATTAAATTTCCACTCATTTGTTTGGCTAATCGACATCGTGCCTCAGGCTGAACAAAGACCAAGATTTATATTAAACGGTTTTACTCAAAAGTACTGCAAGTATTTGAAGCACTCATAGACCATTAACTTAACCTTTTTATTTTATGTCTTTTAGATCTTTTCGAAGCACACTTGCCATTTCAAGCAACTGGGTGCTTAAATGTCTTCAAAATCTGTTTTCTGGGTGGATTATTCTGTATATTCTTTGCAGCAGGTAAAGACTATTTTGATTTTTAATTATACCAACAATATGTAACGTAACAAGGTAACGCTTTTCCCAGACTTTCCAAAAGACTGCTCCAATATGGAGACTGGGAACACAGTGTAATAGTTGCAATCTTCAGATGACATGTTAAAGAGACCTCCTGACTACGCATGGTGCTTTTTTTAAGTATAGGGGTATAAAGGCCAATGACCTCGCTAGCTTCAACTCTGATCTTGCACAATCTGACCTTCGGTGAGTTTTCCCTTAATTCAATTGGTGGCATAATTATTCATTTCTTTACCTGAGCTATTGTGTGGGGGGTTGTTGGTACAGTCCATAATGACTCAAATTTGTAAAGGGGCAGCACTCATTCATCACAGGGGAATTCATCACAGTGATTACGACTCCTCCATGAGCAGTGAAGAATTTTGCATTAATCAAAGGAATGGCTGGGAAGCATTCGTTGCTAAAGCCAGAAATTGCAACGGGGAAAAGAGACAACAACAACAACAACATTGATATTATTGGAGCTACAAAAGAACGATGATAAAATGGGTGGCAATAAAATAAAACAGGAGAAGGGAGAGAGTGGACCAGGTGGAGATTTCAAACTGTAAGAAAGAAAAAGAGGAGAGGGAGAATACATATAGACAGAAGTGAAGGTGCAATGGTGAGAGCAAACGTCACATGCGCAAACGAAACTTTTCTTTGAAGAGGTCTAACTTTCAGTTAGATTTCACTTTTGAATCGGCTGAATTTTTTTTGTGCTTTCTTGGCTTCTGACTCAGTGGAAGAATCTCGTTATGTTCAAGCAGGCTGAAGAAAAACGGTAGCTACAGAGAGTTTTGGTGAGAACAAATGTAAGAAAAAACCACGCAAGTGAATGAGCAAGAAGTGTTATCCAGTATTTATATGTACTGTAGGTAGGCAGAAGTGCACAGAACAACAATTTAATCTCGACCCAAACGTGTTTGAAACTCCATTAGTTGGAAGAGGTTTCAGTATAGCCCACTGAAGAAAGAACAGATTAGAAACTTAGTAGTAAATATTTAAACAATTCCATGAAAAATCTGAAAATTCCAAGTTGGGGGGACTGAGTTACTTCCAAATATTTTGTCAAAATTAAGTCATTTGATATTTGACTTGTGCATTTATGTGCCATTCATCTGCATCCAGTCGTCTTCTTTCACAGAAAGACTGACATGGTGAAAGAAAACTGCAGCCGTATATAAAAGATTCAGGAGACCATACAGTTGAAACTATCATTTTTTATTGATCCTTTCATTGTGTACTTCCTTTCACAGCCCTGAAGTCCTGCTGTGAGAATCGTCTTCAATATTTTGGGTAAGTTCTTTGTACTTAGAAGTATGGACAGTTACAAAATAGGTGTGTAATGAGATAATATGGCTTGCAAAACTGCAAAACAGTCCACACAAATCTGCCAGTGCTTCTTTGGAAGGCTCTGATGTCAAAGATGAGGAGGGAACGAAGGAATCTCTCTTAGGTTGGAATTATATCGATAATGTCAAAGGAATGGCTCAGGAAAAAGTCAAAATCCTTTTTATTATGAGGAGGAAAAAGTACAAAGGAGGGAACATTCGTCCAGAAAGAAAATTCACAATAGCAGTTTTTTTGTTGTGCATTTCTGTGTTTTCCGGAAAACAAATACTGTATATTGAAAAACAAAATCTACTTACAGACTATAGGGAGTTAATGGGCTCCTTGTTTGTTTAAATTGAACACTTCCTGATGCTATGTTTTCAATCTTTATCAGGTTCTTTTACTCAAAATACTTACACATAGACCTTTAAGTGTAGACCTAAGCTGTTCGGAAGGCCAGGCATGCTGAAAAGAATGAGGAGACCCCAGTATGGGGGTTACAGATAGGTTTTCATTCTATTAATTACTTCACTGAGCCAATCATTTTAAACAAGGAGTCAAATGAGCTATTTCTGTGCTTTAATGAAATGCTCATTGAAATGTCTGTGTAAAAACTGCAGGCCTTTTACCCTTGAGGAGCATTAGTAGTAGTACTAGGAATGAAGAGGTCTTCAGCTATTCAAATTTGCACAAGTCTTCTTAGCTTAATCAGTCAATGACTATCAAAATATAACAGACAGCAGAGGTCACTATAGCAAATGGACTTTTTTTGGTACGATTGTTTATTTAGCCTCAACATATTACTTATTGAACTGGAAAACAAAACATAAAAATAATGTGTGTTTTTTTTCAAGGAAAAAGAATGACTAATTCTCAAAAATAATATATATGAATAATATATATGAACAAACGCAGAATAATATGTATGTTTAATTTGTCCCTACTAACCAATCCTCCTGGATGTTTTTATCCATAATTCAAATATCTGATTCTCTTTACTCTAGTACAGTCCCTGTACTCTTGTGCAGACTCCATTAAGTGTGGTATTGCACTCCCATCTACTGGATGGAATTTTATAGAAACTTAACAACCAGTTATTTTCTTTAAATTGACACCTGTGCAAAACCTTTAGAGACAGACCTTATGTATTTTTCCAGGGCTCTGACATCCCCTTGCCAGAGGCGTTTAGTGCATAAGCAATCTGAAATACTGATTTGGCTTTTATTTACTTGGTTTAAGGAATAAGAAAAAGAAGCCTGACTATAACAATAATGCCATGGGAACCCCTCTTGCTAAGGAGGATTAAGCAAAAGAATTTCTGCAGGAGTGATAATGGGCTGCATGGGTGAACAGGGATATGTACTGCACAATACCTGTAGCAGTGAATGCTGGGAAAAAGTGACCATTAGCCATGTTAAGACTTAGTGGGGTATATCATAAGATTGACCCTCACTCTTGAACATTGGTTATAGACTCTATAACAAAGACAGATACATACAGTTGGTGTTAGCACACAATAATAAACTATCATTCTCCATGTCATGTGGGAGCTCGTTTTCTTTTGAACACTGACCTTTAGTTCTCAGGTTTTGCTCTGTTTTACTTTCTAGAGAGAAACTATTTTTCATGTCTGTTTGATTGAAAAAAAAACAACATAATATAGCTCTCTTAATGATCTTATCATTTGTTACAAAGTTGTACCTTATTTTTTGTTGGTAATGTTTGTCTGTTTTTTGTCAAGCTTGTGTTGGACCTTATAACCCAATAATAATAAAACTCCAATTGAAATGATAACATACAGTACAAGTACGTTTCTTTGAATGTCTTGAATTTACCTGCCTTTCAAATCAATCCTAAATGCAGACCAATTGAAAATGCGCCTTCCAAACTTTTTCTAATTGCAATTTTTTTCTCCTTAGGTCTTCAAGGAAGTAACTCATGACATACTGTATGTGTGTGAAGATACAGTATGTAATGCTACTGGATTTTCTTTTTTTAAATACATATCATTCAATTATTGACTTCTGGTTGAAGACTTACTTTCTTCTGTGTTACTAGGAGGTACTGTAGATGGCTATGTATAATGATTGTGTTATGTTTCTTTTTTCATGTGGAACAGTGCAACTTACAAAGGTGCATCATCTTTCTCTACTTATAGTTAGTTGAATTTGACTACTCTTTTATTGTAGTTTTCTGTTCTACAGTACATATTTGAAATCTTAAAAAATAGTATCACATGAGCTCTGAACCAAAACTGTCAGACTTTTAAACTTTTTCTACTTTTTAAAATCAATTGATTCGATTTGATTCAATTGATTGATTTGATATGTCTCTTTTTAAAATGCTAGGGTATTATCTACCATCAAAACCTTTATTTTGAATCTGAAATTTCCAGTAGCACATGTACCAATGTTTTCCTGTGCATTTGCTGTCATTGTCCTTATTGCTTTTGACAGCACCAATTCTCAGTGTTCCAGCAAACGTCTCTTCGCTAGGATTTACGAGCACACAATATCACTGTAATGAAATGTCAGCTACAGTAGACATGCTGTCTTGACAAAATTTTCTTGGCTTGAATTTTGCGAAAAGAAAATGCCGTCTAGTTAATGTTCTGAGGACATGTGGTTAACTGAATCCATTTAGTGTGTTTTATTCATTACACATCAATGTAATTACAGTTTATACAGTATATAGTATGTGCATACAGTATGTACTGTAAATACAAAATGTGTAACCATACTCCTTTTACTTTAACACACTATTTTTCATTGTGTGTCAACTCTGGACATGGAAAGAAAACTAGAAAAATTAAAATCCTGCTTGCCATTATTTTGGAACACCCCGAGTATGTACAGCAGCAATCTAATTAACTCTGCACATATCTTTAGTGCTGGTGTACAGGAATATTGTTTTATACATAGTATATTCAGAACAATGTTAAACTCTAAGGAAAAGCTTCAGAAATAATAAAAGCAGTTAGAAATGAAATAGTACATAATAATTTTACTCCTGAAGACAGATCTTGTGGAAGACATTGAGTGAGTAATTGTTTGATGCAATTGAGTTCCCGGCAACTGTCAGACTGCTTTTAACTCTTGTATAATTTCCTTTAAAGTAGAATTTCTCAAGTACTTTTAAACTAGCTGTAAACTAAACTGTCTCTGTTCCTGTTTATACTCATTTTACTCTTTCGCTCTCATGCTAATGTTCTTCTCACATATGTGTGATGGATTTCTGCATTTCAATAGGATACTTTGTATCAAATAAAAAAAGCAATAAAATATCTAGAAAAACAATAATAGAGCAGTATTATTTTTTTAATATGAAGTTACTACAACTACAACTTTTTTTTAATTACCTAAACTATTTCTTCTAAAAACTGTAATCTACTACTCCTTCTATTCCATATAATGTCCCTGCTTAAATTTCCCTGAGTTAGAATCTAGTCATGTTATGAACCTCAACTATTTGCACAAAGCCTCAGCTTGAACTGTTATAACATCACTGTTATTAATGCAATTCAGTTTGCATTAGAAGAACAGACGTCTGACTGATAATTCACATCAATTACAATATTTACTGTATCTTACACTGAGGTAGATATCCATCATATCATATCTCTTACATATTATACCAATCTATTCTAGTTACCTCTGTATCAGTTGTTTCTCATTATCGTATTTTTTGCCTTCTCTGGATAAGCATTAAGCTAAAAGGACAGTTTTTTCTACAATAAATATCATCTTCCAGATTCAGTGGTTGAACTAAAAGATCATTGCTAATATTTCAGTAGAGGGTCACGGAATCACATGAATTGTGTGTCTGAGTAGACAAGGGAATATATTGAATGATTACAGCAGAAAAATGCCAAATAGGTTAAGGTTAATAGGTTTTTCACAGTCGTACATACTGTACTTCTCTATGTATTCCAAAGAGAGACAATAACTAATGAACAACTTAATAAACAATGAAGTAAATAATTAGAACCTCAGGCTGGAACCAAGATAGAATAATTGGCCTTCAAGGTTGGGATTTTAGATACCCATGGAAGAAGCAGACAATTTGATATTGCAAATTGTTTACCAACGTATTATCCAGTTTTCAAACAGCACAACGGAGATATAGGGTATAGGTATACAGTATAGGGACTATGCAATGTTGTCCTCTGAAATGTATCTCATGTCTGCTACATAAACATACTGTGAAACCAATGGTGCCCACAGCAGATCTTGCACTATCTTGAAGATCTGTGCTGCTCTAGTTTGCAACAGTTTGGCCTCACTAACACCAGACAAGTCACAGTGGTAACTGTTGAGCAGCAAACTGGTAATACGCTGATGGTAGCACACAAGATTAAGCACCACTGCTTGCAATTGCACAGGGTTAATAATATTCTCAAAACTCGAGGTGATGATGTCTGGACTATAAGGCAAGACACTCACCTTGACAGGTTAAGCAATCAAGGAATCACTTCTGCATTATACAGGCATTTTTGCATTGCAAGCTACACAGTAGTTGGGATGACTGAGAATAGGACGTAAGACGCTGTTGTAGAAATTCCCAGTGTTGAAAGGCCAACAGTGTTAAAACAACAGTCTATGTAATACACAAAGTTGAGTCATACATTTGCAAAACAAAACACTGTCAGACGTATCTTCTATGTATATAATGATTTAGTAGTTCAGGTGGGTAGCTGCGTCAGCATGCATAGGCTGCAAAGTAACAAGTAATAGGTTTATTCCATGCTGAAAAAAAAGAAGAAAGAAAACACAACGTTTCGGCCATGGAGCCTTCTTCAGGTGTGAAGATATAATGGTTTATACCAATGACTGTTAAATTTTGTTTAAAATCAGGGGAGATCATATTATTGTACTAGGGCATATAGTACATACATTTAACACACAGTACTGTATATGTGTGTATATACTGTATGCTATAGTTATGTATATACTATGTACTGCACAGTGATAATGATGATTGAGAAGAAATGTTGAGTTCAGAGATGATCTGGTTGCCAGGGCTTTTAAAGTGCATATAGATACAGGAAGAAACAAGGCTCATTGGACAGCACACAATATATGATCAGACCTAATATCCAAGACCAAATAGTGGTTAGGTAATAACTGACAAGTAATAATTGCCAGTCACATACTACCTGCAAAATTGGATGGTAGGCATTAAATCCCATAAATGACACCCTATAACCTTTGAATGTAAAATCTCCAAATTCTCTCCAAAACAGAGAGAATAAAATGTTCCAAAAGCCTTTCTAGAACTTTGAAAACAGTGTCACATAAGGTCAAAGAGTTATTTATAAGTGATTTATTTTTGGGTTCAGTAAATATTTATCTCAAATTCTGTGCTCCAGACTAAGTTAATTAATTGTAATTAATTTAGTATCTATATGTTAAGATTAGCATCTGTATTTTCAACATATGTTTTGTGACTTGTGGTTACATTTACAAGTAAAAAAAAAAAATTTGCTGAGCTGGTGACAATTCTTAATTCAGTGACCAGTCCAGATCCTGGACTGCCACAGCTCTGATGGCCCTATAGGCCTGCTTTAAAGGGTCAGTGAACAGATACCTATGCTTCCGATTAACTTATTCTAACTAAGCAAATTTGTATCCAATTCAGAGCTCAGCTGGAAAGAAACCCTGAGGCTGGTTACTGCTAATTTGGAAGAATTTAGAGCAGCTGTAACAAAGGACACATTCTTGGAAGGATTTAATCTCTTTCTGAATCATTTATCCAGCTAATTTCCAGAATATCTTGAGTGAATTTAATATTTTCGAATAGCAGAAAAACTGAAAGCTAAGACCAGGAAACATGTTACATGTTACAGATTTTTTTTTGTTTTTTTTTTAACCCACCTCTACCCCCCCCCCCCCCCCCCGTTAAAAAAAACGTCCTACTAATATTCTTAACACCCAGTGCCATTCAAGTACTGTATGTCTCTAATGGGCCCCAAACATTCCTATACTCATTAAGTTTCCCCTGTAAATTTTATTAAATATTTTCAACATGGAGTCAAAAAAGTATTTTTATATTGAATTGCTACTTTAACCTTTGATAAATTATAGTTTTGATAAATGTTACAGATGTTTGAATGAGATACTGTAATTAGTCAGTTAGAGTTTTTTTTAATTGATTAGAAGCTGATGTTTTCAGTTTTTAAGGTTTTAGGCTGGATAAGTATGTTTGCTCTCAGATTGGTGCTTGTCTTTAAGAATGTGATAAAAAAACGAGCAGAATTATTTGTTATGACCACCCAAGTTAATGGGGAAAAATGAATTATTTTGTATTGCAACCAGGTCATAGCGTTTTAAAGAGATGCATGAAACTGTTTTGATTGTAATATACCTGGGATTGCCTGTGCACTGCTGGCTTAATGGCTCAGTTTATGTCATTAGGTGATGGGTTAGTTCAGTGTGGTGAATGGTACTGCCAAGTGTTTTGTTTGTTGAAGGGAGGTTCCCTTTGGTTCTAGTAACAAGCAACAGGGAGAGTAACGAGATCTTTGTTCTCGAGCTTCTCTGGAAAACTGCAGTGGGAGGATGAACTTTAAACTGTTTTACCACAAGGATGATGATAAAAATAAAGTATGTTCCTCATTAGCATTTAATATACATCCTTGAACTTTGAAAAGTGTTTTCGTCCAAACATATTTTTTTAAAGCTAAATGTGTATGCATGAGGAATATGCAGATTTGTGTATTACTAACATAACTAGAAAATTAGTTAATTTGTTAAAATGTAAAATATTAAAAAATCTTAGCATTTCACTCTGACAAGACAACTCAAATGGAAAGCAATTAAAACATACTCAGGACTTTGATAATCATTCCTAAATTATACATTTCTTACACATCAATTGTTCGTAATTTTAAATGCATGATGTGAAAAGTCTCATCGTGAAGCATTGCAGTCTATTCGTTTAAGCACATTTTATTTCAATCTAAAAACATCTTTTGTATCATAAACAATGTTTGACTTTTAAAGAGAGATTTCTGTTTGGACCACAGGAAAGTGAATTCAGTTGCAATGTGTTAGCCAAAAAAAATGTATTACAAATGCAGGGCTGATATCAGGAAAAAGCTTATGATTATGTTGTTAAAAAAGAGCAAAACGAGACATAATGAAGTAAAGAGACATAGTGAAATTGAACATTTTCGTTGTACTATTGTGCTGGAAAACATAAGAATGATTACAAAAAAGAGGCAGCCACTGGAGACATCTAAACTGTCTGGTAATTAGTGGTTAATTGATCCAAGAAAATCATACAGTCTTTTGTTAAAAGATTATCAACTTCAACAACTTGGCTGGTTAACATGAACCATACCCCCACATCTGTTTAGGTAAAGACGTTTCTCCTGTTTTCAGTTTTAAAAGCACCAAGGGACTGTATTTCTGGATAAAAAAATGTATCTGCAGTTTATCACGTTTCGCAGGAATGTGAGACTAAAATTCTAGGAATTACACATCACTCAGGGAAGCCTGGTTGATGTTGCAACTGTGAGAAAAAGCAGATCTTAAATTCGATTTTAGTTGAGAAACTCTTTCATCTCAAAGTTCTCAGGCTTTACACCATAATAAGCAGCAGCTTTCTGAAGAAGAATGATTACCACAAAATCGAATGTCTAGGTCAGAGAAATAGAACCGTGCGTAAGAATTATGTGTCACCTAACCTCAGAAAAGCAACTTCAGTTCTCTGGAAACCACATATTTGAAAATGTATTGTTTGTGAACAGAATATTAAAAAAGCATCAATTATCTTCTGTAACAACTGCCAACAAATCAATGATGAAGGCAGCCGAAACATTGACTATTTTTTGTCTGGTCGTTCTTAGATATAATTTAAAGAGCAAGCAGCAGTTAGTTGCATCTGAAAATCCAATACTATGTGATTTATCTGATGCAGTTTTTTTCAGTAGGCGACTTGTACTTTAAACCTGTGCATGAAATTCGCAGACTTAACCCAATCAATTCACCTGAAACCATTTACTATTACTTTCACTATGACTGACTCTTATTCAGAACAAGAAAGACATTAAAATCTAAAATTGCCCTTAATCTTGATTCTCACATTCTCCCAGCACTCAATTGACTAAGCTCTTTCTAAACTCACCAATCATTTACAGACTGCTACTTTCCACACTTCCTGGGGGAATCTGTCACACTGATTCCGATTTCTTCAACCTTCCCCTACATTATCCCCACATTTTCATGTTTTCTTTCTACTGTTTTCCCTAGCCCACCAAGAAAAACACCAACCTCTCACGATGATGCAGCCCCAAACTCTAAAGACTTCAATACCAAATATGATTAAAAAAAGACTAAAATAAACAAATTGGAGATTAGCTTGCTTCAAATAAAGGGAATTCATTCTTTTGCTTGTGATTGTACATATCCAACAAGTGTTTACAACCACTAATAAAATCTTTGGCACTCTGCCCTGGCCACTGAAATCAAATATCCTTGTTTGAATCCTTGCCAGTATATGAGCTATTAAACTGTATAATCCCTTGTAAATTAATTCTGTGTTGAAAACATCTATTTTTTAACAGTAGTAGGCCAATTAGTCAGGAGGTGGAATATGAAAAGTAGAAGATAACAGATAATTACTTGTACAGGTCTTTATGATGGTTTTAATTTCTACTGGGTGGATGCTTTCAAAATCTAGCCCCATGGTCCATGGTCCCCTATTTAAAATTGTATTTGTAAAACATAAACTATGTGACATTCTCAATGTTCAGTCCACAGTCACTGTTAAGTATACCCTACTGCCACTTGTTCCAATTTGTCCCTGTACGTGGTCAATTTGAAGCAAGGCTATCTGGCCCTGGTTCTTGAGGTTTGCGATTCTAAATTAAAAGTGGGTGACTAGAAAGTGACTAACAGACTCCTTATTCAACTTCACCAATACTATGACTACATCAAAAACACTGAGATATGGTCTATGGTAATCAGGTGTAGGTTCATCTGAGTTTAAAACAACCTGGGTCATGTCATCACATGGTTTATTTGGATCAGTGTAACTGCTCCTCCCAATTCTACAAAGTTGCTGCTTTAAGGACACATAAAAAACCTTCAGAAGGGTGGCACAGTGGCGTAGTGAAGAGGATTGCTTCCTGACAGCACTGGGGCACCGAGTTCAGTTCTGGACCTGGTGTTATCTGCATGGAGTTTGTACAGTATGTTCTCCCCCTGTTTGAGTTGGTTTTCTCTGTGTGCTCCAATTTCCTCCCACAGTCCAAAAGCACACAGTATATGTTAATTGGATTCTGGGGAATTGGCCCTAGTGTGACTGTGGCTGTGTGTCTGTGTGTGCCCTGCGATGCTCTAGTCTCCCATCAAGAGTGTACCCTCCATTGTGTCTTTTGCAGCCAGGATAGGCACTGACTTCCCCACAACCCTGAATTTGGCAGAAGTGGTGAGAAAATGGATGGACAAACACATTGCCCTGAAGGATCAGGATTGGGGACCTCTGGACTAGAAGGTTTTCTAGGTCTCTTTATTTTAACAGCACACAATAAACTAATTAACCTATCAATTTCAGCACATCAGTAGTGATATTCTGTCTTTAAGAGTAGAGCTGGAAGGATGATCTGTAGATACAATGGTGTTTCAGAACTAAGCCTGGAACCCTCTATTTAAAATCTTCCTTAATCTCTCACAAAAGAAAAGAGCGGAAACCAGTGGGTTCATGAAAAGCAACAATGTAAGGCACACGTTCAGCTGCTGCCCTGAGCTTATTGATATTTTTCAAATATTACAGCTTATTGCAGCTCAAAAGCAAACGTGACCTTGACTGTGATAACCATCCAGATGCTGCTTAGACCTCCAGGTTTAATAAATGTTTACATTTGTTAATAGAATGAAAGATAGGAACTTTAATTGCTGTTATAAAGCTCATCCTTGTGTAATCCTATAGCTTTCTGAGGAAGGCCAACCATAGTTTCTTCCTGTTGAGCTCTTCTAATGAAAGGTTGGACCTTTAAAAAGTAATACAGCCAAATGGTACTTTTCTGGCAAAAAACAATAGATTTATATTCAATGTAGGACCTACACTATGTCTCAACTGTTTACCTTACCTTTAATCTTTGCTAAGTTCTATTTAATAATTTCAGAGTTCTGATAGGAAAATCATAAACATTATATGTGCAATTAGTACGCAGTCCTTAATCACCCCATTAACATTTAAGCTTACCCACAATCATAAAGAAGAAAGCAGCTTTCCTACGCATGTGAATATGTAAAAAAAACTAAGTTGGCCATCTTGAAGTTTAGGTTACTTCCAGTGGTTAAGAAATCACTATAGAGCATTAAAAAAAACTTTGTCAGAAAAATGAGGTTGGGAAGAGTTTAATATTTATCAACATGGTAAAAGGAGCCCATGGCCTCCTCTCTTTTACTGTAACTTACTGTATTATACGTCAAGAATTACTACAACACCAGAGAGTAGCATTATAGTATGTTATAATTAAAAAGTTGCTGGTTCACTTCACTGAAATCTTTCAATATTTTTTACCAAACTGAATTTGCTCCCTTAAAGTGAAAAGTTTCTTTTTGTGACATTAAGATAGACAATTTTACAGTAAAATGCTTTAGATACAGTACAAGTTCACAGTTCAAAGTGAGTTTTAGTTACAGTATTAAGTTAATGAATTTTCTTTTTAAATGGTTTGCAGAAAGGTATTCATGCCTGCATCTTGTGGCTGTTCACACATTTGTGGTTATTTTCAGCATTTTCATGTGCGATTAAATCTCATGCTTTAAAATCTTATTTTAAAGTCCTTGGTTTGCTAATCTAGATTTGGTTTCATCTGTTTAGCTCATTCTGCTACTTGCTGAACTTGCAATTGTCTTTGGATGTCCACTTTTTTCACAACAATCTCAGTTAAGTATTGCTGTTCTTATAATTATAATTGCACTTACAATCACTTATAATTTATATTATCACCTATAATTGCAGGAAACTTCCAAAGCTGGTCTCAGGAAAATGTTTTTTTCTGAACTCACATGTCATGTACTGTAACATGCATAGCATAAGTAAATTAACGTGTTATCAACAGGGGGTCTACTGTGAATACTGTGAAATACTGTTGATACTGTGAAAGGCACAGTACTAGTTTGTCTCCACTACAGAAAGCAATACGAGGTGCATTGTAGATAGGTAATGGATGATTTGCACCAGATTGCACGTGAGATCAGAAACAGACGCCTTACTGAAGAATTTCAAAATCACGTTAGCCACAAGGTACAGTTTGGCATGCTCAGTCTGTAGAGGCATTGAAGTGTACTGAGGTGCAGGGAGTCTCAGATTGACCATAAGTACAGAAGTACTTGACTGTACACGAGGTACTGACTATCCAGTAGAATGTTTTAGTGCAACATACAGTACTGGTTTTGTTATTGCAAACCAAAGCAATGGTTTTCTTTAACTCTTCTTTTCTTCATTGAACTCCTGGGCTACTTTTAACTTGGAAAGGAAAGCAGGATTAAGAAAGAAGGGTTGAGTGGGACTGACAGTCAGAAGTCGACACACAATATGAAAAAGAGAGGGCTGTGCTCACTCTCAGAAGAGAAAAGAAAAGTTACTCTGTTCCTTTTGCTCAGTATAAGATGAGAGAAGACTGGTGAATCAGCCTAAACAGTAGTTTAAACAAAAGAGGGGAAAACAAAAGTCTAAAGGAACTAAATGCACCCATATTCTGAGGTCTTGCATGTAATGTGTGTATTTTAAAAGGCTGTAATAGATAAGGGAGAGATAGCTATTTCTTATCACCAAGTAAAAAACACAATAAAATGGTGGTGAGGTGGGAGCCAGTACAAACCAAACCCACAATCAGAGGAAAAAACAAAGTCTGCAAAGCATACTCAGCGAGATGGATTGAGACAGGTGCACAATCTCTTAGATACACGACTGTATGTGAAGACTGGGCTTACTGTCTCCAGAGTTAGAATGGCTGCACTGGTTTAACTCTGACAACCCTGTTCCTTCACTGGCTGTTTTGACTTTGCCTGGCTCTGGACTCATAAAAATCAATGCATACAAGAAAGGAATTTTGTTAATTGTGCTTTTTTTTATTACGTGATGTTGCTTGACAAACAAATGTTCCAGGATTGACTACACAAAAAAATAAGAACTCATATTTGAAAGCAGGTTTTAAGGCTTCACTGTTTCGTTTTCTTGAGCAGTTTATTTTGTTGCCTGGTACAATGTACACATGCCAGCTTCACTGTTCAAGCAAAGCAAAAATCAAAATGTAATGAAATGGGAATGTAACATGAAACGGTAAATAAATGTATTGCTAAAAGTTTAAAGCAAGAAAATTAACATTAAATATTACAACAAGAGATTTTTGGATTTCAATTAAGTTTAAAAATATTGTTGTTTCATAAGTGTAACCTATTATTTTTGTACACATAGTCAAATATACAGTATTATACAAGCTCAAGTACTGTAAGTAGCTGTGTCAGCATGAGTAGATTGCAAATAAACAGGTCAAGGGTTATCGCCTGTTGGAAAGAAAAGAGACAATGTTTCGTCTCTGTCACCCGAACACTGTGTCTCTGTTCTTTTCAGCCTGGAGTAAACCTTTACTTGTTCGCCTTTAAATATATATGATATATATGATATATATTCAATAACATACAATGATGGTGCTTTCTAGTTTTTGACTCAATGGTAGGTTATGTTTTAGCATAGGTTTGTGATTTATTTTCCATCCTTTGTTATTCTCTGATCTGCCCTTTCAGTAGTAGGTCCTCAACTTTGGGCTGCTCTTTCACTTTCCACCGATACTGCTGTCACAGAAAAGAAATGATGAAACAGTTGTGTCAAGCTGTGACAAGCGTTTTCTCTAGGATGCTGTGTATCCTGGTGTGTATCACCAGCTGTGAAATTTCTTAAGAAAAGCAAAAGCTAGAAAATTGCCCAAAACATGAAAAAATAGCAGTATTACTAAAAATCATGTATTATTACTAACTTAATACCAATTAAGTAGCATTAAATATGAATTTGGTGTTTAGTTGTACAGTATTTCATGCCATACAGTATACTGTAATGATAGCTAATAATGTTATTATACTACTGAATAGATTCAGAATAGATACTGAAGCACATCTTTTGATTTGTACTTGTTGTTAAAGATATATAAACTGTTGAATATATCATACACTTAAAGAATTTTTAATTTGATTTGAAGATAAACATGGCCAATGGACATTCATTTTCACAATTACTAATGCTCACTAGAACATTTCTCTGTTTAATAATCTACTTATATTTGGTAATGCAAATTTCATCCCTTGGTATTGATTTCAATTTTGATTAGAAATAAGAGAATCTTGTATGATTTTAAAGTATGAGTGAAGTATCTTCTTATTGTGAACCTTTTCTTGCTTAACAATCATTTTTATTTATGCTTACTTTGTCATTGTGAAAGGATTTAACCTTCACAATCGCTAATAATAATCCTTAAACTTACATAGCATTTTTCTGGACACTCCACTCAAAGCGCTTTACAGGTAATGGGGACTCCCCTCCACCACCACCACCTGTGTCCAGCCCCACCTGGATGATGTGATGGCAACCAAGGTGCAACAGTACACTCCCCACACACCAGCTCTCAGTGGGGAGAAGAAAAAAGTGATGGAGCCAATTCCTAGATAAGGATTATTAGGAAGCCATGATTGATCAAGGCTAGGGGGAAGGACACCGGGGAATCACCCCTACTCTTGTTCGAGAAATGCCCTGGAGAGTCATGACTTTGATTCTACATTTAATCCGAAGGATTGTGCATTTTTTATATTGCTATACTGGAGTGTTGGTACCCACACACACCACAGGATGAATGGTCCCTTCTCATCCCACTAACATTTCTTCTGGCAGCAACCTTAGCTTTCCCAGAAGATCTCCCACCCAGGGACTGGCCAGGCTCACACCTACTTAGCTTCATCTGTGTGCCTGTTGTAAATTGCAGAGTGATATAGCCTTAGGCACCATGTTAGCACTCCCAGCTCCAGTTCCAGAGGACAGCTACAGTATTACTCCAGCTCCAGGTTTTGGATCTGAGGTCTAATTCCCAAGCTGTAACATGGTCAAGTCTATTACTGACCCTGCAACTAAACAATATTTCAGTCAAACTGGAACAAATTATGCAGCATAGAACAAAAAATAAAAAAAAAACATATAGCTGTTTTATTGCACACAATAGTAGAAATAGAAGGATACATCTTTTTATGAAATATACATATCTAAATAAGCTACATATGATTTAAGACAAATCAATTTCCAAACCTTTCCAAGATATGAAATCCAATTAATAAATAGAAAGGATACAAAAAGAACATTTTAAATATGTTTTTCAGCTTAACAAAATAAGTTATAGTTGAAAACAAAATCAGTTGACATTCTAAATGTTATTAAATATAAATACAGTATAAGCAGACAGAAGTTCATCAATGGGTTTTAGTTATATACATTACTTGCAAAGTGGTAACTGAATGCAGTATTTAATTAATTAACACTTACGGTACATGGAATCAACACGTACAGTATATAACAGAGTAGATGGTTCTCAGCTGGCAAATCAAGTTAAATTTTTATATGTATTTTGTTAGATTTTGAGATTAAATTTCTGTAGTGTTTGTATGGTCTCTTGTATAAATTTCAAGCACTTTAAGCCATACAGAAGTTTTAAGTTAAAAGACTGTTGATAAGTCAACATTATGAGATAAATTATTCATCTGTTTCCAGTACAAATTAATATAGCCAGATTTGATTTCATGTATTGCAAATTATGGTGCATGTTTTATTGAATTATGTTGCAACTTAGTTTGGAAAAATAGAGAGAACAACACATTAATACAGATGTATACATTATTGCATTGCTTAACATTAAACCCAAAGCCATCCTTTTCTGAGGAATAATATTTGATTAGCATGAGGCATAGCAGACGAGCAGATCTGCAGATTTTCAACAGTTCTCATTAGATGTCTGGACATTTAAGTTATACAGTAGTTCTCATTCACAAAAAGTTCCTTCAAAACACTGTAGAAAAAGAACACATTAAGCAAAAGAAAAATCCTGAGGTTTTGTTGCATAATTGTTAAACAGTAGAATTTAATAATGCCTGTTTATTGTTTAAGACCCTTCTCCTCCCCATTCACATTACACAGTAAATCTGACATTTTTACTGAGTGAAATTAAATAAAACAATCTTTGTGAATTGAGATAGCTGCTCACAGTAAAAATAACCTTGCTATGGTATGCTTTGGGCCTGCCAGCACATATAAATTTATATTGCCAGTATATTTACTTTTTTATTTACATTTTTATAAAAATTTTCTTTTTTATGTTTACTCTAGACCAGTATTTTTTTCAAAGTCCATTAAATGGAGTAAAGCTGTGTAAAAACAGGAAAAGTGGTTCTGACTGTGCCATTCCAACACATAACTTGAGGATGGATGGGAGTCATTCATTTTTTGTACTGCATTCAAATGTGATACGGTATACTTTATCCTTTGTTGCCGCACATTAACATTTAGATATGGATTGAAAACAGGTTGGCTGTTGGATGAGGGGATGTATTCTTGCAAATAAAATGTACAAATAAAGTTCTGAGAATTGGTAAAATGAGGGGACGATTAATCCCCAATTAATGAATAAGTTTAATACATGATATTGTTTTTACCCTGTATTTCTGAATTGCAATAACTGTCCATCAGCAAGGAGTATCTAACCTAGGTCACTATAGCATGTATATTCATAACACAACAAAGTCGGTTTCATGTTTTACAGTAGCAATGACACAGGTTAGATTTCTCCCCAATATGTCAAAAATCTGATACTCAATGGTTTTCAATGGAAGTATGGAACAAGCTGTCCAGATGAACCAGATGCCCTGGCTTCTTCAAAACAAGTCGATTAGACCCATGGATAAATAATGAAAAACCAAATTAGCCAGATGGACATGAACTCTCCCGTCTTCTTTGTAACTGTTATTAAGTTCACAGCAGTTACTTTGAGTCTCTGAGTTCCAGAAGACAGAACACTTGCTTTGCCAGCAAAGGCTAATGCCAGCCAGAACATTACTTTGTTCTAGCACTGGCACAATCACTAACACAATCTCGCACTCTTTCACCACCCGTCATTGTTTTCAGCTTTGGTTAGGAATAAAAGTGAGGTATCTTCCAAGGTCATTTTTGCTACTTTTGTTGCTTTAATGGTACGTCATTGTTTCTGGCTTCTGGGGCACATTTGAGCTGCCTTCTGAATCTTCTGTAGTTGAACATGAAAGAGGACACAGAGGGTTACAAAAACTGCACAGCCGTAACTTAGTGAAAATTCTGGAAAAGCACTGGGTGAAGGCCTTCTGGACCGCTGAGGACGAGAAGTAGAAGATGATAGGATCCAAGCAGGCATTGAAGGTACTGAGCAGAAGAGCATCGACCCGCCACTCAGGGCTTTTCCCTTTCACGAACCCAACCACGTGAGAAACATTGTAGGGCCCGAAACACAGCATAAAAACCACCAGGGTTCCAAGAGCCAGCCCGATGGCTCTTAGCCTCCTTCTCCGACTGATATTGGGCAGGTTGGAGAGGATCCGGATGAAATTAATGTAGCAGAAAGTACAGATGAGAAAAGGGATGCAGAACAACACCAAGCATAATTCTAAGCGTACAGGCAGAAGGATTTTCAGTTGGTCTTCGGTGAAGTTTTCATAACACAAAAGCACGGACCTGTTCGAATCATAATTTTGTGGGGTTTTGGAATGGATTATATACACAATGCTGCAGTGAGCCGATGATACTACCCAGAAAAATACACTTGCGACAACGGCATAGATGGGTTTCCTGTTAACTTTGTACTTTATGGGGTAGGCCACACCCAGGTACCTCTCAACGCTGACTGCTGTCAGAACAAAAGTGCTGATGTAGATGGTGGAGTAGAATATGAATCCTGACAAAGGGCAGAGGAAATAAGGGAGCTTCCATTCCATATTATGGGTTGCCTCATACATCCGGAAGGGCAGGAAAATTAGGAAGATGAGGTCTGAGACAGTCAAGTTCAGCAGCAGGATATCAATTGGCGCGGGGTTCCTGCGAACTTTCAGGCTGAAAGTATATAAGGCAAGAATGTTGGAGGGCAGTCCTGTCAGGAAAGTGATGATGTAGACAGACAGGACAAAACTTTCATGAGCTCCTATTGACATCTTGTCAGCAGATGTTGTCGTTGCTCCCTTCCAACGTGGCTACTGAAAGACTGCAAAAAGGAAATAATAATAAAAACATTATTACAACATATTGGTACTGTCTGTAAGAAGAGAACGAGAAAAAAAGGACGGTACATTATTAACTAATAAGATTGATGATTTTAGCTGTTTTTATAAGGGAATCTGATGAGCTTTTGGATAAGAGAAAATGCAATTTTAAGGCATTCAGAGCACAGAGCTTATGGAATTGAACCTTAAATGTATCAGCTTATTTTCCTGTTGCAAACTGCTAGCCTAAAGTTAATTCTGCTTCATAACACGAGACATGTTTTTAAGCTCCCTCTAGTGTATTCCAGTTTAAAAGCAAGGATAGAGTTTTGCAGGGATAGAGTTCGATTTTTCTATTTAAGTAGTTGAATAGAAAACTGGAAAACAAATTTGCAAACCATCATGTATTTTCTATAGCATATAAAAACAAAGCTCTGCATAGATTCTTGGCAGACTGTAGCCAGTTGTTCTAACCAGGAAAACATAAAAGAATACAATATATTTAAATAAGGGATATTTAATCAGCGTAATATTGTAATATTACTTAATTTCCAGTTTTATAGAGGTATTCAAGTACATCAATTACATGCATTCATGTAATGTGCAATGACATGTTACCCAATATTTTTATGCAGCTGTCAGTGATTATACATCAGGTTTCTTCTGGCAGAAATATACTACTAAGAGCCATGACATTTTAATATGATATTCAGCATAAATACTGATACAAATATTGTACATAATACTCACATAAACACTGAGAGGTAGTAAAAAACAACAAATGGACTAATATACTGTATTTATTGTGCTTTAAAATCTCTCTCTTTGTCTATACTTTACATTATGTATTTAACAAGATTGAACTTCAGAAAATAGAAAAGAACGAGGAAATATGTATACCTAGTTTAACTTAAAAAAATACAGGATGTTTTGGAAAAACACACTCATGATATATTTTGTTCAAAAGAATTTTTAAATAAGCATATTTCATTATATATAATAATGCCTATTTTTAAAACTGTGTGTAGTAAAAAAAAATCAACATTTATCTAACAGAAAGCTGGCCTGGGATATACTGTCTAATTTTAAAAGGTGATGAACAAACTGTAATACAATTATGACTATTTAATTGTGTGTTTATTTGGAATAAATAATGATGTAAGCCAGGGACTCATCTTTCTTATGGTTGTATGTCCAGTTTTGTGTTTTCCTAGGTATTACTAACCATCATCATGATGTTAAATTTCTTTTTGTAAGTCTCTTTAATGTAGAAAAAATCATTTAATGAAGAAAAATAACGGCAATAAAACAACTAAATACTATACATACAAGTAACAAACAATAAAATGACTTAAAATCCCAAATTCAAAATTACTATGGATTTTCAGTTTTCCGGGTGCCAGCAGCATCACTGCCCTTTTAATCTTTTGGAAGAGCACTCCAGCATGCAAACCGCACAACTTCCAAATTATTATTGGACACACAACAAACCAGAATCCAAAGATCAAAGTCTGACTGGAGAAGCATATCCTTAGAGATGATCACAGAAGTAATCTGGCGCTAAACTGTTCAGATCCGTAAATGAATGGTAGGAGTAGAATTAGCAATATGACACTGAACTCCGCAGGGAGTCGACGCACAGATGCTAAGACTGGTGTTATATGTTCAGAAGGTTTACGATTAAAAGTGGATTTGATCTCTGCAATATTCTCTTCTCCTCCTTTGGGCTCTTTTATCTTTAGTTAGTTGAACACAGTTTGACAAAGCCTTGTTTTTGACCTTCAGGCAATCCAAAGTATCTTTTGAAAAAAAGCACAGGAGGAACTGCTTGAGTTTTCAGCAGGCGTGACGGTGCTGCCTTTATATATATTCACAGTAAGGATGTTGTAACTATTGTCCTGTAAATATTGACCTATAGATCTGAAATCTTTGTTTGCTAATTTTCATGTCCACCAGCTTCACTCATAATCTTCTGAAACCATTGTTGGCTTTGGACAGATTGCTGATCATTTCCTTATCATAGGTATATAACTGTAAGAATACAATACATCAAGTCATTGCAAAAGGTACATTATTCTCGTAAGGCAATTCACTCTTATTGGCTACATCTCTAGTTATTTTAATCTTTGCATTATTATTGATAGCAAGTGATATAAATGTTGTTAGTTGCATCTGTGAAAACTGGTCTTCATCCATTTTAATATTGAAAGTGCATTTAGAGGTATTGTGTTTCACACTAATTCTGATCAGCTTTGTTAAGAGTTACTGCTTTGACTTCTCTCTCTGTTCTTTAAATTGTAGTTTTCTTGTTACTGCTCTAATTAGCGCAGCTTCATACCTTTGGTAGCTGATAGCTTCTGGACTTGTTCTCAGTCGTGGAGATCTGTGTCTTGGGTGCCCATCAATCTCTTCTGGCTTTACTGACACACTGACTTAGCTGAAGTCTAACTTTGATTGTTGCTTCCTGCTGTTTTTCATTATCAGACTTGCATCTCTGTTTCCTGTGCTTTTTATACTAAGGTTTGTTTTTCTGATTACTCAGCTTTGTCTCTGGCTTTCTTAAATATAAGGTTTTTCTACTTTCTTTGTCACTCTCTCCTCTCAGTTACTGCTGTACAGTGTTCCATCAGTACTCGCTGTGACAATTCCAAACTGCTAGAATTTCTAATTAAGTAATTGTGATACTGGCTTTTTTAGTTTTCACTGGAATGTATAATGTAACACATTTATTATTAAGTAATACATAATCATATATCCTCCTTTTTATACATACTGTATGCTCTAGTTTCCCATGCAGGTATAAATCATTTTTTTAATTTAGAGATAATTCTTGTACTCATGTGTTGGTTTTTCATTTTAACTAGAAATTAATAATATACCTCATGTTTGATTCTGTGGCTCTGGTCATCTTAAAACCACCAAATAGAAAATATCATGCTCACGTCTGCTACAAATGAGATCCTATCTAGCAAAAGTCTCATTGTGATGCAAAGGCAAAACACTCACTTATTGAGCTTCCTATTGGTACAGTATATGTTGCGGTTTTCTTTCATATCTATTAGTACAGAAACTAAAATATCTTTACTTATCAGGCTTCTGATACACACAATCAAATGCAACATACTGTGCATAGTGTTAGTTTTGATCATTGTAGTGAGTGAAACGTTTCCCATACAGTATGTGCATCGATGGTGTTTTTAGCCCCTTGGTATGAATTGTATTTTTTTTAAATGTTTCTTCTTTATGAAGGTAAGAATAAAGAGCCATTTGTTACCCAGTCAAAATGCTGTTTTATTTCACACTTGAAATGCCACAGGAAGTTACATTGACGGATGTGGCAGGTCAACTCTAAACAGATCTGCCGAAGTGCTTCAATTGTATGATGTCAGCACATAGTGTTTTATAAGTCACTATTTTATAAGGCAAGCGTCTTTTCGATTTTTTTTAATAAGATATTGATTGATGGGACATCATCATTAACATTTTATGTTGTTTAAAAGCAATATTCTGTTAGGTAGATGTATCTATCCATTTTCAAACTGCTTTATCCAGTCATGGGAGAGCTGGAGTCTTTTCAACACAAGCAGTGGGTGCAAAGCAGGGTACACCCTGGACAGGACTCCAGTCCATTGCAAGACACTCTCAGTCACAGACATACAGTCCACTCACACCAGGGCCAATTGTCCCAGAATCCAATTAACCTACAGTACCAGTATGACTTTGGACTATGGGGGGAAGCCAGAGCCCCTGGGAGGAAATCCATACCAACATGGGGAGAGTATACAAACTCCACACAGATAGCACCCCAAGTCCCCAGCTCTGAGAGTTAGAAATGGTAGCCACTATGCTGCCTGGAGTGCTCGTCATTTTGTATTATTCTAATAATATAGAAATAATATAATTTAAGTCAGGAGAGAATTAAACTGAAAACAAAATTTAGAATATGTTCAATGCACAGTTACACACAAACATCTTCCTCTCTGAAAATATCAACTTTCCTTCAGGCTTTCTGTCAACATATAGTTTGTATATCCCTGTCTTGACTGTTGGCTATTTTCTGGTACTATCCATGCAAGGTGACAGCTAAAGCACTTGTTCATGAAGAGAGTAGCATTTTAGCACAATACTTGCAGTGCTTGGAATGTGAATTTCACACCAAGCTCTTTCTGAATGTGTGATCATCCATCCTCTTTTTATGATGTCATTTCACTACAAAGAGAGGTGGTCTCAGCTGAGCCATAGATTGCATTGAGTGGACAAGCGGATGAAGTGAATGGACACTCTAAACACAACCAAATGAAATTTCCAACTTAATAAAAGTAAAAAAAACATTGTCGTTTTAAATCTGCAGAACAAACATTCTCAATGGTCCAGATTTTCCTTATTTTAGCCTGGGTCATGTCACTTGACAACACTAGCTACTATTCTGCTGCTGGAACCTTGTATCAGAAATTGATAATGATAAAACAGTACAAGATTCTGGAAGAGTGTAATTGTGGAAAAGTACAAATCTCAATGCAATCCATAGTATGTAAAATGCTTGATATGGCATGCAGAAAGGCAGGCACAGTGATGAATGGGCTACTACAAAGCCTCTTACCAGAACCTTCATTTGTATTGGAGCCTAAAACTATTACTCTGCTCTTGAAAATGTATCCCCTTAATCATAGAAAAAGACAGCGACAGCAAAGTCACTACTGGTGTGCACCATGACAAAGAAGGACATTTGCAACCTATTTTGTATAAGGTAAAAGGACGTTTTAATCACCTTCTACTGAACATAAAGCTCAATGACAGATTCACAAGAATGGTTTTATGTTTGCAACATCAATACTATCAAACTATGTCTTGTTTAGCTTGTGCACGTTCAAATGCACCACAAGACACAATAATAGTGTTACTGATTTGTTCTTCTTGAACAGCAAGTAAAGTAAAAGCTAATTCAGTCAATTAAGAAGATAATTTAAAAGCGGACATGGGGAAAAACGAGCATTGAAAACATCCAATGGGATAGATTACTCGTTTTCTTTCGGTCCAGTTAAAAGTGTCTTACAGACGTCATAGTCTATTACTATCCTTTAAACATAGTGCATACAGTATACCTTATACAGTGTCTTTTTTGTGAAATGCAAACATGTCTTTATTTCTTTTGGATCCCATTCTCATCATGTGCCAGGTGTTTTGTGCTGTTTTACAATGACTTTTTGAGTAAATGTCTTCTAATTTTGTTTGCTCTTATCTCGGCAGTTTGGTTAGATCGTAATGAAGTTCAAAGAAGGGTGAAGGAATTGCTGAGGAAATGACAGCCTAGCTCTGAATTCCCCTCTACCCTATTGCGAGGAATTAACTAGGAAGCTGCAGCAAGGTTGAAGATGGGGTCAGTGCTATGAAAAGGGAAGTCCCTAATACCAGACTTAGATACAGTACATAGAGATGCGGAAGTGTGTGAGATTAGGATCTAATCTTCCTTCACTAAGAACTTCACTTAAAGTTTGAAAAGCGTAAAGGTGAAAGAAAGCCCTGGACATTTAAAATGAATTGGTTTAGGAAACAGTATTTGCCTGGAGCTGTGGCAAAATTAAATTTCTCCTGTCAGAAGAGGCGCAAGTTTCAACTAGAATGCCGGTGCTTTTGATTTTAACATCTGATCAATGAGTTTAAAGTACTAAATGAATACTGAAAAATGAAGGAAATGCATAAGCCCAGTGAAGATACAATTCTGAAAAAAAAAAAGTATTATCTGCACATTAAGACAAATCTATAAGGAATCTGTGCAGATAATCCTTTCTGGGTGTAAACCAGAAACATACTGTAATTATAATACTCCCTTACTTTTTGGATCCATAAGGGATTCTGAAGAGAATGCTAAGGAAAAGACTATGAAAAGCCTATTAGAATGATTTACATTAATCTCAGAAATGGAAGGTATGGGTTCTGATTTCGCTGATATAATAATGATACACCTTATTTGCATTTAAGTACTTTTATGGACTCTGATCCTGGTCTGCAATAAATGAGCCTGTGGCTGCGTCTCAAAAATGTAATAGTAAACCTGTGTTCAGGTCTAAGATTGTGTGTACAGTATATAACATTTTACCTCTGACTAAATATCAATGGAAGCTGTCTACTACTTTGGCATTTTTAATTCTGAAAGGTATCTGCAGTTACTATTCATCTCTCCAAGTAGTTTTTGCAGTTTGTTCTTCAGAATCAGATCAATATGGAGTTTGTTCCCAGATGTTTTCTCTTCTCTAGCTGTTTTTTTTGATGTGTGAAATGGTGATCATGATTACCCCTGGGGTTACAACAAATTTAAAAAGCTGGAAACACATTACTTCATGGTTATGATTGTTTTCCTTCGTTTCAGAAAACAGAAAATCAAATCTGTATGGCCTACACTTTGGGTTATATCTCATGTCCTGATGCTTTTATTCATCATTAGTGCGAAGAATGTGTTTGGTACACAGGTCAGGTCAGAGGCAAAACTATCACATGTTTTGAGGCACAAAAACCCCAGTTCTTCACTGTCAAAATTTAGAATATTTCTCAATCTTACCTTTTCTGCACTACAAGCTTTTCTTTTTATTCCTCTGGATCTTACTCTGTGACATATATTCTGTTTACTTTGTGTGGTATGCTGAACTCACTTGAGTTTGTTTCAAACAATCAAGCTTTTTACTTTATGACACTTTATGAAAATATTAGTTTCATTACTGGCAACAAATACCAAGTAACCACTGTGAAACCACAGACAAGTTATTTTCTTTATAAAGTCAACAAAGCTTTTGTTATTTGTTTGTTTGACATTATTGTATTTAATAGCATGAATGCTGCTATGACTACAACAATAACACATTTTTAAATGCATGGAGTTACAGCATGGCTTGCCTGCTAAATGTAAGAGCTAAAATATGAACCTGCTTAAAATACCACCCCCCCAATCTCTTGGCCTTTCTCTGTGAGGAGTATAGCTTGAACAGAACAAAGTACAGTATATGTTCTACAATCCTACTCTTTCAGTAGTGTCACTTTCCGATGAGGTTGTGGTTAAAGTTATCCTATTGTTTAATTCCAATACTTATTCCCCAAATTTTCAGTAAAAATGAGAATTGGATTTCCTGCCAGGGGAGGTGATGAAAGGTTGTTTCTGACTGTTCAATACCATATTATTCCCTTCCACTGATAGTTAATTCATTTGATTGGAGTGCTCCCTAATTTCTGTATACTGTGCATGCATGGATACTGTGGAACTATGAACCTTTACCTACATGTACAGATAAAACACTGGGGATTTGCAAAAAGTAGAGTAAATAATCTAAAACTGTAAAATTTAAAACTACAATCCAAAATATAAGGCCTAGAATATACAGCAACTATTTATTTCTGTAGTAAACAACATTGTTAGAGAAAGAGCATGGCAGTGATCGTGTGTCCACCTGTAAAAACTCTAGTCAGATTACAAAATGCACAAGGACTATACAATGTAATGAAGAAAACAAAGCAATACTTTTGAAATGCTAAAAAACAACTACATTGCTTTTGATGTCTAATCCTTAAGTAAACAGTAACTGTTGAGAATTCCAAGAACAGAGAATTACATCTGGTGGTTTTATGAACTGAACCTATGCACCTTCTTTGAGTGCAGCAATAAAGTCAAATATTTCCAGGCTTGATATCCTGTCAACGAGCAGTATGGGTGTTGGCCCTGTGCTGTCTTAGTTTTCTTCAAAATTTTTCTTCCCAGGGTATCATCCCCCATCTTTCAGAGGACGAGAACTGAGCACCACCAACATATTACTCATCTGCTGTCTCCCTACATCTTTTTTCAGATGAATTCACAGATAGAGCCATATTAAATTCACTGCAATCTTCTCTTGAAGATTTTACCACCAGTGCACCAGCTGTTATTGTGTATATTTCCTTGGTAAAGTCAACCCAACTTATCATATCTTTCAATCTGGCAAGCAAAGTGTTGGTACAGCAGGAGACATTCATACAGCCTCCTTTGATCACAGAACCTTGTAAGGTTATGTTTTGGTACAGACCATGTGCTCATAGTCATAGTTGGCTATAGTTGAAAAGTACTTTCTTTTCATTTCCTTACATTTATCTACTGCAACTCCCACATTAACAGAAAACAAGTGCTTCCGTTTTTTTTTGCAATGCCTGCAAGACGCAGAGGTTAAGCTCACACAATTCTCTCTGAAACCAGTTTCTCTGCCATAATTTGTAGGTCAATTTTCAGATCTCTTATGTTGCTAAAAAGTTTTTTATGGGGCATTGCTGCTTTCAGTGTTCGGTTAATTATGGCCCAGTCTGTAATTACCTAGATTTTATTTAGAAGTACACTTAGCATCCAATAAATATTTCACTCCATTTACACATGCTAACTCCAGCTCTCAGTCTGAGCTGTTCACAGACTGCAAATTATCACCTGACAAGATGTTACCTGGTAAGACACAGTCTGCCAACGATACGCCACATTCTGTATGTCCACATTACCAGGATTAATGGGAGGACCCAAGAGTGATGGTCTGATTGCTAGAGATGTCCACTTGCAATGATTCATGGTAAATACATGGTACTATGTTGATCAAGTGCTGGGAAGTTCACCTGCTGCAATTTCTGGGAGCTCATCCTGAAGTGGACATTCCACCAGGACAACACACAGCTACAGCTCTCTGAACCACAGCTCAGATATGTTAATATGAGAGTCATACTGTGGGTGCCCCATTGAAAATTTGTAGGAAGAACTGGAGCATGTTCAATCAAGGGCAATGAGACTAGCAAATAGGCATGAGCTTGTCCAGGCTCAGTGAGAGAAAATTGATAGAATCCACCAAGACAGCATCTGCAACATGGTGCAAATAACCATAAATTCCACTAAACTGTGACTTTCACAATAGGCCTTCTGTTGATTGGTAGTGTTGTTGACAAGCATAATACATTTACCTGTATCATTTCTGTTCAATAAAATGTTAGTGCTACAAAAAACAATTATACCAGTTTCCTGTTATGATTCAGAAATACGTGTAGTTCTGTATTTCTTTTGCTGCATTATTAGTGGCTTGAAACAGCTTTGGTCGAAGTTCTTTGGACAGTTTAATAACATTGAGGAAAGCTTATTTATAATTTAATTGATACATTCTTAAATGATACCTCCTAGTTTATAATTGGTAAAAATATGCATGCTTTTGCAGAGTTTTACATCATGTAAAATGCTTACTCAAGTTCCTATGTTGCATGTGGTCACTGTTTCAAAATTGCAGTTACAGGAGCTGCTATTTATATTTTATGTTGCTGTTATCTTTTATGTTGCGGTGCAAACAAACATGTACTCTATTGCAGGAGGAAGAAAATGGCATCTTACATTGAGATCCTTGGATCCAGTAACTACTAGCAAAACAAATAGCTCATTTTCGCATTTCCGAAAAAAAACTCATTTCAGAAACAATCTACAGTGGCTGTAGTTGAAACAGTTGTAGCAAGTACCATCATGCATCATACTGTATTTCGCATTCGTCTATCCACTGCAAGAAAACTCATCCATTAAAATACGAATCCTGTCCTCCACCTTTCAACTTGTTTTCATCCTGTGCGGCACCTTACTCAAACAGATGAGGCTGTAATTCCTCTCTCTGCTTACTTTTGATGTTATTCAGCTAGGGAATTTTGAAGTGTTATCTTCGAAAGATCAATAGCGGGAAATTGTGGCTCTGTGTGTCCCACATCACTTCTTTGACTCCTGCGACTGGTTATTGATGAATCGCAGTGTGTGAAGAAGAAGGGAGGAGTCCTTGTTTACCAAACCTTTCACAACAAACCTCAGCTGCCAATGTCTTTTTGATAGCCAGAGGTTATGGGTTTACAATGGGGTAAATCACTTTGTAAATGTGAAAGTTCATTGTAAAAGCATTCTTGTTAAAAATACATTTTTCCAACTGAGGTACTACAATCTCACATTTTTCTGTTAGAACAGAGAAGTGCCAATATGAATATTTATCTTATTTCTTCCTATTTACCCTTTTGATTGACTTTTACAGTATAGCCTTGAACCTATTGTAGGAACTTTCAGGTTTCTTATCTGAAAAGGCTTTTCAGCTGCAGGTTTTCCCGTTATGTCACCTTCCCATCTCCTTACTGTTTTCCTGACTGATGTGGATGTGGAATTGAAACATGGAGCCATCTGTTGATTAGGAAATGATGGTACTACCAGTCTTCTCTTTTTGACATTTCTCTCAGTCTGTCACTTTGTGTTTGCTTAACTACCTTATTTCCAGTATCTCTTGATTAAGCCGCTTTGTATGAACCAGGGGCTCTACTTGAAATTTCCCTGCCAGGTGCACAACAGCTATATTTTATCTTCTTCCTTAAGCCCTCTTCACTGAGGACACAGCACAAAAAGCAAATATGAGCAGCGATAAAGAAAATTAACCTGTACTTTTGCTCAGTATGCTTCAACTTGAATGCAAGGCAGTGGGTAATGACAGATCAGTTCTGATGTAACACTGTGGCCATGCAAAAAATAATTTCTTTGCGTGACAAAATAAAAATAAAATATGTAAAAAAATAGGTAATTGTTAGTATTACTTGCATATTATTAGAGTTGATATAAACTTACAGTATATTACTGACATATCTGTTGAACTACACACAGGCTCCGACAGACAACATTCTATGCTATTTGTCTTTGTTTAGAATGTACTTTCTTAAGGATCTACTGTAGCACCTTCCTATTTGCCAGATTGTGATAGTCATGTTTGATGCAAATAAGCCTTCAGACCTTCGACAGCTCATGTAGTGTACACACCTTATCTTTTTATGCCTCTATATGAAAGATTTAGACAACCAGTTTCTGGTCTGTTCCAAAATTTTACATTTTGTTTGCCTAAATTAATCCAGGTGAAGCTGTTGTCAGCCCTCTGACTGAAGTAGAAATATACAGTACTTTTTCTTACAAGTGGTAATGATTTGATGAGAATTACTGCAATACAATCCATGTTAAATCCACCCTGTGTTTTACTCTAGTCTTGGGCCTGGAGTAACCCTTTGTCTTCTGGTTTTCATTAAACCAGAAGCTGTTAATCAATATTGTGGTTATCGAATCCCTAAATTGACCCAGCGGATCTTTTACTGTTTTCTGCATTCAGGGCTTAGTGTCACAAATCTCCATCTTCACATGCCATTGTCATGATATGTACAGTGCAGAACTCCGTTTTATGACTGTTACACCTGTGCAGCTTTGATAAATGATAAACACTGACACAGACGAGGAATGAAATGTTCAAACAATCTCACAATAATCGGTCAGAACGCAGCAACGATCTTAAGTGAGACAACAACTAAAACTAAGAACCTAGCTAGGCTAATTTCTAAATGCTTAATTTCTTAAATACTCATTCTAGTATTTAGGAACTTAAACTATTTTAGAAATGCAAAAAAACAGTTGAGCTCAGAGAGCTTAAAGACCCAAACTAACAAAGTTTAGTTGGCAAAAAGAAAGCAGAAGTCAGAGGGGTACTCTATCCAGAATTGGAAAACACTGTGCTGTCATTACATTCAATCAAAAAAGTAATTGGTTTGGAAACTTTTTGTCAGTTATTAGTTAATGTACACGACAGATGAAAACCTAGATAAACTGGATCATTGATGTATCGGAGAGAAAAATGCCATTACGTTTGTTGTCACCTCCGAAATAACCTCTACTCAAATAGTCATACTGAAACATAATTCAGTCATATTTAAAGATTATCAAGTCATTGTGAAACATCATCTCATTTTTTTTGGGAAACATCTCAATAGCCAGTCATTTTATCAGAATATTCAACCGTCTACATATTCAGAGATTGTCCAATTTTATTTTATTTTAAATTGAATATTACTTACAGCACTGTTTCTTACACAGTAGGAAGTTCACAGGTGTGCTTATCAGTATAGCTCAAGGAAAGCCAAGAAAAATTCACCTACTTTATTTAGTAGTTATATTTCTGTACATAACATAATTGTCAAGAAAAATGAGAAGAATATAATTAACACAAACACTGATGCACTCATGCACACAGTATTTAGTAAAACACCTGGACCTTGATTTTTAAAAGAGTATTTAATTCTATCATAAGCACATACTGTATGTATATAAACAGGACATAGATAAAAAAAAACATTGCGTTTAGGTTAAGCCTAGTCTTATACGCTCCAAGAAAGTCAGTGCAATTCAGTTATTGTTTTCAGAGCAATAGTTCTACTTCCACAAAAACAAATCAGTCAGAATTTAGTTCCTCCCATTAGAATAAACAGCCCCACAAAAGGTGTGACTTTTACTCACCTCTGAAGAATATGTTGTGCTGTTTTACAAAAATCATGGTCAGATATGTATTAGGCACTTCCGAAGCCTAGCTGTATGAAGGAAAAATGGAAGCAGGATTGCTCATCCAGCAATCTAAATAATCAGCCAGATAATGGAAAATTAATAAGGCATGCTTATATCCACCATGCTCTGCATTGCTCTTTACACAAGGTTTCTTGGCAACTCTGCAATGATAAATAGTCCTTATATGGACAGCGTACATAAACTGCTCATTCCAATTCCACTTTACGGCATGTCAGTCACCAGAATAAGGCAGGACCAACAGTGCACTGAATGGGGGAATTCGTTCATTTCAAGTTCTCTTCATTACAAGTAAAGTCAGAAAACAGAAATAAAAGCCGACAGCACAAGACACTCCCTCCCACGTTCACCTTAGAAATCGGGAATCTGTTCCGCAAAAGCTCGACATACCTTAATTTGAATAATGTTTTTTCTCCTGTAGGCATTTCTAAAATTTCTTATCAAGAGTTTTAAGGTCACTGATAAGAGTATGCAAAGACCTTCTTGCTCAAATGTATCTGAAAACTACTTTCTATTAGTTTGTGTTATAGACTTTTATGTTTTAGAAGTTTTAAGCCTATTCATTGGTACCTCCTTAGTGTGGCATGGAAGCAGCTGGGCCTGATGACACGTTTTACTTAAAGGACACTATTATACTGTATCGCTGCATGGAAAATATACTGCTTTTATATAACTGAAGAACTTAAAATGTACTTTTGATACATGTAATACAGTAAGTGAGCTTTTTCGGCTAACACTTTTTTCCAATATGACTTGCAGGGGTTACAGTTCCTTGCTTTCTAACATACTGTATACTGGACCATATGTTTTGGTACTCATTTCTATGGTGGGGTTTGCTGGAGCAATCTAGGCTAGCTACTGAGTTCAAGGGTACAATGGCAACTCATAAAGTAACTAAGTACCCACAGCTCTCCAGGCAAAAGGTTGATGCTAACCACTGATTCACTCTGACCCCTATGTTTTAATTTCCTTACACTTAACGGAGAGATCAACAAAGCTATTTCAGAGCTGGATGGCACAAATTTACACATTTTAATGTTTAAAATGCCAAAACCTCTGGATCCCAGATCAATCTTTTTATAGATGAGCAAATTATAATCATCGAAAAGATTGAGGAAAAAGAAACATTTTTGCACGACAAGCTGTTTTTTTTTTCAAAGCAGTTAAATGGTTTACAGACCATTAATGAGACAGGTTCTGTAACTGCTCATATTATTTTATACAGCACATGTCAGGCTATAGGCTGTCAAACTAATTTGTTTCTGAGCTGCTTATTCTCCAGCAATGGAAGATATTGCCAGTCCATTCAGTACCTTTCTGTAACAGGGCATTATCCCTTTCTACTTAAAGCATTAGCCTTTTCTAATTAAAACAATCAGCCATCATTAATTTAGTACAATCATCTCTCAAGCAAATAATGCTAAACATAAAAAAATAGCAGCAACATCACAGTACTGTCATTCTTATTTGTATTTTTTTCTCTTACCAAGGATCTAAACATATTTTGTTGGTATTGAAGCAGTATCAGTTTTTGCTGTGTGCTGCATTTGGAGATTGAAAATAAAATCTAACATAGCATGTTCTATTTTTACCACATTGAATCATGCCTTTGACCACTGAGTTCACAATGAGTACCTGCTGTGAAAATATAATTCAGTAGTCTAGGTTTTTTCCATGACTAAATTTAGATCGTGCAAGATGATACTGCATGTATATACAGTGCCTTGCAAAAGTATGAAGATCCTTGCATAGTTGTCACATTTTGTTGCTTTAAAGCTAAATCTAGTCCACATATTCAAAGCAAAAATAGAATTGATAACACACATTCAAAGCAAAAAACAAATAGAAGTAACGAAATAATATGAAAGAAATATTGAAAAGAAATGATTGCATAAGTATTCAATCCCTTTGCATTAGCAACCTAAATTAATATAGGTCCACAATATTACCTTTACACAATGAGTTCAGTGGCCTCTGTCTGGGTATAATAACATCTGTTTGCCATAATAGAGGCTCCCACAATTTCAGAATAAATACACCTAGAGTATCACTATAAAATCCCCCTGTTGAGAATTCCAAGTACAGATTCAACCATGATGACCAAGGAGCTTCCAATATAGCTCAGGGATAAAGTTGTATAAAGGCAAAGTTCAGAAGAAAAGGGAATATAAAGGTAGCAAAATACCATTTGCAGACCCTAAGCTTTGACACAAATTGACCACTGAGCAGAATATTTTTAAGCGCAAGGTATACGGGAGTGGCTTAAAAAAATGAGTGACCCAGCCAAAAGTCCTGACTTTTGTGAAATCATCTGGAGAATATATTGAACTGCTGTCCATAAGCAATAAAACAACAAGCAAAAGCTGTTGTGAAGAGGTGTTTCTGAGGATGAATATTAATCTTCATATTTTCAATTGGCTACCTATGCGAAGCTTATAGAACAATGTTTTTTTTTATGAATACAAAAACTATTTTATGCCCGGCAATATTCCAGTGCTAGAGTAGTAAACAAGTAATCCTAAAACACCGAAGCCTACATTCTAACAGAAATACAGTAACGCTGACAATAAAAGAGCACATTCTTTCTCTGCACAATGCGTATAACAGAAACTCTTCTAAAGAAGATCGAAAATGTATTTTCTGAAGAGTATATTGAAACATGAGATTATAGAATGACTGGAACACATTGGTGCTATTTATTAGTGGGGATAGACCCAAACCAACTATATACAGTACTCACCAAAAAGTCTACACTACATCATATCTATCGGGCTGTCTCATAGGACTGCTCCTCTCCCTAATACTGTAATTAAGGGCCCCCAACTGCTACTATCTTGAATTTCCCTACTTGAGATTAAGATCTTGTTCATCTGTTTGCAAATGAATGGATTTTGGGATGCATTTTTGGCCTATTAATTTGAAAATATTTTAATTATTACTACATACTGTATGTAGTGGTTTAGTTATTTAATTTGGTCCTTTCGGTTTGGAAGGTTTGACATGACTTATTCATTTTTCTCAGATTGGTGATGTGCTGTTATGTGCAGCCAATACCAAGACATTCAACTGTTTCCAAAAAAAAATGACTTTTAAGCTCTCCATTCTGCCAATACTTTATTACAGAAGAAAGAAGAAACAAGGTATCTGTAGTGTTTTCCAGCTTGAAACAATCATATTTATCCGTGCAAATTAATTTTGAAAACACTCAGTGTTTATTTTGGAAAACTGTACATATCATAGCTCAGTTGCAAAGAAAGCAGAATATCAAAGAAGTCTACAATCTAAGAAACGGCGACACTAAACTGGCTTAGACTAAAGCCACATTGAAGGACATTCTCTTTGTTTCAGTATGTTATGAGATTTTTGGCTAATCAGGAGCAGCACAAATCTTTACTGAATGTATGGAAAAATACTGGACAATATCAACTATGTCTTTTCCATGATGTCGTTCACTGTGGCAAGCAGAAATCTGTGTTCTGCTTGAAGCATTTTACTAGTTTTACTTATCTAATGTACTTATCCAAGGAGAAAGAAAGCTATGACCTGTAAAAGTTAACATTGAGAGAGCGGGTGATTGTTGAGGAGGATCTGGGATATGAATAGAGATGGCCTTTTTAATTTATGGCAACACAATTCATCACAAAGAGCACAAAAAAGACTGGTACAATACCATGATCCGTCAGTCAACATATAGGGACAAAGGCTCTTTCCCAATGTGGTGACAAAATGACAAAATTATGACTAATGTATGTATCCCAAATATTTATAATGGTCTCCTTCTCCATTAACCTCTCCACATGCTTTCTGTTCTGTGCATTTTACTTAGAGGTGTATATGTTAATAAAAAAACATAAATAACAACAATAAAAAAAGCTTAAAGCAGATATTTTCTTCTTCAACTGTTTCAACTGCTGTTTTTCATTTGGGAGACTGTCAGCAGCTGTCTCAAAATAAATTTTACTATGCAATGTACAGTAGCTACTATATTAGAGTAGCCATGCTGATAACATATAAATAGTGATTGATTGATGACTCATTGTAGAACACTTGCTTGTTGGAAATATTCTGTCATGACAAGACCTTTGTGCCTCTATTTGTCATTCAATCTCAAGAGGCCTTTTACTCACATTGTGCAGAACTGTAGTTTCCCTACAACACGAGAGACCTTTTCTAATCATAATGTTGATAGAGAGTTTTAAGTTTTATTTCAACATTTTTTCTTCACTAGTCCTTTTCTTAAAAACAGAATGAAAAGAAACTTTTTAAAAAAATACAGTTACAGACTGATTAAAATGTAGTCCATTTGCATGAAGTAGATACTGTACTTGTCAGTTACCCCCAATACTGCTAATGATGGTTTTATGAACCAGTAGAGCCATCATGATATACTGTAGTAACAGGATGATTTGCATGTACGATTATTATAATTAATGCTCATTGGCTTTCTCAATACTGGGACCTGTCCTTAAATATGATAGATTCATTACTGGGAAGTAAGCCTGCCTAATAACTGTTAAATTCTGCTTTATAATACCATGATGAATATATAATAAATATTTTACCATTAGCATTAGCAAAAGTAGATCTTATATTTTTGACGTAAAATAATGACATTTTTGTCTTTTCAGACTTTCAAAACATAAACCTGTAATACAAGCACAAATTAAACTAAATTGTGGCCCACCACCCCTGAATGTAACGATTTGCAGCAGTTCTTGTTGCACAGTCCTCTAGAGGAAAGGGGAGTCAAAGTTTTATTTTGATTCAGGGTTATTTTTACTCTCCCGAGGAAGCAATTGAAGTATAGAATGGGTTCACCTGTTTTTCAGATGCTGCATTTCAGGTACAAATGAACCTGAAAAGCCAGACACGGAAATGAGAGCAGAATTAATCAAACACAATAACCACTGTTTTTGTTCCCTAGACATTCACAAATGTTCTACATTCTGAATAGAAATATTCTGATTAAGCATCCTGAATGTTGCTCTTACATGGGAGTGCAGGGTTATGTTCATCTGTTTATCTGCACTTACTATACAACATCCTGAACTTCGGTCTATAGTACATGCAATAAATGAGCTAACATTACAGAAACATTTCACAATGTAGAGGGTGGAAGAGTAGTTTTGTCCCTGGGTCACTGGGTTTAGAAGCCCCTGCTTAACATAGCATTTGGGATCATCCTAGTTTTGGCGTTAAATTTGTCCAAAACAGAAATGTAAAAAAAAAAATTATCCTGTTTCCATACACCTCTATTACTCTGTAAATGTTGCCCCTAGAAGTATGTTGAAGATTTAGGATCCCACTTACTGTACATTTCAGTGTTATATGAATGCTAAATTATTTAAGCGCCACACATACAGTATACAGTATGGTCAAAATAAATATTCTGATGAGAAAGCTGTAATTAAAGTACTTTTATGAACATCTCATTTGCTGTGTGAAGGGCTGTAGGGGTAAAATCCAAAGAGGGACGCTGCTGTTGTGCTCTTGAGCAATCTAGATTGCTCCAGCAAACACAGGTGTACAGTATAAGCAGGTTTTTACGGTGTACAGTATATAAACAAGGATTATAAAAATGTCCAAGCCTTGATATCAGATAGATCAATATGAAACACATTAAATCAACAATCCTCTTCAACAGCTGCTGAAGGCGAGACTGGATAGTTCCCTTAGTGACTGGGATCATTTTTCACAAACCCTGTGCAAGTGTGCTTGTGTTTCAGTGATGGCAGCTCCTTTGGAGAATCTGGAGCACACCAGATGCATTCATTGGATCCAAAAGCCCTTCTCTGATGTGAACTGAATCTTTTTGTTAGGGGTAGAGAAGACTTCGAGGGAATCCGATTCAAGTATTTAAAATATTAGAAGGCAAAGACAAAGTCAATCCTATGGGCTTCTTCAGAGTCAAGTGCAAACCTGACCCTGGAGGCACGAAGGAGAAGTCATTTGAACCGAGAACAGGAGACAGAGGTTTGTGGGAGCCTGTAACAAACGATCCAGCCAAATGCCATTGCTCCTTTTAAAAAACAGCTGACAGACATCCTGGGATCAATTAGCTACTGTGACACTGTAGTAGAGAAAAGAATTTCACCTCATCTGCTAGACACCACCAGTAGGCCCCCCAGACAAGAAAACCAGCTCTCTCACTCTTCCCTGATAGCCGCACGAATATCTCTCGTCATTAACACTTGCTCCTTAAATTGAGAGGAGTGTATTAAAGTCTTCATGCAGCTCCTCTAGTGTTCGTGCCAGAACCCCACCACAAGTTCACAACACTCACCCTGAAACCTTCTAAAATGTCTACTGCAGAGTGCCTTCACACTGGCTCTCTATCTCTGCCCAAGATATTAGAATTAAAGCCAGTGAAAAGCGTCTACAAAAATAGAGTCTGTTTTGTAAACAGAGTCTACAAAACCGTGTTGCCTGCAAAATAAGACAGTTCTTCCTGGCCTGCCCTTGGTTTTGGGGAAGAGCGTATTTGACCCTATGACAACACTGGCTTCTCTATGGTGTTCATATTAGTGCTGTACCATGATGACTTCCCTAGGGGGAAATCTCTTGTACTGTAAATATTTAAAGAACAGCTGGGGCTCAGTGTGTGGGCTCCTGGATTATGCATTTTGGTCAGGAACCACTGGTGTGGTCATCAGGCTCCAGAGAAATTGGACACACTCAAATGGAATTCAAGTGTATTTGAAGTTGCAGAACACTCACAGTAAATACCGCTACACTTGAGTTCAACTGATTGCTGATGCTGCCTGAGAATAAAATTGACAAAAATAAACAAATAAGCATGAGCACCAATCTTGTATTTTTTTCATTCTTTACACTTCACATTTATTTTACATCTGTTATTAACATGAACTAAGAACATGCAGCTCCTACCACTGATCAAAATAATGACTTCAGTAATTTGACTGCATATTAGGGCAATACTGAGCATTACTTTTCAGCATTTAATAAGAGATTCCGGTTAAATAATGGCATATGAAAATAAGTAGTTTAAAGATGCAGATTAGATCCTTAATTTTGAAAAACTACTGCCGATGACGTATACTGTAATTAACAATGAATATAAAAAAATCTATCACTCAGTTTACAGGACTCATTAATAACTGTAAGTCCCTCAGCAATCTATAAAAATCATTTCTCCCTTAAGTTTTTTTTTTTTCTGGAGTCTATTGGCCAACCTACTTGAGATGTGACCAAGGATCTAATTTCAATATTTTTCTGTATGTATAGAATTAGAGTGAAAACAGTTTAGCGTAAATGCACAGAGTTTTAATTTTAAACAGATCATAAATCCTTTAATAATACTGTACGTCTTTCTGTCATGTGCATAATGGCAAAACAAAGGTGAATAGATACGGATTATATTAAACATGTTATGTGATTTCTTTTGGTAACAGGTTGATATATTTAAATATACACCATAAAATGACAAAATGTACTGTACATCATATCTTTATGCCGGTGTATTTATTGCCTTTTCTCCACTTTCAAGACTATGTGATGCTGTTTTTTTTTGCATTAGCACTAAGACCATATCATTGTAACCTGTATTTTTAGGTCTCTTATTTTATAAATGTCTTGTTGTAGCAAGAACAGAAAACCATACAATCTTCACAAATGAAAGGCACCACGTGAGAAACTCTAGAAATATTTAAAATCTGCATGCAGCCGATCACATACAGTATGTTTGTGCAAAAAGCTGCTGCTTTTATTGGTCTTATACATACATACAGTATATATACTGTTTAATAATGTTAAAGTAACATTGTGATTTCTTACTTTTCATAATATTTCTAATATTAAAATCCAAATATTAAGAAAGAGTAGCTTAAATAAAAGGTTTTCGAGGTTTTCTAACAGAGTAATTGCAATGGAGATATATCAGATATAGGACAGATTTATTATTCCTAAGGTTTGTGTATTGTATTTGGCAGGACTTGCCTCATCAAGCCTGATAGAAAAGCAATGTAGTGGAGACACAATAGATAACAATGACAAAGCAGACAGCAGGGTTACATATTTACTAATTATTCCCCTCTTCAAATATTAATTTAAGCAGGGGTGAAGCTTTTTAAATATTAGTTACTTGGCCATGCAAGATTTCTTGCTTTTATTTTTCCCTAAATCTACCTGTCTGTGTAGGCTTTGGTTTTTCAGAACCCATCACTAATTACAGGCAAAGTGTTTTGTGGTAACCTTGTATCAGACACTTTTTCATGTCTTTTAAAGATTCTGACTAATGAGCAGGGATGAGGTTGATTTGCTAGAACTGGATTAAGAAAGGTCTTTATAACATAATATGTTTTACCCCACTGGTTTTCTAATGAGGTAAACCACCATCACTGTTTAATCACGGCAAACTTTGTTGATAGCCAGGCAAACATTTGTAGATGCAGTCAACCTTTTCTGAGCATTTTATAGGCAAATATCTGTTGTGGGGCTGCTCATACTGTACAGTGTGTACTGTATATTAATTTCTCAAGTTTTAAAAGCAATCAGAGAATAAAGTTAATCCAGCACATTAACTGCAGCACTATTCCACATTTAGTCTCTTTAAAATTTTAGATAATCAGGAAATACTTCCTATTACATTATATTAGCCCTAATATCAAACACATAGACTGCACTTCACAAGATGTTTAAATGGTATCTTAACTTTTGAGTTTTCTTCTGTTTGTCTCTGTGTGTTTACACAGGAACACCCTGAATTTGCCAGTCACTGCTATGAATTCACCATCAGCTGTGTTACAAAAAATAAAAATGGACGTTTGCTTTCTATATTGTTAAAGCAAATTCAATTTTAAAAGTAAAAATAATGCAAAAATGTTTCAGGTCTCTTGTCTCTTAACTTCTGCTTGATTAAGTGAATGATTGTCTTAAAAGATATTCTGATATTTTTACAAAAAACACACATGGGCCAGACACAAAAAATACATTTGTATAAAATCAGCATAGAAACCAGCTACCAGTATAGAAATAACAGCAGACATTTTTCCTAATGTTAAAATAAAAGCACTGAAAATTATTTTATAGGACATTTCTATTCATTAAATACATTTAAGAATTGTGCACATGTACAGTAAACTGTCTTTGTCCCATTAAACTCTGTTCTAAGTCAATCCTTTCCAAACATTCATATTAGCTAATAAACAACTAAAAATGAATGTGAGGAAGGCATACTATTTTTAATGACACCTTACTTACTATTGAAGTGTACATGGTAAAATTCTTTAACACACCCATAACATTCTTAATATCATCTCTCACAAGGAAGCACTAGGCAGAAACCTAATTCTATAATTTGACTTGGAAATACTGCTGATACCTGATGTAATCCTGAAAAATCTTCTGCTGGATCCTCCTGTGTTTTGCACTGGCCTTCTGAGTCACGAAGTACAGAAATGTGCATAATAAATAACAGAGGTTTACAAATAACAAAGCTGGACTGTGCAATATATCTCTACCACGTGGTTTTACAGAAAAGGGAAGGTAAAGACGAATCATTTTACAGCTGTTTTGTTTTTTTAAGCTGTGATATTGCAGGAGTTGCAGCATAGTATTAGGCATAGGACAAGCTCCCTGCCACATTGGTCTTGTGGGAAAGGACTTCTGTTCTGTCACAGTTCACCGTAACCACAAATTCACAATACAGACATGTCAAATGTCAGCTATAGTACCTGTGCCTTTGTGGGACTACATGTGAAAAAGGTTTTAAATAACTAAATGCTTCTCCTGCTTTAATGCAAGGTTGCTTTTGCAACTTTGTCTTAGCAAACTGTCTTGCATGGGAAACTGAAGACCTAATTGCATTTACATTTGGCACTTGACTGATAAAACTGTGATGTAAAGGGGCTCTTTGTGCTCAAAGAAGTACACACAGAGACACAAAGGTTACTTTTTGTTTGACTGTTTCAGTCTGGTGATTGTTGTGCAACTTAAATTCACCTGTAAGACATAGCTCTTCTTTTGTCTGTTGCAAAATTAATTTCCCACAGCTTGTAGGCGTAATAAACGAGCAAATGCAACTTTAGCTTAATAGGGTTGGTTAACTTAGTTATAAAATACAAATCTGAGTAATCCTGTGATTTCTAATGGCCTTTGATTTCTAAGAAATTTCTAGAAAATATCTCAGGAGTCTAATTACTTTGAAGAAAAGGCAACAATTATTGTTAGGGGGTATACTGATACTGTATTATTATATGATAAGTGATAAGAATGATAAGTGTTAGATTAATATATAGCCATCACCTCCCATAGCCATCAGCCACAGAAGCTATTCCATGATATTTTTATCTTGAGTGAATACTTTTGTAATTGGGAGTCCATAGTCACATGTGATTGACATATTTCTTGAATTTTGTCATTTGTGACACAAAAGGTACTTCTATTTATCTCCCATATTATCAGACTACGGTTGCCTTCTGCCTGAGACTCAAACCACTGCGCTTCCTGTGCACACACATCACACTGACAAAATCAGGAAACTAATAAATCAAATTAGATCTACTGATACTGTAAAATACAGGATGCACTGAGCCAAAATATATAAAGGGATAGTTTACTTAACACTTTGGTGCTAATTCATCAGGCTCAGTAAATGACAGTGCTAGCTTGAGATCAGAGCTCATTCTTATGAAGAATGAACCCTGGAGGCAGTTACAATGGTGAAGATGGGGTGAAGGAAAGGAAGCTAGAAAAGATGAGTGTGTAGGTACCCAGAGAGTATTTCTTGACATTAGAATTTGACCTCCTCCCACATTCTCAGATTTCTCAAATTCTTTATGGAGTAAACACCATTTCTCTATTTAGTCTGAAATTTAAAAAAAGCAAGTAGGACAAAAATGTGATTTGGTCTAGTCTCTAAGCAGATCTCCCTCAACAGGTCTTATATCTCCATTGCAGTTTAGTCGTTTTATACATAACACTTAGAAGAGTTTAATCTTTTATTCTGAATTTCTCTAGCTTCAACAAATACTGTAATACAGTATAAATCAATATGACTTGCACCTCCCTCTAGCATTTTCTCTTTCTGCCTTCTTTCTTCTATGTTTATGGTATCATTCTTGTATTTTGCATTTCATTTTATAATAAAAAAAAAGAAATCAGACAATAAAAAAAAACAGATGTGACCAGGATTCTCTGACTCTATGAGTAAGCTTGCAATACAAAGGTAAGGTTGAGATTTGTCAATCAGACCCCCTTTGGTTCCTAGTGACACAGGAAATTCTGTGACTTCTCTGGAGTATGCAGGCCTTTTTTACTACAGAAAGCTCTATAGGTCTCTATCTGGTTTGTACTTTCTAAGTTTTACTATGTGGGAACAGGGTACTCAATAATCAATTCCAAATTGTGAGGATATGTGTGCAATAAAATGGTTTGCTCTAAAATTGAATTGAAAATGTGTAAATGGTTGAAAAAAAGGAATGAACAGAAATAAGGGAAATCCCAACCACTTGAGAAAGTGAAGATGACTTGAATGTTATTTCCATAAATAGACGCAGCTGAAAAAGATATTGACCTATCCTTTTGGAAGAACAAAATTTTCACTCTGAGCAAATCCTAAGTACAAATAAAATATACATGTGTAAAGTGAGAAATTAGGAAATTAGGAATTTGCATTGTGCTAAAATTTAAAATGGAAATGTTGGCACCAGAGTTAAAGATCTCACTCCCAGCCTCCATTCATAAAAGCTACTGTGAGCATTTAAGAAGTGTTGTGTGAATTAAGCATTGTAATGTGCTGTATGATTTCCACATGGCCCAATAATCTTTATCTCCCCATTTTCTATCTTAGTGAAATCTTGTCAAACACTTCCAGTTTCCAGAAGCCCAATATTCCTTTTCGCGTTTTTTATTCATTTTTTACATTGTAGAATATACACTCATATAGTTCAAACGTTTAAATAATAGCAGCTACTAGAAGTAGTAGTACAGAACTCTAGAACTGCCTTATATTTATACAGTACAACATTATTATGTTGGTATTTCTTATCATTCAGAAATGCAGGAATGCTATAGACTGTAACGCAGAGAAGTGACTCACTCCTTACACTTAGTCAGAGAGGTAAATATTTGTGAATGTTATTTCTAAAGCATCTTACTTAAATGTTTTTGTACATTTGGTTAAATAAGGCAATGCAGGTCTGATATGCAGAACAAGAAAATAGGGCTCCTTATCTTATTTCTATTACAACCAGAATGTATGATGAATATGTTCAGAAAATAAGATTTACCTCGATCAATGTTAGCTGAAGGTAAACCAGGAAGACTGTGAAAGTCTGAAAAGTCCAACATTTCAAAACGAGCCACTTCTCATAAGTAAAAAAAAAACATAAGGAAGCTTACAAAGCATAGCAGGTTGTTTAGCTATTCCTGTTAATTTGGTAATCAAAACCTACACGAACCAGCTGTTTTCAGAAAGTACCCAGTTCATCAGCTTCAACGTCATGGCCAGTTTGTGCCAGAAACATACTGCACGTTTTGTAAAAGAACACCTCCTGTTTTTATTTTCAACTGGAGGATGAATCAGATGAACGTGTTTTTGATAGTTTGCAGTCAAAGGACGTCAAAAGAAGCTTATTTCTTTAAATCCTTCTGTATACTACAGTAGGAGTAGGAGTGTCTGGGATTGAAAGTTACCTTTGTCCAAATCTGGGTTATACCCAGAAGAAGGCTTCACAGCCAAAACATTGTGTCTCCTTTCTTTTCAGCATGAAATAAACCTTTACTGGTTCCTTAAATCCAAGCTAGACTCCAATGCTAGAATAAGGCATTCTTAACAGCTGTTGGAATCGTGAAGGTTTTGTTTTCCATTTGTGTGGTATCATAGAGTATCATGTGTTGTGATACCATGACTTACTATAATACCACTCACTTGTACGGTTCATGGTCCTTAAAATGTTTTGAGGAAGAATTTAAATTTAGGTTAGCCAGCAAATTCATAGTATATTATATTAATTCGTGTACAATATACTACCAGATTTTTTTTGCTCCTTGTATTAAAGTAGAATAGAAAATTTACACACAGGGTGGTGACTTGCATATTTTGTTCTTGAATGCGGTTTCTAATTGACAAAAATGAAGTCCTGGGGAGTTGCAAAGTAGTGCATGTACACAACACGAAAATGAAAAGGTATACTGTGTATTTGGAAATCCATTAGGTCAATTTTCTTAAGATATTAAAATTGTATGTTTTCATATTCTTTAAATAACAGAGAGAAGGGCTCCAGGAAGTGACAATTGTTTTGCTAAAATATGGTCATTCAGAAACTGAAAAAAAAGAAAAACTGCAATTATCTGAAAAGATCTTTACTTCTTGTGTGATTTTGGATTGATGTGTTCCTAGTTGTGTCAGGCTGGGAGTCATTAATACAGTATCAATGATACAAGTAAGGGTTTTGTTTTGTCTTGCGTGGCTCAGTGCTTTCTGCATTAGTTGAATTCATCAGAACAAAATGAGCAAAACACAATTTTTTCCATAAATAAAGAAAGAGCAAAGTGATGCCCAAACACTGAAACATCTACTGATGTCAGTTGGGATTTTTCTTTCCTAAAAATTATAGATGTAGCACCCTGGGGTTTCTGATTTACAAGTAAAAGAACAAATTCACTGTCACTTTGTACTTCTGTTTTTCCACACACAAGCCCATGAGTGACTTACAAACTTGAAAAAAGCCAACGAATTTGCATTCTGGCCAATTCACAATCCACAACAGCTCTGCTTTCACATCCTTGAAATAGCTATTGTAAGGACTTTAAGAGCAATCTATTGCTACTGTTTGCCTTTCTTTCACCAAGTACTGATGCTTACTGTATGTGCAGTATGTCATTGTGAGAAGGGGATTTTATCATCAAGCATACTGTATCTCATCCTGGGAAATGGTAGACATCAAAGTTTATGAATCTTATAAAAGAATGAGTAGTCTGGTAAAAGAAATAGACTCCCTGCAATACATTTCTTATTACATCACTACATCTCCCTATTTATTGCATCACTGTTTTCACCAGAAACATCACCACTTCTGTGAAATGCACTTGCTGAAATAGGAGAAGTGACTGTATCACAGCTAACTCCCAAAATACTGGTAGTGGACAAGAAAATTGAAACACATGAGGAAATATGGGACACCAAGTATTTTGAAAGCAAGTGCTTCCACACAGGTGTGATTCATCTGCTAATTAAACAAATAACATCCCAGCACGCTTAGGGTCATGTATAGAAATGCTGGACAGGCCCGGGTGCCTATAATTATGGCAAGAAAGGAATTATAGTATCTGTGCATCAGTGCATTTGAAATGTATGGAAAAACAAGCAACACAACTGCAATTCAACTGACCGCAAATTTTGGTCAGATTAATCATCCTTCTCTCTGTTTTTGACAAATGGAGTGCACATGTACAGTAGGACCTACAGCCAAAGATTTTGATGGTTCACTACTTGATGATGAGCACTCAGTACAAGTTCCTTACTGTATGTTGCAGTACATCTTTCCTGCCTTTCCTGAAGGGGTGTTTTCCAGGATGACAGTGTCCCCATCAACAGAACACATGTGGTTGACCAGTGGTTAGAGACCCAATCAAAACCCAGCTGAGCATTTATGGCATAATCTGGAAAGACTCATACAATAGAATTTTCCACCTCCATCAGTCAGGTGTGAGTTGATTGACTTTTTTTATGGAAGAATGGTACTACATCCGTCCTGCAGAATTGCAGCTGCTGGTAGACTGTATACAATAACACCATACTAGCTGCACGTACTGTACACAGTGGCTTTACATTGGTGTTTCCATTTTTTGTCCACTTTCTGTATGTCATTAATTATTAAATTCATTACTGTGGAATACTGCAGCTTAGCTGTTTTCTTAAGGGATTGATTCTGAGGGATTGTGGTTTACACATTAACTATAAAATTAAATGGCAATCAAGTAACCAACCTTAAGTATACAAGGAAATACATATCCATAGCTGAATTCTTCAAGTTTGTAATGTTCTGTTGCATACACTGCTATCGGTAAAATTTCCCTTTACTTTTTTTTAAGTGTTCCTTCATTTGCAGCTGAATACATTTAAAGCAGTTAAGAAGAAAGGTATCGATGTTACTTAATACAATACTAGGTGTTTTATTCAACTGAAAGCTACTCCCTAAGTACAAACAAGAGGATACTAAAGTGTGTAACAACAGGATTGATGGCTGCTTTAAGACAATAACACAGAGGAGAGAACGCTGTTCTAGTCTAAGGTATTTTTATGGTTTTTATGATTTGTGAATCATATATGCAAGACATCCATGGGAACATTTTGACTTCCCAGATTTCGTGGTACAGTATACAATATTGCAACTTTTTTTTCTTCCCACTTTAAAAAAAAAAACGTTGTGCTGAAAGACAGGTGCACTGGAACAGATAGATCAGTAAATTTGTGACAAACATTCAGGTCATGTATCAACCAAGATACCTGGCCTTATTTTTAAATACCCTCATTGGAACCTTTTTCACACGAACCACAGCGCTGGTAAAAAGTGAAAATCGAATCCCTTTATCCAGGGTCATGGGGAAGCTGGAGCCTATCCTGGCAAGCAATGGGCACAATGCAGGATACACCCTGAATGGGACGCCAGTCCATCGCAAGGTACACACAGACGCAGACACAAACACACACACACTCTTATCAAACCCAGTTTCTTCAAGAAGCCAATTAACCTACCAGCACGTCTTTGGACTGATAACTGATAGGCTGAAGCTTCAAGTCCCTGCTGCAGACACTGTTACTGTAACCTTGAGCAAAGCACTGAAATGTACCCATCCATTGGAGGAGTCACACTCTCTTTAGTCTGTTTGAAAATCAAATAAATTCTGGCTGGGTGACTTGCTTTGGCTCTGGTATAGATCTGAGCATGGGTACGCAGAGAAATATTTTAGCCTTGGGAGGGTCTTCAGAAGAGCTTCAAAATAAATCTGAAGAAACTTTGTTTGGAGCCAGTATATGTTATAAAGTTAGTGCAGATGTCCAAAATCTCAGCAAATAAGATTACGACATGACTGTAGATATTCCTCAGTGCAAATTCACATTATTAGTGCAAGCAGGCCAGTATATCTTTGGAATATGACTTATTTTAATGTCTGGATGGAAAACAATTATGGAAACCTCTGAGCTTCAGTAAATAGACTCTAAAATTAGCAAGGATAAGAACAAAAAAATCTCCAGGCTTCAGAAATTTGATTAACAAGGAACATACCGCCATCTATTGGGCATTCCCTATATTGAACTTTCACATTAAATTTAAGGGCAGTGGTTTATGGACCATCTGATTGGATTCTCATTAAACATGTGGTTATAACTAATTCTGTTTTCCCATACTAGGATTAATTTATGTAAGGAGTGTTTTTGTCTTAGGAACCTCTTTCCAACAAACCTCTTAATAAAGATCACTAATACATCAACAAAATCTCACAGATCTTTGCAAATACTTAGCTGCTATTAAAGATGGGTTATTTAAAGCTACAGGACAGTCAGATGAATCTACTACAAGCACAGAGGTTAGCAGCTCCACTGTGTACTTTTACAAGCATATGGTTAAAAAAAAAGTTACTCTCCACTTATGGGCAGAATTTAAGGATAGCCATTTGGGTGAAATTCCTTTATATAAGAATAAACAACTAAAATATTTGGATTGTCCTAAAAGTATTACAACACCTAGAATTTTAGACAGAACAACTCCCTCCCCTCAGTATAGCTCTCATACATCAGCTCCTACCAGTTTAGAATCTAAACATATTCAGAACCCTTTCTACTCTTATAAAGCTCTTAATTAACTTAGAGGTGTGTCTAATTCCATGCAGAGCCAATCCTTTCCCACACATGACTCTTTCTCTCTCCCTGCAAGTGATAATTACTCATTTAGAACAGCTGAAGTTCGATAGCTGGCCATCCTGACACCCAGCCAGGCCCAAATTGTCATCAGTTTTAGGCCTGAGAATACGATGTATGGTGGTATGATAACCATAAAAATGTATGATTAGAGTTGATTGTGTAATAGGTAACCTGTTCCTATCACTTCTACAACAGTAGAATTTGTGACCGCAATAATAATAAATAAAAACAAAAAATAAGAGCAGCATAATGAAAATAATGATAAGAGCACTTATCATTATTTAATGATAATTGCATGTAATTACCATAAATTATTTAATATTGCATATAATAATCCTTCACAAGTTTCCTCCTTGCTGGGCAGCTCAATTTGAAGGGACAACCTGTTATACATTTCACCACCTAATCACTGACTTAACCATACTAGAGATGTTATGGCTTTTTTAAATGTTTTTTTTAATCCTTCACCTGGTTTGTGCCTCAATACAACTTTATCCCAGAGTTATTTTGAAAGCTCCTTGCTCTTTTGGGAGAATGTGTGCTTGAAATCCATGAATTGACTGAGGGACCCATAGAGAAAGGTGTATGTATTCTGAAGCCACTTGAACTACTATTACTGCATTTCAATTTGTGTGGCTCATTAAGGTAAATTTATACACCTAAATTAATTTAAGATGCCTAAGACATTTGCACAGCAGTGTGTCTTAAAAGCTTTCAACAAAATGCAATTAAAACTAAATAAAAAGGAAATTAATTACAAGAAAAGGACCATACTAAATAAAACCTCTTCTAACCTCTGTTCCTCAAAAATAAATTAGCTGTTACACAGTGGGTCAATACATTGATAATATGGCACTTCCTGCGAAGTACTCAGAGCATAAAGGGAGCATCAGCATGGACTACAAATACTGTATAGATACTTATCTTCTATAAGTGGAAAGATGAGATGTCTGTTTTGAACTGCTGTACATTTATCAATCAAATAAACATCCATCATTATGCAATGTAAATTGCAATTAACAGGGCTACTTCAAATTTTGTGGTCCTGCAGATGCAGCAGATACATGATTTGGCTGGCCAAAATGACTGACAGGGGCAGTCGTGGTGCATTGATTGTTAGTGAAACGATTTAATCATTTAATCTCTTTATCGTGCATGTTTTAATCCACTTAGTATTGAATATTTAGATGGAATTTTACAACTAAAGGGAAATTTTAGTAGCTGAGCATAAAAAGAAGAAGAGCATAATGCTTCTGAAGGTCCTAAATGATATTAATTTGGGAACATAAACATTTTATGTAAGCTGTATATGGCTCGTATTGGTAGTTTAAATAAAAAATACACACCAGTATTCCACTTTCTTCCAAAACATTTTAAGCATCAAAGTCTTTCATTCGGTTACATACTGTGGTTATTTTAGAAATGTTTTTACGTGCTCCTTCTGACTATATTAAGTTTATATACTTTGTAAAAAGTTATAATGTTTTAACCATTTCTGTGAATACTTACAGTACACTAGTTATCGCAGTAATAAAACGCATACTTTTTAGAATGGCTGCATCTGTATGTGTTAAACCTAGAAAATGTCTTCTCGGTTTATGACTATTGATGTTTTCTTTTTTCAGAATCATCAGAGTTTTCCAAATATTATTTACATTTTCATTGCATGAAAATGCAGCAGAGTATGTTAAAATTTACTGTAACAGTGGGGTTGAAAATCTTTTAGTTCTACAATTGCTTTGTCCATTGGAAATTCCTCTGGGGAATCCTGAATGAACTGAAAATATCTCCATTCATATCTCTTAAAATCCATCCTTCCACCTCCATCTGTTCTCTAACTGGTTTCTCCAATAGAGGGTTGAGGGCCTTAAAATTCATAATGTGTCTAAATTAAATACTGCAGCTGTCAATGCGTGAGAGCACAGAGAAGATCTTGTCTGTCAGACACAATACATGCTTTTGGTATTCTGAAGGTTACTCAAAGATGACTAGAACCCAATCTCTTTTTTACTGTCCTCTTCACTGCAGTCTCCCTGTGGCATCTTGAGAGTTTCAAAAGTTGCTGCTGCCAAGTTTCCAGTTGTCAACATCAGTGAAATCCAGTTTGTTTATTCAGCATCTGTGCTGTGCTGTGCAGCTCTCCTGTCTCCTGGCTCGACACATATTTATTAATTCAACAGCCTACAGAAGTTTCAATGAACTCTTACACCTGGGTCAGAGTCATACAGTATGTGCTTGAGAGAGCACTTGATTTTAGCCATGTAGAGATGAGCACTAAATAAAATGCTATCTAGAGCATTACTCATTCAAGCTACCAAGTACAAACACAAAACCTTTATTAAGAATCTCACAAAACAATTCTCTAACAAGGCTGTTTTTATATTTTTATTACGCAGATAATTATTTCAGAATTAACCTGTAAGACAGTAACTAATTATACTGTACATAAGCCTCACATTTTAATCAGTAAGTGGCTCCAACATTCTTTCTTAGGTGATCTGATTCAAATACTGTATTAAAAAATTGTCAAAGGAATTGTTTGATATGATCTATAACCATGTTACTTTCCTTTATCATGTCATATTCAGTGTACTGCCTGTATTCTTTTTGCCATTATTGTGTTTCCTCTGAGAATCCTTACATTTTGCCTTTATGCAGTATACATTTTGTATTAAGCAGTTTCTTTTTAAGCATGCATTTAGTCATGTTTCCTAGGTTTAGAATATTTTCAATTGTTCAATGACTTTGTCTCTTACCTGTTCAACTTCTTTTGCTTTGAGTGGACAGCAACCACTGTGTGTATGTCACCTGGGATAAAAACAACATATGCCTAATACACTGTATCATGGTACTATAATGGATTCGCATTGGCGAATATGAATTAGATCACTTGGGAGTTCATAAACTCATCTATGCCTAAGGGAAAGAAAGAAGACAAAGAGAAGATAGGGGTGCAAGACCTCAGCTTGGTAAGGCATGGAATGCTTGCCTCAGGGGAGACTGTGAGATTTATAGAGAGCTGAACAGTGTTATTTAACAGTTCAGGAGGAGGTTGAGTTCTAGACTTCCACTCTCACTACAGACTGTAGTGAGAATGGAAGTCTAATAATAATTAATACCCCCAAAACCTCTTGAACATTTTTGGAGCGTTACTGCAGAATTTATTTGCCTCAGTCAGATAAAAAAGGTCATTCTGATCTTTTCTTTCTTACCATACCATGTGTGATAGCAGTCTTAAAACAGCTGCAACTGTTATTTTTGATACACAAATAAGTTGGAGGCAAAGAGTGTAGACTTCTTCAGAATCCACAGTGAAAAACAAACTAGAAGACACAAGTGGAAGCTATGGGGAAGTGCACATATAACAGTGTAAAGGAAAAACTACTCATCCATTTTGATTTATTAGTTTCTGTCAAAGAAATGGCTGGGCGAGATCCTCACTGCTAGAAAACAAATGAGAAAGATAAAACAAATGGTCACATTTCATTGTTACTGTACCTCTCATATTTTAATCTTGTAGAAAGCAGACAGTTGTGAACAATGTACTGTATGCTCAGTACAAACTAATTAGTTTGGCGTGGTTAATGTCTTTTTGGTTTCACACCAAGATCCAGGTTGATTCACCTATGAATCATGCTCCGTCTTGCCAGTTTGTGAAAAACATGGAAACTCTCTGCTGGCTGGAAACTTGGTAACAAGGCACCAGTAAACAAAGGAGAGATAGCAATTAGGGAGGAAATGATGGGACCCATCTGTTACCTACAGGGCCTCGTAAATGAAAGGCTAAAGTTCGAGTGTGCATAAAGCAGAAGATGTATTGTTTTGAATGTTCAGCAATGATTTTCTCAAGTTATTTTTATTCGGATTTTTTGCAAACAAAAATAAAAAAGCTTGCTCAAATGGTTAACGGTTTAAAGTAATGGTTTACTTTATGGTTTGCATTTCAAATCACATTGAAAAGAATCTCTGAGAACATATACATCTTTAAGTAACAAAACTCTGTTTTATAAGAAAACAAATACCAATCATCTGAGATGTGATCATTTCAAAATGATCCCGTAAAACAAATGCCAGAAAACATCCCAGAAAACAGTGCCACAGAAATATTGAAAAAGATGAAGTGGCATAATACAGGAATTTGTTCAAAATGTAACACACATAAAGGATCACTATTGCGCTTATTATGATATTGTCAGCACATACAGTCATTCTGGTACCTCAGGTGCAGTACCTAAATATCTCAATTCCACTTACTGTACTCCCATTACATGTATCCTTGGTGATTTATCAAAGGTTAAAGTAGCAATTCAATATAAAAATACTTTTTTGACTCTCTGTACTATTGCTTAAAAATAATATTGCGAAAATGGGTGGACAGTACAGGACTGTCATACAAAGAATGGATTAAATTGGCTGTATCACAAGTTAAATTTGAAAAGATTTCATATGATTTACAGGGGAAACTTAATGAGTATAGGAATGTTTGGGGCCCATTAGAGACATACTTGAATGGCACTGGATGTTAAGAATATTAGTAGCAAGTTTTTGAATATTTTTTTGTGAATGTAAGATTTTTTGTTTTATTATCTAATAAGAACAAAAATGAAAGAGTGAAAAAATCAACCAAAGTTGGGTTGAAAAAAAATATGTCTGTTATTCCTGTATGTTGCTTTTAATGTATGCCAGAAATACAGGTCAAGGGCACATCAGGTCTGTAAAACGTGGCCAAAACCAACTGTAAAGACAGTGTCTCGTATAACGATATGCTGTACACAGTATATTCACTTGGTCAGCGAATTTCTCAACTGATTGACAACTTCTAGCAAAGGAGCAAGTGAAAGTTAATTCCACATTGAAAAGCAGAAAGATGAAACAGTGGTTTGCCTAGGGAGCTTTCTTTAGGTGTTAGCAATCTTATTCCCATAACAACAAACGTGTGGCAAAGGCCAAGCAAACATGATTGAATAAAAATCATGAAAGTCCTTTTAGAACAACATTAAGAGTCTTGTATGGAAAACTAAGAAATCACTAGAAAACATTTAATGAATGAGAGCAGTCTTCCAATAATCTCCCAACAGCTTTGCAGAGAAACCCTTCCTGTTCCCACACCTGCATTTTTGGCGTTCACTAACAAATACGTTACCACCGGCAATGACACACAGGAGGCAGCTCATTAAGCTGTCTGCTCGTCTAAACATTCTATTTTCAATAAGAGCTGTGTCCGATACAGGCAGTTACTGTATGTACGGGTCTACCATCATTATAAAGGTCAGTACGAGGAAGACACTATCAAAAAATGAACAGTCTGAGTAATTAAGTGGTGTCGTATTGGTTTTATTTTCATGTTAGGAAAAAAACAGATAAGTAAATGTAATCATCAACGAAGGCCATTTGGCCTATCTAAGATCACTATATGAGTAAAAGTTAAGTGATTCTATGTCAGCATGCCAGAATATCAGACTCTGCACATAATTACATAGATAGGTAATTATTCTATGAGTTAATAATTCTATGTTTAAAAAGAAGGCTGATATGCCCATTATGAAACAGCAGTCAGTAAAGTATAATTTCCCTGATGTCCTAAATGATAATATTTATTATTTTAGGAAGCAATGCACTAGTTCTGTATTTGTCACTGCAATACAATGATTTTGTATAGTGTAGTGTATTTCACATCATGAGATTTTTTTGCACATGCCAGTTACAATCAGTTAAAGCACATTGAAAAAGTCAGCAGTGGATTTCATTTTAGTTTTGGTGAGATGCCTCTCCTGAATTCATATCTGTAATCAGTTCATAATCTACACTGCCCATTACTTTGTCAGTAAGATTTACAGTCAGATCTGCAGAGTAAATCAAGGTCATTTGCTTTTGATGATCTGCATGATGAAAACTATTTAAACCATGTTGTGCAAGACATGAAAAATAAGCTCTGCTCACAGCCTTTAAATACACTTTAATTCGTTAAAGAACATTCCTCAGTAGTATTTAGCATTCTTTACCCAGTCATAATATCCCTTAATAATGTTTTAAAGAACGTTATTTTTTACATTATTTTGTAGCCAGTGTGAACAAAAACACAGACACTTAATTCATAGATACGTAATCAATACAAAATACATCTTAGGGAAGCACCATTAGAAATTAAATACAAACACAAAAATACTGTATAATCTGCTTAAGAATGGGTTCCTTGCAACCTGAGATACAGTATTTGGAGAAAATTGAGAAAATCTGCAGTCTTTTATTCTGAAAACATTCAATGCAAAACTCAGAAGTTGAGATTTTTTTAAAGTACAATCATAGCCATAGGTGATTGTTGTGTTACCTATTAATTAATTAACATGAAAAGCGGTGAGAAAATGATTGAGTCAATAACATACTGTACCTTTTTTCTTAAAATGAGGCATCTGGAACAAAACATACTATTTTGATCTTTTTTCAGTTAAGGCAACATTCATTTCATGACATTTTAAAATTAGACATTGCACTAGATTTTATGCATTGTATGAATGTGACATGATTCATGAAGACCACAAAAATCCCCATAAAGATCACCAGATCAAGAAACAAGTGTCTAGTTGTCTGTCTCCAAAGTAGCAGATAAGGAGGTGGAAACTAAGAACAATCAATGAATCTTCAATGGATGTTAAAAATTCAAACGTCACTTGAGCTCTCACATTATGTGTGTGCATCCCATGACTTTTGGTTTTTGGTTCCATCTGAACTCTCTGTTACTTAATTAATCTTTCAGTTTAATACATTATTTTCATCGTGTTAGTTCCTTTACAGTTTTGGAAAAGGAAAGTCCTTCTCTGGAATCAGTCCAGAGAAGAGCAACCATTATAGAAGAGCCTACATTCCCACATTCAAAGGTACTGCATGTCCAGTTCACTGACAAGCTAAGTTAATGGAACTCTTTTGATTTTGAATAGTGAAGACCATGGAGCACTTGAATCAGTAGAAATATGGACAAATTCAACCTAATGGACTTCTTCAGAACCAGCATTCAAACACAATCTGGTCATAAAGGTACTGAAAAAAACAACAAAGTGAATAAATAAAGTAATTAAGCACTGTAGTCAGATGATAACCCACTAAGACTGGGAACTGGCATTTTACCTTCAAAATACTAGTTATTAAAGAAACCTGGAAATCTTATATTATCTTGCTCATTGCCTTTTACTTAAACAATTACATTGAGGTGAAGAGGTCTCAACAGCCAAATTTTAATTTAGTTGCACATATTTCCTGCTGCTTACATTTTTCATTTAAAATATACATTTTCCTCAAATCAAGCGTTTACTTTCCAAGCAGCAGTCACAGCAGTTGAATCATTCTTGCCTCTTGTTGTGTGATGGGGGAGCTTTGCAGTTGGTCTCCGAGAACGTCTCCTTCGGGAGCTGACAGCAGTGGTTTAAGCGGTGCTCGGTGGAGGAGGACAGGAAGAACATGATGATGGGCTCCAGGAAGACATTGCAAGTGCTGGCGAGAAGCGCCTCTCCCCTCCACCCGACGTTCTCGTGCCGGATGAACCCCACCACATGGGAGACGTTGTACGGCGCGAAACAGACCACGAAAACGATCAGCGTGAACACAGCCACTCTTATCACCCTGCGCTTCCTCCTGGTGTGCAAGCAGGACCTCACCACCAGCGCGATGCACCTCAAGTAGCAGAAGGACGTCACTAGCAGGGGAATGAAGAACAGGACCACAGCCATCTCCAGACGCAGCGGAGCCAGGAAATCCAGCTGCTCTTTCGTGAAGTTGTTGTAGCAAGTCGAGGTATTGTCCGCGGAGGAAGAGATAAAAAGGTCTTCATCATTTTCCTGTACGGTTAATACCAAAGCCACATGGGTGATGACTATTGCCCAGAAAAACACACACACGAAACAGGAATTCTTGGCTTTCTTATATAGCTTGTAACTGATGGGGAAGGCGATGCTGAGATAGCGGCCCACACTTATCGATGTCAGGAAGAGTGTGCTGGCATAGATTGTGCTGAAGTGGAAGAAGTTATAAATTGGACACAAAAGAGCAGGAAGAGTCCAACTCTTTAACGTCTCCACTATTTTAACGGGCAGCCATAATACAAAGACCAAGTTAGCCAAGCAAAGATTTATGACATAAACGACATTAGGAGTGGTGCCTTCGGTCCTTGCTTTGTTGACAAAGGCAGCTAGCACTAGGATATTGGAAGGCAGACCCAGCAGTAATGTGAGAGAGTAGACAGTAAGAAAGAGATAATCTTTATGTTCAAGTTGTTCTGGAGCCATATTAGAACATCACAAAACAAAACATATTTGTTGGGCTTCTGTATGCAGGCATTCTTAGTAACACTGTGAAAATTGAATTAGGACTTCATAAATATATCATGTTGCAATATTCCATTTGGTTTAAAGTGTCTTCAGAACCTTTTGGCTTGTTTCCTTCTTAGGCACAAGTTTGTGTAGAGACTTTGTTGCTCAAAGAGATGGAAAACAGTTAAAAGATTTGCGTAAGAGTTGTAAGAATGTTTCTGCATCTGTTAATCATTGGCTGAAAAGGGTAATTAATTCAACTTTACTTTCTAGATGTGCCAGTTTGCCTTTTTTTCACTCTCAAATACACATGCAGTATATGGTGCTGTCAATCTGAAGAAAATGTTTTTCTGTTGAAGAGAACTGTTTTTTCAAGAAAATCCCATATTATTCTATAAAACAGTCCATAAATTTCAGACTCTCATCTGAATATGCAGATTCCTTCCAAAGTAGCTTCTTCACCTCATTCTCTTACATAACCTAGAAGATTCATACCACAGGTATCCAGACTTGTGCAGCTCATAACATCCCAGTGACAAAGTATTTTCAGATTCACTTTTAAACTTTTCTTTTCCATCCAGTAGAAGCTCCTTGTTTTACTAGCGACCTGATTAAGTCTAATCCATGTAAATATATTCCACAAGGCTAATACATCTCTTCATCAGATGCATTCCAGCAAAGTTGGCTTACAGATCAGATAGTAATCCTATTTTGTCTTTGCCTTTTGGATAAAATTCTTCTAACTTACTTGAAACCCTGACAGCGAGCAGCAATGTTGATATTCTTACTCATGGTTCTGTCTTATCACAAAATATGTTAAAATAAAAGTCTGCCCAAAAAATCTGTACTGCAGAATGAACAATAAATCCCAGCACTGAAGCTTAAGAGCTGTTGGTCACATCCTTTATTGTCTTTTCTCTGTGCCAAGTCATGCAGAACTAAATAATGAAACATGCCAATAAAATTCAGGCTTAAATAGAAGGTTTAATTACAGGTGGAGTGACACACAATGAGCTATGAAGCTAAGAAGCACCAGCATTATCTACCAGTTAGTGAAATGGCTCAGAATAAATGAGCTTTACAGGAAGCAATGGTCAGTGCATTCAAATAATTCAACAACACTCATATAGCAATAAAAGAAAAAATGTCCAATGCTGTAGCCTTTTGATAGATATACATTTGGTAATGGGAGTGCTGTGACAGTGCCAGTAACACTGATTAATTAGAACAAAAACAACTTAAAAGGATAAAGTTGTACTTTACTCTCTGTCATATTTACAGCTTCTTGTACAGTATACTGTACTGTACTGTATGTGGCCTTCTATAATGTGGAACCACTCAGCTGACAAAGCAATTGCCAGAACTTCTTACAGTGTTATTCCATTTAAAATATTGATTTACATTTCTGTAATTGTAGATTTACCATTTCAAATTAAGTCCTTGAATAGGAGAATCCCACTGTACCTGGCAGGTCTGCTTGTTGCCTACATACCTGCTTAATATTAATAAAAAGCAGTCTCAGGACTGAATTGCATTCCCCAAATCTGGGACTGAGACTTACAGTATATCTCTATTTATCAAAACTGCAGAGCTCTGTTCTCTGAGACTTTCAAAAGCTTTGAGTCCATCTGTGTTTTTAAATCAAGGCTTAGAACTCATCTGTTATCTTCAGCATTTTCTAAAATACAGCTATTTGTACCCTTTTTTTTCTTTTTTTATGAACATTTTTATGTATTTTTGTGCTTTTTTTGCCTACTGATAAATTTGTATTGTACTGGCAACAGCAGTCAGGACCTATATGCTCTGTGAAAGGCAAGCTCCATATTCTATTGGGATTTCTATAAAGATCTGTTTCCATTGATTACCCTTATTACAATACGATTAACAATTATACAAATGCAGCTATCAAATGAGCATGATTATTTGAGTTATCAGTCAGCCTTTTCTCATAAATTGTAGTTCCTCATAACAGACAGTTGGTGGAAGCATTTGACTTGGATTAAAATTCTTGCCCAACATGCAATACGCTCTAAAACTTGTACTTCCATTCTGACAAAGTCATTTGTGCAGTTTAACATAGTAATGTTACCTTGTGACTATATTGCATTAAAATATTCTGTCGGGTTGAAAAATACTGTGTTCTCCTCTTGTTCTCTGTTGAAAAAACATTTTAATGCACACTATTTAACGCTGAAAATGTTGGTGTATACAACAGAATTATGCACATGTAGAAATCATACCCTTTCCTATTATACCATTATACTGTATATGGTGTGATGAACATAATTACCACAAACCACAACTGAGCCACATTCATATTTACAGGAGGAGAGGTGAAGACATTAAGTAGCCTAGAGACTGTCGCCAATTCCAGCTCGCAGAGCTCCAGGCTAATGTACAACAAACCTCACACCTATGACACCCTCAGACTTGTTTTGAGGGCACAGCACAATATACAGTGACCCCAATAGAAAACCGAAGGGATTTGTTATTATTGTTTTAATGACGTTGTGTATTAACCAAATTATACCCTCCGAGTTTCTAAAGCCTTGTACATTTCTCTGTCATGATAAGACACAATTAAAATGGATCATTTAAAAATGCTAAATTGGGTTTTCCTTTCATATAAATCAAAACAGAGAAAGATGAGAAAAGCACACACATACACAGTACACACAAGAAAGCAAGAATCTATGAAGTACAAAAAATTCCTTTAGCCTTCACTTTTGTGTTGAATTTGTTTAATTGTCAAGATCAGTCTCTCCAGACAATAGCATTTATGATCATACAGTATATTTCAGACCCTTAAAACGTGAACCACAGACATCCATTCACACAGTGTGACTGTTCAGAGCACCAGCTCTCATTCAGCGGTGTCACAACACTGTGGTACAACACTGACTCTCAATCCAGCTTCTGTGGAATTGAGAATGTCAGTAGCTCATTGCATTGGCTGAGGGGTTTTGGTGTGAAGAAAGAAGTGTTGTTTTAGGTTCCCCCTTTTGAGGCAGAAAATTACATCACCCAGCAGCAGTGCGCTGGATGCAGAGTTGAGACCTAAGTTCCCCAAGAAGGGCAAGAACTGTACTTTTGTTATTTCATTTTAATTTCTTTCTCTTCTAAAGTCGAGGGAAGCGAAAACATTTCTTTCTCCAGTGAAAACTTTTAATTACGTTTCAAATCTTTCTTTAGAAAATCACTCCTGCACGTTCCGGAGCTCGCCAGAGATATAGGGGAGGTGTACAGTAACTGGAGTATGGCAGGAAGCGGAAAGGAGTTGTGAAACTCAAAGGAGGCGACAAAGGGGAGACGTTACAGGATCGGTGTCACGGAAGCTGGGTTGGTCTCCCATGGAGGATGGTGTTTAGACCCTAAGCGAGGTGGCAAATCCAGAAAAAGGACCATTTAAAAATAGACAGGGTTCAGGGGAGACACACAGGGTTTATTGGCGCTCACAGTGAAGTAGGGAAGTTCGTGCAGAAGTGTGTGGAATATCCGAAGACAAATGATATTTTGCTATTAAAATGTTTGAAAAGGATTCTTTCTTATATGATATTGGTGTTTGCCTCATGTACAAGTCCTGGTCAGTTTTTCACCATTATGTCTGTGTGATTTTGCAGCTCTAAACTATTCCAGTTAGTGTATCTCAGCTAGTTATACAATTCAACCTTCACAAAAAGTGGAAATGAAGGAAGGGGACAGAAGACTGAGCTCTCCTACTCCCCCTAGCGTCTCAAACTGCAGTGAATCAGCGTGACAATGCACACAGCCTGTACTGGACTTTCTCTGAGCACACTGCACAAGCCTTCAGTAGTACTGTAATTACATAATTGAACCACAAGGATCTGGAGATGGTTCATTAAGAAGTTTCTGAATTATTATAACATATTGTTAGAGAGAATAAAAATTCAAAAAGCTACATTTGGTTTTCCTTTTCAAATAAGAGAGAAATTCATCAAAAGATGACAATAAGAGCCCAATAGTAAAATAAAGCAGTCCTTAAACAGCACTTTCTCTTTTTGAGAAAATCATTGATTTTTCTATTTTCCTTGCTTTATGCCCATCAGACAATTTATTTAAGCCTTTACATAATCAAAATGTTTCCTTCATTCTCTGCCCCTTAGACAGTGCTGCACATACTGTAGACTCTGCGTGACTGTTCAGAGAGACAGCTCTCCTTCTGAGGTGTCAGTGAGGCACAGCAGTGCTGAAGTGTCTCTGGGTCTCTCAGTCCTAATGCTGTAGAGTTGAGTGTGTCTGCAGTTAGCAGACCTACACTGCAGAAGGGCTGAGATGAAGACGGAAATGTTGTTGTTGGTTCCCCTTTCTGAGATAGAGAGAGATCACAGCAGCACTGTGCTGCAGCAGAGTTGACATCTAAGTGCTCCAAGGCAAGTACTCCATTCTGTTTATTTCAATTTCTTTCTTTTTAAAAGTTCGAAAAGAAAATATTTTTCATTTCAGAATTCAGTTATTGTATTTCATACCTTTTTTTGGAAAACCACACATTTTTCTGGTAAACGTGTTGACATTTAAATTGTGTTAATGCCTTAGATTAATTATTAGCACATTATGGTCTTGCTGGGTGTAGGGAAAGATAAGAAACTGAAGACAGATATAGGCAGAATAGCTGAAACAGCAGCAGACAAGAATTAGGGCTTTGAACGTGACACAAAAGTGAGCCAGTACAGGGACTGTAAGAAACGAATGACATGAGGCGAAGACGGAAGAGAAACACAAGGCAAAATGCAGATTAAATGGTGAGCAAATTTATTTGAAAATGAATAGATCTTGATTTTATGCCTCTATTCTTTTAATACCTCTTCTAATTACATGTAATAAAGTGATAACTTTGAATAAAATATTACATATAAAATTAAAATATTAATGAAAACCATTAGAAAATGGATGTGAATTCTCAATATTTTGTAAATTGTATATTTAATATTATAATAATACAATAAATATATTTATTGTAATTTAAAGCAGGATGAGATAAGAACAAGATATGAATAATGATGGTATTTGCATATTTCACTAATAGTTGTTTTTGAATGGAAATCACCTCCATACACATTCAAATAATAGACTTCATGTTCTTGATCCTTAAGGCCATTAAAAAGTGAATCACACTCTCACTCACTTCTGCATTGAAGCAGTGTCCCAGACCCAGTACCTCTGTCCTCCTCTCGGACCTGCTACTGGGAAGACTTACACACTGTGCCCTTGTACTCGCAGTGGATGAAGGAGTTTGGGGAGAAGGCAGAAGCACTGCAAGTTCTTTTTGTGAGGTTAAGAGAGAAACTCATTCAGCACTGAGGAGCCAGAAACATTGACGATTCAAGAGGTTCGTGAATGGCAGGTTATCCCATTATTCATTATCTAGATATCATTAAAATTGTGTTAATTCATTGTTTTCACATTGTTTTAAAATGAATATATTTGAGTTTTTACACTTTCTGTAGAACACATAATTCTGAATAGTACAAGGTTTCAGTGTCAACATGCTTTTAATTTTGTCTGCGCTTTCCAGAGTGTCTTAACTGTTGTGTGTTTCTGCAGGGCAACTGTTCTCAATACCTCTGACTCAGGAACATGTCTGGGACTAAGAGCTTCATTCTTTTCTGTCTGCTTAAAAGTGAGTGAACTTTTCACACTTAAACTGCATTTGAGCTCTGTGTTAGAGACACAGATTCAAGATTCAAGACATACCTTCCTCTTACTCTGGTCAGATTTGTAACAAGATTATTTCATTTTTTAGGATCCGTTAGCATACACATTTTTATTGTTTATTGTTTTATTCAGTTCTACTTTCCTATAAGATCACTGTAACAAACTAGCTGTGTTATGGAAATGTGTATTATTTACAAAACACACATTCACTGTCATCTAAATTTTGTTTTCTAGCTGTCTTTTGTGAATATCTTCCTGGTTTTGGGATTACAATGCCTGACAAGATACCAGCCTTGACTGGTTCCTGTGTGCTGATTCCCTGTAGTTACCAAGTTGAAGAAGCATTCAAGTGGTATCTGCAGTATCACCTTACTGGAGTTTGGAGGAAGGGTAGGATCAATGTGTTTGACTCAGACACAAAAGGACCTGACAACCGATGGGAGATTCCTGGCAACTTAAATCAAAACAACTGCACCACAATTCTGAGAAACGTAACAAAAAGTGATAACACCACATTTCAATTCAGAATTGAACCTATTAAATATACCTATCAAAAAGGAGCTGAACTTACAGTTACAGGTAAAAGACTTTTCTCAGCTTTTTTGGCTGAATTTTCTTGTTATTTCTTTTCAAACTGCCAGGACCAGTCATTTTCCAGAGCTGACTCTGGAATATAATAATGACTTAAAAAGCAATAACTTAAATTATAAATGATATCTAAACTACTAACTGGAGTTTATATTTTCAGATACTTTGGAATATCTTTCAGATGCAGATATGTTCACTCAAATAGTGCTTTTGTTTCAACTTGTAACTAAAGATTTCCTCATTAAGGAATATGGTTATGACTGAGATGAAATATGAGACTGAAGTATTTAGTTTAGTATGTGAAGTCTGTATCATACTGATCCTAAGAAATCCTGCCCTGCAGCTCTGAATGATTTTAGCACAGTGGCCCTCATGAAGATTTCTGAACAGATGATCTTTACACCTCTGCAGTTTTCACAACATACCAGTCATGATGTGGAGGATGCAATCACTTTTATGTTACATAGAGTATACTCCTACTCGGAGAAGTTCAAGTGAGAGTTATGTTTTTGACTTCTCAAGCACCTTCAATATTATTAAGCCCCACCTGTTTGGAAGAAAACTTAAAGAAGTGCAGCTCCACCCTGCTCTCATCAAATTGAAATAGGATTACGTACAGGCAAGACCACTATGATGTGAGTCTCTGATGTGTTTCACTGTAGTACAGGGGCACCCCAGGGTACTGTCCTTACTCTTTTCCTCTTCACCTTATATGCCAATGATTTCAAACACTACAAGGCTTCATGTCTTCTTCTAATTTGTCTGATGATACTTCAATAGTTGGCCTCATTACCGATGAGAAAATACTGAATATTAAGAAAACGAATTCTCAAATATTGCCTTGGAGTAAGGACAACTGTGTACAACTTAACATCTGCAAAACTAAGGAACTGGTAGCGGACATTAGAAGGGAAAGACCTCCTACTGTTCCCATTAACATCCAGGGTACCGATGAGGAGATTGAGACTGCGGAGTCCCACAAGTTCCATTATGTACAGTACATCTGGATGAAAACATGGACTAGGGTGTGTGTAAGAAGGGCAGTCAAGGCTTCTTTTCCTAAGGAAGTCTAACATCCAAGTTACTGATGAAGAGATTGAGACTGCTGAGTCCCTTTTTCCTTAGGAAGCTTCACCTTTAAAAGTCTGTAGTAAGACGCTGGCTGTGTTTTATCCGAGTGTGGTGGCTAATGTAGTCTTTTATCCTTCTGGGAGTGTGGGATAACATACGGAAGAAAAGGTCTGTCCAACTGAACAGGTGAACAGGTTGATTAAGGTGGAGGAGCCACCATTGTTGGTACACAACTGGAGTCTGTGGAGGAAATATTACAAAAGTAGATACAAATACAAGGTAAACACAGTATGTAACATCCTCCCCACACAGTGATTTTGGATAAATAAAGCTTCTGCATGCCGCTTTTTGGCTCCCTAGTGCAACACAATGAGTTCCTGGAAATGTTTTTTACCCACAGCTATCCATGAACTGATCAGCTCCAAGATCTAGTTGAGCCCTTAGTTTCACAATCAAACCCTTCATTGACTTAATAATGAGATTGATTTGAACTGTTTGTTACCAATTCTTAAACATGTTGAAGATTTAACTGTTGTACTTCGAAAGTGAAATAAAATCAAAATGTTTAATATAAGTAAATTCTTAGATTAATTCAGGCTTCTATCTAATTAAGGTGGTATGAAATGAAAACCAGCAGGTGTGTGGTCACCAGGACCAGCATTGGGAACCAGTGGTGTCGCGATTTTATGATCTTGTACTGTATATCTATAAGCGGTGCTGGAAACTCAATTTTCCCCTTGGGGAATGATAAAGTGTATCATACCTTTTTATTTAGTAAAGGACTGATAATTGTAGTGTGATAAATGTGATAAATATAGTGTTTTCCTTTACAAGTGCTCTGTCAGTGATTGTCAAAGTGTCCATGTCTCCTAGATAGACCACGGAAACCAACATTACCACCACCAGCAGAAGTGCAGGAGGGGACCCCTGTGAAATTAACCTGCACTGCTGCTGCCCCCTGTCCCACACTCCCCCCAGCCCTCACATGGACCCCCAGCCTGAATGAGACTGTGGAGCAACAGGAGGTAGAGAATGAGGACAAAACCACATCAGTGTCTTCTGTCCTGACCTTCACTGCTTCACATCTCCACCATGAGCTGAACATCACCTGCACTGCGCTCTATCCACTGGAACAGAGCAATGTCACCAAGAGTTCTGAGAGGACTGTGACTATCAGAGTACGGTGTAAGAGATTCATAATGTGTAATTCACAGTACATAAACATATAGAGGAAACTGCATATCATTTTTTAAATCCCATGCCAAAAACTTACCACTGTTGTCAATATGTATTGGCAGACTAATTAAACAATTTTTTATGGTATCTCATTTCTGCAGATACATTACATTTTTTCTTAACTTTGGGAACTGCTGAACTGTACAAACCAATAATATGTATTAGAAAATATTTATATCGCTGTTGGACTCAGATTGATGGGAATCTCTATTTTAATCATAATCTTTTATTTTATTCCTTTCACTAAGTATATCCATGAAGAGAAATACCAATGAATTTCAAAACAGATGTTTGACTTTGCTGTAGTATTGCTGCATTGTAGCCTGATCTGCCTAAAAGCAGATCACAGCTCTGGAGATGCTCCTTATTTCAGTTTGATAAGCAAACTACTGTAGGAATAAATGACTATATTGAATGGGTACTTGCTAGTCACAAGATGAAGATATCCAGATTTATTGCTGGACTTGTGAGATAAATCACTTTAAAGTGTCACACTTAACGATCAAATGTTAAGTAGATCTTGTCTTGGAAATCAATTTATTTGCATGCAGTGAGCTGGGCTTTCTTGTCTGCAGATGCACCAAAGTTCTCTCAGTCATTAAGGTGCACGCAAAGTACAACAGGCATCACCTGTCTTTGTGAAAGTCATGGAAACCCCTTACCTTCCATTGAATGGCTGCTCTCTGGACAAAGACTCAGGAGTGGATCCACTGACAGTTTCATTAAGGAAGAGCTTTTGGAGAACAAAGTCCTAAGGAGCACCCTCACTCTCCTGAAGACACCTGAGGAGACAGACAACATTCAGTGCCTGAGCCACAACTCTATCAGCTCTTCTAGTATTGAGCTTCAAGTTCATCTTCTAACAGGAAGTAAGAGGAATACAAAAAAAAACTTTTCTTCAGACACAAAAGAAAATGGCAAATTCTAGTAGAGACTCCCAACAAAATGACCAGTACAGTTGCAACAGGACTGTTGAACAGAAGAGAACTGTTGCTATAGTTAAATTAGTTCATAGGCCATATGCTAGTGGCAAAATAAAATTTGACTGCCGAAATCTGATAAATATTAAAACTAAATTTTAGTTAATTACTTCATGCTTTCATATTTAATTTCATTATATGACAAAATGAGATAATAAATGTTTCATAATTTGCAGGATGTAAATATTCCTGAAGTAGAATGTACAGGTTTTTCTCCATAAGCATTTTTGTTATTGTTTTCAGAATGTCCATCTGCTGTAATTCCATATACTATCACAGGAATCACAATTGGAATAAATATTTTAACTGTGGCATTTTTTGTCTTGAAAAATAAAAGGTAAGACATTTGGTGTTGTGAATGTGAATATAACTGTAGTTATATGTACAGTATGGAGTCAATGATAATATATTACATTAATGCATGGTAATGTGAATGTGAATAAAAAAACTATTTATAAAACATTAAGGCAATCAATAGTATATTGTATACACTACTACAGTATATAATCATTAATATGCATTAATGAGCACAACACATCCAATGAGCTCTTGTAGGGCAGTTGTGAGCTACTGAGACTCAGTATACACAATAGCAATAGTGCAGCATGGAGCATTTGGGGAAAAATTCAGAAAGTAAAATAAAACCCATCCTATTTTTTAGGATCATTTACACCTGACTTGGTAAGCAATGTTAAAATATAATGCAGTAAGATTATTTTACTCTATTTGTTAATTTCAGTTTTGACAGCTGAGGTTTTGAGGTTGATGAGTACTTATTTTGGGACAGTGCTAACATTGCACTTACCATGGCAAAGTAAAATTAAACTAAGCATCACACTAACATATTGTTCTCTGTTTTCTCTCTTTTCATAATTTGGATATGGAGACAAAAGAAAGTAAGTCTTGCACTCTCTTTTATCTGTACTTTGGAGTATCTTCACAACAAAATTCCAGTGATGTATTTGATTTAACCTTTCACAGAGACACCAAGGAGACTGTGACCAGTATGCCACTCTGCAGCTCTCCCATCTTCCTGATGATTATGGAGTACTAAAGGTGAGTAAATCTGTCTGATTCACTTTATATTGTCTGCATTGTGAAGGTATTTTAGATGAGCACTTTATAGGGCTTTTATCTGAAATAACTGCATAGAAAGTATTGAAAGTATCATGAAAGCTATAAAATGGGTCAAAGAATTCCAACCATCTACGTAATAAATTATCTAGGAGGATCTGAATGTATACAGAGGGATATTAAAACATAAATATCTGTTAAAATACATACAGTATTAGTTGCATGTTTTATCATTTTAATGTATTTTAACCATTTCAACTTTAACCTAAAATTAGCTACTTAGCATTTCAACTTTAACCTAAAAGGTCCACTTTAAAAATGTTGGTTCCTGTGTGAACAGTTACTGTACACCACAAGCACAATAAAGGATATTAAAGAGTTTTAACAATTTAAACTTTTAGTCCTACCTCCTCCTCACATTTAGATTTTACTAGAATTTGCCTTTTAATTCAGACCATTACTTGACAGTGTAAACTTCGGTTCATTACTTAATGTAATTATTCCTTTTTACTGCATTTAGTCTCACTATGAACCTCTCAAATAAGCTCAACAGCAGAATCAACACATGCTGGTGGCCAGCTCTTGTTAGATCTTACACATCTTCCTGGAAGTTGTGATGTGTGCTTGCCTTTAGATGAGTTTCAAGTAACATGTTGTGTCCAACACAAAATACAATAGAAAGGTAAGATACAGTACAAAAATGTGACGAAATGCCCTGGGTGCTGAGAACTAGACAAAGTTCAGGCTCTTCTAGTGGATAACTGCTAGCCAATTACAATTTTGAACTTTTTCTAGTCATTGTTTGAAATATGTTGAAAAATGCTGCAAAAATGCACAACAAGATGCACCATAATACTAATATCATGTCCTGTCTAAAGAAGTCTCACTGTGTTGAATTAAAACCTCTGGTGTCTCAAGACAAGTCTGCAGACAAGAAACACCAGTAGTGCTAGTCCTCCTTCTTGAGAGTGCGTTGTTTTAACTGTCTATCTCTCTTCAGCAACTAAGAGACCGGTTTCTTGGTGGATGGGGATGTCTCAGGTGTTCAACTGATCAGTAAATGGGAATGGGGAATAGTTTATTTCAAACAAAAGGAATGAGCCCTCACTGCCTTGTGTGCTGTCCCCCCCAGGTGGCAGAAGGAAAGAAGGCACAAGACAGTGACACTTACACTGCACTGGACAGAGCTGCCACTTCCTCGGACTATGAAACCATACGGAAGGAGCTGACGAATCCAGCATCCTCTCTCTCTGAGAAAAAGTGAAAGTTCTGTTAATTAATAGTGATTTCACTTCATTTCCCTTTAAGTCCACGATTGCTTGCTGTAAATTCAAGTATATTTCCAGTCAGCTGGAAAACATGACCAGCCGTAAATATTAACAGCTTAATGTTTTGTATGATGTACAACAGAATTTTATGCAGAAAACTTACTGTAAAGCAATTTCAATATACAAATTCCTACTTATTAGTACACCCATATATGATAACATTGTATCATACGCACATCATACAGTATTTGTAATGTTTTCTAATGTGTAGCTACTGTATGGCTCAATTAAACCAATGCATTTGTTTGGATTTTCAAGCTCTGATCCTGTTAAACAAAACTTACAAATTACAAGTTTCAGACACTTCTCATGTTTTTAGCTTTCATACACATTATCTCCTACATTCACCAGTGCTGGATCTTGTTATCCAGTTGGTTAATCAAGTGCTATAACACTTCTCTGCGTAATCATTAGCCCATAGAAGTAAACTAGTTGCCGTAAATGCTGAGCATGAGTTTTAGAATGTCTGGTCCTTTGCTAGTCTTCAACGTGGATAAAAATTGAAGTGGACAGCACAAGTATTCAACACAGAATCACTGTGTGTTATGTAAGTACTGTAAGTAAAAGCCTCTGCCTTCACTAATAATGAATTTAGTGAGGCAATTGTTTTCATCTTTACCATTCATCAAGCCATTTGTGAGGAATCTGCACAACACCCTCATCTGTTTCCATGACATGAGATGGGGTCCACACATCTTCATTAATTGGTTAACATTTTCATACTGTACCTGTACCCTTGTATACAGTATTGAATTCTCTCACTCCACCTAAGAGTTTGACAATGCCTGTAAAAGACAGCCATCTTTAGAATGATACTTGTTACCATGGACAAGCAAAGTACATGCTTTGATAGAATCTTCTTAGATAACTTGTCCTCTGCAAAAAAGGGTTAGACAATATGTACTGAAGGAACTCAAAAACAGAAGGATAAACTCAGAGTTCTCAACACGCTGTCCATTCTTCCATGTCAGCTTTAACGTTCCGCCAATAGCCTGCAGGTGGTAGAAAATTACTTTAATCAAATAATTCCCCAGTTAATTTCTAATGATTATTCTTTCTCCAAATTTTTCCATCAAACTATTAGAAAGAATAAAAAAATAAAAATCTACATATGGTTTTTCTTTTCAAATAAGTGAAACTTTTGAAAACATTTCAAAATGTCATCAAATGTTGACAAAATGATGAAGTAAAGCAGTCCTTTAATAGCACATTTAAAAATCTCTTTCTGAGGTGAGGTTCCTTTCCTTGACTGTAACTTTTTTTAATTAAAATGTATTTCCTTATCAGTCTATTTAAGTGTTTCCATGATGGATAAACGTTTCCTCAGTTCTCTGCCTCTTGAAATCTAATGTGCATACACTCTTTAACTCTGTGGGACTGTTCACAGACACAGTTCTCTTACTGAGGTGTCACTGAGGTATGAGATTGGTGTATTTAAACATATGGAGGAAAAGTTTATCAATGTTTCCTAAAGGGACAGAAAATAAGGAATAAAACATGCTCACACAAAAGTAATTTCTTGCATGAAGAAGCCTGTACAGTCTAAGAAGCCTGAATAGTGTGGAGTTACAGTACATTAGCAAAACCACAGCATTTGAAATCCAGTAATACTCAAATTCAGAACACGTGTCTAAAATAGATTACCTTCCTACATGCAGTAGTGAGAATTTCCTCTAACTGTATCTGTCCTGTACACATTTAACTATTTTGAGCTTCTGTTTCACTGCACTTTTTCATAGTTCTTACAGTACTTTCAAGTGCAGTTTTCATAAGGAATAAGGCACTGAAATGGATGGATACTGTATGTACTGGGAGAAGCTTGTTTTTTATTTTGTAACACTTTGCTTGAGTCATTACAATGTCAGGGGAGATACAGTATGAGCGTCTCTTACCAGTCAAGCTACAGTAGCATTTTAAATTGGTATTTCAAGTCTAAATAGTCACTCTCTTCTTCTCTGTGTGGGAAGTGAAAGCAGTCATTGCAAGCAATTGGTTTCTTGGCAAAGCAAGTACAGATCTCAGAGGCTGATTTAACACTTGGATCAATTGTGTCACATTCTGGACTTCCACAGTCGACATATATTGGGACTATTACAGTATATTATTAAAGGTACTCTTTGCTCTTTTACCCCGGTGTGTTTCTGTAACTCATCCTTCCATGCCTGCTTTAACATTCCTCTATTTACTAGTCCTTTTATCATACATATTACCTTAAAATAGCCTGTGGGTGGTAGAAAAGTACTTAAAATTAAGAAATTACCCCTGTTAAAGTCTTCAAAATAGCTTCAGTAGCTCTTACTACGATAAGAAAGTCTTCTATTAATACTTTTAAAGGTCAATTGTTTATTATTATTTTTGTATGATTCGACAGCTCTAATACAGAACATTTAATAATACAATTCAACTTTCACAAAAAGGGAAGTGAAGGGGCCAGAAGACTGAGCTCTCCTACTCCCCCTAGTGTCTCAAACTGCAGTGAATCAGCGTGACAATGCACACAGCCTGTACTGGACTTTCTCTGAGCACACTGCACAAGCCTTCAGTAGTACTGTAATTACATAATTGAACCACAAGGATCTGGAGATGGTTCATTAAGAAGTTTCTGAATTATTATAACATATTGTTAGAGAGAATAAAAATTCAAAAAGCTACATTTGGTTTTCCTTTTCAAATAAGAGAGAAATTCATCAAAAGATGACAATAAGAGCCCAATAGTAAAATAAAGCAGTCCTTAAACAGCACTTTCTCTTTTTGAGAAAATCATTGATTTTTCTATTTTCCTTGCTTTATGCCCATCAGACAATTTATTTAAGCCTTTACATAATCAAAATGTTTCCTTCATTCTCTGCCCCTTAGACAGTGCTGCACATACTGTAGACTCTGCGTGACTGTTCAGAGAGACAGCTCTCCTTCTGAGGTGTCAGTGAGGCACAGCAGTGCTGAAGTGTCTCTGGGTCTCTCAGTCCTAATGCTGTAGAGTTGAGTGTGTCTGCAGTTAGCAGACCTACACTGCAGAAGGGCTGAGATGAAGACGGAAATGTTGTTGTTGGTTCCCCTTTCTGAGATAGAGAGAGATCACAGCAGCACTGTGCTGCAGCAGAGTTGACATCTAAGTGCTCCAAGGCAAGTACTCCATTCTGTTTATTTCAATTTCTTTCTTTTTAAAAGTTCGAAAAGAAAATATTTTTCATTTCAGAATTCAGTTATTGTATTTCATACCTTTTTTTGGAAAACCACACATTTTTCTGGTAAACGTGTTGACATTTAAATTGTGTTAATGCCTTAGATTAATTATTAGCACATTATGGTCTTGCTGGGTGTAGGGAAAGATAAGAAACTGAAGACAGATATAGGCAGAATAGCTGAAACAGCAGCAGACAAGAATTAGGGCTTTGAACGTGACACAAAAGTGAGCCAGTACAGGGACTGTAAGAAACGAATGACATGAGGCGAAGACGGAAGAGAAACACAAGGCAAAATGCAGATTAAATGGTGAGCAAATTTATTTGAAAATGAATAGATCTTGATTTTATGCCTCTATTCTTTTAATACCTCTTCTAATTACATGTAATAAAGTGATAACTTTGAATAAAATATTACATATAAAATTAAAATATTAATGAAAACCATTAGAAAATGGATGTGAATTCTCAATATTTTGTAAATTGTATATATTGTATTTTAAAGCAGGATGAGATAAGAACAAGATATGAATAATGATGTTATTTGCATATTTCACTAATAGTTGTTTTTGAATGGAAATCACCTCCATACACATTCAAATAATAGACTTCATGTTCTTGATCCTTAAGGCCATTAAAAAGTGAATCACACTCTCACTCACTTCTGCATTGAAGCAGTGTCCCAGACCCAGTACCTCTGTCCTCCTCTCGGACCTGCTACTGGGAAGACTTACACACTGTGCCCTTGTACTCGCAGTGGATGAAGGAGTTTGGGGAGAAGGCAGAAGCACTGCAAGTTCTCTTTGTGAGGTTGAGAGAGAAACTCGTTCAGCACTGAGGAGCCAGAAACATTGACGATTCAAGAGGTTCGTGAATGGCAGGTTATCCCATTATTCATTATCCAGATATCATTAAAATTGTGTTAATTCATTGTTTTCACATTGTTTTAAAATGAATATATTTGAGTTTTTACGCTTTTTGTAGAACACATAATTCTGAATAGTACAAGGTTTCAGTGTCAACATGCTTTTAATTTTGTCTGCCCTTTCCAGAGTGTCTTAACTGTTGTGTGTTTCTGCAGGGCAACTGTTCTCAATACCTCTGACTCAGGAACATGTCTGGGACTAAGAGCTTCATTCTTTTCTGTCTGCTTAAAAGTGAGTGAACATTTCACACTAAAACTGCATTTGAGCTCTGTGTTAGAGACACAGATTCAAGATTCAAGACATACCTTCCTCTTACTCTGGTCAGATTTGTAACAAGATTATTTCATTTTTTAGGATCTGTTAGCATACACATTTTTATTGTTTATTGTTTTATTCAGTTCTACTTTCCTATAAGATCACTGTAACAAACTAGCTGTGTTATGGAAATGTGTATTATTTACAAAACACACATTCACTGTCATCTAAATTTTGTTTTCTAGCCGTCTTTTGTGAAGATCTTCCTGGTTTTGGGATTACAATGCCTGACAAGATACCAGCCTTGACTGGTTCCTGTGTGCTGATTCCCTGTAGTTACCACGTTGAAGATAAATTCAAGTGGTATCTAAAGTATCACCTTACTGGAGTTTGGTGGAAGGGTGGGATCAATGTGTTTGACTCAGACACAAAAAGACCTGACAACCGGTGGGAGATTCCTGGCAACTTAAATCAAAACAACTGCACCACAATTCTGAGAAACGTAACAAAAAGTGATAACACCACAATTCACTTCAGAATTGAACCTATTAGATATACCTATCAAAAAGGAGCTGAACTTACAGTTACAGGTAAAAGACTCCTCGTCTTTTTTGGCTGAATTTCCTTGTTATTTCTTTTCAAACTGCCAGGACCAGTTATTTTCCAGAGCTGACTCTGGAATATAATAATGACTTAAAAAGCAATAACTTAAATTATAAATGATATCTAAACTACTAACTGGAGTTTATATTTTCAGATACTTTGGAATATCTTTCAGATGCAGATATGTTCACTCAAATAGTGCTTTTGTTTCAACTTGTAACTAAAGATTTCCTCATTAAGGAATATGGTTATGACTGGGATGAAATATGAGACTGAAGTATTTAGTTTAGTATGTGAAGTCTGTATCATACTGATCCTAAGAAATCCTGCCCTGCAGCTCTGAATGATTTTAGCACAGTGGCCCTCATGAAGATTTCTGAACAGATGATCTTTACACCTCTGCAGTTTTCACAACATACCAGTCATGATGTGGAGGATGCAATCACCTTTATGTTACATAGAGTATACTCCTACTCGGAGAAGTTCAAGTGAGAGTTATGTTTTTGAATTCTCAAGCACCTTCAATATTATTAAGCCCCACCTGTTTGGAAGAAAACTTAAAGAAGTGCAACTCCACCCTGCTCTCATCAAATTGAAATAGGATTACGTACAGGCAAGACCACTATGATGTGAGTCTCTGATGTGTTTCACTGTAGTACAGGGGTACCCCAGGGTACTGTCCTTACTCTTTTCCTCTTCACCTTATATGCCAATGATTTCAAACACTACAAGGCTTCATGTCGTCTTCTAATTTGTCTGTTGATACTTCAATAGTTGGCCTCATTACCAAGGACAATATACTGAGCATAAAAAAAACAAATTCTCAAATATTGCCTTGGAGTAAGGACAACTGAGTACAACTTAACATCTGCAAAACTAAGGAACTGGTAGTGCACATTAAAAGGGAAAGACCTCCTACTGTTCCCATTAACATCCAGGGTACTGATGAAGAGATTGAGACTGTGGAGTCCCACAAGTTCCTTGGTGTAGATCTGGATGAGAACATGGACTAGGGCACAAACATGGATGTGTGTAAGAAGGGCAGTCAAAGCTTCTTTTCCTAAGGAAGTCTAACATCCAGGTTACTGATGAAGAGATTGAGACTGCTGAGTCCCTTTTTCCTTAAGAAGCTTCACCTTTGAATGTCTGTAGTAAGATGTTGGCTGTGTTTTATCCGAGTGTGGTGGCTAGTGTTGTCTGTTATCCTTCTGGGAGTGTGGGGTAACATACGGAAGAAAAGGTCTGTCCAACTGAACAGGTGAACAGGTTGATTAAGGGGGAGGGAGCCACCATTGTTGGTACACAACTGGAGTCTGTGGAGGAAATACAGTAGGACAAAAGTGGATCCAGAAGAAGGCCACACCTATAGTGGCAAATATAGTATGTAGCATCTTCTCCCCACAGTGATTTTGGATAAAAAAGCTTCTTCGATGTCACTGTTTAGCTCCCCAGTACAACACAATGAGTTCCTGGAAATGTTTTTTCTACCCACGGCCATCCATGAACTGATCAGCTCCAAGATCTAGTTGAGCCCTTAGTTTCACAATCAAACCCTTCATTGACTTAATAATGAGATTGATTTGAGCTGTTTGTTACCAACTCTTAAACATGTTGGAGATTTAACTGTTGTACTGTGAAAGTGAAATAAATCTTCAATTGAGGTAACTTCTTAGATTAATTCAGGCGTCAATTATCTAATTAAGGTGGTATGAAATGAAAACCAGCAGGTGTGTGGCGATTTTGTGATCTTTTACTGTATATCTATAAGCAGTGCTGGAAACTTAATTTTCCCCTTGGGGATTAATAAAGTGTATCATACCTTTTCATTTAGAAAAGTACTGATAATTATAGTGTAGTGTTTTCCTTTACAAGTGCTCTGTCAGTGATTGTCAAAGTGTCCATGTCTCCTAGGTAGACCACGGAAACCAAAATTACCACCACCAGCAGAAGTGCAGGAGGGGACCCCTGTGACATTAACCTGCACTGCTGCTGCCCCCTGTCCCGCACTCCCCCCAGCCCTCACATGGACCCCCAGTCTGAATGAGACTGTGGAGCAACAGGAGGTAGAGAATGAGGACAAAACCACATCTGTGTCTTCTGTCCTGACCTTCACTGCTTCACATCTCCACCATGAGCTGAACATCACCTGCACTGCGCTCTATCCACTGGAACAGAGCAATGTCACCAAGAGTTCTGAGAGGACTGTGACTATCAGAGTATGGTGTAAGAGATTCATAATGTGTAATTCGCAGTACATAAACATATAGTGGAAACTGCATATCATTTTTTAAATCCTGGGGATTCTACAGAATAATCCCATGCCAAAAGCTTACCACTGTTGTCAATATGTATTAGCAGACTAATGAAACTATTTTTTATGGTATCTAATTTCTGCAGATACATTACATTTTTTCTTAACTTTGGGAACTACTGAATTGTACAAACCAATAATCTGTGTTAGAAAATATGTGTATAACTGTTGGACTATTCTGATAAAATGTCTTTACTTTTAGATTCCCCTAAAAACACTTCAGCCTCAGTCAGCTCCTCTGGCACAATATTACAAGGCAATTCTGTGACTCTGACCTGCAGCACCAATGCCAACCCACCAGTGACCAACTACACCTGGTTCAAAGTGAACGGGAGTCAGACAGTTCAAACAGGGGCTGAACAGACTCTCACTTTCAATATAACTGACACTGACAGTGTACAGTACTACTGCGAAGCACAGAACGAACACGGGAAGGAGAATTCGACAACGGTGCAGCTTCAGGCAGAATGTACGTAAGTTTTGTACTCAGAACGATGGGAATCTATATTTTAATCATAATATCTTATTTTATTCCTTTTACTAAGTACAGTATATCCATGAAGAGAAACACTATGAATTTCAAAACAGATGTTTGGCTTTGCTGTAGTATTACTGCCTTGTAGCCTGATCTCGTTTGATATCACAAAGGAAGTCTAGACCTGGTCAGTACTGTGATGAGTGCTCTCAAAGGAAAACCAAGGATGTCCCCTTGCCCCAGTATTGTGATTGGAAACAATGTCACCATACTGTACAAGGTGTTGTCCTTCAGATAGGACTATAAACCAATGAATTAAATACTTTGCTATGTTTCAAAAGAGTATAGGTGTTAAACCTGGAGTCTTGTTTAAATTCTACTCCAATTGGGCACCATGATATTCCTCCTTAATTCTACTGACAAAGCCGTTTCCCACATCTTGTCGGATACAGTATGTTGTAAGAAGGGCTGATGGTACAAAATGGCTGCCATGTGTCAGCCAGGTGTGTGATACTCTTTACAGTACAGTGGATGAAATAAGTTCCCATCAAATTGTTAGATTATTTATTATAAGCACTATAACAACGTACAGAATAATTTGATTTATGGTTATATGCAGGTACGTGTTTCACGGATTACATAAGTTTGGATGTCTATTCTCTTTGCAAAGATGAATATTCACATTGTTTTTTTTAAATCATTTCCATTCTGTGAACAATTGCTTTGACTCCATGGCTTCTGAAGGTGTGTGAAGACACAGAAACCTGATTTGTTTCTTGTTATTTACTGTAAATACTCTTGTTTATTCAAGTAGCGACTAAGTGCCCTAGAAAATAAAATTATACATTGTGATTTTATGTCGGAGTAGCTGTAGTAATGGTAATATTGTAATATTGAGTCAGAGTAGTGTAGTGGATAAGTTTCTGGACTCATAAATGTTGGATTGTGAGTTGAAGTCTCTGCTGCAGACACTGCTGTTGTATCTTGAGTGAGGTGCTTTACCCCAGTTGCTCCTGTCCAGCCAGCTGTATAAATGTGGTTCAGCATGCTGGGGGCAACCCCTGTGATGAACTGTTGTCCCATTCGAGGTTGGGGGGAGGAGGGAGTTATGTGCTTCACATGTACAGTAGTAACATGGATAAGCTCTGGTGTGAAAAACCATTCTGTATTTGTTACCTAATAATATGGTAAGAACAGATCTTCATAAGCCATCGATAAAAATATCAACAATGAATAAGCAGGTGTACATAATTATGTAATATATTTTAAAAACACATATTAGAATTTGATTAATACTTTATAAAGATATTTCTTACTTTCAGATAAAAGAGTTATTATCAATGATTAATCTGTACAAATCTCAACAGAATTCCGATTTATCATCAGCAGTAAATCATTGATGCAGCTCTCCTTTCTTTCAGATCCCCCAAAGGACACATCTGTATCAATCAGTCCATCTGATGTAGTATTACAAGACAGTTCAGTGACACTGACCTGCAATAGCAATGCCAACCCACCTGTGAGAAACTACACCTGGTTTAAAGTTAACGAAGGTCAGGTTACACAGGCAGGATTTGGAAACAATCTCACTTTTAAAGTAATTAAATTCGGTGACAGCGGACAGTACTACTGTGAAGCAAAGAATCAACATGGAGCTGATAACTCTTCAGAAGTCAACGTGACTGTGAAATGTAAGTGAAATGTGAAGTATTCCCTAAAGTGAAGGAAACTTTAGGGAATAAAATGTTCGGAAAGATACTGTGAAGCATGTGTACCCCATGTTACAGCTAGGCCAAATTTAATAATTTGTACATTCTCAGAAAGGCAAACATAAACTGACAGTACTCCATAAATAGCAGTGCTAAATACAGTGAATCAATCCAAGATAAATTGCGAATGCTTCTCCAGTCAGAGACACAAGCTTTACCAAACGTTTGCAAAGAAAGTTAATTTTGCAAGGAGCAGCCCTGAAACCATCTTGTATGCAACAGCAACCATACGGAGCCAGCTGTCCTGACTGCACCTATACTGCAATGTGTCAAGAAAGGCAAAAATAAATATCCCACCTGGCATTTAGGCCTATTTATTCTAATTATCTCAAAGGAGAATCCAATGAAATGCAAGAGAGAAGGCAATTAGTAATCAGCCTGAAAGAAGCAGGTTGTTTTACAATGTACAACATGATATCCTTTGATCAGTACCTAATATAGCTTGCTTCTTCTAGGACAGAAAAAGAATGGAATGGGAACAGACGCAGCAAAATTCCATTAATTAAAGGGTTCCAACACTATCGAGTACCTTAGCAGACTGAGGACTTTATATCATTGTAATACAGATTATGTACCACATAATGTACAGTGATGTGAAAAAGAAACTACACCCTCTTAAGAGTCTATGGTTTCACATATTAAGCCAAGCCATGACCTTCACCTAGTTCTAACAGTAACACACACAAATAACACAATATATATTAAAAAACAATTCAATAAAGTAAAAAAGTGTGTGTGTTATCTGTCCCATGAGGTCAGATTTATCTACTGTTAGGGCTTGATGAGCACTAGGTGAAGGTCAGATATATATGAATATATAATACCATAGAATTGTATGGGGGTGTATATTCTTTTTCACAGCACTGTATATTCTGTAATGCAGATACACTGAATTTCTAGGTACATACACTTAATTATAATACTAACCGCTGTTGAAGGTTTACATTTATTATGTGTGCAATAAGTTGCATTTATTTATTATTCACTGCAGATGCACCAAACATATTCAACACTTCCAGCTGCATCAGGAGAACAAGTGCCATAATTTGCCAGTGTGAAAGCCGGGGTAACCCTCCACCCACTATTGAGTGGCTCCTCTCTGGACACAAAGTCAGCAATGGCTCTGCTGACCGCGTTATTAAGGAAGAGCAGCTGGCCAGCGGAGGCCTGAAGAGCACCCTTATTCTACAGATAACACCTGGAAACACTGATGATATTCAGTGTGTCAGCAGGAATGATGCTGGATATTACCGTCTACAATTTTACGTAGCTCCTTTAGAGTCACGTAAGAGATAACATCTTTGTTCTTTCTTGAAATTGTTGTGATGTCGTGCCTTAGACCGTACTCTTTCGTACGTACTGATTCATAGTTCTTTTACCATCCAAAACCATTCCTAGAAATACCAATGTCTTCAAGTCCACCCTTCCATGCATTCATGTTCTAAACCTCTTTATCCAATACAGGGTCAGGGGGGAGCTGGAGCCTAGCTTGGCAGTCAAGGGTACAAGACAGGATACACACTGGGTGGGACACCAGTCCTTTTCAGAGCACATTTACACACAAGCACACACTTAGACCAGATCCGATGTTACAGAACTATATTTGGATGGTGGGAGGAAAACGAAACACCTGGCAGAAACCCACATGAACAGAGGCGACCAAACAAAGTTATTGCAGGGAGCAAAACAGGAATTTGAACCCAGGGCCCCAGTTCTACAAGGCAGCAATGCTGAACAACTGAGCCACCATGATATGCAAGAACAAAATACCACATCAACATCCTTGTGTACTGTGCAGTATGTCAACATAGATCTTTCCTAACTATTTCCAAGGATGTAGGAGACATAGTCAGAATACTGTACCTGAGTCTGTGCAGTGGACAATATGGGTGTGCAATGAAAATGAGAAGGCAGTTTAACATGAGACAGGATGCAATGTACAAGAGAGTATTGTGGTGAAGGTGGAATGCTCAGGAGAAGTGTTGTCTTCTGTTTTGCTTTCTCAGCTTCTGTTTTTTAAAACACTGGCTCTGGTCTTTTTAATCTTAAGTTGCTTGCACAGTACATCACTGTTGCTATACGGTATCTCCATATTCTTGTTATCTGTATACAATATTTTACTCAAAGGGGAAATCTGGTGCAAAACGAAAATCACACATAAAGCATACTGAACTGAAGCTCGGAACTTATTAGGCTGTTAACATACCAGATCCACCAGCTCCACAGTGTCAGTCTCCAAAATCTTTCATTCCAGTGAAGCCCTTGTAGATGTGTCACGGATGTGTGCGGTATCTGTGATGTGGACACACTACAAGATCAGTATAAAACACTGGCTTTCGGCTCTGAACACCAAAGATCATTAGCACTCTCAGTACTGATTAAGTGGCGATATTTTGCATTCAAAATTGAATCTCTGGTCATTGTGCCTTGATTGTTAAATACAGTATACTGTATATATAAACACCTAGGGGAGCAAATGTATATGTAGTATTTACATTATAACAGGTAAACAAAAAGGGCACAAATAAATAAGATAGACATTGACTATTTTAACTACTTATCTTATTTGCTCTTTATAAGGCAAATATTTACATACACCTACTGTATACTTCCCTGGCTCAAGGTAGATACATAAATACTCATTGTACTACCATGAACAAAGAACTGCATCCATTTTTGCCTTTAGTACATGTCCTAGTATGTACAGAGGGCTTCTCTTATGGCTCAGAAGATTGCATAAATAAAAGTATTGTTTGAAATTGACAGTGTGGTATTACAGAGCTTTATCAGAGCATGCAGTTATTATACATTGACATAATAATAGTCTCATATGATATTTGTTAAGCACCACATTTCCCTTTTAATGTTGAGAAATGGTACATACTGTACACATTGCATACTTTATGTAAGATTTCTACAAATTACTCTCACAGCAGCCTCACTTTATTCCTCATTTAGATTCACCACTTATCTTTCATTGTGAAAACACAAAGAACCAATTTAGGAAGAGCCCTAATGACATATTACAATATCAGTAGCAATGCCTTGATTTCAGAAGAGACAATGAGTAACACCTCAGGGGGTTTCTGTCAGAAGAAAATAACATTACATAAGAAGTAAACAGCACAAATAGCAAACATTTTATTTTAATTATTTTTGATTTTTCTAGCTCTAGAGAACCTTTTGAATTGGAAAACCCTGCTGATTGGAGGGGCTATTGGTGCTGTGTTGATGTCATTGCTGTGCTGTCTGCTGCAGTGTTTTCAAAAGTAAGTCCATTCAGATATCCTGCTGTTTGAGCCTTTGGCAGCAAGCCCATTCAGAATTTAAGCTGGGATAGATTTAGACTGTAAGTCTTTGGCCAGGACCTGTGTTAGTTTAATTTAGGTTAGTTTAGTGTACAGATATAAGCAAAGTCCCTACATTAGCTGCAAGGACACACACCAACAGAGCAAAATGAAAATAAAGTTGGAAATCAAAAAACAGGAAAACTCTGAGAAAATCATAATTTCTCCTCTAGGACACTGTCTGTATCCATTCCATGTACAGCAGCAGGTCTTTATTGTGGGGCCTGAGGTATGGACTTACATAAGTTACATATTTTAACAGTATGCTGTTCTGTTCTTAGGAGAAAAAAAGATATTCTCAGGCCATCATTAACCAAAGCCAGCATGGAGGACACAGCTGAACTGATTCACATGAATGGAGAACAGCAGGTACAAACAAATGTAAAAGCGTGCCTTTTTTATTATTATTATTTTAATATTTGTATTATGGGAAATCACCAGTTGGTTCTTTAAATCTTGGCTCAGTACACTGTACTAAATAAATGAAGCAAAGTCTCATAGTACTCTCCCATGACCGCCTGACATGTTAAGTAATGCACTTAAGAAAAAAAAAAGAAAAAAAATACGGGCTTTATTCCTGAGACATATGACACTGGGGATCTTATGATAAACATGTGAGAAATGTGTTAGCAAAGGCTGGAATATTTGTTTGGAGTTTTGAGATTTCTGTTATCTTGGAACATTTGAACTACCCGATGCCGAAAGTTAACCAAAAGGTTTTCTGGTCATTTTTCATTTTGTTATATTATATATATATATATTAAATATTATTATATATAAGTTAGATAGCTTAGTTTCTCTTATTTACTAAACACAGATGTTCATAATAGTAACAATATGAAGTGCTTTACTAGTATTAAATACAGTACCTGTAGTTTTAAATCCACTATATGCTATATGTGGTTTGATTTTGAGTTAAAATACAGTATAAATGTGGATATACTTCAGTTTCAGATTACATAATCTGTTTTGATTTTTTTTTATATTGTAGCATTATAAACTATGCTGTATAGTCTTAACATATAGTGTTCACAGTTATTACAGCATGACTTTTTTATTGTTTACACCAGCATATACTGTATACTGTACATATAATGTGGTTACAAAGAGGTATTAAAATGCAACAGTTGAGTATTGGAAAGATGAGCATTTATTGTGTTTTAATGCCTCTCATATGTTTTGCAACATACAGTAGGTCAAAGTTTGAATCAGGAATAAGAAGGAAAAATTAGTCAACTATATGTTAATGGAGCCATATCAGTTTTAACTATACTGTATTTTCTTTTTGAAGGATGAACTAACATTTATTTAAAAACAGTAGAATGCTTTTGTATAGGGGTGAACGTAAGGTTCTTTTTTTTCTTTCTTTGTCAATATAATGACACATGTTGAACAATCTGTGGTTTCAGTCACGTTCAGACAATATTCCTGTTAATGGCCACTTGGAAGTTCCTTTCTATTTGTGATTCTTTTTATTGTGAAAAATGAGACCTCACCAGGCTTGCACTGATGCACGTAATTGTTCAGAACACCCAAGCAACAATACTTTGAGCTGACCATAAGTTATTCTTAGCAATTTGTTCTCTTGTTTGATACTTGTTGAATGTTGAATCGCCATTTGTTTCTTTACATCTCACTTCACAGCAATGATCCCTGAACTGACTTCTGACCAGTCCATTTATCAGAGCCATTTGACTTTTTATCACATTGCAAGATCTTTTGGCAACTAAGCAAAGTGTTATTTCTGACTGAGGGGATGTCCTGTCTTTCATTGACATCGCTCGAGTTATGTAGGGAACAGAGCTCAAACTCAGAGAATGAGCTGATCATTTTCACTCTTTTACATTAAACAGGTATTAACTATGCCAATGCAAAGTACGGTATGTGTCCAGTATCCAGTGTAATTATAAACATGTTTTGAAAAACAAGAAACGTGTCAAAAATATTGTTTTATGTGTGAAGGACATCATAAACGGAGTGCTTATCTGTTTTATTCTTGAGTTATCACTTTCAAAGCCTATAAACTCATTGTGCATGAGCTGATTTTCTGATTTGATTTTGGCACTGTACCAGTGCAGACCATATTTGAAGTTTTTTCATTCATAAAAGACTCTTTATCTTGAGACTGAAGCTATTATCCCACTTACTGTATAGAGTTTTGTTCTGCATCCTAAAATAGGAAGATTGCATCAAACCAAGCATATTATCTATAGTGGCTAGTCGTTTTTCTTATTAAAATCGATTCTCCGTTTTTAACTTGTGCATGTTTTGCAGAATCCCCCCCAAGACGATGAGTCTGTGTACGCCAATAAAGAAGAGCTCTCGAAAGATGCATGGACTGAACACCAAACAGACACACTTCATTACACCACTGTGGATTTTTCCAAACTCCAACCCAAAGACCACGGGGCAATTTCTCCGGTGATCATATCGTCAGAGAACCAGACGGACTACGCTGTGATCAAAATCATCCCAAGAGCCGGAGTGGATGCAGGTGGCAAGCGGGCACCAAATGAGAAAAATTCCGCAGAGGTCCACAGATCAAACAAGGTGGAGGACAAGCGAGCTGGGAGTCTGCCTGTTTCACAGCCAGCTGACAAACCCTCGGATCAAGACGATCCATCTGAAGGCAAGAACGAAGAGCAGGGAGCGAGCTGTCTCCCCTCTGCCTCTGAAGAGTGTGAATATGGAAATATCCAGCGGTCCGGGGCGGCTAAAAAGCAGCCGTCGCCAGCTGGGCTGCAATCACATGACAGCAGGGATAACGAAGAAGAGTCAGAACAGGCGACGGACGTTTCCGAGTCCGTTTTGAATGACTCTGTACAACTTCACCCTCCCACCAGCAACACCAAGAAGCACGGTGTAGAAGAAGAAAATGAATATGCAGAGGTTAAGCGGTCTAAATAGTCAACAGATATCAATCAGACAATATTTCTCCTACTAAATCACTTCATTATACAAAAAAGATAAATGAAATTTTTTTCTAAAGTGCACAAAAAGTTACAAGAAAATATACAACATCTCACTTAAATGAAGCAACACAGTCATACCGTCTACAAATTGTATGCTTGACATTAAAGAAATTTGAGATGTGAACGTCCTTATTTTGATAAAAAATATGCTTATTTTTATAATTAAAAAAAACATTGTTTTGGTTGTGCACAAAGGACAACCAACTGTTACTATATACAGTATACTGTAGTTAGGCCTGATAGACTATTATAGTGCACCAAATTTATGGAGCACTCTCCATAAATCCATTAGAGTATCTCGACTAGGGGAGTTCAATTCCTGGAAGGTCCAGTGTTTTCTGATTATTGTTCCAACCTGAGTGGTCTATTAAACAATTAAACCCATTGTAGTACTGGGTATAAAGCAGGGGTGGACAAACACCTGGCCTTACTTTTCTTTCTGTGCAGGTCAATTATAAAAAATAAAAATAAAAATAAATCAAATCAGATCATTGAACATAGGATTGGAATAAGCAGAACAGGGTTTTCCATCTCTGGTCCTAATGACCCTACTATTTTCTGGTTTTCAATGCAGTTAGGCAGTTCGTTGCTTACCCAAAACCCGTAATAGAAGTCATATTTTGAATAACTAATCCTTTTTCGATCCTTTTCTGTTCCTACAATGACATTCTTAAGTTACTCCAGTTATCAAATTGGTGATAAATGAAAATGTCTGTTTGGTAAATTATGAGTTAAATGTGGAATTCAATTAGATAATCATGAGCTCAGCTAGAGCTACAGTAAAAGTCAATGTGACGATGAGGTCACCAAGACTGGGAAAGTTCAGGAACATTGAATATTTGATATTCTCCTGTGGAATGCCCAATTGAGGGACATTCAGTGCTATCTTTCAAATTCAGTGCGTTTTCAAGTTTTTGATCATGTTGAACTCTCAGCTTCTTAATCCCTCAGTCAATTTAGTGATTTGCTTAGCTATGCCTTTTTTGTTTACAACTAGTAACATCCTGTACATATATATAGAAAAAATAAACATATTAATCTGTTCTTCTTTTGAGAAATTCAGTTGATTTACAGATGAAAACAACAAAACATGAAGCTTAATTTATTATTGTTACAGTTTTAAAACTAGAACTAACTGAGAATTCCATTTGGAATTTAAAAAAATTTGTGTGAAGGATTCTCTGGTTTAGATTGGTATATCACAAAAGACAGAAAAACACACACAGAAAGTGCTACAAACATAATAAAATTTAATGTGTCAAGTATCTTATTTTTTTCTGACAGCTTTGATGGCAAAATACTGAATATACATTTGTTTTGGAAAGAACATTCTTTTTGCAAATTCATAATTGCGCACTGATAACTATGCCATGTTACATTCATTTCCTGGGTGTAATAAAGGTGGAATGCTTCTACATCTTTTGGTTTTTGTTTTAGAAAGGAAATGAGCTGTTTAACAAATGTATCTAATTATTTGGGGGCATTTATTAATTCCCTCCAAAATATCCAGTAATCATTATTGAATATTTAAGCTATTAACTGTAAAAATAAAAAAGAATAAAAAAAACAAAAAAACGAATAAACCTAAGAACATCATTAGATTAATCCAGTACCCTACTGTGTAGTCATTAAGCATTTTAGTAATACTACAATTGTTTCTGTAGACTGTAAATTTCCACTTATGCTGTAATGTTAAGATTACTGTATATATGCTCAGTGTATCTATATTAGTATGTTTAATATGTAATATAAACTACAAAATTAAATTCTTTTATCTGTTTCAGAATGTTCTGTCCGTTCCTACAAAGTGTCTAAAAGTTAAATCTCTATTACGCTTTTCACAAATACAAGTAACTGTGCAAGTCCGAAGAAAACTGAGAAGGCACTAGGTTTACACCTAGAAGGGCAGTTTCACAACCCAGATAAAAATACAATTTATCTTGTCACATTTTAGCAGTATTTTAATTTGTGAAACTTGTACTACAAGGAAAAACAAACATATTTATGCAATGTATACCTTTATATATGGTTAATAATCTTTTTTTAAGGCTTTTCTTTTTATAGTTTTAAGTTTACTCTTTTCTAAGTATTCTTAGAAAAGTATTAAGTATTTTTATTTTGTACAAACGAAGCTAAAGTTTGGCAGCGCTACAGAAAAGCAGATTTGTACAGGCGAACCCATAATGTTTGCACATATAGTTCCCGTTTTTATATTAATAATATTTAAAGTGTTAACTAAGAATTGTTTTCTGTTTTAGACCTTATCTTAGAACATGCTGAAAAATTTGAGCTGTCATCTTTTTGCTAGAGAGACATATTTTGACACTTGAAAATTGGATTACACATACAATGTAGCAAGACATAGATTTGAAGAAAATGAAAAATTCTTAACTTCTGCAAACTTCTCCAATTTCCAGCATACGTTGAAATTTTAACAGTTGGAATGTCCTTAGTTAAAAAGGGATTCATATTTTTGACATGATATTTTTGTGTTCTCTTCATAAACTAAATGTCAGATAGTTTAAACTGTACTTTATGGAGATGCAAGTCCACAAGAATACAGTTTTCAAGCAGTTACTGTACACATTTCTTGAATGGCAATCAAAATCATTTAAAAAAAAATTTTCAAAAACACTTTGAACATTTTTGCAGAGTGTAAGAATTGAGGCCTCTGAAGGACTTTGAGCCTTATTTTTTGCGGGTTGTACATACCCCGCAATATTGACTACACCTACTAGGTAGAGTGAGCTAACCTTCAAGGGTTTCATGAACATATAAATACATCCATCCATTATCAGAAAGTCTTGTAGTCCCTCATTTTCTGGCATGGGTTACTATCTCTGAGGGGAATTTTCTCAAGTTTTGTCCCCAAGTTAAAAGATAAACACATACACACAATCAGTGACAATAGTTAAACCCACCACTGTGTCTTTAGAGGTGGGAGGAAACTGGAGCACCAATAGAAATCTACGAGTTGGATCCCTTGTCCAAAATCTAAACTCAGGACTTTCAGGCAGCAGTGCTGATAGGTGCCATGCCAATGGGATTCCCACACACTTATGTACAGAAATACACATATATTTGAAAGCTGTTACATTTACAGGATACACAAGCACTATTCATTTGATAGATTTGTCTTTGCTTTCAACGGTCTGTTTTTGAGAGCTCAGCACCTGATTGCTTAATTCACATCAGTGCCACACAGACATTTTAGACCAGTTCCTGTGATCGTCTACCCTTTCAATGCCCCTGGAGGTTTAGTTAATCCCTCCATGTTGCACTTCTGAGTCATTCCACCTGCTGACTAAGCTTCTACTGTATATGTACAAAGTGCATTAGCAACAAGAAAAAAACAACTATTTGAGTGAGTTTGTTATGTGTTGTCAATTATCTCCTAGCAAATGTGGGAGGTAAGCACAGGAAGATCTGTGTAGCGACTCACCAACGAGACTTTAAACTGGAGTTTGACTTTTGTCTATCTTCAGGATGCCAAAGCAAGGTTGACAAACTGTGATCTGTACATTAACAAGGATTGGAATGCTTGTTCCTCCACTTTCCTCTGGACTGTGCTATTCAAATACAATACATATATTGTATTTTATATATCATAACTGTACTCTAAACACCAGGACCTCTCTTGTTATGGTAGAGTAATCAATGTCCCTCCCTCACAGAGTGAATACATGAAATAGCCAACTGAATCTTCCCTTCTTGTTTTTGGAAGATAGGAAGAAGGAGGATCTGGAAAAAAAACCTATATGAATACAGGAAGACCAAGCAATCTCCACTCCAAGAACAGTATTGTACCCAGGAGCTGTAAAGCGGCAGTTTTAGCCACTGTGCCTTGTCTGTCTTGCATGTTAATAATAATTTACAAGCATTTAAAGAAACTGATGAGCGACTCCTACAAGAAAATAAAATGGTTGCATTCCAGGACTCTTTAATTCCTGCTTTAAAAGGGTGCAATCTACAGTAACTTTCTAAATGCTTTTACAGCATTGCCCTGGATTAGACCTACTGTAGCAAAGTGGTCATGTTGGTTTAACTGAAAGAATACCGAGAAGAGCTAAGAAGGTATGCAAACCAGGGACATCTGATGGGCTGAAGTATCAGATTTGAGAAGCACAGGTGCATTTAAACCATGAGATGGTTTAGGGCTTGACGTCTGAGTATCTTGTGATGTACTCCTCTTCTTCAGAATCTGGCTCTGACTCCCATTCCAGAGTCCTGCCAAGAGAAGGCTGAACAGCAACAATGCTGGAATAGTGGATCTCTTCACTCTCGTTCTCCTCTGACTTGTCTTTCCGGTTGCTCAGGGTTCCCTTCAGATTTTCATAATCTGTCTTCCCTGATGACTGGTTGCAAAAACAGGGAAACAGGGAAAGTTATTTGCTCCACTCAACAATGCCTTATCCGTTTCTTCTCTTACAGAAGTCTTACATAATTACATTTGCATAACTTTACCTCACATTTCCCCATACATTGGTACAGCTACTGTATGCAAAACCCTGTGTCACATCAACACAAAGGATTACTTCAGTATTAACAATGAAACCAGAGCACACCATCAGAAATTAAAAGTCAGTGTTTTTAAGTCTGAAAATGGCTCAATGGTTGGAGCTGTATGGTATGCTGAGAAATTTCTAGCTGAATTGGATCCACCCAATTGCTCTCGGGTATTTGGGCCAAGGAGTGCGACCACATTAGAGAGCAGTTTTCTTGAGGACTACCTTAAATTTAAGATAGAAATATATTAGTAAGGATAGATGCTAATCAAATTTCTTTGCTTTATCTAGATCTTTACGAACCTGATCCTTAAAATAAAACAAACCTTTTATAAATGCAATGTAACATTGTGTTCAATGAGAGTGAGTAGTTCCTTTCTTTTGTTTTGTTTTTTGTCCTTGAGGAGGTTTCTTTCGAGCAAAACATCTAGAATATGGGAAGGTGGGTAAAGTGTTCAGGTTTCGTTCTGAGTAGTATTAATAGACAGACCAGGAGCAGAATCAATTGCTTTTCTTATTTTGAGCAGAGCTGAAGAGGGTAGATTTAGAAACAATGTAGATGGAAGCAGCATGCTGCATCATTGTGCAATTCACACGTTTTGAAACTCATCTGCTTTGGGGAAGTGAGGGGGGTGACATCTTCCTTTTTTTTGGGGAAGCATCAGCTTCCAAATCCCCCAAGGATGTAAAATGAATGTTCCCGTTAAAACCTTTTGCAACATGTCGATGCTCAAATCCACTACAAATTCAATCTTAAAGACTGCCCTGTTTCTGCAAAAGGGCAAAAAAGCCAGAGGAACTGTGATTTACAGTCAGCTACTGTATGACTTGGATTCTTCAAACAGTGATGTACAAATGACCATAATCCTGTGTGGTGGGTGGGTTTGAGTCAGCCAGAGTTAACTTCACTGCAACAGTGACCCCTGTGACCTTCGGTGTGTCTGTGAGCTCACAGAGTTCTGGTGACGTGTTCTCTAACAAGAGAGTACAATGTGGTTTTCATGAACAGAGAACACAAGGTAAATATACCTAATTACACCTCAGATCAGCTCAGTTTATTTGTCATATGGACAAGTGATATGAAGTTACTTATTTATATGTATGCTCCAATACAAAGTCATGAAAGGAATCACCAAAAAAATAAACACGGAAACAACAAAGTCAGGCAAGCAGTGTGAGAAAAAAAACACCTGGTGTAATTAAACTGCAAATTTTAAAACTGCTGTGCCCTGTTGGTAAAATAATGAATTGCTTTACTTGCTTATCTCTTGGAAATATCATTAGTGGTGAGGCATTGCACCTTAGAAGTGAATAATATCTCAGTACTAATACAGACAACAAACATATACAGTATGTAATCTGGAAGTGTAAAATAAAAGTGTAGCATTATCATAAAAGGCAAGCAGTACTGTACCTCTTTCTCCACCCCAGGTTTGTTAACTTTGGCATACACAGGATCACCTGATTCCTTCTTTGAGACGTCTGTCACTGTTCTGTAAGAAAACAATATCACATTTTTATTGTTGTTACCAATATCAATAATTTATGCTTTCCCAAGTTGTTTTAGGTGTTCTCAAGATGATCAGAAATGAGCAACTGCCAAACTCATGGGACTCATTTAAGAACATAAGATCAGTTACAAACAATAGAATGACTTTTGGTCCATCTAGCTTGTTTGATATTTACTGTAGTAGAACAGTCATTTTTGAAAAAAAACAGGGTATGGGCTTCAACAGCATGGCTGAGTAAGTTGTTTCATAATTGCATAACCCATTGCTTAAGGAAGTGTGACTGTTCATTCACTTCTACAATTAATTACTTTAATCCAACTTGTAATTTGCAAAACAAGGCAAATCAGCTGTTGTTTTAGGTCTCAGGTGACAATTAAGAAGTACCTAAAACTGTCACGATCGCAACTCCTCCTCTTAAGGGCGCTCCAGCTCTTCCTTGTTAGTTTCATCTCCCGCACCTGCTCCCTGTTCCAGCCCCTTTTCAGTTCCCCCTTAAAAGCCAGACGCAGACGCTAATCCGGGCTCTGCATTGGTTCCCGCATCATGCGAGCCCGGGACCTGGATGCGCCTGGCTCCATTATGGTTGTAGCTTCTGTTCTTGGTCCCGATCCCTGCTGGTCCCGACCCGGTTCTGGATTTTAATCGTCTGTCCCGGATGGATCGCCTGGCCTTGGACTTTTGCCCTGTTTTTGGATTTCCCATTTGTCTCATCCCTTGATCGTTTGCCTTGGCCACACCTCCCCCGACCACCAGCACTCCATGGACATGCCCCCCCTGTTTTCATCCCCGTATCCCGCATGCCTTTTTTCCTTGTGTTTTCTCACTCAACCCTGGATCGTGTCGTCTGCATAGGGTCCGGAAAGAACTCTCCCTGACAAAAACTTGCAATAAGATGGTTCTCAAGATCTGGAGCTGCTCATTCTCATCCTAGATTACTGTACACAGAGTGTGAATGTACTATGTGCCTATCGTCTTGCTTACACAAGACAATTAACACAAATTAATCCAAGTATCATGCTCTTGAATTAGTGGTTACATACAGTAAGGGGATATATATAAAGTATAAATTATGTAAAACACAATAAGTGTTAAATATTAATTACAAAGAACTCTTTTAGTGCCATGACATATCTATCTCTATCAAACAATGTATGTCATGCACGATAAATGCACCATTGTATAGGTTGTCCTTTTGAACTAGGAACAACAGCTGTGTAAATGGGACATTCTTCCTACCATCTAGTTTCTTTCATCTAATAGTACTAACCCTTCTGATGTTTCTGGGTCCCTTTGGAATGCCAGAGCAGCATATTTAAGAGTCTCTGTATCCGTATCTTCTGAGCCACCCTTTCCAGTAGGATCTGTTGGTCTCTTTCTCTGTCCCCGGTCCTGCAGAGTGTGGAAAAAAGTTTGATAGTGTCAATTCGGACTGTTTACAAATTTGCACACATTAAAGTTAAGTGTAACTCCTGAAATGCCTTGAATAGTTCTAATAGAGATCACCTGGCACAGATGGAAAGGAATTTCATTGAGGCAGAGACATGGTGGGATGCTCTAGTTTGTTGAGAGGAGAGTGAGAGTCAGAGCACTGCCATTTTTATACATTTTCAGATGGCACCCTAGTCCATATGCAGACACACATACCAATAATAATACATATGACACAATTAACACAAAAAGCTCACATGACCAAGATTTTAAAGTTACAAGGACTTGCTTTTTAAGCGTGTTTCATTGAAAGTGTGAAATTAAGGCATGGTTTAACAAAATAAATATTACCATTTTTTTTTTGCTTTTATCTAAAGTATCTTAGATGTATACTTATTTATAAAGCTGAGTATTTAAAAGGAGCAATCTGGGTGAAGTAAATAGTACAATAGCAGTGCCCAACTAAGGATTTGATCCCACTAACGTCCGGTACAGAAGAAGCCTAATCACTACCTCTACCATGTGACATCTGACATAAAAAACAGCTTTCACATTTAGCTTCAGAGGCCTTGTTAAAAAAAGAACATACATTACATGTTTCCATTGGGTTTCTTTAATGTGTTTGTAGGGGCAGTAACTGTAGAAGCAATGACTCCTGTAAAATGTGTCTGTCTTACTTACCACCAGAACAACATCAGGCTGCATTAAAGTGCTGTACACTGTTGATCCAGAGCAAGGTCTTCATGTTTTGCGAAGGCATTTGAAAGCAAACAAAAATTCAGTTGATAATTAACATTTGTTCATGACTTTGCTTCAGAGAAGAAAGCTACTAAATGATAACTTATCTGTGCTGCATCAGAGAAATTTGCATCCATTTATTTGCGCCTTAGAAAGATATGTTAATAAAATGCAGCATACTGTATATTGAGTAGTAGATTTTGTATGGCAGTGTAGCCTTTTGTGATGCCCAGCTGGCCTACAGAAGTGGCCTGAAGAGCACTGATAGAAATGGATATGGGATGAGTGACATAAATGTCTGATGAAAAGAAATGGGGAATAGTCTTCTACCAGTGAATGGATCAATGAATGGACAGTACTTGTGCTTTTTGTTTTGGTAGGTCTCAAAGATAAACAAGCTGTCAAGACTGTTTTTGCCCTAACTGGGGCTACTCTGTGCAGTTGAAGCTACAGTGTGTGGAGAGTGTGCTTTTGTTGCTGTTTTAACAGTGTTGTGAATTGGCAGTACTTGCCATTACTAAGGACAATAATAAAGACTGGAAATGGATATTAAGGTTTATTCATTGGTTTGCTCTCCTAAAGTTTTGCTCTTCTAAAGCAGCAACAGCCTTTAGGAGAGCAGCTTTAAAAAAACCCAGGCACTGAGTCAAAGTTGTCCAGTAACAGAATAGGCTGTAAAGAGCAAAGTAATCAGAGGAGAATTGAATTCACATACGTGATTCAACTGTCTTTACAAACATCATACAGTATAATTAGGGACACTGATTTTACATATTAATGACAGGCTGAATGCAACTTTCCATTTCACCTTCTAGCTAGCTTTGAAACGAACTTTTCCATTTTCACACTGTTGCTTTGGATCACTAATGTACATTATATACAGTACGTAATGATGTTTCCTGCTTTTGCTATTTGTCACTCTCCATTCTGTTTTGTCATCGTAACACCTGAGAAATGTCTTAACGGCTTTGGCCCATAATACATTCTGTAATCGTAAACCACCTTTTGTCACAGAGTGTTATAAGACCTCAGGAAAGTGTTACGATACAGCACATCCTATTTGTGCCATTTTATTTGAGGTGACTAAATACGTCTGTCGCAAGAACGTTATGAAAGTTTTATTGCAAACTTCCAAACAAATCACCTGACAACACTGTAAGTAAGGCAACTTTAAGACTATAGAAAGAAAATACTTTTTTCAAGTCTTTCTGGAAAATTATTGACATACCAATTTTGTAGCATTATTTGAATCATGAGTTTCTGCAAAAAAACATTATAACTGGGGTGAAAATTCAGCTTCAAACCTTCTTATAATGCCTTCTAGGGACTATAAATTTTAATAAGCTTAATCATTAATTACCTATGGCCTGCATATTAAAATAGTACATTTGCTTTGATTAATACAAGAGATAGGAAGTTTTGATTTTTGGGGTTCTGTGTTCCGTATATTTTCTAGGTACTTTTCTATTATTAAAGTATTAACATCTAAAAAAATCCAAAGGATTGGATGTGACATCCAAAACGTTTGATAAAGCAATTCAAATCAGAAGTGGGATAAAATCCACAGGGGGCTGAAGCCTTCCCTAATTCAGACACTCCGCAGCTTAATGCAGATGGCAGATATGTTGCATCAGGCTAAAAGTTAAGAGACAATAGCCTTGTCCTGAGGTAGAGGCAGAAGGAAGTACACATTTGAACATGGTGAACAAGGAGGAGTCGTGGGCCTAGCTTTTTGGGGAGGCGAGGAGGAGGAGGAAGTAGTTTTTTTTTTCAAAAGCTAAAAAAGAAGAGCATCTTTATGTCTGTGCTCTTGAACAGGAGAAGAGGTGTTCATTTTTTCCAGCTTAAGGATTGTCGCATTATTTATTAGCCTGATTATGATTAATTCTGAATTCAAAGATAGAAACAGTAGTACTGTAATTAACTGGGAAACTACCACAACTGGTACAGTATATGAAAGAATCGCATATCAAAAGAACAGGGCTAAACTGAAGACAGGAGCAGTCATGGCTACTCATAGCAATGCGCTTCATTTTTAAACAGCATAGTTAGATCACTGAGCACAAACAACACTTGGGTGTAGCACAAAACAAATGTGGTTACATGCATACTCACAAAATATTCTGTTTTTGTTTCTTAATCTAAAAATAAACACATACTGTATATGTGAGATCCTGCCTGCAATGAACAAGAAACAGAGCACTACCGATTAGCTTTTGACAGCTGGATCCTAGAGTACTGCCAGCTTACTTGATCCAGTTTGATATAGGAATGTCTCTGATGCAGTGGTTCTACACTGATTTCTTCTGTCTGTCATGTTTGGGGACAGATGCAGCACTACAGCAGTTGACATTTTGTGGGAGTTAGACTCACATTAGCTGCAGAGTAGCTCCGGACTGTGGACCATGAGGATTGTGGATTCCACCACCAAGGTCTTCTCTGCTTCTGTGGGAGTCCCCTGCCCCCTCCAGCATCAAGGTTTCTTGAGTGTCATTCTGGGAACTCTAAGTAATCAAGAAGAAGAACAAATCTCGACTTGAACTGAATTAGCACACTGACAGATTTCTTATGAATAGACAGTAAAACATGAAAGTGCACAAGAGGAAACCAAGAACAGGGACACTGCTTTACCTAAAGAGTGGATTGAACAAGCTACCCAGCCATGTTGTTGTAGCTGATGCGTCTTTCAAGAAACAAGTGGATGAAATCCTGTGATCAGCTAACAACTAACTACCACATGGGCTAGGCGGCCCCAATGGTGTCCCATTGTTCTGTTCATATCAGAGTTCAGTTTTTCAGAGTCTAGATTGTTTGTCATATGCAAGGAAGTGCAAGGAAGTGCTTAGTTGCATGCATGATCCAATACAACAACCTTGTTGTTGCTGTTGTCCTGTGTTTAATTGGTGTTTCCTTAATGGGAATTAAACACAGAACAACAGCAACAACAAGGTTAAAGTTCATATGTTCATAGGGAAGGTTTAGGTTGCTACAGTATATGTAGCTACCTGCAAGATTTACTTAAGAGGTACAGTAGCTCAACAGCCAAATCTATGAGACCCCTGTACCACCGTAGGTTTGCAGTGGCTTGTTCTTTTTCAAGCTGTATGTTACATACAGAATGAGCCTGTATTATACTTACACACTGACGCATAAAATAGCCTAAAAGGATTCACCATAGGAAATTAGTATCTCCATTTCCGTATGGCATATTAAGAACTGCTGTTCTAGCTTTGTAGTTACAGAGTGCTAATGGCTACTGTTCTTTGAAAAAAAATTAAATGCTTATTTGCATGTGTGTAACAAAATACAGTACATTTACAATCAGTACATTTACATTTGAAAACGTTCGTGCTGTATCTATGCAACAAGGTTTATATAGTAAAATTCTCACCTTTATTTTTATGAAAATGTGTGCTTGAGAGCTTTGAAAAGATAATCATGGGACAGTATTGCATTTTGTTCTTTTCTTATTTATATACTTTAGTTTCTACATCAACTGAACTCTGTGTGACTAGTGTAGAAGTACACAGTTTTCGAAATGTCAGAATCTGTGAGTGAGCTCGCGAGTCCGAGTTCGTAAGATGCATTCTTCGATCTGACCACAAGAGGGAACTACACACAAAGAGAATGTTTCTGGGAATGCGGGCTCTTCTTTAATAAACATGTTGATAATAACTACAGAATACCGTCTTCGGTGATACCATAACTGTACCATGTATCGCAGCAAATTAAAACAAGCATCATCTGCTTCACTTCCTTGTGTACCTCTTCTCTTCTGCTGTCTGAAAATGAGAAAGTTAAATTCAGCACTCATGATTACTGTGGGTTCTTCACATCCCTATTTTAAGTTCAGCATACCTAAAGAGATTGCTTTCTAATTTAGAGGACTGTGTACATCATCTGAAATGGGTCCAGAGGTGTAAAACAAGAAGAATTCAAAGCGACCTGATGCAAACATTTAAAATCTTCAAAGGCAGCAACAACCAGTGGAAGTCTTTAGAATCAACAGAAAATAAAAGCATGTACCGTACATTTCTGGATTTAAAAGAAGATCCTACAATCACAGGCAGAGGTATTGGAGTGCTTAATGTATTGCATATTGAATGCCTTTTTAATCTTGAACAGAGTAGACAGGTATTAAAAATATGTACTTGAATTCTCCTTTTTCCATCACTCACCGACCAATCACCTATATTGTTTCTTGGTGCATCATCTCTGAGATGGCATGCAGCCCAGATAACTTAATCTGGACCAACTGTGATTCAAAGACACAAGACAGAGGAAGTCTGCGTATCCCCACATGCAGTATTACAAAACAGAGTAGCGAGTGTCTGGGGCAATCTACACAGCCACACTACTGAAGATGCCATGAGATGTTTGTGATTCATGAAGTCCTTTTAGGCAGGAGGGCCTGTGTCAAACACAGTTTAGAAATGCTGAACACTGTGTGTAGGAGTTGTTGTTGAAGCCAATACCTTGGTGTCTTTCAAGAAACAGATGGATAACATCTTTGGATTAGTTAGATGTTAACTATAAGTAAGGCTTCCTATTTTGTGACTGTTCTTATGTTCTTATACGCTGTCTTACCTGAAGACAAAGCAGACGACTATAAGAATCAGAAGGCACACAGAGAAAACTAGTATGAAAATAAGGATCATCTGGGATGGGCCATCTGGAAATAAGGAAAAAGAATCAGACTTAAATCCTCAAATCACGAATTCTTCATTAATGTACAACTCTAGGGGGAACCACATCCTCCTGTTTCTGCATATTATCTTATATAATCAGAAAAAAATACTTAATATCTTTTGTTAGTAATTTTTAGTTTAGCAATTGCAAACTGCACTTTATAAATGAATAGCAATCAAGCTTCTAACACTCAAGAAAGTACTGAGAGTGCCTTTTTAGATAAGAACAATCTGAATGCTCTTCAATTGTATGTTAACCATTGTTAATTCTTATTGGTTACTAACATTTTATTACCACTCTAATTATATATTGCTGGTTATTAAGAATTTTAAATTGAATTTTTAGCTCTTTAAAAACCTAAAGTGTCGCCATTTTATCCCCTGAGAATACTTTTGTCATATGGCTGTGAAATTGGTGTACTCTTGTTTAAAAAATAGCAGGACAGCGCTACACTTCCTTTTACAAATTTGTTTTCATTACCCATTACTTTTTTGGCAATCTGAGCATTGTCAACATGGAATTAAAAAGAGTAAAAAGGCCATTTTTGTTTGTTTTTTTTTATTTTCTGTAAAAGGCTCAGGACATTTCAAGCTGCTCTGATAAAAGAACAAATATATTTTAATACCTTAATTCCAGATAAGCAGTGCTTGGTTTTTTTATACCAACTCAATGAGGTGCAAAACATTTTTTGTTGCTTCCTGTCCTATCTTCTGTTATGTTTTTGCTTTTAAAGGAGCACAACTTGCTAGATACACGCCTTTTTTTGTGGCATTTCTTGTTTGCATTGTCATCTTTTCAAACAGTATAATAAAAGTCTTCCGAGGTCACTCACAATAGATGGGCAGTGCTTGCAACGAGGACTGCTGGTTGGAGACATCGTTGTAGGCTATGCAGTAGTAGGACACCCGTTCAGCGCTGGTAACAGTGATGTTCTGGTCGTGCGAAACGAAAGTCTCCACTTTGCGATCATTCACTTTGTACCACCTGTAGCGGTTCACAGGAGGGTAACCCTTGCTACTGCACATCAACCAAACCATCCCCTTGGGAGTCTTCTGGCCACTAAGGTTGTACACGACTGTGGTATTTTTGGGAGCATCTGGGACAGTAAAACACAAATGTATGGTGATACAATACAATTCTGAGCTGGATTTGTCATTTCACCACATTTTGTAAATTACCTTTGTTACATATTCCCATGGTGCTCTACAGTATATTATTGTCTCGTTTTATTAATACAAAAAAAAGAAAACAAAGCAAATGTAATACACATTAAAATGGAACAAGTACAGGTTTATTCCATGCTGAAAAGAGAAGAAATGAAACACAACGTTCCTTTCCGTTTTTCGTGTTGCTTTTCTTCTCTTTTCAGCACGGAATAAACCTGTACTTGTTCCTTTGCAGCCTACGCAGGTACCTACCGTAGGTGAAATACATTGTAATGGCTTCTAAATTAAATTAGGATAGAAGCGAAGCTAAATTAGTGTGTGAAGTGTATTCTATTTTGTGAAGTTCAGTACAATTTTATGATTAGATGATGTGGCAAATACTACTGTACATACTGTCTAATAATCAAAAGCTATTTGTATTTTATAAATGTTATACATGTAACTATATTCATCATTTAGTACAGTATATGCAACTGAAATGTGAACAAGAGCACAGAAGTAGAAACTCCAAGTTGACAAGACTAAATAACTGAATCCTGTAATTATGAATTTAGAAGAATATGGGGGGACTTGTTTGAATCATCAAAAATTCTTTGGCATTTATAGAAGGAATCCAGTGGACGTCTTCATAATCAGAGGAGCAATTGGAAATTACTAAGGAGTACATCTAAAACTGAGAACAAGAACAATTGTGGGAGACTGGAATTAGCCTGTTCAAGAAATGAAGCTACGAGTGATCACCAGTTTGATTAGCTACTAGTACCCCAGTGAGCCCATGGCCTTCTCTTAAATCCTTCCTTGTGTCTTTAATATTTCCAGGAGTGTAAGCTAACAAGCTTCAAACTATTTTAAGATTCAAGTTTTAAGTTGCTTACAAATCCACAACATGAAATAGCTGGTTTCAGTGTTTCTAATATAATCACCCCCTTAATGAAGTGATGTTCTACTCTATTGAAAAGTCTTGCAAACTTGGAATATGTCCTTTGCACAGAGACACTTACACCATACTTTTAACTCGGTGATTGCTGATTTGTTTTCTCCAATGTCGTTCTTCACTCGGCAGAAGTACTTTCCGCTGTCCATGAAGGAAATTTCCTTAAAGTTCAATTCAGCCCCCTTTCCCACTCTGTGCTCCTTGTGGTCTGTGATTTTGAACCAGGAGTATTCAGTCACTGGCGGGTGTGCTTGTGTTTTGCATGAGATCCTCCCTTCCTGGTTCTCTCTAATCTCTGTGGAAGGATACACTACCAGAGATGTGCTTTTAGGGGCATCTGTAAGAGGGCAGAGAGGGTGCAGAATTACTTTATGATCTATTTGTTCATAATTTTATATGAAATTATTTAGTTAATTGATCATATTAGAAACCAGTTCAGCTAAAAAATACAGGAAACTTTAAATACAAATAATATATGAATTAGTTAACCAGTCAGCTGAAATTAGGGAAGAGAAAAGTCATTATATATCAAGACAAGAAGTATAAGAGTTATGGGAGCCGGTCCTGACTCCCGTGTAGTGCGTAGTTTAAGACCCTATGCAGACGGTATATTCCGGAAGAGACTGGAGAAGGGCTACAGGGAAAACAAGGTTAGGAATGGAAGGGATGGAGAACAGGGGGCGGTGCCGACAGTGATCTAGGTGCATGGGGGGAGCGCAGGCAAACAAGTCCAAATGAGGGAAGTCCAAGTGGGAAACCAGGGTGCAGTCCAGGGTCCAAGTGCTGGGAGATCCATTCAAGACGAAGGATTAAAACCAGGAACGGGATCAGAAACTGGAACAAGGAAGTTAAAAACAAGGTAACGAGGCCAGGCACTCCGATCCCTGGACTAAGCTGGTCAGGACACCGTTTGGAAGCCTCTGCCCTCAAGCCGCGGACGTGGGGCGACTTGGTGCTAGGCGGGCCTCCGGGCAGAGCCCCGAGCTTCGGGGCACAGGGTTTAAATAATACAGGGAACAAGGGGCAGGCGAACGTAATAATGAAAAATACAAAATTCAAAAGGGTCGGAGCGCCCTCTAGAGGAGGGATGACGATCATGACAATAAGTTATATAGCCGATTTATATTACTATTCATTGAGCTCTGTCTGTTAAAGATTTACCAATTTAAAAACCTTCACCTTCAAGGTCTGAAATGAACAGGTTTGTTCGGACTGAAATGGGTGTTAATAGTGAGGGGTGAATCCAATTTTAAAACTGTTGAAGAGTTCAAATGCATATATCCACATCAAGTAGCAAACAATTTGGGTCTTCTGATATGACAACCAACCCCAAACCTGGCTTATGATTCATCAGAGATCTGTTTGATAAAACTTCAAATTTCACCCACCCCTAATCAGCATAGCCTATGTATGCCAAAAGATAGACTTATTGCCATGACGGGGTAAAACACTCTTGAGAGTTCTGAGGAGTTCATGCCAATTCTCACCGTTAGACCTGTTGCAATACAGTACCAGTGTCATACAAAATGACAGCAGTGTAAATTGATTATCCTTGTTTTACAGCCCTGGTGACATCAACCGAACCCTAGCTGTTACATTCACTGAAGATGGTTTCCAGCACCTTTGCGTACAGATAAACCTTAATATGGCTGTACTTACATTTCACCTTCAGATATTCTTCTGCTTTGGATTTGCCTTCTGAATTCTGTGCAATGCAAACATACTTTCCCGTATCCTCAAATGAAACACGGAAGGCCACGGTGATTGAGTTAGAGGAGGTAGTCACTCTGTGCTTGCTTGGTACCAGACTGAGCACAGATGGAGGATGGCTCTGAACGCTGCAGTAAATGGTCGTCTGGTACCCCTCTATCACGTCACTTTGCAGGGTCAGGTTGGGTGTGATGGGTGGGTCTGTCGAGAGTCACAGACAAAGTTCATGCGCTGTTTGCTTGTAAAGTGGGACAGAAATACATAAGGGGATCCAATCTTCATACAATATTAGAATCTTGTCCTTCCATTACTAGCTATCCTGGTGAGGGTCATGCAAACCTGTCTCAGAGGCATTGGGAAGGAATTCCCAACCCTGGTCTTTGAGGACCACACTGTTGCTGGTTTTCCCTCCAGCAGAGCTTCTTTTGCCTAAGTGATGCCTTAGTTGAACCCCCAAAAAATCTTGATGGAAGTTTTTTTTTCTGCTGGGATTTTATTATATTTATGAAATCTGATAGTTAAGGCAACCTCCTGCAAGTGGAAGAATTGAAAACAGTCAAACCACTTAATTATTACATCAATTAAGAGTTCAGTTGTGTAAGAACAAAAGCCAGTGCAATATGGACTTCCAGAACCAGAATTGAGAACCCATGGACTAAGGCACAAGACAGGTTTGAGCTAAGATTCATCCAAACACTCCATACAGACAAATGGCCAAAGCCTTTTCAAAACCCAGCATCCTGGAGCTATGAAGCAATAATACCTCCATTTTGCTCTTGTGCATATTTCATTTTTTCCATTATACCCCTATCAAAATGGTCACATAAAAAATCATGTTTACTCACAGAGTACCTCAACTGTTACACTGGTGGAGTTAACTGCATTTAAGGCATTCTCAACACAACAGTGGTATTCTCCAGCATCATCTGGAGAGATATGCTTCCACTGTAGCTCATGGTATGTGTTTTGAAGCATTACGGGAGACCCAGATTCCTTTCTGTACCAGTAGTATTTGGGTTGTGGGTTGGCACGCGATACACATGTTAAAGTCATTGACTTGTTCACTTTCACCGTTCCATTAGGTACACTCATCTTAATGGCTGTTTCTTTGGGGCCATCTGGAGAAGGAAAAATAAGGCAGTCATTTTAACACAAGGTGAATATGATTTCAGTTGGCCGAAGGCCACATGTCAAGGAGAAAATCAGTAAGCCTAGTTTTTACAAAGGCGGAATAAAGCAGCTGACACTAGAAGTTCATGCCTTCTCGTGATCGCCATAAGGTGTCCTTTTGTATTTTTAGAAGAACTGCATTATGTACAAGAAGAGTATTAGATATGGGGCACTGCCTATTACTATCAAAGATCTAACACATTTCAACGTTTTTTTCACATTGCTATTCAGATGCAGAAGTTCAAACACTACTGTGAGTATGAATGGAAAAACAAAAAAACAGTGTTGTATCGCAGTAGGTTTGCACTTGATTGCATTCAGATCTTGGTTAGAGAGAAAAAAAACACTGTATTTTATGCAGTAGGAGAAACAAGAACAAAAAGGTTCAATAAAAATGATTGCTCACTTTCTAACTACCGTTTTGAAGTAAATTTGGCAAGCCAATGTGAAATATTAGAGTGAACAAATATGAAATGCGATAGAGATCAACTAATGGGATCTCGCTTTGCTAGCAGTGTCAGAAAACTGGAATACTTTCCAGATTCGAGACAAGGCAGGAAAACGGGGATTTTACTGACAACAGAAATCACTGAAAATCGTATGAAATACGTATGGTATTCAGAATGAGGTAAAGAAACAGGACTTACGCAAAACATTTACGTGTGTTGTATTTGACTTCCCAGTACCCACTGAGTTAGAAACCACACAAGAATAAAAACCAGCATTAGTGTATTCTATGCTTCTGAAAAACAGAGTTTTTCCAGTACTTATAAGTACTGTTCCTCTGTACCATTCAAATTCACATTTGAAAGGATTACTGGACTCTATGGTGCATGTTAGATTGACACTGGTTCCTTCAATCATGTCATTAGAGGGATTCATCACAATCGTGACATTCTTAGGAGCATCTGGAAATAAGAAAGCAATATTATTTATTGTAAAGATACAATCATGTACATGAAGAATGCTTATAAACATTTTCCATTAGGTTTGGATTTTATCAGGTGTCCTATGCAAGTCAATATTGTCAATATTTAGATTTTTTCTCTATAGATTACTTTCCTGGAAAATGATCATCTAGTTCTTCCTCAAACCTGACTTCAACATTAGCTTTTTGACAGACAACTTTTTTTGGTGAAGGTTAAACTGTGATGTGATCAAAGCAGTTAAGGGAGAAGATTTTACTTGTTCAACTTCAGCAAACTGTGGTGACACTTAGAAATATTGTTAGTTGTCTTTTAAGACTGTGTGTTATGATGATCAATAATTCACTTACATTTGACATCAATTACAATGACAGATGAGTTTGCTATCCCTAAGGCATTCTTTGCCTGACAAAAATATCTTCCCCTGTCTGCAATTTGAATTTTTTTGAAAGTGTATTCGTTTACAGAGCCTATGATTCCTGTTCCCTCTTTAAACCAGGTGTAAGTCAGAATTTCTGGATTTCCTTTGCTAGAGCATGAGAGAGTTACTTTATTTCCTTCATTCACGGACACAGGATTGATAGTAGCTGTTGTCTCTTTAGGAGGATCTGTGAAAGAAATACATTCAAGAAGTTAGTGCTGGAGAAATGAGATTATTTGTATGCATGTACAGTATATGTGGATTGTGTGATATATTCACATAGTATAGTGGGACATCATGTACAGTAGGACACACAACTTCACATCTTTGCAAATAATTGAATTTAAATTCGATAACTGTTCATTGATTAAATGTGCACAATTCATAAGGTAGAAAATGGATATCCCCTTTAAATGTTGTGGAAGATTTGTGGAAGATAATTGCATTTTTTTATACCAAAATAACAAATAAAACTACAAAAAAGGCCCTCTAGAATAATACACAAACTACAATCAAAATATTAACATCCTGTAATGATAGACTCAGGCTGCCCCATAACCCTGTATTGTGTAAAGAGGCTAGAAAAGGGGTGACTGGATGCAGATCTTGTGATGAAAATGAAACATTTTGAAATTCCCCTCCCTTGAGTAAAATCGACCGGAATTGTATTAGTATGTGTACAGTATGTAGTTTAAACTATTATGAAAACAGTCATACAGCAAATACAACAGTGTACAGTATACAAAATAAATCAAATACAATTTAATTATAATACATTGCAGAAAACACAGCTGACGCAAAGTTCTCATGAATAGCCTTCTTCCTGTCTCGAATTGCACGAATCAAAGAAACGTCTTGTCCTACAAGTATATACGCGTCAAACTGGTCACCACCAACCCATCCCTTCGTTTCTTCAAAATCTCGATTTTTAACTCTAAATCAGGCACTTTTCTTCATTTGCCGGAGCCACATGGAAAGTGATGCTACACAATAAAGATAGATCCAGCCTGCTATAGGCTCTGTAATAACTTCCTAAAGTGTAGCTCAAGAGCATGCCCCACCAGATTAAAATTTGCTAAATTTCCCCCATTATTCGATTCTTTCATTTATTTTTTCTTAACGCCGACTGCGATTTAATTTAAAAAAATAGGAGTGAACATGAATATTTAACTGAAAGCTAAAGGTTTTAAATAACATTTTCAGATTTCTTCATAATATCTGTAGGTGTACATTTAAGTACTTAAATGAAATAGGTATAATTTTTGGTTATTACTGAAAAAAACAAGACAAGATTTATGTTAAAATCCAGACAAGGTTATGTGTAAAAATACTTTTTTATTTTGTTTTGTTTTTTATCAAAAATGGCTTAGACGGTGCTGAAATTCTGTTTTACAACTTAATAAGAACTTTCTCAAGCAATCATACAGTACAATATCTAATTATGTTGAGCAGGGAGCTGCAAAGACCCAAGCAGAAGTTAATTCCATTCGGAATGGGACATGTGAGGGAGATAGACAGTACAAGGCAAAAAGTGGGTTAAAAAGCACAAGGGCGAAGGAAACCTTGACAACAGGTAGGAACACAAAAAATATGAAAATATGTTGACAAATTCTAGGGAAGGTATGGAAGGCATTAATCTGTAAATGAATGTAGGTGGACATTAGTTAATCACTGGGGTAATTTGTGAACCGTGTTTATGGATTTTTTGGCTTCTGACATCCTTCTGGTAGTGAATCTTTGAATCACTGCCAAGAAACGGTGACAGAAAAATTGATACAATCATGGCTGGAAGGGATAAAATGAAGAATTCTTGACTTGGAGAGACCTTTGATCTTCATACTCACTTTCTTAAAAAAATTAAACTATATACTTGTATGTTGTGCCCATGGACTAATTTAAAACTTATTTAAAATAAGTCAAGGACATATATTTATGCACAGTATATCGACTGAGAAAACAGGGTGTTATTATTCCACACATAGTGAAAGATAAGAAAGGGATACTTACATAAAACTCTTAATTGTACTGTGTCTGATACATCCATCCCGACTGCATTTTTAACTTCACACTTGTATTTATCTTCATTATTTGTATAGGTTATATTGTTGATGTTGAGGTTTGAGTCTTTTCCACTGATGACTTTGTCATTCTTGTACCATGTGATGGTGACAGTGTTTGGATTTCCGGTTTCAAAAAGACAGACCATCTTCACATCCATGCCTTCTGTTAATTCCTTAGGTAAGTCTGGAGACTCCTTAATGCTGGTGTTTTTAGGTTTGTCTGATGAAGTAAAAGAGAGTTAAAACACATCACACACTGAAGGAGAGAAAGCATACTTTTTCCCAAGTTATACACTTTACTGTATATGTTATGAACAGAACAGAAACTAAACTAAATTGGGGGATGATTATATCAGATACAGCATTCTTACCACCTGATACCCTTACTGCAGTTAATAAAGATAATTATTACACTTATATAGTGCTTTTCTGGACACTCCACTTAAAGCTCTTTACAGGTAATGGGGACTCCCCTCCACCACCAATGTACCGTACCACCTGGAGGATGCGGAGGCAGCCATAGTGTGCCAGTACGCTCCCCATACAGCAGCTCTCAGTGGGAAGGAGAACAGAATGATGAAGCCAGTTCATAGATGGGGGTTATTAGGAGGCAATGATTGGAAAAATCCAGGGGGAAATTTGGCCAGGATGCTGGGGTAACACCCCTGCTCTTTTTGAGAAACACCCTGGGATTTTTAATGACCACAGATGACCTCTGTTTTATGTCTCATCCGAAGGATGGCATCTTTTGTACAGTATCATGTCACTATCACTATACTGGGGCACAGACAGAAGGGTGAGTGCTCCCAACTGGCCCCACTAACACCTCTTCCAGCTGCAACCTCAGCTTTCCCAGGTTGTCTCCCATTCAGGTACTGGCCAGACTCACACCTGCTGAGCTTCAGTGGGTTACCAGTTGGAAATTGCAAGGTGATATAGCTGCTGGCAATTATCATAGACAAAACCTCCACTGATGATGATCCTGCTAGAAGAATGGGATAAATTTAGCTTGCAAATATTTCCAACATGCATATCATGTGGTTTTCAGGGGTGGTATTTTATCCCACAAATGACTAGGTAGGTCCACTTTGTGCAGTATATTCAATGTCATTGATTATATTCTATTGATTTATTGTATACAAGATGAACATGGAAATTTTGCAGCCTTTTTCATGTGTTTAATGTGTTCAGAAGCTAAGGATGAATCTCGTCTCTACTGGGATGCAAAACCAGTTTGCTGCAGTAAGGCGTGTTTGTGGACCAGTTAGTGGCATGCCTCCCTTTGGACCAAAAATTTGAAGTAAAAAGTGTCCTCTAATAAGGTGAATGGAGACAATGGGTTGTAGAAGGCACCATTCTTTGTATAAGATATTAAACTGACCTATCAGTCATGCATAGGATCCTTAACCCTGATTACTTGGTTCCAAGAGATCCCATGCGCTGTTACTAAGACCAGAAGCTCGGGTGTTCCAGATAATGTCCACTTTGCTTTTGTACATTCTAACCACCCCAAGTTTTCTCCCAATCAGATTGCTAAAGGACTTTTTTATTTCATCTGACTTGTTTTTTACCAGGACTGTTGGAGCTGAATGGCTGCCACATGTCACACAGATGGGTAATTCAGTGCTGACAGAAGTGGGTTCGTTCCAATATGTGGGATCAGGGAGGGATGAGGTTTAGATGAAAAGTGGTTTATCATGACCATTATTGTTCTGCATATTATTACTCACATAGCACATCCAGAGAGAAGGCTTCCGATGTTCCATTTCCCACCTGGTTGAAAGCTATGCAGTAATATTCTCCGGAATCTTGTCTGGAAATGTTTTGAAACACTATGGTGGAGAAGGTGTCATTTTTCCTTAAAACGCCATCCGTGTACCAGTTGTAAATGGTGACATTTGGGTTAGCAGCCTCCACTTCACAGACCAGTGTCACCCTGCTGTCTTCTATTATTTCATCGATGGGTTTTTCAGTTTTTACTCTTACCACTTGAGGGGCAACTGTAAGTACATAAATTCATAAAATATCTTTTACTGTTGATTCATCAGTTACATCTGTAATGGTATATCATTGCATTCCATAAACAGTAAAGGACAGTGAAAGCATGCTAAAACCATATGAAATAATTATAAAAGGAGCATAAATCCACAGTAAAAGTGCTTCATCGTGAGCCCATCCTCTCTGCGGGGATGCCAAGGCCAGTTCAAAGATGGCTGTCCTTATACAAATGTGGTGAAATACTGACCTCTACAGTTACAAGCTGGTTACAAGACAACATCAATAAAAAAAAGCCTACTGCAGGTTTGTCTATCAGGGTATCAACTTCATAACAGACATATCTATGAGGGTTCACAGTGTCACTGATGGGTGATGGTGGATCAACCGTGGTCCAGACAGTCCTGGGCACTTCCCATAGTAGCGGATTTCAGTTCTCTCTAATGTTTCATAGTCAGAATTGTTCCTGGTGGTGTCATACTGGTTGGGTTCCAGTTAAACCCACCACACTCCTTTCAATCCAGCAGTTCAATTCACTACTTATAGCCCCTTGCAGATTTTCCTGCTTACTAGAGGTTGGGCCATCCAGAGCAGAGCCCGTTTCCTGAAGGAGGATTCAACACACTTCTGGCATTTCTTTTGTTGCACTGGGAGTCGATATCTAACCTTGGACAAATGTGCACACAACATATCTACCACTTCATCATGCAAGATCATTGCAGTTTACCAAACAATCCCAGCTTATATTAAACTTCTAAAGCACTTTCAACGTCTTCAAAACTTACAAAGTCTTTCCCTCCTTTTGGAAAGTTGCATTCTCACTAATTATTCCAAATCACAATACAGGATGTTAACATTCCAGTATCAGGAACTCATCTCTACCTAACAGCAGAATACCAGACTTATTGAATCCTCTACTGGCCATTCTTGTAACTGCATCCTTTTAAAAGCCCACCACACTATTTACGAATATGAATGAATGCATTAGTAGTTGCAGCTCTTGTTCCATGTTTATGGAAAACCTCTGCACAAGCAACATACACCATTGTACTCACACGTAATGTTCAATGTGATGGACCTGGCAGCACACTCATCTTTGCTTCCCTGAATTTGACATGAAAGGGTCTTCTGATGGCTCTTCCATGTTGGAGTAAAGGTCAGATGTCCAACCTTAGAGCCTTGTTCCACTTCTGTCCAGGGTTCTGTTGGAATCTGTATACCATCTGGAGGGTATTGCCACTGGAGATCCTTATTACAAGAGCCTTTAGTTCTACAAGTCAAGCTGATGTTTTCTCCCTCATGGCTGGCTGGGTTTCCCTCAAGACTAATGCTACAAGGGTTTTCTTAAAAAAAATTGAAAACAAAAAGAGCCATTGGATTGGACTGAGGGATATCATATTTTGAACACACAATTTCTGTTCCCAGTTTATGTTTGACTGCTTAAGTTGCTCATTAAAAAAGAAAACATTAGAAAACAGGACATTTTTCAATAAAAGGAAAATTAAAATAATGAATGTGAAGTTTAACTATGAAATGCTGCCTTTTGGTAGACTTGAGTTTCCAGTGATGTAGTCATGTTCCTGCTTTATGCAATTGAATAAATATCTTAAAAAGTAAATGGAATAAAGTTACTTCAATAGTATGATTAATTTGACTTTGTTACCTCAAAAAATAGAATTTACTACTGTTCTGGATATTTACCATAGAGTAGATTATTAACTGAATTTAAAGAATTCAAAGACAATATCATTTCCTATTAATATTTGTACAATATTGAAAGTGGGACCTTCTACTTGTTGTCATTATAACTCAATTCACAGATTATAATCTAAAATGTTTTTTTTCTTCATTAGGGAATAAGGAATACATCAGCACACAACCTGGAATAAAAGGAGAATCCTTCCAAAGAGCACACAAAATCCTATGTAAGTGGAGGTTTTATGAGATTTCTTCTTTGAGAGGACAAATTCATTCTACTTGTTTTAGGGTTTTACAACTGTAAGTGGTGAGATATTAATTATAAATGAATCCATAGTCAGTCATGCATTAGATAATTGTTCTCCAAACATTTAGCACTGGCTAGGAATCTAACAAGTTTGTTAAAAACTTAAAGCCAGTTATCATGATATTGCTACTTTATTTTACATTGTTCTGAACTGTACTGGATATGCCTAGCAAATGACTTACCTTTGACTATAAGTAGAACTTTATCACTCATCCACCTCTCATTACTCCCATAGTACCTGAATGAATAGTTTCCAGTATCTTCTTTTCTCAAATGACTCAGCTTTACATCACAGGGTGTAAAGGTTTCAGCCTTTGTTATAAAATTAAGGTCACCAAGGTATTCAACACGTCTGGCAAATTCTGGGTCCACAGGTGATATGATATTGCTGAATACAATTGTTCCCTCAAAATCCTTCTTCTCGTTATTGTATATTGCATCCTTAAACCATATGATGCGCTGACTCCTTTGTTGATACTGTATTTTATTCTGTGGTTTAAAGAGGCATCGCACTACTACACAAGAGCTCTCATCCACAGATATGGTGGTAATTGGAATTTTTAAACGATCCAAAGAAAAGGAATCTTTGAAATAAAAAGACAGAACAATTTAATGGTTGATTGTAAAACAAATCAAATTCTTTTCTTTCTCTCTAAGCAACATACTTCCACAGGCATCTAGTTATTGGACTCGCTGTGTGTTATGCAACACAAAATTATAGAAATCAAATAGAAAATGCAAAATAGCAATAGAATTCTGCAGTCACAAATGTTTCTTCCCATTTAAATGTGTGTTAGTCTATGGAGTGATCTGCAGTGCTGTAGCTTTGTTTTTTGCTTTCAGGACATGTTGTGTAGGAGGCTGGGTACTGTTAGCAATTACAATATTAAAGTATTTATTTTTGATGTTATAAGAATGCAACACCACTTGACAGAACATATTTCAAATAATATATGTGTTCTTAAGTGAGAAATGTTTGTTAATAGTATGTAAAATATTTTTCCATTTGCTTTTTAATACAAACTAATTTTACTAAACAGTTTTATGCACCTATTAGCAATAATGATGCACTTGCTAAAATGTTTTTGTTAAGATGAGTAATATAAAAATTCAGTTTCTTAAGAATATGATAGAAACAGTGGAAAAAGAACAGCTCAAGATTTTTAACAGTGAAATAAAACAACTTTGAAGTACATTGGATACAAAGGCAGGAAATACCCTGGAAACAACCTCAATAAAAGTGTATTTTAGCACAGAGCTAACTTGCTGCTGTCAAAATCTCTACTAGCTCTTATGGAAGAGAACAGAATGTCATGGGTCTTCTGGAGAACTTTATTCTCAGAAAATCGATATTAATGATTAAAATAATTTGATGTGAACAAAGATTGTAAGAAAATACAAAAACTGGACTTTAAAAGTTCAGTGGATTTAAGTAATATGGTTTTAAGAGTTTTGCTGTGATGTCACTCATTATATACCCATTTATGGATTGTCTTCTTATTAAAGCTACATTAGGCAAACTGCTCCTATCTAACTATCCACTTAGAAAACACTGACCATTATCCATTACTATTTTGATTTCAACTTACCATGAAACAGGCACAGCATTATCAACAAGAAGTGAATCATTTTTCTTTTCCTCACTCTTGAGTTTTAATCACTCAGGACCTAAAAAAGAAACATTTATTTTGAATCAGACTGTCAAGTTCACTAAGATGTGAAACGTATGATAGCTTGATCCACACAGCCCAGATAAACTCTAAACCTACGATGCCAAAAGTGTGGTCTGTGAAATTGCAGAAGGTGTGATTCTTAGGGAGTAAAACACTGTAATAAGAGTTTCATCTTACACTCAGAGACATCTGACATAAATGGTCATTCATTATAATGTATGAAATGGCAAGATTATTAAGATTATTCACTCAAAGATAAAGGAATAACTAAAGAAAAAACACTTTCGCCCATTGAAAACCAATGCACAGTCGTAGTTATTGGTGTTTTGTTTGCTTTATTCTGTGTGTGGGTTGTAATTTGCCTATTTGCCTTAGAGGTTTCCCCTAATTCTCTATAGAAAACAGATTTTAAGATAGGGTTAGCCATATATATATATAGTTTATATAAAAGTGCTTTTTTTGGTTCATAGTCAATCTTAGTTTAACTCATTGATTGATCCCAACACACTGGACAGCCAATTCTACAACACATTTTATGAAAGTATTTCATATCCACAAACAACTGAGGTACAGAAACAACTCAAAATTAGGAGATGGGCTTTCCCAAGTGTAAGTTAATGATATTAACTAAAGCTAAGGTGTGTGATCATCTCCACACCATTTTAAATATTTTAAATATTTCTAAGTGTTATACAGTACTTCAATAAACAATGGTTAAACTCCATTAAGTCTCTTAATGCCATTAGAAATCTCATAATGTTCTATACATAAGCATGCCTAAATTACTAAAACAACTGGGTTGAAAACTGACCAATATTGCCATTCTCATGCCACCTAGCTTCAACATCTTTTGAAATGATATGGGATACATTTTATACAACAGATGAAGAGAAGAATGTAAACAGCAAAAATACCACATGTTCTTGGAGATTTACTGACATCCTGCATACCCTCAAAGCCTGTGTTGAACAGCTAAACAACTCTGGCTATCAATTAGCAGTACTTTTGTTTTTCCAGGGTTTTCACAAAACAGTGATCACAAAACTGCATCTGCGTCAACAAGCCAGACATTTGAGGATCTAATGTATATTGGAGTTGTCCTTTCAGTTCAGAAGAATATGTTCTTTTCAGCTGAAGTCTTGAAAAAAATGCTTTTGCTGGTAATTACTTTGACTTTGACTCAGATGTGGTGAAATGCCCCTTCTCATCTGTAACCTTACTTACTTTCCATATAGTTGCATTGGATCTTTTAACTGTAAAGTGAAGATGTTACTTTCTTCTCACTTATGGTGGCTTCTTTGGGCAAGAGCAGATGTGTGTGAGTCATTTTGGTTAACCAGCCTGGGCACAGCTGTCACAGACAGTGATAAAAGGAGACCCACTGCAACGGAATCTTCTTTCAGAATAACTAACCACTCATTTGACTAGACTGTTCACTTACAGCTCACAGAATTGAGATTGCACTCAAACAATCATATTTTCTATTGAGCCAAAGCTACTGCATATTTAAATTGGTAATATATGAACATCAAGAGAGTAGGTGAAAATCAAAACCTGTCTCTTTGCACAAAACCTGACTCTTTGCAATCACAAAATAACCAGGTTTTAAATAAAAGCTTTCAGAATTGTTCATTTATTTTACTCAAGAACTATTCTGCTGGCCTGGATAGCATCGTCAATGCAGTAATTTACTTTATAGTGCAGTAGTGACCAGCTCCACCACATAACCAAGCTGTTGTCCAGGCACAGAGATTAAATCCAAAAGTTCTGAATAACCCATTCTCTTAACAGAAACTTGCATGGTCATGTGGTTTGTATCTCATAATATGTCTCCTATCTTATTTTATATCATGCATCAGATGTGTTCACATCATACAGTATATAGTACAGTCTGACACTCCTCTGTAAACTATTACTATGATACGTAGGACTCCTAAAGGCACACACAAAGATATTTTACACCAAACTCTTTGAGGACTCCAAAATGTCTTTAGAGAGAAGAATTAAGATCTGGCAGTTACTACTACAAAATAAATAGAATACTATATGCATACAAAATGAATATGGAAGCATAACGAGTTGTATTCCATTAATTAATCTTAGACACATTATCCAGACTTGTGGTTAAAAGTGGAAGTACTGTACTTGATTTTGTAAAAATGTATTTATAATTTAAATATCTCCTACCGTGAGTTGCACAAAATAATTTTGTTAGTAAAAAAAGGTCTTCTTGAAGGTCTTAAATGGAGGTACTGCCTTATTAAATTTGTTATTACTCTTGTTGAAAAACACAATCCCAAATTGTGATTTGTTCTGCTTACAGCTGTGACCTAAAGGTTAAACTGGTCTAACAATATCACAGTTCATACTTGAGAGGAATCCACCCAGAGGGTAATTCCTGTTTCATTTTTTCATTTTGTTAGAACATGTGTAAGGTCCAAAGCAAATTGCAGGTGAATGTACAGTATTTGTAAATATTATTATACAATGTCGGGAATGAAATGGAGTTAGAGCATGAGGATTACACTAATATTGTAATGAGATCTTTAATTTCCACATGCATTCAGGAACTCAATTTAACATTCTGCTGTTTCTGCAGGTTGGATGCAAAGAAACATACAAAAGTTAATTCCAAAAAAGTAGTCAGAAAGAAAATGTAGGTTGTTGCCTGTTTCACATGTGAGCTGAATAGATGTCATACCTTTAGCTCATAAATGAAAAGGGCTTAGCATTCTAAATGTTCTTTTGTCCTTTTTTCAACATGGACTGAACTTTTGGACATTCCTAATCTTAAGAGCAACATCTCCTCAATGTGGCATCCCCTGTCATTCAGTGCATCACTGGTTTAGAAATTCTGGCCCTGATATACTTTCATCAGAAACCTCTCTTGTGTCAGAGTCACCACGCAGCCACGCACTCACCACCACATTCCAACGTGCACTGTTCACCACAATTAATCTATTAATCTATTATCCAACCACTTTCCACTTTCCTCCCTACTTAAGCCCATCAACAGCACTACTTCATGGTCACTATTGAGGAATCACTCACAAAATCCTACTCTTTCCTTTGTTAGTTCTCTCCAGTGATTATTGACCTTTTGGATAACGGATCTTAGCCCTACTTCTACTACAGATTTGCTAAATGATCTGGATTTTGATTACTAGATTCTCCCTGCTCCTTCTACCCTATATTCTAGCCTCACACAGGGTCCAATATACTATCTACTGGCGGACCGGATAAAATAAATTAAAATAAAAAAAAAACTGTGGGTGGAGCTGTGGCACTGTGGCTAAGGATCTGTGCCTGTGGTTGGAAGGTTGCCGGTTCAAATCCCGTGGCTGGCAGAGGAATCCTACTCCGTTGGGCTCCTGAGCAAGGCCCTTAACCCCAGCTGCTCCAGGGGCACCAAATAAATGGCTGACCCTGTGCTCTGACCCCAAGCTTCTCTCCCTGTCTGTGTGCTTGTGTGTCTAATGGAGAGCAAGTTGGGGTCTGCAAGATGACAAATTCCTAATACAAGAAATTGTATATGGCCAATAAAGTGATCTTATATGGTAAAACATATTAAAACCATAGGAAATCACAGAAAAGACCATTTAAAAAGCATTAAATGACATGACCTCAACAAACCCAATCCATTCTGCATCAGGACAGCAGTCTGAAGTTAGGGTTCTGTTATTGGAATCTGGTAGGTTCCAGTTTCAAATCTTAACTGTACCTTTTAGAAAGGCATTTCACTCAGATTGCTCTAGCGAAATACTCATCAATAAATCAATGCAAAGCACAAGTAAGTCACTTTTAACAGAGAACAGAGAACAGATAATTTTGCATTTTTTGTAGCCATTGATAGTTTTTATCCTACCTTGCATCTTACTTATTTGCGATTATTAATATTAATATTTTAATGACAAACAAATGCTGTATATTACAGTGAAATTCATACTCACGCATTTTATTAAATAACTCTTGAGCTACACCTTGATTAAAAGTGAATTAGCATGAGTTTTAGTCCTAAATATTGGAAATTACAGAGGTCTTTATCCTCCACACACTTAGTAAGACAGTTGGTCTTCTTGATGAGTTGACAAGTCTAGCATGAGATACAGTAATTTAAGCTGAAAGAGTACTTTCTACATTAAAATCATTTTAAAAACACAGAAACAAGCCACTGTATAATAGTGCATGGATGCTCTATTGTACAATACAAAGTGAATGTTGTATTGGGTGCATTGCTCAGCATGTGTCTGCATGAAAAACAGGACAGGATCTTATCCCAAAATAAAACACTCCCTCTGGGTTATGTCTTAAATTGAAAAGTGCAAAGTATTCTTGTTGCAGTTTCACTATAAGCTTTTTGGTCTACTGTAAACTCTATGCCATCATCCTGGAGCTCCTCACCTTCAGCATGCACAGAAGTAAAACCAAGATGAATAACACACACACACCTCTTTTTCACTGTTTTCACAGTAGATCCGCATCACTGCTGCCCAGCTGCATTTTTCTGTTTGTGTCAGTCTTGAGGATATTGGGTTGTAATTTGTCTTCAGTTTCTCACAGTTTAGGGGACCTTTTGTCACAAGTTCTGGTTTATTTCAAATTGTTCTGAGACACACTAATGTGCAAATTTACACTTTTAATAAAATCAGACAAATACATTTATTTATCATTAGAATTAGTCAATTAGTCAATAAATCAATTAGATTTGATTGGTAAAAGTGATGTATTAGCCATTGCTGTGTATTAGAGTTGCTGTGATCACATTAGTGAAAATTTGCTCCTTTAACTGTAAAAAATCTGTATTAGTCAATGTTGTTTATGATAGTACAAAACATAACTGGAGTAAATTCTTGATTTTCATAACATACATATAATGTATTGTAACCATGAATGTCTAAGACTTTTACAAAAAAGCAACAATTTGTTTAGTCAAATTCTGGATCCAAGAGTCATGAAGCTGCAGCACTAACAACCGTATCACTGTCCTGATCTACGGTATAGCAAGCATGTTTATCTTATTATCATGAAGCATAGACTGTTTCTATCTAATAAGCCTTTCATTGGTTTTGATAGAGGATTTATAAAGAAAATGTGAGACTTGGAAAATGTACTACAGTTAGCTACAGTGACATCAATGAGAATAAGAAAAACCATTAACTTTAACTTACCTCTAACTTGTCTGGTACAGCTCACAAATCTTATGTTATCACTGGTGATGCTGGGTGAAAATGTTTGGACCAACAATACTGCGTCTTGCTCAACAAAAGGAGGAACCCTTTTTCTGTTTAGCTTTGCATGTTTAATGGCGCAAAGAAAAAGCTTTCAGGCTGAAACTTTAGCTTCCTGGTATAGTTCACAAGTGACTGGCTAAGACTTTTGCTTCCCCATCTCACACTTAATTATCAGCAGTGGCTTCAATCACAGCTGATAGCTATACTCACAGGAAGGCTAAGCACAGAGTTGGTAGTCTTTAAAGATGAGTGTCACTCTAAAGTCTGCAGCACCTCATCATCTAACATGAGTTAATCAGAGCTCTTGGTTCATACTGACCTGTCATTTCTAATTCTGACAAGGATTCTTTCAGTTTCTCTTTCTCACAGGCTTTTTATTCAATAGGCCAATATGTCCATAAAATACAACTACTGTATTCCTAGTTGAGTCTCTATTTAAACTTCTACAACCAGCTCATAAACCAATAAGAAGTGTTGGAAATTAATGTCCAGTGCCAGTCATGGATTTTGGATGTCCTCTCACATACAGTAAATATTTGATTTCCAAAAAACAAAACTTCAACAGCTAGGCATCTGTACAGTAATACAAGAAATGAGGGTGTCATACAATTTGTAGTTCTCAGCTGTCTCTCTAAGTCTCTCTATAATTTTAAATTGTCAGTACTTTTAACTTACTGTTTAGACTGTATCAATGTGGTTTAGTCAGGAACCAAAACATACAGTATTTTTTGAAATTGTATTGTTACTGAACGTATGTGTCCTGCCTGTATTAGTGCTGGCAGTATAGTTTAGTGTGTAATCTCTGGTCTTTTAATTGGTGGGTTGTGAGTTCAAATCACTGTTGCAGACACTCCTATTGTAGTTTGAGTGAAGTATTTTACCCCAGCTGTTGCAGTCCAGCTCTACAAGAGCATTGCTGGAGATTAATCCCAGTGATGAAATTGATACAGAAAACTCATTCATTTTAGCAACTGTCAGTTAATGGCAATAGGTGGCAATAATTCAGTCTCCATCAGTAACATGAATATACTTTGTCCTTATCAGTTGCTGCTGTCTGCCCTGACATTATTCTGCACAGCAAACTAAGAGCAGGAGGAATCATGCTCCACTGCTTTTTAAATATACTTCATTCACGTTCAGTAAACAATGCTTTTATTACTGATAATATGATTCCCTTTTTAAAAACTTGAACAAGCGAATCAAAATGTCTCTCAGCCGATATACAGTAATTATTTTTATTACACGGATGATAATGCACAGTTTTATAGTTCAGGTTTTATAGTTTTATAGTACAATGTAAGCCACAGTTAGCTGAAATCTTCCTGTTTAGAGTAGTCTAGCTGGATCACAAGGTTAGCATAATACTCGAAGGGATGTTTAATGAAACTGAGTCTCCATTACTGCCACCATAAAGTACCTTTAACAGTGTTTGTGGTTTGCAGTTTGAAAAAGACAGTAAAGAGTTGTGAATATTTTTCTGACCTGTTACTTCAGTGGTTATTCACAGTGCATTTTGAATACCCCAATACCTATGATACTGTTATTGCTGGACATCTTTACATCTTTTCTTTTCTGGGCCAAAAAAAAAAACTTAACTTCCCTTAACAATTGGAATACAATGTTCCCTTCAATCCAGGAAGAACAATTGGAAGGACAATCCAGGAAGTAGTACAATTTTACACATAGTGCATGGATGGAAAACAGGATAAGACCAAATGAGATTTTACTAGGACATTTCATGGATTTAGTATCCAACCGTCCGTTATCAGAAAGAAACGTATTCCTGATAAGGGTCACGGCAAACAACCAGAGGCCCATCCTGCAATCACAGGGTACATAAGAGGACCATATTCTGGGTGGGACATCAATTTGTGGAATGCAGATGCAAGCGCATGGTGAGCATACACAATGAGAAACACCGATTAATCAAGCTAGCATGTCCTGGGAAAGGGGGAGAAAATTGGAGTATTTAAGAAAAATGCACACACACAAAGGATGTTGCACCAGCGTGTACTGCGCACTGAATAATAGGAAAGATACCATTGGCCAATGGATCAGTGGCCAATTAATGCAAAGCTCCTAATGATTATCCCCATAGGCTTTCCGCAACACTCTCACTGCATCCTCCTCCAGCTCATCCAACGAAGCTGTCAGCATGAAGTACATGGTCGTGAATGACTTTGTCATGGATTTCACCGAACCGGTGAGAGCAGTATCTACAAGTTTGGCACCCAGGCTCCTCTCCTTCTCCGCCAGGGCGAGCTTCCTCTGGATCACAAGTTTGCTGATCTCAATTGACAGCTCCGAGGTCCGGGCTGACTCGAGTTCTGCCACAGGCAGGCGCACCTGCTTGGCAAGCCTCTCCAGGGACTTATCGTCCAGGCCGAAGGAGTCGCGGGCCTTGTTCAAGATCCTCATCAACATGTTGACGTCAAGAACAGAAGACACTGTTGGGAGAGGAATAGTGGATGCTCCTCCTGACAGAGACGCCGCTGTCCACACCACAGCTTTGAAAGCAGCTCTCTTCTTCTTAAGGATCGGCACAGAAAAGGATGGGAGAGAGAAAAGCAGGGCATTCATCCTTAGCTCCGGAATATTCTTTTCCATGGCTTCCAGGAGGTCCATGAACTCCAGCTGGTGCAGGGCTGAGCTTGAAACTAGGAACACCTGAGGACTTTTCACCCCCTGATTCCTCAAACTCTCCATGCTGGACCTCTTCTTCTCCAGTAATGAATCAGACGAATCCGTCACAGACGTAAGAAGGATGAAGTAAAGCTCCTTCTCGGCTTTGTGAAGCTCCTTCCATAAGGCAGCACAGGCCACTGCCAAATGCTCAGACACGGTGACAATGAGGGAACAATAGCGGTTGACCTTCACTGTTTCCAGATATTCATTGGGATTACATTCATTGCTCTCAGGCATGGACAGATCCCAGATTCGTACATCTGAGTGTTGGGGGTGAGGATACATAATAGGTTCCTTGTTGGTATCAGCAGGACCAGCATGGGCTGACCCTACATCATCGTCCCCCAAGCCTCTGAGCGAGTTAATGAAAGTCATCTTCTCTGGCACTCTCTTACCAATCACTGCAATGTTAAGACAATTGCTCAGCAAGTCCTCCAGAGTGGCTTTGATGTCAGACATGGTATTCTTATCCAAGGAGTCCTTAATAGTCTGGAGAACTTTGCTGTTCTTCAACACTTCAGCCATCATGCACCTAAAAATAAACATTTCAGAAAGAGCACATTCTTAGTCCTTCTGATTCTCACGTATTGTCTGTCATAGACAAATGTGAACAAATTGATTGCATGGATATTTCAGTCTACAAGCTGTCAATCAAGTCACTTCTGTAAGGGTTTTAAAGAATAATTAATTAACAAAGCAGCTGCTATTTAATCCTGATTAACCACTAATATCAAAGGTCAATGTTTGCCATTCTGTGATGAACACATTTAACAATTGTCCCATGCAATTTCTCATTAGTTATCAAATAATTAAAGAATTCTAGTGCACAGCATATGTCTGGTATGAATGAGCTGTTAGCTTCTCTATCATTTTCATTAAATGAAACTAATAAGGAACTGTAAAAAGAAAATGAAAATATATAGTGGTCAACTTAAAGAAATAATGCATATCAGCAGAATTTATTAGGTCCCACTGCATTTTTTCTTTGCTTTTCATGTTTATTTTCATCTGTTATGGTTGCGAATCAGGATTGCTAACCATTTTTTTAATTTTTAATTTTGTGTTTTTTGGTGTTTCATCATGGGATAGTGTTTTTTTCTTTCGTTGAGGAGTACTATTTTAATTTTACATTGTGTTCCATTTTATGGTCTAGATTGAACATTTAACTGCCTATTCATTTAAAAACTGAATTTAAAAAACAGATGGAAGGAATCATGCAACGCTGAACTGACACAGTGCTCCAGTATGACGTGATCTTATGCGCCATTGCATATGAGCAACTCTTCCTTATGTCTTCCAGAACACATTTATAAATATATGTCTCTAGTCATATATTTTAGGATTAATTACAGTGCTATAAAATCAGTGTCAACCCAAAAAGACTTCCTTAATTAACTGACATTATATCACATATAAACCAAAGAGGACAATGTGTTACATTGAAAAGTGTCCTTTTTCCATATATATATTTTAAGGTTAAAAGCATAATGCATCTAACTCATTTTACTGTTTGTGCATCTGCAAGGTTCAGATATTAAGCAGACATCCAGCTGCAGTTCATCATTTATGTACACAAACATACACCCACACACAGACCCACACACGCATACACTGTACACAAACATGAGCACATCCTCTGTGATGTAAATTTTATACAGCTAGGAAAAAAGACTGTTAAATACGGTTGCTCAGATTCCTCATAATGTTTTATGTTACTGTTTGTGCATCTGATTCCTGATTCCAATCATATCTGAGAGAAATCTTGTCATCTGTCAAGAAGGTGCTGATGTGCACTGAGCATTGATTATCTGGAACATTCGTTCTGACAAAGACACTGCAATTACACCACAGTCACACCTGTTTCTGTGACGTGACATATATCACTTCATATATCTCTTTGATTTGGCAATGAATTTCAATGAGTGTAGTGCTGTCTACACACTAATTGAGTCATGTTCTGCACCTCTGTGTTAAAACATGTACTGTAAGTACAGTGTCAACTCTCTTTAAACACATAATGAGTATTATGGCAAACAATTTGTGTGCTGCAATAATCTCATATAATATGATGATAAAAATAATAATAATAATATGAATAATAATAATATGAATAACTTTCATATTGATCACTTCTGTCCAAATTCACAAAACGCTTTGCCTGTACATCTTTGAGATACACTTGTCTTGCCCTGTCTCTGTTGGTCTGTTGTTGACAGGCTCTCCGTTGACAAAGTGACAAAAAATTCTTTCCTGTAGCACATTACTTCCAATATCGTCCGCACATAGAACTTGCTGTAGTCTTGCTCAACTTGCTTACAGCGAATTGGCTCCCTTTTTGACTAAAAAGCTCTAAGTGGTGACCACTTTATGAAAAGACAGCTGTTGGAATAATAATGCAGCTGGCACCAATGGAGTCTTTTTCCTTTGGATTAAGTCCAATTGCTCTGATTTTTGTTGAGAAGCTTGGTTAAAGATAGCTCTGAAAGCCACTAATTAGTACAGAGTTGCTAACGATTATGAATCCCATGAAGCTTTTAGATAGCTGATTTAGCAAATTTAAAGGGCCTGAAATACAAACTTGAAATCAATCAGCCTGTGATTAACAATTTGAGCTGGGTTAAAAGTTGGACAGACATAAAAGTCCTACAGGACCAGAGTTGAGAGCCACTGTTTTATCTCATCAATGTTCAAAGACCTTGAACAATTGTCCATCTGGGGCAACAATTAAAACATGGACTGTTTGTCAGCTGTAGCACTGTGGGACCTGACACTCTACCGCTGATGATTTTAAGAAAAGCTTGTCTTTTGTGTTGTATGCATATGACTTCTTCAAATAAATTTCAGGCCTTGTCAAAAAAACAGAAAAACACTTCTGGAAGTGCTTTTAATAAAATATCTCTCAATCCATCAGGCAATATTAATTGCAAATGCAATCATTTTAACACTTCACCATCTTTTTAAAAACATTTAAAAAATAAGGATGTTGATTCTTTAAAAGCTCATATTTATTTGTCAACACACTTACCTTAAATTTAAAGTATCTGGAAACACAGCAGTTATGACGTCTTATCCACAGAGGCTGACAGCTTTAAAAGACATGCATTATAATATATGATTCTGAAATAAACAGAATACATATAGGAGGTATAATGGTTGTTGAGAGAAGGATCCTGGATATGCAGGCTTGTCTTTTGCACACAATAAATAATGGCCTTTAGCTGTGATAATAGTGCATGACTCTCTTCGCTAAATCTAATCCTGTAATCCCACTGTAAGCCACTAATTAGAAGTGGCACTTCTGCTTACCATCCTACATCTGCACCTGTTGCATGCTGGCATGTACATGTACAGTATGTCTGACTGTGAGAGAAAAGTTTTACTCTGTCTTCTGTGCTCTCCAATGGGTGACAGTCAATTTCTAAGTTAACTGGTGTATCTTTAAAAACAATTTATCTGCTCAGTTGCATGATTCGCACTTCCTTTTTTTCAGTCTGCATAAACCTTCAATGGAATAATAATGCATCAGACACAAAGGGAGTGTTTTTTCTTTGGAGTATGGCCAATTACTTTTAACAATTATTTTTGTTGAAAAGCTTGATTTAGTGCAATTTCCTGCTTTGCACACTTTTCTTATTTCTTCTCGTTCAAGTGTGGTCAGATATTGTGCCTTATCTTCACACAGCTTTCAACACAAGGGACTACCTGAGCAGCACGTGATATAAGTCAGGATGTGCAAAAATAGGCCTGAAACTCAGACATGTGGTGAGAGGTTAACCACACGGGTGGTATGGTTGCAATAATAGAATAGAATAGAGAAGAAGAAAAAAGTAGTGACACTGGCTTACCACCAGCAGAAAAATCCTAAAATTAAATGATGTATGAGGTCATTATGGTTTATAAGAATTTTCATTAATAAAATAAGGAAAATGGAATGAATGCTTCTTTTAGTTTTGAAGATATAATTTTATCATGTATCTATATGTATAAAACACTGAACACACCATAGAGGACTTTTGAATCGGCTTGCTATTTGATTCTTTGCACTTACAGGATATTTCAACAGTTTTTTTCTTAAGTGGAGCAAAATCATTTGTCTCCAGATGAACACTACCCAACATGGCATTGACTGTCCAAATCAGAATTGTTTATTTTTAGTATGGATACATTGTGTCTATCTGCTCTTGAATGAACATTGTTACTCTCGGTATGGTCTCCTGGGAATCCAAGCACATTTGCACGAGGAGTAGAACACCTCCTTGAGGACTTGCTCAGGCTGATTGTCCCAATGCCCACAGATTTCATTAGCACCGGGTATTTAAATCCCGATATGCCACTGATCCTGTGCTCTGTCATTGAGCTACCTTTGGACCAGGGTAGTGCTTGCTGCATAGGGAAGTGCTGCATTTCAGAAGGACACTCAGCCTGAATCCTGCATGGGGAATGTCTCTGTCTGTGTCAAACCTGCTCTGCCTGCCAGTCCCCCATTCGTTCAGCCAAGCATCAGACCAGTGGGACAGAACCAAAACTCCCTGCCCCGATAGCTGCACTTGCCGACAATCACCAATCAACCTGCCTGCTATTGCTTCCTCTTTTGCCAATATCCGTCAGTCTCCACTCCCTGACCTGCTTCAGCAATTTCTGTCAGCTCTCTTCTTTCTCCAAGTCTTCACTGGGCTCCAGCTCTTGGATTCTGCAGCCTGTCAGCAAGACACATCTTGCCCTGTCTATTTGCCGCATCATAAGAAATTTAAATTAAGAACATCGTGCAGACAATTTTGTGAATAGTGAAATGTATTTCATGTCCAGCAGCTAATTAAAAATATATTCATATGACCAATTTTTATTGTTATAACTTTTTCTTCTGTGTAGACAAGATAAGATGACTTTATTGGCCATATACAATTTCTTGTATTAGGAAATTGTCTTTTCGCATACCCCAACTTGCTCTCCATGAGACATTCAGACAGGGAGAGAAGCTTGGGGTCAGGGCGCAGGGTCAGCCATTTATACAGCACCCCTGGAGCAGTTGGGGTTCAGGGTCTTGCTCAGGGTCCCAGCGGAGTAGGATTCCTCTGCCGGCCACAGGATACAAACCAGCAACCTTCCAGCCACAGGCACAGATCCTTAGCCACAGAGACAACTGTAGTCCTTTGTGAGTTTAGAAATGTACAATATGCCTTTCTTTTTCTGACTACCTCTACAGTAATCCATGGGCCTGGTCAAGATAGTGTGTTGGCAAAGAAGCTCCTCGTCACACGCCTCTGTTGTAATTTAATATGTCACACTGATCCAAAAGGAAGGGGAACTGAGACCACTAAAGATGAAATTGTGGCATGTCCTAAAAAAGGGGACACATTGTTGAAATTGAGTTCTCAAGTAAAATCTTTTCATTTAAATTATATCAGAAAGGATATGAAAGGTAATTCTCTAACTCTGGAAAAGAAAGTAGAACCATTTAGTCTGGCTTTAAATTTACAATCCTTCGAGCCACGATTGTCACCATCACAAACTGAAAGCAGTTTAACAATGGTAGGTGTTTTACAGATTTCTAGATAATTCCATAGCTCCAAACTGTCCTGCTGTATCTACTGTAGATAGACAGTGGGAGCAAAGAAAAGTTCAACAAAAGTAGTAACACAAGATTAATGAACAGTCTGTAAAGAAATTATTGTAAATTTGCATGGCCGATTATAAAAAGAAAGCATGCCATAGGTTATTTATTTGTAGTAACCTAAGTTTTTGAATTTGCAGGCATAAATATTCTATAGGTTCTGTAGGAAATGTTATGGATTACATGACTACATATTTGCTGGTTTACGATTTATACAAGAACTATGTTTGCCATTAGTGTTTTAGAACATAGCTTGTAATACATTCTCATCCAAAAATCAAATTCCCCAAATAATCAATCAAAATTAGTTAATATTTTTGAAGCATTTTATTTAATATGAGACATATGAATATATACTATAGAATTCAATTATATTTCTTATATATGTTTCAGGCATTCTCATCAACCTTCTGGAACACGAAATAAATACTGTGTGATCATGTGTGGAGAGGCTAACAAGATTGTCCACAGATTTTTTTTTCTTTTTTATTTTTTTTTCTTAAGGTTTTGCTGCTTGTCTTTTGTATGTGAGAAATTTGCTTAAAATATTTTGTTGGCAACTTAAGCCGCTGTGCCAGAGAGTCACAAAAACCCACAGGTAAACTCCTCAAATCAGCAATGTCTAAACTCTCAGAACATAATCATTTTAGCTGCTTTAATAAGAGGCATTTTCCACTCATATCTGATACTCATATTTGAAGTGTTTAGCAATTAATCACTTGACCAAACTCTTGACACTTTTAGCCCTTCTCCCGACTCACTGCATAAAGTATAAAATATGAGTATTTTTACACATATTGAAAGAAAGTTATAGCTTTTAAGTAAAGCTAAGTTAAATAAAAATAGTTATTCGTAACGCACATTCCAGAAACACTAAAAATAGGACGTAGCAGAATTTCACAGCAAGATAGCTCTACTTAATAATAACATTATTTTCATGGTTTCATTTGGAATTAAATTAATATGGGTATTATTAGTATTAATCTAGCAAAGGTCTTTATACAAACTACAGAGTTATAGGATTAGGCAAAAAAAAACATGCAGGTAGTTGCTATTAAAATGAGTGCATCAATCCTTTCTATTTCTAAAAATATATAGTTGTATTGTATATTAAGAATAATATATTTTTGATTACAGCTATGTTTTTGCAATTATAATTCTCTAATATATTCACAATATATAACATAATGTAAATACACAACGTATGTATGTATAATGAACTTATAGTTAAATGACCAAGAAGTTGGGTGTCTTGGCACTATTCTAAAGTGAAACAGATTATAAAAATGTAGGCACATTACATTAACGACCACACTTTGAATAACTTCAGATAAGTACTTGCATAAGGAATGTTAACCTGTTTTGGGAAATTATCAAATGATGCAGCAGCCATCTCTCTTATCCTTTCACAAATGTAATAGCAGAATTTAAAGAAGAAAAACAGATTTCATACAAAAATCACCTTGCTCCTGAGTATGTAACCTTTGCACTCTTGTTTAACATATCGTGTTTTATTCTGCTGTTTAGAAAGAAATTTGTACAGTATAGTAACTTTCTTGCAGGTTTTCTAAACTCCATACAGAACACACCCCACTCTGGATTTGCACCCAGGTCTCAGTGCTTGTAAGGTAGCAATTCTAATCATCATGCCATCCCAAAATTGCTGGTGCTTTGGATAACTAGAGTGTATAATCAATGAACTGTACTGTAACATGCTAAAAAAATTGCAAGCACTTGCAATATGTCTGTGCAGATCTAGATTTGTAGTATGATTTTTCTTTGAATTACAATGTATTCTGGAAATATTTTTTGCATTTTATCCTCATCTTGAAGGTAATGTATTCTGTAGTCTACGAATGGAATAAACCACTGCCCGATTTCTCATGCTACAGTATACGTAGAGATGTCTGTTGTCTCCCTGCAAATATGCAACCCATGCAAAGCCTTTTGCAACACTACTCCAATCTTATTTGTATATACAGTTACAGTAGGATAGCATTATAGAGATTTTTTCTTTCTATTTAGCAGTTTCTAGGTTTAAAGAGGACTTGCTCTGGAGTGGAACACTGCGACACCAGCTGTGAATGTAATAAAAAGACAATACTGTTAACCTTTAAAAAGTAATTCTGTAAAGAATTCTTAATTATTCTAAAGGTCTCAAATGGAGGTTCAAGTTGGTTATGATTCAGTATTACACATTTTTTGTAATAACCCATTTGTCACAAGTTGGTTCTTACTTATTGTACAAGATTACCTCAGTTGATGAGGGGGATTTTAGTTTCTGCCATCAGTGTACACAGACAGAGGGGTGGCACAGTGGTGTGGAAGTCTGTGCTGTGGTCTCAAAGTTCTAGTGTCGCAGGCCTTTCTGGGTGGAGTTTGCAAAACTATTGTTCTTGCTGTTGCCTTTGTGTTCACTTTCACTAGCAGCCAGTTTTTCATTTAAGGCTTGAGGTTCTCGAGAGACTTCATTTCTGGGTTTTCCCTCTCTCCTGCGTGTGTTTTATTTCTGCGTAGACTGAAGCGGCAGGCTCAGACTTGTTCTCTGCAGGGGTGCTCTTCTTCTTCTGTCGAGCAAATTCTATCCTGGCGTATTACACATCCGTTTCCTCTGTGGCGCTGAAGTCTGGGTCTATTTTCCTCGGCGCAAGGTTTATGACGCGTGATGTGAGGCTCCTTAGCCTTCTGGAAGGGCGATTGCTCATCCTGTACATGTGTGACAAGCTTGTAAAAATATCAAACAAGGTCTGCTGAAGAGTTTATAGAGGTTGTCTCTATTCAACTTAAATCGACTCAGATCCCCATCTCTCTCAGTGAAAAATATTCAGGGATTCTGATGTAGATGTTGAATATGTTGACTGCCAGTGTAACAGATAAGCAGAGGTTTATTCCATGCTGAAAAGTAAGATTAGTCTCTCCTGTTGAAACCTAGCTTGTTTTACACGTTTAAAGGAAAATGAATCTCTACTAGCTTAATGTGTTGCTTACACACTGTTAATTTAAACAGTACAATGTCTGCAGAGGTGTAGTTAAAGCTGTAGTTTAATAATGATTCAACATCTTCACTGGATCTCTGGTTACCATATTGAGCATGGTGACTTATAATTCTGGTCCAAAGTGAAGAGTGCCACCTACTGGTGAACAAACATCACCTGCAGCAATAACATGGTGTTCCCTACAGGTTTTCAAAGGGAAAATGTGGAAATGGGTTTCGAATAAATGCTTTGAATAGTACAGTATCTATTTTCAATAGGTTGACGGGGTGTCCCATTAG